>NW_026852998.1:130000-770351 GCF_026571515.1 Ruditapes philippinarum
AGGTCATTTCTAATATCTAAGTAACAAATAAACTATACCTACCTTACAGTGTTTGTGAAATATGTCCATAGATTCACTACTGTTGGGGCAAGGTGCTATAGGCTGAAAAAAGATGCATTAAATATATATGTAACAGTAAGTGCCAAACATGGCTTGTGGGTTGGGTTTATTTTACATTCATTTTTTGTCATCTAAATTTACATATATATCTCCCAAAAATTGAATATTTTACAGTAACACTTGACAATGATTTTATCATCATGTTTACAATTGTCACACTTCAATTAATACTTCTAGAAAATGCAGGCATGATTCTTAATGATAAACATTGACATGATTTAGAAAATTAAGTGGATAATGGGGTCAACACATCTAAGTCCCTAATTGAGAGTAATTGTATTCTTAACTTCTTAACTGTTCTTTTGTACAGACAAGTGAGATAGTCACAGTCATAATATCACAATAATGTCATTTTACAATTACCTCTATCCTACTTTATTCTTTAATCAAACTAGGACAGTATTTTTGGAAACATAAAAGATAAATAGATTCAGTATTATCTCAAACTTTTCTAGCAATATATTGTCACCTATGTGCAGTAACTCCTCATATAATTTAATACTTAATACCTTATTGCACTTATATAAGGAGTTAACCCATTACTGCACTAAGGTGACAATAATATGTGAATTTGTTGCCTTAGAAAGACATATAGTAAGAGCTAAAATAATGTATATCCCTGTACAAGTAAAGACATGTAGATGATAAATGAGGTACAATGTTGGCTGATGTATTTATCTTATAGACAAGAGTGATACTGACAACAAGACCTTTTCCTTTCAAATCATCAGTGATTATGACTTCCAATGCAACCATATAGAAATCTGGCATACCTACATGTTTCTAACCTATATGATCCTGAACATGTAAGTATCTTTAACTTGAAATCCCTTAGACTTACAATGGAACATTCTGAATTTAAAGATGGACAAGTCCATTATATAAAATCAGGGGGTGGGGAGTAAAGGTAAACATATCTAACATACCTGATATTGATGATCCAATGACTGATATACAAGAGACATGGCTTGATTAGACAATGGGTTAGACAGGATATGACTCACTCCAGATCCTGCATATGTCGTACCTTTATACAAATAAATGATCTTTATTATACAAACATAAAATCTTGATATCTAAATTAAGTTAATACAGAATATTAAAATGGCAATACTATGGGAAAAATGGGCAGCATACTTGACTATTTTCAGTGATAGAGAAATGTTTGAAGTTTCCAGAGAATACCTTAGTTGTTAATAAGGAACTAAGTCACAGAAAAAAAAAAACATCGGCCTATTTCAAATAGCATGATGAGAAGAGCTGTTATAATGGTTAAAGGATTCAGTATAGCACATACCAGTAGCAGGACCAAGGTTAACATTAACACTGAGTGGTGGCATCACAGGGGCCTCAGATGTCCAAGAGGCTGACCGTACAGTTGGTTTATTGCCAGTGTCACTACCAGCTGGGGGATTGTAGGACACTGACCTGTATGGTGGTGTGTTTTCTCTAGAGGCACTTAAACTTCCTGAATAATGAAGTAAGACATTGAATAATTGTTCAATACTTCCGTTTAAAAAAAAAATTGAACACAGCAGATTTAAAAAAAACAAAAAAAAAACAAAGAAAAACACACACAAAATACAAGATACAAATTTTTTTTTTTACCTCTTATATTTATGATTTATAAAGTACCAATTCACACATGGCAACATGTTAAATAATCAATTATGTTTCCCAAAAAATAAGGGTACTATGCGAGGGGTGAAAGCGAAAAGGTTCTAAGTGCATTTTCCAAAATTTTACAGAAGCAAAAAACTGTCTCAAATGTTTGATAAATAGCAAAATTCCACAACACTTTGATTTTACACATAAAAAAGTTAAAGAAACATGTCAATGGTAATAAAAATTCTAGGAAAGACTTGGCAAACAAGATATCTAATCAAATGTCACTTAGAACTGTTTTGCACTTAAAATTTCTCATATTTTGATTTTTATGTTTAAAGCGAAAAGGTTCCAAGTGACATTTTGATAGAACAAAAGCATGTTTTTTTTCTTATTTAATTTAAGATAGAGCAACATTTTGGCATTTCTAATTATTCAGTAAGAGATGGAGTATAAATTGCCAGATAGGACTGTTTCGCATTTACTTTTTATTTTGATTTCATATTTTAGGTATTTCTCTTACTCCACTTTCAAGTTCATGAAATTTTAAGTTTGACTGTGTTTAAATTAGAAACATAAATAAAGGTCATAATTGATAGTGTACAAAACTTTTAAAGAACATGATGGGCATTAATTACACTTGAAAAACAAAAAACAAATGCCAATTTAATTTGATAATCATTTTCAGGTGAACTATACAAAGTATATGGAGAGCTGTCCTCCTTGCCCCGGCATCCGCGTCCAGATTTCAGATTAAAGTTTTGGTGCAGTAAAATACTTAAGGTATCAGCTTCAAACTTCAAATATATGTTCTTTGGCCTTCGTGGTCAATTCCTATACATCAAAACTACAAACCGGTGTTAAATAGCTAATAAACACCGCTAAGATTGATATCATTTCTTGATCATTACATGTTGTGTGACATGGTACATAACTCTAGCATTACTACTTCGAGAATTATTCCCCCTTGAACTTTGAATTTATGTTTACAAATGTTATTTTTTACTATGACTTCTTGTCATATGGATAAGAGTCCCTGTATTCCCAGAATTATCCCCATTAAATTTTTGAAATTCATTCGTAAATTGATTTTTTTAGTATTATCTGCTCTAGACTTAAGATAAATAATGGTTCTTTGTCATTAGTCACATCATGCATGAAAATGTTCATAACTCTAGCTTCTTTTTTCAAGAGTTGTTTCCACTTTGAACTTATAATTTACTTAAAATTCTCTTTGCTTATGTCATTTTTGTTTTTGAAGGGATTGACTTCAGATTTCAAATTGCTGTCTTTCCATTAAAGTAACATTAATTTAATTGACAATATCATTATGTTGTGCAAAATATAGAACATTTGACTGCTTTCTTGATATTGATACAAAAATACATTTATATCATAATTGATTTTTTTTTCCATAGTTTTGTCACCCTTACTGCATCAAGTATTTGATTAGTCCAGCTTCGCTGTCTCTTGAGACAGCTCTTGTTGTCTTGCATTTCCTGTCATATTCTTTAATATTCAAAATAAAACAGTTACATTCATATTCTTTCATATTTAAAATGGTTACCTTCAATAAGATATTTATTCATGGAAATTAATGTCATTTCATCCACAACTATTTTCTAACAATAGTTTATGCATTTATTTTTAAACAACTTAAATATTATAAGCGGCTTAATGTGGTCATCCTTAGCCCATAGTTCCATTCTAAAATGCGCCAAAATGACACTTTAATGCTGTTCATAAATAAAATGCGCTCAAATGACGCAACTTATCTGGCATCCCCATGCTGTAGGGTTATTTAGGATGCAAGTCTGAATTTCCTGTCATATTCTTTAATATTCAAAATAAAACAGTTACATTCATATTCTTTCATATTTAAAATGGTTACCTTCAATAAGATATTTATTCATGGAAATTAATGTCATTTCATCCACAACTATTTTCTAACAATAGTTTATGCATTTATTTTTAAACAACTTAAATATTATAAGCGGCTTAATGTGGTCATCCTTAGCCCATAGTTCCATTCTAAAATGCGCCAAAATGACACTTTAATGCTGTTCATAAATAAAATGCGCTCAAATGACGCAACTTATCTGGCATCCCCATGCTGTAGGGTTATTTAGGATGCAAGTCTGAATCTAATTTAGATAGGGAAAATCCGATTCAGCCAGTGAATATGATTTTATAATTTGTTCCGTTTACCACTGTTGGAACCAATGAGATTACAGCTATTTTTAAATCATATAATAGTGAACAATATTCTCTGAAAAACTTTTTGGACTTGTCTGAAACTCTATTCAGAGTGCAAGAATATCTTTGCAATAAACAGTTTCACAAACAATCCCAGAATATTTGAACTGAAAATATATTTTACAAATGGTGCATTACATATAACTTGCACATTTTTTTTATTATATGGGTAACACACTTGAGACACCCCCATGTAGCAACAATACATAGAAGATGTTCATGCTTAATTTGCATAAGTGTGACCCATAACTTATAATACTTTCTTTTACATTGTTTATACATCAAAGTCACACATAGCTCCACTTTCATTCACGTTACTTAATATTTCAGTGTATATCATATATCCGGTAAAATGCGTTTCGTCTGAGGTTTAAACATGACATAGCACCAGCTATATTTACATAACTCAGTTTCTTGGACTCACACATAGCTCCAAGTTCATTTGCAATGCCCAATATATCAAAGTCACAATATCTTGTAATTTTGCCTATAACCTTTCCCAGATTTCTGATAATCATAAAAAAAATTGCTTTTAACCATTCTCAATATCTCACTATCACCTGTAGTCTCACTTTCAAGAACATCACCGGATATCGTATTGTCATCTAAAGTTGTGGTCTCATTTACTCCTGGCAGAGCCCAGGACCACCCAGGTAAGTTACTGGGATGATCCAGGGTGAAATTTTTGTTGCGGTCACACTTATCCCGCCAGCACTAGGGTAATTCCCAACTAACACCCATGATGCCCCCGGACCATCCAGGCAGAGCCCAGGAGAGGCTCTGGTTCATGCCGGTGCTACCTGGTCATTCCTGGATGATGCCAGCAGAGCCCCAGTTGACCAAGGCAGAGCCCCAGTCGATCCAGGCAGAACCCAGGACGATTTTGGCAGAGCCACCGTTATAAGAACCCAGTGGATTGAAAACATGCAAAAATGATGATGTTGATACATAATTTTCATTAATATAATTCTAAATGATATTTTCTCCTTTTTAATAAGTAAATCATGATGATTTTCTTAATAATCCTTATGCAAGACTGGACAGAAGGGAAATGGGGAAGGGTTTTATTACAAACAAGTGCAATCATTGCAAATTGCCGTAATTCTTTTGAAATGACCAGGGCTTTGCCGGGGCTCTACAGGGATCAACAGTTGCTTTATCGTCATCCTACAGGGCTCTGCCGGCTTTCACAGGGGCTCTGCCTGCATTCACCGGGGCTCTGCTGGCATTCATCGGGGCTCTGCTGGCATTAACCGGGGCTCTACTGTTGCTCTACCTGCTATATCATACCCAAGATCATCCCTAGTTTTTGTCAGCAGAGCTACAGTGCTTCCCTGGCGTAACCTGGGCGTTCCCGGCAGGGCTAAGGATGAAGCAGGTAAAGCTGTATCTTCCCGGATCACCCCGGTGATATTAAATATTTTATTCCATCCGGGGTCCATTGCCGAATGTTCCGGATCATCCTGGACGTGCAGGCAGAGTAATGAATGTATCCCGGTTGTTGCTGGATCATCCCCGGAAGTCTACCAGGGTCTGCCAGGGTGTGAGACCACAGCTTAAAGCTAAAATTTTCTTCAATTATGTCCCTGGATTAATTACTACAGATTTCTTACCGTCATCTATAGCCCTACCTTTAATATCATCACACAATTTCTCACAGGCACTTAAAACCCTTTAAGATGGTGCATGATCATTACTGGCCATGTACACTTAGAACTGTTTCCCTTTTAAAAAGTCGATAATTTCATGAGTGGAGTTAACTGCGAAACAGTTCTAAGTACTTAAGTTTTCTTCCAAAATCAAGACATCTACTCTGAAACTAATGAATTTCTTATGTGATATTATTAAATAATATATAATAAAAGGTTTAGCTTTCAAAATTGCTTTGATTTCACTTATTTTAATGCAGTTTGAGTTGTTTTTATTTAATCTTGAACATTTTATACTCAATGAAAGCGAAAAGGTTCTAACTGCCATTTGCAGTTCAGAACCTTTTCGCTTTTTAAAAAAAAGGTTAATTTCACTTAGAACCTTTGGACAATTTTTCATTTCACCCTTTTATAAGTAAACTAAATCTTACATATTTTGACATAAGATGTATATGGGTGTTTATGTTACAAATATATAAAAAAGTGAATTTTGTAAAAAAAGTGAGTTAGAACCTTTTCGCTTTCACCCCTCGTATGGTAAATTTAGGTATGTTCATTTCCTTGCATCTTAAACTGAGAAGTTTAAATTTTTAATCTTTAAACTCAAAACTGTTAAAGGCACCTTGTGATTTCCTGACTCAACTGATCCAAGAACTTAATTATATTCATAACAATATTACTGAGTAAAAAGACCATGTTTATTTAAAACCTGACCTATCATAAGGTACCTGTATACCTCTTCACACATTACAGAGGTCAATCCTGGATTAGTGATCAGAAGTCACTAATCATCATAAAAGCATAAGAGGGCTTCAAATTTCATAATTTTATTCTGTTAAATTAATTTTATATAGAAGTGATTAAGTGTTATATGTTGTGAAAGGTGTTTTTTTGCATGAGCATAATTTATGTCTGTCTACTGGCATGCGAGCAGTTCCCGTACAGAAGCAGTACCCGTATTTTTCATTTAAACTCTTGATTTTTACATGCATTCTTCAAAAATTCATTTCAAATCAAGCAGATACATAAACGAGACAAAATTTAAGTGTCAGTTCGGCAGTACGTATAAAAAGTCTCATTTTAAATCACTTTCACCTGTGCGTTGTCAAAACGTGACCTTGTTTTATCTGGGGGATTCCGTCCTTGCGCGCATGCGCAAACATACTTACACGTGAGGCATGTTAAAGGGTTTTCCACTTATACCACCTGTTTACAGATAAGAAGGCAATGTGATGAAAACTTGTTTAATTATCAGAATTTTGACCAATATTACTATATAAAATAATTTTATGGCTTTGATGCGTAAAATATCATGCATACAAGCATGTCATCGCATGTGAATGCGTTGGGGTAACGGTACCGGGTAATAGATACACGAGTTTAGTCTACTTTATATTTCCTGAATTACATCTATTTATCTCTTAGAAAATGGTCTGTTCAACAATTATAAATGAAAAATAGGTCCGATATAATAAAATTGTATAATTATAATGGGTTAAATTTTATGTACGGGAACTACTTCTCTTTATACAAAATAATGGATAATTTCGGTACCCCATATGAGGCCTCATAACTAAGGGTTATTCTATGTTTAGAACATGATGGAATTTCCATGATTTGTGTGACGAGCCGAATAGTGATGTGTAACATTCAAATTTTGGTGAGTGAGCGTAATAAAAAATAATGTTTAAGTAACTACGATTTTTGTACGGGAACTGCTCGCATGCCAGTAGAGATAAACCTGAAATCTTTCTTCATGAGTAAAGCTGAAAAGTCACCAAAGAACTTTAATGATTGCTATTTGACTTTAAAGCCAGGAAAGATAATGCAACAAAATCACCTGTATTTGGTGTAGGAGTGGTCTCCCTTGATCCACTATGTATAGATCCAGGGTAGGTACTGACATGATGTATGGTTGCCGGGGGAGACTTCTGTATGCTGACTGTGGATGGAGGCGGAGCCATATTAATCTCCGAATAACCATCAGAACCTATCCGCCTATGACCTCTACCTATAAATACACAAAATCTATACTTATACAGCTTCAAATAAACATAATAATTTAAGTTTTTATTGTTAGTTACATACTAAAAGGAAAAAACTATGCACCATGTTATAATTGTTTTAGAATGAAATACTGTATGTGACTTCCAGATATTGATTAAAAAGCATAACTTTATGAAATGCAATATCTAAATAAGAAGCTGTGTAACAAACACTACACACACTTTACTTTCAAAAAAATCTTTACATCTATACAGGATTTTTGTCAAATAGCAAATAAACAATGCCAATCCAAGTAAACTAAACAATCATATATGAAATGTATATCATGAAGACATAATTTTTCAACTTTTACAGCAGAAGTAGGTAATGTGAACTATCATACTTTATTTCTTATATCTCTAAATTTATTAAACAAAAAACAAACTGGTAAAACATGCATACAGCTGGAAAAAATAAAGCATGCGACTATCCTTCAACTATTACAACACTTTACTGACCCGTTTCATACTTCATAATAATTTAATTTTGGAACTACAAAATTGTGTGACTTAGACAATTACCAATATTTCTATAGTAAAATAAAACTGAGCATAACTTCAATCTAAAGACATAAAATTCTAAAATATTCATCAAAATAAGTTAAACAATGTCCCTGTAAATGGAACAGACTTTAAACAATTAGAACATCTGATATAATATTATACTTGTCTCTTCAGCTTTTACTTAGTGTAAAAGCATTTCAAACCAAGTATGAAAACAATTTAAAATCAAAATGAAAACACCTTTTTATATGTATGTGCCCCAACTCCAACCCTTGGTCTGAAAGCACCTTACATTCCATATGAAAAGACACCCTTAAATTTAGCATAAATACACCTTAAAGTAAGCATAAAAACAAAACACTTAAGAGTTAGCATGTAAACACCTTAAAATGTTATGAACGTACCTTATAAATAGCATGAAAACACTTTAAACTTAGCACAAACATATCTTACACTTTGCAAAAGAGCATCTATACTTAGCATGAAAACTTCTTTAATTAAGCATAAATACACCTTAAACTAAGCATTATAGCACCTTTTACTTAGCATGAAAACACCACAGACTTAGCATGAAAACTCCACAGACTTAGCATAAAAACACCACAGACTTAGCATGAAAACACCACAGACTTAGCATGAAAACTCCTTAACCCATTACTTCATATACACGCCTTTTAACGCCTTTTTCACCCCCCCCCCCCTTTTTGTTGTCTCAAATGATGAAAAAATGCCTTATTTAGGCCCCAAACACTTGTTTTTGTTTGAGAAATGTTGTTAAAAAAAGTGACCTCTTTTTCGGCGCGGCCCCCAACCAAAAGATACATCAGGGGGTTGCCAGAAGGGGGATGTGCCCCCTTCTGTTTGGGGGGTTTGAAGGGGGGCGGAGTCCCCCTCATCGCCAAGAAAAATTTTGGACTTGTGAGAGGCTGTAAATGACCCCAGATTGATCATAAGGTAACGTGTAACCAACGCTGAAAAGCATTTGACTCTATCTCAATCCATTGAGAAAGTGCAGCACTTTGAAATCAATTTTGATGGAAAAAATCAACGCAAAATAGTGATTTTTGGCAATTTTGAGATGTCCCCTCGTTGCCATGGTAACAGAAAATTTAAGCCTGAGCATGTTGTTGCAAGTGCAATGGTCCAGTCAACATTTGTGCCAAGTTTGATTAGTGTTGAAGCAGTTTTTATAGTATTATAGCAATTTGAACTTGTAACGGGAGACTTTTCAATGAAAACAGCCATTTTTCACAAAATGCTCATGAAGTAATGGGTTAAACTTAGCATAATACACTTTGCACTTAGCATGATAGCATTTACACTTAACATGAAAACGCCTATAACTTTGCATAAAACCACCTTTTACTTAGTATGAAAACACCCTTTGCTTAGCATGAAAACACTTTACTTAGCATGAAAACATGTTAATTTAGCATGAAAACACCATAGACTTAGCATGAAAACATCTTACACTTAGCATGACAGCACCTTATACTTTGCATGTACCTTGACCCTTAGCCAGAAAGAATCTGAAACTTGGCATGAAAACACCTTAAACTAAGCATGAAAACATTGTATATTGTGCAATAGGCTGTCAGAGGAAGGTTTGTTGGGGTGGACCAGTGACATACTTAAGCATGGAGCATGCAATGGTAAAATTCTTTTTATATTTAAAAGATAACAAAATACTAAGGTAGCATTAACCAGTGACCAAAGCATTTAACTATTTTCTAAGTTCAACATTTTGTATAAACATTTATGCAAATGAATCTAAACATTTATCTTAAAATAATTGCATAGTTGGAAACTGATATTATGATAACAATGTAACAGTCCTGACAATTGTAGCATAAACTCTTCTCAAGTCTTAAAGAAACTCCACTAAGGTTCAAAAGCCTAAAAACATAAAAATTAAATTTCTTACATAGATCAACTGAGGTATTTAAAAAGAAAGTTATGCCACAGATAACTGAGTAATATAACCAGAAATCAATTGAAAATTGTATCTTTGTGCTATTCTTAGCCAAATTTGAGTGAAAAGTGTTACAACGTTTTTCATTTTTCAATCATTTTCTCCAAAAAATAATTATTTTGGAAAAACATTATGAATTATCTGAAATTTTGCAGACAAGTTATTGGTTTGACCTACATCAAATAGAACATTAATTTCAAAAATTATTTCTAGTCCCATCATGTCAAATAAACTCAGTGAAGTCCCTTTAACATAACTTAAAATAACATGTATATCTTTGACCATCTACCTTTAAGGCATTGGAAAAATAATCTATACATGATTCATCAAAATATTCTGTTATCTTAAAGTCTCCAAAAAATTGGATTCAGGATCATTAACAAACTTTCAAACTGATTATTAGCGGAAAAAACAGTAAATCTTTCTAGAGTGTACCTGAGGAATGCATTCGGAAATAAGTTGAGACGTACTGAATAAATAAAATATGATGCATATATCACAGCTTATGAAGTTAGATGAAAAGGCATATTTCATAGAAAAAGACATTTAATCTCAACACCATCATGACCTGACCTTTGATCTTATGATCCTAGAATATTAAAAAGGGTAGCTTTTAAATATCCTCACCACAAATTTGTAAAATGTGCGGCATATGTATGATTAAAATTTTGCAAAGGGAAAGTTATGGCGTGTGATGCAATAATACAAAACCTCAGATGCTTTAAAACTGTGCATAAACATGAATAAAAACATGCTACTAAAAACAAACTAGCAATAACTGAAAAGTGATACATTTGCATAAGCTGTGAAGTTAAGAAGCATGCAAAAGGGTGAATGGATGAGAATGATTGGTTGATTTTAACCTCCTGACCTTTCTGATGCATCATGGGATTATTTGGTAAGGCTCCAGTTTGAAATATATATGTTGGAGACCCATATGAGCCTGAGCGACGATGTCCCAACACTGTGCAGCACAAATACACACAAAACATTGCTTGTTAGTAAAGGGTCTGTTATATGTTATCTTTATTCATACATGTATTTTGTCCTTCTATGGAATAGAAATGTTAATTATGCACCAGTTAATTGTAACCTTGGTCTCCATCCCCAGAGCCAAACCATCGGCTTAGCTCAATGGGTAGAGCATTGGATTGTGAATCGGGCACCTAAGGTTCGAATCCCAGAAGGTGCAGGTCACTTTTGTTGTGATTGATCATGAAATCTTTTCTATAGTCATTTGCACTGTACCTCTGCTCTGGAATGTACAGAAGTTTCAGTTCCTTGCGAAAGTGAAGGCAAATGGTATTGGTAAACTGTTTGACAGCCTGCCCCAGAATGACGCGGTGACTGAACTGTGCTCTGGTAAATTCAATGTGGCGTACTGCTGTGATCCAGAGTGAGAATTATCAATACCATACCCAGAGCCAGTGAGGGAGGACATTGGTTTCTACAACTTTCCTTCTTTTCTGTCGCTGAACTGTTGCACTGTCATGTCAATGTGGTGGTTTTGTTTTGGCACCACAATAGAGTTCAATTGGGGGTAGGGGGCATATGGCATGAATTGTGCTGTCTGATTATCCACACAGGTCTACCCCTCTACTAGGGTTGTGAAAGGCCAAAAGCCAAAGTTCCATTAAATCAGAAGAGAGTCGAGGCAAAGGCGGGGTTACCAATTGACTGGTGCATGTCTTTATACTATTTGTTCAGTCAATAATTTAACATCTTTACATTTTAATGAATAAATAAATATGTACCATTATCTTAACTTAATTTTGGTATTTAAAAATTATTTTTAAATCATATTTAAAGGTTATTCCAAATGAACCACATCATTGAATTTCATAGTAAGTATCACATAATACTCACATAATAAAATTATCAATTTTGCATGTTATGACCTGTATAATTATGTATTCCAAAGATAACCTTATGCTTAATATTTGAGATATTTTATGGCTGAAATATGTGAATGGTTATAAACATACAACATTAACACAAACAAAAAATGAACCAGTCCAAAAAAAATTGATGCAAACACAAATTTATCAAAGGATTGCATACAAAATTGAAAAAAATAAAATATCATGACTATTTTGGACACAGTCTAAATTTTGCATTGCTCATATCTTATATAATGTATGGTATGAATGAAGATGTATGGACATTACAAAAGCTTGCATATATACAACTGTACATTATCAACAAAATTGTCAAAAATTACTTTAATCTTTTAAAATAAACATGCTTAAAAAAGTGTAAAAAACAAGGAGCACAAAATTATAATCTTTTTTTAATCTGGGTTTGTTTTTAATTCATTTTAAATTATTTTAAAAAAACCAAATAAAAACTAAAACGAAAATTAATTTAAACATTTGCCCTTTCTTTAAAAATTTTTAAAAAATAATTTTATAATACCCTAACATCCCTTAAAAATCAATCCTTTAAATTGGGCAAATCTGGCACTAGACAATTTTTACTGCCGTAAGAGACCTATCTTACATGTCAACATCAATATGAATATATGCTCCAGTCCAACACTCATCCTCGGTATCCAAGGCTATTTGTATACCAGTATCAGTAAATATTAAATGTAATATATACAGAATGTGTACTGTGGGTTCAGACTAAGGTCCAACACCCAACTGATGATTCACTTTTAAGAATAAATATTTACTGCTACATAAAATAACAAAGCCATCTTTATACACTGGTAGATAAAATATTTTTAACATTATAATGTTTCCATGGCAACGAACAATTTTACCTTTAGGATGTATGCCCACTCCTTGAGACATGATGTCATACTCTTGAAGATTGGTAAGATCAGCAGAGTACCTGTTCATTATAACAATCATATAGATCAGAATGTAAATGTTGCAAATATAAATACCAAGGTAGTTGTTTAATCCTTGTCATGCTGGCAGCGACTGATTCTATCCAGGCTACCAGTGCAGACCAACATCAGCTGGGACATCTGTGCCATATAGTCTAACCATGACTATTTAGTCACTTTATATTTTACAGTAAGTTTAAACATAAAATAATTTTAATTTGATTGTGTTGAAAGCTATAAGCTTATTGAAACGCTCTCCACTACGTACCTGGAACCAACCAGTACTAAGCAATGAATGTAAAGTTTCTTGCTCAAGGTAACAACACCTTGCCCTGACTGAGTTTAACCCATGCGGTCAGCAATCCTTAGATAACTAGTCAGATGCGTTAACCACTCAGCAACGCTGACATTATTTTGAATTAATATTTATCATCTTCATACACTTAAATATGATAATAAGCTTGTCCTTAAACTTCTTCCTTCCAAACAAAATTAATTGATTGATATGAATATGTTTGTATTAACTTGACTATCCAGGCAATAACTAGCAAATTTTCCAGCTATGTTACCATTAAAGTAATAAAAGTTGCAACAATTTACTGGGCTTGTAACTAAGAAAGTATTAATTATTTTATTGGTTATGTTATTAGGATTATGATATACCTTTTTTGCTGATGATCAACTGGTGTACCAGATCGCGGACTCTGTATTCCTATCAGGCTTTCCCTACTTGCAGCCAGGGAAGGGGGAGCACTCCGTTGACTGCGACTTTCCTCCTAGATGACAATGCAAATATTCTTACATACATAAAATATCATAAGACAATTGTGAAGTTTATATATGTATTTTCTATTTACAATGCTGCAGCAAATTTAAAATCATTTTCAATTTTAATTAAAGACAGCAATGGTGAAGTATTAAACAAAACTATAAATTCAATATTATTTTTTAGTATAAAAATCCTAAGATTTGAGACAAATCTCAGAAATATAACCTCCCCGCAAGGTAACTTTCCCTTGAGCTGGTCAATATACTCTTTATGTTGAATAAAATCGTCACCTAAGTGCAATAATGGATTACCTTCTATTTAAATTCAATAAAAGTTAATTCTGTTACTGCTCTAAGATGACTAAATGTTATGTACATTTTAAATATCATATAAATGATAAATGATATGAATGTAGGAAACATTTTAAACAAGAGGGCCATGATGGCTCACCTGACCCATCAAACTCATCCAAACAATTACCTAGACAAGCATTCTGACCAAGTCTCATGACAGGTGAGTCAAAAATGTGACCACTACAGTGTTAACAAGGATTATCCATATTTGAGCAGTGTGACCTAGTTTTTTACCCAGGTGACCCATATTCAAACTTGACCTAGAAATCATCAAAACAAACTTTCAGACCAATTTCCAGGATACTTGGATCAAAACAGTAGCAACTAGAGTGTTAACAAGATTTTTCTATTTTTAGCTCCGGTGACCTTGTTTCACATGCGATTTCGAACTCATCCGAGCAATTACCTAGACAAGCATCCTGACCAAGTTTGATGATAATTGAGTCGAAAATGTGACCACTAGAATGTTAACAAGGTTTTTCCATATTTGGGCGGTGTGACCTAGTTTTTCATCCAAGATGACCCATGTTCGAACTTGACTTAGAAATCATCAAAACAAACTTTCAGACCAATTTACAGGATATTTGGATCACAACAGTAGCAACTAGAGTGTTAACAAGGTTTTTCTATTTTTAGCTCCTGTGACCTAGTTTTTCATCCGAGATGACCCATGTTCGAACTCATCCGAGCAAGTACCTAGACAAGCATCCTGATAAAGTTTGATGACACTTGTTTCAAAAATGTGACCGCTAGAGTGATAACAAGATTTTTCTATTTTTAGCTCCCGTGACCTAGTTTTTTATCTGAGATGACCCATTTTCGAACTCATCCAAGCTATCACCTAGACAAGCATCCTGACCAAGTTTGATGATGATTGAGGCAAAAATGTGACCGCTAGAGTGTTAATAAGGTTTTTCTATTTTTAGCTCCTGTGACCTAGTTTTTCATCCAGGATGACCCATGTTCGAACTCATCCAAGCTATCATCTAGACAAGCATCTTGACCAAGTTTGATGATGATTGAGGCAAAAATGTGACCGCTGGAGTGTTAACAAGGTTTTTCTATTTTTAGCTCTTGTGACCTAGTTTTTCATCCGAGATGACCCATGTTCGAACTCATCCGAGCTATCACCTAGACAAGCATCCTGACCAAGTTTGATGATGATTGAGTCAAAAATGTGACCGTTAGAGTGTTAACAAGGTTTTTCTATTTTTAGCTCCGGTGACCTACTTTTTCATTTGAGATAAGCCATGTTCGAACTCATCGAGCTATCACCTAGACAAACATCCTGACCAAGTTTGAATGATGATTGAAGCAAAATTGTGACCTCTAGAGTGTTTAACAAGGTTTTTCTATTTTTAGCTCCGGTGACCTAGTTTTTCATCCGAGATGACCCATATTCGAACTCATCTGAACTATCACCTAGAAAAGCATCCTGACCAAGTTTGATGATGATTGATGCAAAAATGTGACCGCTAGAGTGTTAACAAGGTTTTTCTATTTTTAGCTCCGGTGACCTACTTTTTCATCCGAGATGACCCATGTTCGAACTCATCCGAGCTATCACCTAGACAAACATCCTGACCAAGTTTGATGATGATTGAGGCAAAAATGTGACCTCTAGAGTGTTAACAAGGTTTTTCTATTTTTAGCTCTTGTGACCTAGTTTTTCATCCGAGATGACCCATGTTCAAACTCATTCGAACTATCAATTAGATAAGCATCCTGACCAAGTTTGATGATGATTGAGGCAAAAATGCGACCGCTAGAGTGTTAACAACTAAATGTGAACGGACGACGGCCGGCGGATGACGGACAATCATCAATCCTAAAAGCTCACCCTGAGCATGCTCAGGTGAGCTAAAAATATAAGTTATATGATACCTCAGTGACTATAGGAGTAACTGTCCTCTGTGGTGTGTGAGGCGTATGTGGTAACTGGGGTATATAGTCACCACTATGCCGCACTGTCTCACTAATAGTGCTGGTACGAGACTCACCACCAGTAGCCTGTGGCAGGTTGTTGGTACTCACAGTACTGGGGGGACCAGTAAACTGCGTACCAGTTGGCATTGGAGAATTAAATGCTAAAGCAAAAGATGAAATACCTGTTACATAATCGTAATGATACAGTCAATTAATGATCATAAACAAATGTTTTCTTCTAAAATAAAATTATATTAATGAAAAACATCAGTAGTAAAATATACAAAATTTAAACATTGAAAAACTGTTTACTGTACTATGCCTTAATGTGCAAGAAGCTATTAAAATTGCAAATTTAAAAATTGGTTTTCACTTAATCACTTAACTTCAGATAAAAATCCCAACAACTAACTTTATTCTGTTGTCATTCCTCATAACCTGATTAATTCTACATATCAATTATTTATTAAATACAAGTGCAGAACAGGCATGGGTATTATTCCTGATGCAATTAAACCTTCATAAATCAGGACTGTCGTTTGGCAAAATTAGGGTCAGAATATAGGCCCCCAATTCCTCCCCTCTGAAAAAAAGTTTTTCTTTCCCCCTTGAAGGAAAAGTACTTAAAAATCATGCATAGTTCTCCTCTGGCCCAAGTCTCAAAATGAAAGCCCTGTAAATTGTCAGAATAAAGCATAAGTAAACTTACTGTAGTCCATAGATTCATCATCACTGTAGGCCGGGTAGACAAGGGGTTCATCAGCTCCAGAAAAAAACTGTTAACACAACGTCAAGCTAATATTATTAATACATAAAATACATAAATAAGCACATCAGAGTAAAGTAAAAAAAAATCTTCGATTTCCCAAATTTACAGTATGATTGTAAAAACTATTGGGTTTTAAAAACTTGTTTTCATTATCTTTTTTTTAAATATAAAAGTAAAAATAAAAATCACATCTGTCTTTTTTTTCATAAACAGAGAATCTTTGAACCTTTTTACTGACATTGTTCATATCACTTGCTCTTAACACTTTATATTATGAGTCAAAAATTGTTTGTACAACAGGAAGCTATTCTGCTATAACAAACATAGTGTCCCTGAAACTGCCAAGGTGCTTCCTTAGTCCTCACAAATGAAATAATATTTACACTAAGTCAACTTGATGTTGATGTTAACCTTTTAAAACATAACCAAAAACATACAATGCTTATTTCCTTCTTGTTAGAATAAACATTAGATTTTCATTCACTTGACTGCTTGGTCCATGCCTAATAATCAAAAACAGTAGAACTTCAGTAAGTCAAAGTTGAAGGGACTTGCGTAAAAACTTTGACACATCAGGATTTCCACTCATGAATAGGTCTCTATTTAATGACAAAATTTCAAGCCATCAACATTGAGGCATAACAAAAGGAAAGGGCAATAACTAAAAAACAAACAAATTCATTGATGGACTTTGACTTATTTATGGTAAAATATTCTTGAATTACTCATTACGGACCACTTAAAATTTCTGCAAATTGCACATATAGAAGCTCTACTGTATTTCTATATCAATACCTGGAAAAGATGTGACATTATTCTCACAACCTCTGCCATGGACGGTCTCTCTGCAGGATTACTTGACCAGGATCTGGAGAAATAAATATTCCATGTTAAAATACATAGCATTAAAGTCTGATGTCACAAACAAACATTTAAGAAAGATTTAAAGGCCATAGAGTTATAGGCCTTGGACACTGACATTCTAAAATCATGTTTCAAGATTCAAGCAAATACATTCTGTAGTTTTAAAGATTGATGTTGCATTAAAAAAACTTTAACCAGGAATTTGCTAATACCACAAAGGGCCATTATTCTATGGAAATCAAACCATATGTATGGGCCTTGGAGCATTTAGTACAAATTTCTCTTCTGAAAACAAAATTGAGGTTAATTTAAAAATACATCTTACCTTGTCATCAACAACTCTAAAGCTTTTGGTAAATTCCTTATCAAAGGTGGTCTTGTACCTGAAATTTATAATTCTTATATAAAAAAGTGCTTCACAAATTGTTATGATCACTTCTTTTACAAGTCTGCATTCTAAACAGCATCAAAATCTATTTTATACATATCCGTATTGCCAGCTTCCTGAATCTACCAATATGTGTACCTATATTATAATTACCTATATTATGATTATCATAAAGCATGGTCACAATCAAGACTTTGATCTCAGTGCTCCAAGGTAAACTCCAATAGCTAGATTGCTGGTTTAGCATAGAAAACAAATGTTTCTCTGATTGATGAAGTAATGTGGATGCTTTACTGGTAAAAATAGACTGTACTGGACGAAAATGATAAACGGCAAGAAAACTGCTAGAAAACCAGTTCTGTAAGATAACTCCCTATTTAGTTGACTGATGAACAAGTACCATACCATAATACAACCAAAGTTACCTTCCAGCTATTAATAAACCGAATTTATTTATTTAATTTTCTTCCTTCCTTCTCTAATAAAAATGTCTCAATAATTAAGCTTACTATAACACTAGAACTCCGCGAGTCGGATGTGTCGCCTTGTGAACAATGTAGTTTAGGGGAAATGGCCAGGACAAAAATGAAATATGAAAAATAACAAAGGGCAATAACTAAAAAAATAATAAGTGCAGAGCAGCAGTTTCTGTACACTGCACTTCTTATCAATAAGATCTATCATTCTATGATGTTTCAAGTCCATAGCTTTCATAATTGAGGAGAAATGACCAGGACAAAAATAAAGTAAGAAAATCAACAAAGGGCAATAACTCAAAAATAAGAAATGCAGAGTATCAGTTCTTATGCACTGCACTTCTTTTTAATGAGATCTATCATCCTATGAAGTTTCAAGTCCATAACTTTTATACTTTTGGAGAAATGGCCTGGACAAAAATTAAGTATGAAAATTAACAAAGGGCCATAACTCAAAAATTAAGAAATGCAGAGTACCGATTCTTGTGCACTGCACTTCTTTAATAATGAGGTCTATCATCCTATGAAGTTTCAAGTCCATAGCTTTTATACTTAAGGAGAAATGGCCCGACAAAATTAAAGTATGAAAATAAACAAAGGGCAATAACTCAAAAAAATAAAGAAATGCAGAGTACCAGTTCTTGTGCACTGCACTTCTTCTTAATGAGACCTATCATCCTATAAGTTTCAAGTCCATGGCTTTTATACATAGGAGAAATGGCCCGGACAAAAATAAAGTATAAAAATTAACAAAGGGCAATAACTCAAAAATTAGGAAGTGCAGAGTACTGGTTCTTGTGCACTGCACTTCTTAATAATGAGATCTATCATCCTATGAAGTTTCAAGTCCATAGCTTTTTTAGTTGAAGAGAAATGGCCCGGGACAAAATTAAAGTATGAAAATTAACAAAGGGCAATAACTCAAAAAATAAGAACTGCAGAGTACCGGTCCTTGTGCACTGCACTTCGGGTTATTGAAAGAAGCATGCATACCAAGTTTGAAGTCATTCAGACTTATAGTGACTGAGTTATGCTCTGGACAAGCTTTAGGGGACGCCGACAACGACGCCGACAACGACGCCGACACAGACGCCGCCGCCGACACCGCCGACAAAAGTAACCCCTATATGTCACCTTTTCAAGGCGACACAAAAATACAGTATTACCATTATGTACTGCCCACATGATCCTGAAAGCGGGCCCACCAATCTCATCAAATGGTTTTCTTCTTGTGAACACCTCCCACAGTATAATACCCCAACTGAACACATCACATTTCTCACTGTAGTTACTCCCTGTATAATATCAAAATGTTCACTTTTTCACTATATTTTACTATGAACCATATAACACTAAAATTGAGAATAAGAAAAGTGCCCAACATTGAGAAAAACAAAAGAAATTAAATTTAAAATTATCATAAATAGTGCAGTTGTTTCCATATACATAAACAGAACCAACTAGACTAAGACTTGTATTTCAAAATTATTTACATAAAATATTTGAGAAATGGGAGGCGAGCTAAAAAAATGGCTCATTGTTTAGAACTTCTGACTATTAAAGAAATAAACATACATTTTACTATCACGTACAAAGCAGAATATTTTGTTAAAAATCTAAACAGAACAGAATGATATTTTTAAAATCTCTAGGTTTACTTTGGTAGGCCATGTTCTCAAATGAATTAAATATATTGTCTCCCTCTTAATTCTAAGAAAATATTTCACTCATACCAGTTCTGCCAAAGATCACCATTGTAATAAAATGAAGAGCTTGTTTTCATATACAAATAAGACAGTAAATTTCTAATTTTGAACAAATTACCACTCCACTTCCCAATATTGATAAGAATGAGCATGTGACCTGTCAATTTAATACTGAGAGAAAATTAACAACACCACAACTTGAAATACAAGTATTACCTTCAAAGACTTCTGGAGCCATCCATGCAGCACTACCTTTGTTGTTTGTCATATGAGTCTGTATATCACATGCAGTACCAAAATCACATATCTTTAATACTGTACCACCCATAATTAACAGTAAACTGAAAATAATACATGAATTGATTATCTTGATCAGGGGTGAGAGTTTTATAAACTTTTAAATTGCTATGGAGTTTCTTGTAATACATGTAGCTGGTAAGGAAGTATGGTCCTTACACCAGAGCTGCCCAAACCATCTATTCTTACAAGAAAGAAAACATTTGATAAGCACTTTTTCCCAAGTCCTACACAAAAAGGATCAAACCAACAATCTTTAAGAGAATTTATGCACTTTTCTTTTTCAAGTTCATTAATCTAAATGAAAATATTATCAAAAAGCTAACAATATTAATTTTGTAAATAGCTGAAAATAATATAGAGTGCAAGTTTAAATCCAGAACAATCAGCAATCAGAACAACAAGTTATAACGGCATGGCTAAGTAATTAACATGTCGTGCTAGTAAGCTAAGAAAACGTAAGCTACATGGGTTCAAACCCCATCAGCGCCGCAAACCGATAAGTAGTGGTTGGTTCCAGGAATGGAATCAAGAGTGTGTATATAAGCTTATAGTTTCGAACTAAAATAAATTCTGTATAAACTAAAACAACTTTTTGCCTATGCAGTTTGACCAGCCTGTAAACTAGGTATCTTTTAATTTTACTTGTTTGATCTAGGTGGCTGACCCTCAAGTTATCAACATGAAGATCTAAATCCAAAGCTGGCCCAGCCAACAGCACAAATTCAATAAGACAGTGAGCTTGACTTTTCTCAATGCTTGACTGTAAGAAAAGGGACTTAACTTTATAAAAAGGTAGCCTTTAGTTATGGGAACTATGCCCATCATGTTAGATAATTACAGAGCACAAGTTCGGTATGTGAAGTTTCAACCCATTTCCTTCAATAGTTCTAGATATACCAGCTTACAGGCAAAAATCACAGGAGCTTGAAATTCTATCAATAATCGCTCAAAAGTCCGATTTAAAAAAAAAATCCATACCTATATATAAAAAAACACTACATATAAAAAAACTAAAATAAAACTAAAAACTAAAAAAAATATGTTTTTTTATATATAGCTATGGATTTTTTATAAATCAGACTTTTGAGCGATTATTGATAGAATTTCAAGCTCCTGTGATAAAAAACACATATATATAGGTAATGGATTTTTTTTTAAATTGGACTTTTGAGCGGTTATTGATAGAATTTCAAGCTCCTGTGGCAAAAATGAACCAAAGTGGAACGCTACTGCTAGGGTTATTACAATAGCACTCCCTGTTAATTGAAAAGTCGAGCTAAAAACAATGAAAGAAAATCAGTTTAGCAAATATACTGAGACCCAATCTTATTCATACTTCATGGAAACTCCTCGAAATAAAAACATAAAGTATGCATACTTTGGAGGTTTCAGATCCCTGTGTATAAGAGCTTTAGGTTTCATACTGTGTAGATACTCCACCCCTTTAGAACACTGGAGTGCCCAGCTCATGGCATGAGCTGCAGTGTAGGTAGGCTGTGGACCCACACCATGTAATACTGAAAATAGTGATTGAACAACATACAGAAAATCATTTCATATTACATTTCAATGGTCATATATTTGATTTAAAGCTTTAGTGGTGGATTATAAACAAGGGTTCTTTATCTTAACAAGAGATATTATTATTATGCACCCCCTCATGGAAAACAAATAGTCATGTCACTAGAGGTTTATGATTCAGTGGAAAACAAATCAACGATACATATCAGTATCAGACAACAAATATCAATGATATACCAATATATCGATAATTTCTTACTCTAAGAAATAATTACTTGTTTGTAATTCATTTTCATAGATGTTTAAATGCTTTCAGTAGAAAACATGTTCTTTTCATACATATGTCTTGTTTTAAAATGCCCATTGCAGGACTTTTGCTGACCATTTTTTGTCATCACTGCTATGAATTATGCTTGTGCATAATGTTTTGGGTAAATTTTCATAATTTCTAGACATTCAAATAAAGTCAAAATTATCGATTTTCTAAAATGTGTATCGATTATTGAGTGACAGTTACATTGATACATTGATATCATTTCTATTGATGACAGCTTTACATGTCACATGGTCTTCTCATTTGTAAAGTTTTCACAGATCTGGACTGTTAATATATTGAAAAATTGTGAACAATACCATTATATAATGAGCCTCCTTCTGCATATTCCATCACCAAACATACCTGAAATACAATATGAGGAATTAAATGGCATACATCAAACAAGAATTTATAAACAGACTTCGAGATGTTTCAATATAATTATAGACTTTATGTAGTATTAAAAAAGACAATAAGATGAATATCTAAGGAGTAAATTTTTCACATCTCAGACTCTCAAACATAACTGAAGGCAATAATAAAAATGTTAAACACTTAATCTGCTGAATTTGTAAAATGGTTTTGTCCTGCTTGAATTTTGGACAATCCATTTGAAAGTTTTGGATTTCAACATAAAAATACAAAAATTGAATTTAAATACCAAAGTATTGAGCCTGGTTCAACTGACAGAAGTTCAAACTAGCCTGACTCTATACAGATAGCAAATGCTGATCATTTAGGCTCCAGGTTTATCTAAACTTACTCAAATATTGGAGTATCATCTCAAAATCTTCCATAATTTCATCATATCATTTATATTAAATGTTTCGTTAAGGGGTTTCTATTTGTAAGAAAAATTATTTTTGAAGATGTAATATGATTTCTGCTACCATTGCAAGCATAATTTTGCATGAATTGAATCCCTTATTGGATCCCCAAAGAAAAGTCCCCGAAAAAATAAGAAGATTATTAAAGAAGATTGAATCTTACATCCATGGTTTAAAGTGTACACTTAAAAAATGTAATGCTTTGATGAAAAAGAAAAATTACTCATGTATCAATAAATATAATTCAGACAATTTATTTCACTCTTTGGCCTTTAACAAAATAATGCATAAAACTGTAGATATCATTCAATATGTATTATAACATGTGTTATCAAAAAATTGCATGTCGATGTAAAAGAGAACTAAACAGAGAGTTTGTTAATGTTTTCACCATAGAGATATTCATATATCATTTGATATTTACCGGTGCCCTTGTACATGCTCCATATAACTTCACTATGTTAGGATGATTAACTCTGGATAATTGTTTAAGCTCTGTAAGAAAAGCTTTCCTCTCTGACTCTGTCTCTATAATCTTCACGGCAACATCTTTAGCTCGCCATTTGGCTCTACTTACAACACCAAATGCTCCTTTCCCAACAATCTTCAAGAAAAGAGAATGCCATACATTTATCCATAGCTGAATAATGATCCCCATTTTATAATTTACTCATTAAATCAATTCAAACAAATACTTCATGACACTATGTGTTGTTTATTTGTTTGCTTTTTAGCTATACCAAAGCTATATATCAGATCATTGTAAAAAAAACTGTCAAACATCTAAAACTTTTGTCATCTAAAACTAATGTACATGTATGGAAAAAAATAAAGTCCCATTTTATTGGAGATTTTGTAGCCTAATTGATTATATTAAGGTATGAAAGATTAGATTCATTTTACAGACTTTATCATCCTATGAAGTTTCAAGTCAATAGCTTTTATTGTTTAGGAGAAATGGTCTGGACAAAAAAAAAACATATGAAAATTAACAAAGGGCAATAACTCAAGATTTAAGAAGTGCAGAGTACTGGTTCTTGCGCACTGCACTTGTTCTTAATGAGATCTATCATACTATGCACTATGAAGTTTCAAGTCCATAGCTTTTATAGTTTAGGAGAAATGGCCTGGAAAAAATTAAAGTATGAAAATTAACAAAGGGCAATAACTCAAAAATTAAGAAGTGCAGAGTAACAATTCTTGTGCACTGCACTTTGGAATATTGAAAGAAGCAGGAATACCAAGTTTGGAGTTAAATCCGCCTTATAGTGACTGAGTTATGCTCCGGACAAGCCACCACTGACAAAAGTAACCCCTATATGTTGCCTTTTCAAGGCAATACAAAAACATCTTATAAAACTTGGATCCATTTTCAAATATGAGCAGTAAATTTTTACCTTGACACAGGGAAGGAAGAATACCTAATTTCATTGCAAATCTATAAAATTGTTACATTTTCAAGCAAAAACTAATAATTAATGTAGCTAGGATTAGTTTTCAGTAACTTTTTGATCAATGTATCAAAACATTATCTTATAATTTGATTTTTGAATGGTAATGTACTATGCCAGAGCACGGTCAGTAGACAACCTTGGGATTTTTCAGAAACACTTTCAGTGTTTCCCACCTAACTAGAGGTTCACTGGTACGAAACCCAGGTAATCCTCGCATGTATCAGTGCTATACACTGGGCATGTAAAAGAACCAACTTCCAAGGAATCTATTAAATAAGAGCTAGGGACTGGTTCCCGGATTTCCTTGTATCTCATAGCTGTCTCTAGTGTCTGCTGAGGTAAGGACCCTACTGGAAATAGTGCTTGCACTTTCGTAGGTTATCCTTGACCGCCTAGTCTAAAGAAAATCAATCAATCAATCAATGCATATTTTGTGATGTTGAGTAATAAAGTCCTAAAGTAAGTGTGTGACCTAAACAAGTTTACCATGGCCAAAACAAAATAAATGATATTTGAAAGGGGGTCAGAGGTTATGAAGCTTGCATATCACAGAAAACATGCCAAAAGACTAGCTAGAGAGACTTCAGGGAACAGGTTTTATAGTACTGCTAGACCTGTTTACTGTCGCACAACGTCAAAATAAAAGAGACATATAAAGTTATGGAAGCCAAAACAACCAAAAGACAAGTTAAAAGAAATTATGCAACATATACTTAACTTGTCCAATTAGTCTTAGTTGGACAAGTTATTTTGACATATCTTGCAAGAAATCTGAGTCGGTAATAGGACGTTGATGTCTTATTACTTATGTGGTTTGTATAGAATATGTCTTTGGTAATTATAATACATCATACGATAAAAAATACACGGATTTTTTTTCAAAATATACTATATCCGAAAACTGGTATACTAGCAAGGTGCCCCAATTAGTGACTACTTTACCTCGTAAAATGATAATTCAACAGTGTCTATCTCCTCTACAAATCCTTGAGGAGATTCCATATTTTAACTTCAAGTTAGGACCATTATTACTACCTCTATTAAGAAATATGAAAGTTTAAACTTCTTTTGTTTTGGATCATGACCAATTAAATATGCGACTTCCGGTTTCAGAAAGGGCAAGGAAAATTATTTATTTTCAAGTGTTGTCTTTCAATTTAGTTATCACTTGCATGAAAATATGTTTGAAATATTGTATTTAATGAAGGATTGTCTTAAATATTAAGTTATTTTGCTTGTAAGTGACAGTATTCTTCCTTTTCCTTGTAATATTTACTTTCTTAATGTAGTAGTAATCGGACACGAATAATTCGGATGATAATTTCATTCCCTTTCATGCATTCTTGAATTTACAAATGTAGTATCCAGAGCGTTTGTTTGAAAGTGAGAAATTGATGTGTGTTTGTATCAATTTCTATTTTGTACATGTGATTTATATCAAGTGGTTTACAAATTTCGAGCATAAATCTGTTATTTCAATATTTGGTTGCAAACTATATTCTTTTAAGCATGTTCTTTAGCAGTGATGTCAGGTCAACTCATCAGAGTTTGGGTCAACATGTCTATTATTTTTGTCATCTCATCCACTTGTCACTTTTTACATGTACATGTAGATCAACTTTTCCTCTGTTTTTGGTCAACTTGTCTCTAAACTGGAACATGTTTACAATAATATGTTCCACAATAATTCATTCAAATAATTTATTGTATAAATGTTTAATCAGACGGAATAAATTGGGTTTAAATTAATTACTGAAATTTAGAATTTAAACTGAATTAAATTAAGTCCGAAGCATTGAATCTGGTTAAATAGTGTACATACATGTGTGAATTGATTTAATCTAACATAGTGATAGCACCTTATGAATTTTACAGATTTTAGGTGACATGCATATTAAACATACATCAAAGTACATTTATGTGATAAATTATGCTACATGACAAGCAATTTTGGAAAGCATCCAATCAAACACCAACTTGACCAAGTGAGGTGTAATAATCCAATTGTGAATAATCAAGTGACTCATGTTTCTTATTGTACATACATGTGTACATTTATTAACTACAGTAGCAGACAGAACTAAAAAGGGGAACATCTCATTTGTTTATGGCTTACTTACCATTCATTAATAATTCAAGAAAATAGGTTACAAATTAGGAATTGAGTTGACCAAGGGACACGTTGACCACAGGAAGAGACTGAGTTGACTGAGGCATGAGTTAACTTGAAACCTTAGCAATAATTGTTATTAAACATGACCACTACTTCAGATAAAAACACTGAGCAATCATCTAAATTCTATGGGTTTTTTTTAAATATAGAAGGAAGGAGTAGCATAGAGGTTAAGTTAAGGTGTCTCTCTATTAACCTAGGGATTGTGGATTCAATTTGTATGCACTGGTGACACAATTATATTTCCTCATATGACACCAGTACTGGTTAGTTCCAGGAACCTGACAGAGAGAGGTTCAAATAAACTTCAAGCTTTTCATAGCTTGTTATAAGATAAAATAAATAATGTTTAAACTATTTTTATGATAGAACATTTATATTTACAGGAATATAATTTATGTTGAAGCTTTATAATGGGAATGAATCACAGATCCCATTCGTTATGGGTGTCACCCAATGTAACAATGTCCACAATAAACACTACACCAGCTGAAGATGTACTTATTAATGGATGTGTAAGCAACTTTAGCACTGTAGCTTGTATCAGGTAACATTATTTCTGATTACATTTATCTCCCTACAGGTTTTCTGCTTTAATTTGTGATAAAGTTCTAAAAGTACAGTTATGTTTGGTGTATATTATTCAATTAAGTGAAACATGATTAAAATATTTTGGTTGTATGTGTGACACTTTGCTGCTTTCCCTAATTTTCTTGATGATTGTTTCCTGTGTTATAATATTAGTTATTAAGATTTCTGACAGGTTATATGACCCAATGTTTGGAAGTATAACCCAAGCCGCCAGTCATATAATCAGTTAGAAATATTTATAACAAACTTATAAAACAGCAAACTTCCTTCTTTTCTTTTTTTGAGAAAAAATGTGAGATTTCTTCATAAATTGGCAGCAGTCGTGTCTAAAAGCTATATAAACGTCATGATAATCCAATGAAAGGAGACATAACAATCATGCAGTATTATAATAAATAGATATACATGTATATTGACTTTTCAAATAGCTCTGATTATGTTTAATTCTGTAATTGTTTTTCAAGTTCATGATATATTTTTATGAACCTTTCTTGAAAAAAAACAACATTCAGATTTGGTTAAACACGATATATGGCTTCTTTAACTTACCTTTTATACATATTTTATTCTTCATTGACACTCCTGTCTATGTTGACCAATTTGTTGTAAATATTTCAGGAGCTCTTTGCTGACATTCCTGGCTGTGTTGACAGCTATTTTGTGTGTGTTGAAGGTAATAAAGTTACACCATGCTCATCATCAGAACTGGCACCAATATTTTATATTCTACTGTGCTTCATTAGAATGTTCTATAGGGTCAGTACATCCTGTTTTTACCACTTTATCATATTGTTGGTTATGCTTAGACTTTGACAAAATGATGAGTATCTTCAATATGGCTTACTTGACTTTACCTTGATTTACCTTTTGTTAAACCCTTATCCTTCTGAAACAAAAAGTGATTAACATTTGCCACTAGTATAGAGTCAGGCACATCCATGGTGTATGTCTGACCCAGCTCTATACTGCTGACAAACTTCATAATTTGAGCCTCGTCATGACAAAACCAATATAGTGCAATTGCGACCAGCACGGATCCAGACCGATGATCAGGAGCCATGCTGTTTGCCTACAAACCCTATTACAAGTAGAGAAACTGATAGCAAACAGCATGGATCCTGATCAGACGCACTATAATGGTTTTGATGTGACGCGGCTCAATTGTTTGTTTGATTGGGTTTTACGTCACACCGACACTGTATAGGTCTTCATATTTTCATCTTGACATCCCAACATTACATAATGGAATGTTCCAATAATGGAACCTGGACAAGTCCATAGTCATTTAATAAATTCAACAGGTTTAAGTTACTTTTTAATTTCCATTAATTTACAAATCAACTCATTATTGCATGGATACATGGTCTTGAAACCCTGGAACTTTATTCTTTTATTATTTCCTTTCCATAAATTTCTATTTTGTGAAGATTATTGAGTGTTTGTTTAGTAACAAAAAGTAATTACCCTAGATATCAGATCTGCATATCTGGATGTTACATGTATATTAATGCTGCATGCCTCCAGATGAACCGAAAACTATTTCAAGAAAATCAAACTTGAGAAAAAATTACTGAGATTTTAAGAAAAGTAAAAAGATTCAAGATAAAAGTAATAATTTCCATGTTATGTGCGAATTATGGTTGATTTTGCAGTATTTTTCACCTTATTTCTACTGTGTTACATGTACTTACATAGTAAGGTCTATTTTTGCATATTTTGACCTCTTTTTGATAATTTACATGGGTTGTAAGTGCTATTGGCAGTGTGAAAATTATTTTCTTTGTTCACTTCACAATATTTTAAATTTTAACACATTTTCAAAATTTTGCATGAAACTTCAGATATGCTGCTTTAAAGTGAACATGAAAATTATAAATGGATTGATAATTTTACAGGGCAGTACACTGGGTTCTGTCGTTATATGTCCAGTTTGATTTTGTGCTCCAATGGCTGAAACTAGCTCAGTTCCTTGTAATGTGCCATTTTTACTGGACCCTTGCTACCAGGGCATTAAGACGAGAAATCTGGACAAAAAAGTAAGCTGACATATCAATCTTATCACTAGAATACATCTGCCTTTCTTCTTTTCATAATTTCCAATCAAGTTATGAAACTTAATCCATTTACTGCATATTTGTTGATGAAAGATATAGATAAGATAAATCAGCTATTTAGAAATACATACATGTATATTTTTTTACACTGGTACAATGCTTTACAATGTTTAAAATTCTTGGTGGTAGATGCATTCTACTCTGATTATGTTATAAAGAAATGAGTCGTGTCACGACAAAACCAACATAGTGGGTTTGCGACCAGCATGGGTCCAGACCTGCCTGCGCATCCGCACAGTCTGATCAGGATCCATGCTGTTTGCTTACAAACCCTATAACAAGTAGAGAAACTGATAGCGAACAGCATGGATGTTGATCAGACTGCGCGGATGTATGTTGGTTTTGTCGTGACACGGCTCAAATGATTTGAAGAATAAAGGAAGCAATGAAATACTTGTTTTGTCACTTATCTGAACATTACCCACTTAAGCTTCACTTATGATTTTTTGTTTCAATCAGTGAAGAAATTTTAATGTGAAGATATATTTTCATTACTTTCTATGTTATAAGAAAAGCACACTATGATATCTACAATATTTCAGATTCCTGTTACCTTTCCTAGTGATAGCATGTCTATATTTTACAACTGTAGCTATTCTTGGTATTGTCAATGTACAGGATACATTAACAGAATGCTTTCGTAAGTATTCTTAAACAGTATATCTGGGATCCTCATTAAAAGTAGATATCTTAGAAATATATAAAGGGTTTGTTATCATGACTTTCAGTCGAAATTTCAAATAGCTGGAAATTTTACTATTACTTTGTATATGAATGTTTTTGTTTTATACTTCACCCAACTTACAAAAAACGTACCTCTGGAGTCAGAAGAAGAGTTAAATTTTCACGTATTGAAATGTGACCTCAAAATCACCTTCACCAGCTAGGTTCAACATATCTTTGTTCTTCTTTTTTTTAGCTCGTCTGTTTGAAGAAAAAGTTGGGCTATAATGATTGCTGTGTTGTTGTCTTCATGCAAAACTTTATATAGCCCACCATTTAAACGTTTTAAAAGTAATCATTATGAAACTTAGAATACTTGCTTATTATGACAAGGTGCAGTTGTTATATAAAAGGTATAATTCTGAAAGCAGTATTTTAGGAGTTATGCCCCATTTTAACACCTCATTTTGTGCTCTTGTTTTACATGTATCTTGAAATACATTCAGTTTGAAGCTAAACTTAACTTTTTATAAATGAAATGCTTAATTTGTCTGTGATAGTTGTTGTTGGACATTGATTCTAATAGTCATTTGTTGACATGTTTTTTTAAATAACCATGATTATAATACACATATTGATAGTTGTAAAAGAAGTTACTGTAGCTTTTATTATGTTTCAGAGCCGTATTGGATTATGATGTCATCGGCTGAGTTTATTATTGTACAGTTATTCTGTGTAGCAGGATTTTATATAACACGTAGACTGAATGAAATCAGCACTCTAGACTCGGTGAGAAGAGCACAGAAAAGAGATCTTTGGTGGTATGTTGTCCCTATTTATTCCAAATTGGTATAGAATCTATCATGAGATACTAAGCTGGTCAAATGTTTGAATAACTATTAAAAAAGAAGCTGGACAAATCCATTACACAATTTCAGTGGGTTAAGGGCTAAATTCCGTCATGCTTTGGTATGACTCTTGATAAGAATGTCGCTTTTTCATTTGATAATCATTATGTTCATATAATCTATTTATACGACTGCACTTGATTAATGAAAACAAATTTTTTTTCTCCAATTTTTTTTTCTCCAATAACAGAAGTTTACATTATTATAAATTGGTAATAAAGATTCTTGACAGGTTATATGGCCGTATATGAATAGTTCTTTGCAGTATAACCCTCACTTTATGGGTCTGATCATATATACAAACAACTGTTTATATGGGGCCATATAACCTGTCAAAAATCCTATAACTAATATTGTGAAATTCATTGACTATACAGTACGACCTTGATAGTTTAAATGTGACTTGAAGCAAACTGATCACTCAAAATTATGCTATCCTTTTGTATCAAGATGATAACCATTTCCTTTATCAACAAATCAAGTAAATTATTTATTTTTATGTATAAACAGAATGCTGTATTTTGTATATTACAGTATAGTTGTGGTTTTTGAGTTATCAGCTTTAATTGGTGTACTGTACGACATGACTCTCAGGATAGGTAAGCTATTAATAACATTCTATCATTTTTATTGCGAAGTAGATATATGTCCCTTATTTGCCTTTATCATATCAATTTTACTGTTGATACACACTGAGATGATGGGGACCAGGTGATGTTTTAGTAAAATTAGATTTTAGTAATGATGGGCATTATTACTCTATAAGGTAGCAATTAAAGTGAATTACTAATATTGCTAGTATATAGCCAGTCCTGAAACTTGCTTGTACAGTCTGACCTTACTGTATTGATTGGATTGAGTTTTATATCTAAATACACCCATAAACACTTTCAATATGATCTACCTAAATAACCGAGGTATATCGAGTGAAAAAATACGAGTTGCTTCCCTTATCTTCGAGTAAAATCGATATCGCTTATGCTAAAACAATACAAAATAAGCTGTTTTTAAACCGCTAGTTTGTTGTGATTAAATGTCCGATTTTAAAATGTATTACACCAATAGAAAGCTTTGGATCTTAGCTTCGTCACAGTATAAAATTCAACACATCTTTGGACTTCAAAGTATTTTAATTAACTGTTAAACCTACCATATGTCAGACCATTTTACATACGATTTATACAGTGAGATACGCAATCCGTTATCTTTACTCGAAATTCTACTGATATGAATAGCCTGTCGTCTGCTAGTTCTGAAAGTGTTTATCGGTGTATTGCTTAACCTGAAAATATTTGACATTAAATTCAGAAATGTAAGGATTAAAGGAATTCTGCTGTGGTAAAAAAGCATAAAGTTATATAATTTGAATTTCTTACATAAATCAAGTGAAACACTTAAAATGAAAAAAAAAAAACTGCAAAAGTTATATTCAAATATACTTAGTATTAAATTGAATATCTATTTTGGTGTGATTCTTACCAGATTTCAGTGAAAAGCATAGATATTTGGGTCATTTTACACAATAAAAATGATTGATCTGGAAAATAGGGTGAGGGAATGATCTGAAAATTTGCACACAAGTTCTTGGTCCAAACCTTTATCAAATGGTACACAAATATCGGAATAAATCCAGTCCCGTTGTATCAAAAAACCTTAGTGGAGTCCCTTTAATTTTTCCTCTATCTTAGCAAAGTTGCCATTTACTTTGCAATATCTGTCATTTGTCTCAGATGTTGGTCTTCAAAATTTTAAGTTTTTCCAATCTTTTGTCAATAAATTTTAATACTTTTTTTCAATTGTTTTGAACTTCTGAAAGGAGTAAAAATAATTATATGTCTTACATGTATTCTATTTGTTTTACAGTTGGTGAGCAAAAGTCTGGCTGCAGTGCAATATTTGTAAGTATTACTGTATACAGTAATTTGGTTAATATAAACAGACTTAAACTTAAAATCACAAATGAATAAAATAACCAATGTTATACCTCACTTATTTATATACCAGTAACTCTTAAATATGATGTTTGATAAAGATTATTTTGATATCTAGATTTAATTCTGTATCTAATTCTATTTTCAGGAACATATGCAAGAAATTTTCTCTGTTATTTATTTTGCATTTATGGTAAGTAAATCTTGTTTTTAGGTCACCTGTCACAAAGTGACAGTGTGAGCTTTTGTGATCGCTTTTCGTCCGGCGTCCGTCCGTCGTCCGTAAACTTTTACTTTAAATGACATCTCCTCATAAACCACTAAGCCAATTTCATCCAAACTTCACAGGAATGTACCTTTGGTGGTCACCTTTAAAAATTGTTCAAAGAATTTAATTCCATGCAGAACTCTGGTTGCCATGGCAACCGAAAGAAAAAACTTTAAATATCTTCTTTTAAAAAACCATAAGAGCTAGAGATTAGATATTTGGCATGAAACATCTTCTAGTGAGTGTCTACCAAGCTTGTTCAAATAAAAGCCCTGGGGTCAAAATTGGCCCCGCCCCAGGGGGTCATTGATTTTCCCTATATGCATATAGTAAAAACTTAAAAAATCTTCTTTTAAAGAACCCAAAGAGCTAGAGCTAAGATATTTAGCATGAAACATGTTCTAATGGGTGTCTACCAAGTTTGTACAAATAAAAGCCCTGGGGTCAAAATTGGCCCGGCCCCTGGGGTCATTGATTTTCCCTATATGCATATAGTAAAAACTTAAAAAATCTTCTTTTAAAGAACCAAAAGAGTTAGAGCTAAGATATTTAGCATGAAACATGTTCTAATAAGTGTCTACCAAGTTTGTTCAAATAAAAGCCCTGGGGTCAAAATTGGCCCCGCCCCGGGGGGTCATTGATTTTCCCTATATGCATATAGTAAAAACTTAAAAAATCTTCTTTTAAAGAACTCAAAGAGCTATGGCTAAGATATTTAGCATCAAACATTTTCTAATAGGTGTCTACCAAGTTTGTTCAAATAAAAGCCCTGGGGTCAAAATTGGCACCGCCCCGGGGGTCATTGATTTTCCTTATATGTGTATAGCAAAAACTTAAAAAATCTTCTTTGAAAAAATCCAAATAGCTAGAGTTAAGATATTAAGCATGAAACATCTTTTAGTGAGTGTCTACAAAGTTTGTTCAAATAAAAGACCTGGGGTCAAAATTGGCCCCGCCCCGGGGGTCATTGATTTTCTTTATATGTGTATAGCAAAAACTTAAAATCTTCTTTGAAAAAACCCAAATAGCTAGAGTTTAGATATTAAGCATGAAACATCTTCTAGTAAGTGTCTACAAAGTTTGTTCAAATAAAAGCCCTGGGGTCAAAACTGGCCCGGCCCCAGGGGTGTCATTGTTTTTAACTATATGTGTATAGTAAAAACTTTAAAAAAATCTTCTTTTAAAAAGCCCAATGAGCTAGAGCTTAGATGTTTAGCATGAAACATCTTCTTATGGGTGTCTACCAAGTTTGTGCAAATAAAAGCCCTTGGGTTAAATTGGCCCTGCAATGTTGGGGGGGGGGGGGGTTGGGGGGGCCTATATACAGGTGAGCGACCTCAGGGCCATCATGGCCCTCTTGTTTGTTATTCAATATTAATCATTACATTTAATCATTTTGCTTGTTTTTGTGGATTATTATTTCTGTTAATCATTTACCTTGAGCCAGCTGGTGGGAACTCATTATACCCATGTAACCATTGCAAACCATGATCAGCACATCCTGATCTGTTTGCTTTTCAGTCAGTACATATTTTAAAATTTTCTCTAAATTGAGTTAGTGTTGCTGTCACATTGGTTAAGTCCAAAAGTACAGAAGGAAATTGGTTGAAACATCACATACTTATTTAAAAACATAATAGGAGGTCACTGTTCAAGGCCCAATAACTCCAACTTAGATCTTGACAGAATTATGGCTCTTTTTGAACTTAGAAAGTTTTACATTATCCTGGCTCTTGTTTTACTATGAAGCACTTAATAATTGTTGAGCACACTGTCCTCTTCAAATTCAAACCAAATTTTTTAACAAGCTACAATATTATGTCAGCTATGTCCTTCTTGATCATACTTGTATACAATTCAAATTCTCTTCATATTTGTCCATATCTGTAAGGTAGCAGGATAACTTCTGTACTTAAAGAATTCATTGTCCCTCTGAAGTTTGCAGCTTACAGTGGTGAGCAGCAAGCATTTAAAAACCCTGATCTTAACTACTTGGAAAGGATACCCATATTGTATGATGTGATGTCAAAGATGAATTATGTCAACAAGATTTACAAATAGTTCATTTACTATAACAGCAGTACTGCTAATTCTCTTGTATAAATAAGTTTTCTTCAGAAACATATTGTTAGTGTCAAAATAGTAAAACAGTGTTATCATGTTGAATTAGTTAAATATTATATGCAAGTCATTTGTAATAAAAAAAATAAATTACTTATCATACATGTATGTCCTGCATTCTTATTATTTTTTAAACTGCCTGTATATTTCATTACTTGAATATATAAGAATATTTTAGTGATTGTTCGCTTTTACTCCTGCTAGAGAAGCCTTTTTGGCACCAGTATAAAGTCATGCCTTCATGTACATGCAATGTGACCAGGAACTGTACTGCAGACTGACTAACTTCAAATTTTTATCTTGATATCCTTAAAGTTAATAATGGACAGTTTTAAAAATGTATGCTGGACAAGTTCATTTAAAAATAATTCAGCAGATGAAAGGTAAATAATTAATCTGTGTTACATGTATATTTCTAGGTGTGTAAACTGCTGTTACCAATCTGGGTGATGCTTTTTGTATTTCAACCTACACCTCAAGTTCAGGTGGAAAATGATGACCTCATTCCTGCTTTAACTGATGACGGAGTAAGTTAACAACAAATATCTGTATAATTTTATCACTCCTGTGTGATTTACCATTTAGGTAAAACAACACTAAATCTATTACTTGTGTAATGCTGTTTGTGACAATTTTGTCAGTGTATCAGAATATAAGCACCCCAAATTTTTACAAGAACAAAATTATAAAGTCTTTACAAATTTAAACGATAATATGAAAAATCATGTATGTACATTGATATGGTACTGAGATATTTTAAGTTCAGATTTATGCTGACACAAATATACAATTTATTTGAATACATGTTTTGATGACTATTTATTATTTTGGTGAATTTTTATAGATATACATTTGAACTGCTTTTTACTCAATGTTAATTTACTTGATGCTCAAAAACATTAGGAATATGAAAATTGTTTTAAAGATCAGATAAGAATCTCTTTGGCACAATGTACCTACAGGGTTATTTAAGTTTATACAGAATTTATTTTTGTTTTAAATAGGAAACTATTAGCTTATAATCACACTCTCAAGTTCCTTCCTGGAAAAAAAACAGAACTGAGCAATGAGCGTAAAGTATATTTTGCTCAAGGAAACAATGGTTTTCCCGTGGCAAGGTTTGAACACACCCCACCAACAATCCTAGATAATTAGTCCATGCCATTAACAACTCAGTCACCATGACATGCAAACCAACACACCATGGATAATACAAGACGGGGAAAACCCTTATTTCAATAATTGTAGTCTCTTATGTGTTGATGGCATGCTTGATGGAAATTATCACCGAAAAAATAAAACTTCCTATAATGCATTAGTATATTGTTGAATATTATTATTATAAATATTTAGTTATTATTATTATTTCAGAATTCAGCGTTCAGCACAAACACTGATGAACAGTATAGACAGCTTTATCATCCAGGCGAAAATTATAACTCGTTGGCATATGACACACCATCAGCGTATTCTCCCTCCGGTTACAGCCAGAACGGTATTAACAGCCCTCGAGGCAGCCTCAATACCATGGTGAATGGTGTAGCCAATAACATCTATAAAAATAGCCCTCAGACCAATAATTTGGGAGCTATTACAGAGGAAAATGTCAATAATTCCCAGAATTCTTCTGTAAAGAACAGAAGTACTCCTGTTCAACAGGGATCTTCCCTGAGGGAGAAGCAAGACATCAAGGAGAGTATAAATAGTGTGAAGGGAAAGCAATCTGTTGATGAAAGAAGCAATGGTTTACCTGCGTCTGCTGAGTCACGTTCAAAATCAGGGATGCCGTCTGCTGTTGTAAGGCCAAGTGGAGAAAAAAACCAGTCCAAAAATAACAAACCAGTCACAACAACAACCAGTCAGGTTCAGAAGGGGGATCATGCTGTTGATAAAACTCCACCCACTCAAGTTTTAAATAAAACAGAAAATGGGCCAAAATTTTCTATTAATAGCGATGACTCAGGGGATGAATCCCCTCCAAAAGGAAAATTTTATATTTAATTTTTTTTTTAAATTTCATTTTATTGAATTTGCATGCTTCCTTTTATCACATTTGTTTCTATACAGGTTAGATATTTTAGATTTTATAGGGGCTTTCTGTGAACCTGTTGTAACTTTTACATGTAGTAAAGAATGAAATATGGCCATATTCCCCTGATACTTTACTGTTGTTGTTGTTATTATATGCATTTATATTAATGTATTACATCTATCCATGAATGTTGTATTATCTTGTGGTGTACTGGAGAATCTGGTGAATAAACATGTATTTAAATATAAGAGCATTTAAAAGGTAAAGGCATTCAACCTTACCATTATTTTGTATGGGATATCATATGTAGTGTTCTTGCTGTAATTTTGTACAGAAAATAAGCGCATATTTGATATTGGTTAAGAAAAAAGAACCCCTCCAAAAAAAGACAGGGGAAACACAGTTTAAAATTATCAGTGATTATTATTTGTTACACAAAGATTTAATAAGTATTTTTGCCTTTTTTAATTGAAAGTGCAGTATATAATACTTGACAAGTGTGTTTATGGTACTGGAACGATGATTGAATGGTCCAAGACGTTATACCTTGATTCAACAAATTATGACCATTATGAAATAAAAGGACATAGTGTACTGCGCATGTCCATGTTTTATTTTGAGATAAGCATTATCTTTCTGAATAGCTGTACAATGCAAGTCTATAAGCACATATCAATTATAAGTTAATAAGAAAATATTGCTTGGCTCGAGTATCGGTGAATATCAAAAAAGACCATAAATGTTTCACAAAAATTATTGTATTACTAAGCATATGACTTACTTTTCCAGATTCTGCAGCATCAACTTTACCAGTTAGGGAGTTTTTGCATATTGATATTGTTGCTTTCATTTGAGAGTATTGTTATTGTCTGTTAACATGTTATGTTACCAAATATGATAGTCAAGTATTGATGATAGAATTTGTTTTGTATAAGGTTGTACCTCAAAATAGGAGCTTTTAGTGTATCTTGTGTAATATTTGTGTAACAGAAAATTTTATCAGTGTATATCAATTTGATGTAAATATTTATGTTGTTTTTTTATGTTTATGTTGTTTTTTAGCTCGACTATTCGATAAGAATAAGTAGAGCTATTGCAGTCACCCGAGCGTCGGCGTCGGCGTAACCACTTATGTTAAAGTTTTTGTAATAGTTCAAATATTTTCAAAGTCCATTGACATATGGCTTTGAAACTTTGCACACTTGTTCACCATCATGACCCCAACCTGTAGACAGGAGGAGGTAACTTTATCAAGCATTTTGACAGAATTATGCCCCTTTTTCGACTTAGAATTTACGTTAAAGTTTTTGTAATAGTTCAAATATTTTCAAAGTCCATTGACATATGGCTTTGAAACTTTGCACACTTGTTCACCATCATGACCCCAACCTGTAGACAGGAGGAGGTAACTCTATCAAGCATTTTGACAGAATTATGCCCCTTTTTCAACTTGGAATTTACGTTAAAGTTTTTGTAATAGTTCAAATATTTTCAAAGTCCATAGACATATGGCTTTAAAACTTTGCACACTTGTTCACCATCATGACCCCAACCTGTAGACAGGAGGAGGTAACTGTATCAAGCATTTTGACAGAATTATGCCCCTTTTTCGACTTAGAATTTACGTTAAAGTTTTTGTAATAGTTCAAATATTTTCAAAGTCCATAGACATATGGCTTTGAAACTTTGCACACTTGTTCACCATCATGACCCCAACCTGTAGATAGGAGGAGGTAACTGTATCAAGCATTTTGACAGAATTATGCCCCTTTTTCGACTTAGAATTTTCGTTAAAGTTTTTGTAATAGTTCAAATATTTTCAGAGTCCATTGACATATGGCTTTGAAACTTTTCACACTTGTTCACCATCATGACCCCAACCTGTAAACAGGAGGAGGTAACTGTATCAAGCATTTTTTTTACTATCAAGCACTAAGAATAGTCGAGCGTTGCTGTCCTACCGACAGCTCTTGTTTATAATGTTCATAAATTTGTAAATTTTACTTAGTCAGTATCTGTATATAATAAATCCAGTGGTTGCAATTTTTTTTTTTTTAATTTAGTTTGATTTTACAAGTGTATATATAGATCTTAATACCTGTACTGGTTTTTTTGTTGATGTAAATAAAATCTGATATAAATTTTTATAATTTGAATATTTTTCAGCGTGTCTGTGTTTAGATATACATGTAAATGATTTGATTTTATAAAATGATAAAGTTTATGCTTGTATGCTTGGCATGCATATTTTATAATTACTTACTAGTATTTTTTATAGTGAGGTACATATATATGAATTCTTTTATTATGGAAACTTACATTGTAAAGTGATGTATATTTTTATGTATTTTTAGATTTTAGGTAATATACCAAGACTGTACACACAGCTTTTAGATGATAAATTGTGATGATTTTTTTTTTAATCTTAAAAAATCAATAATATGTGATACAGTTTAACTTACCAGTTTGAACATTTGACTTATTCTTGTTTAATGATATCTTTATTCAATTATTTTTAAAGGGACTCCACTGAGGTTTACTGGAAATAATTTTTCGAGATAGATATTCCATTTGATGTAGATCTAGACAATAACTTGTGTGCACAATTTGAGATCATTTGCTTTCTATGATATTTCCAGAATAATTATTTTAATTGGGAAAAATGACCAAAAACCAAAAAGCTTTGCAAAATTTTTCACTCAAATCGAAATCGGGCTATAAATAGCACAAAACAATTTATTTCTCATTATATTTCGTAATAATAGTTTGCATATCTTTCAGTTTTAAGTGCCCCAGCTAATCTAAGAAAGATTCAGAAATTTCGTGATAAAGGCTTTTGGGCCTCAGTGAAGTCCCTTTAATCTGCTAAATTTATGTAATGAACTGGTCCAGCTTGAGTTTGGAACTGTCCATTATAAGTTAGAGGGATTTCAGTATCAACAATAATTAAGCAGCAATTAGTTTAGAGCCAGGTTAGGCAAAATGGACTGTGCTGGCTCGCCTGAATTTTCCCTTGGCCTACTGACTTTATACAATGGATTTGCCCAACCTATAAAAAAAATAATTTTAAGGGATTTCAATATTTATGTACTATCAATGCCAAAATAGTTTGAGTTACCTTTCCTTAGACAACTTCCACTATATTTGTTTTCTATATGTATTTATGAAATAGCAATATTCTGTTTTATTGGGTTTTATTTTTTCATTCTTAGAAAAACAGCACACATTTTTGGAGGAATTTATCTACCCATAGATGTTTATAATAATACATATTCACAGACAAAAACAAACAAACAAACAAAACAAAACAAGTTCACTTTACTTTCTTGGAACTAAATATAGATTCAAAATTTAAGACATATTGTAAGTACTGTGAAATATGTAATACTGTTGTACAGTGAATTGGATTATAGATTTTATGTCCTTTTTTAATTAAGTACAAAATGTAGGAAGAAAGAAATGATAAAGTATCTCACGATTTAAACATAAGTTTCAATAGGAATCTCTTTGTTTTCTCAAGTTTCTCTCTCAGACGTTTATCAAGATAAATTGTTACATAAAGTATAACTTACATACTTTGTAATAAGACTTTGTCTTTGAACATTATCTTTGAAGATTTTCTAAAATGTTAGAAAGAGATCTGAACATAAAAGAGTCTGATACAGATTTTTTGATATACATTCTAGTATTTTAACCCAGATCTGAAAGTATTTATAATTTTTATATTATATATGTTTTATCAAGGATTCAAGGTTATAAAGAATTTCTAAGCTCAGACTCTAATCTCAGATATTTGATTGGTCAGATCTCAGATATTTGATTGGTCAGAAACTATCACCGTATGAATATTGACCAATAAAAATCTTGAGATTCGAGACAAGTTTTATAACCTTGAGACTAGTATTTCATCAACCAGTTTGTGTTCAAGCACTCATGTTAATTAAAAGGTTAACGTTCACAAGGGGATGGGGATCATTTACCACAAGGGAATGGGATTATTTACCACAAGGGGATGGGATCATTTACCACTAGGGAATTGGATTATTTACCACAAGGGTATTGGATTATTTACCACAAGGGGATGGGATCATTTACCACTAGGGGATTGGATTATTTACCACATTTATATTGGATTATTTACTGCAAGGGGATTGGATTATTTACCACAATGGGGTGGGATTATTTTCCACAAGGTATTTTATTATTTACCACAAATGGATTTGATTATTTACCCACAAGGGGATGGGATTATTTACTATCACAATATTATTTCTTAAAATAATAAGAAATATACATGTGATGTTGCCCAATCATCTGTCATTTCTGGATTAACAATATTCAATAGATTATATGAATTTTTAACCTTTCATATTGCTTAATTTATGTAAATGATTTGCTCTGTCTTCATTATAAAGATGTCCAATGTTAAATATAGGGATTTCAAGATACATGTATAAGATAAAAGAAATATTAAAACAGAGAAACCAACAGTTGCTTCAGTTTCTTGCCTGACTCAGTAATACTGGGGGTTTCTGTGGCTGAGTGTTCAAGGTTGCTGACACTTGCCCCTCACTGTTGTAGGTTTGAATCCCACCAGGGACTTGAGATTCTTTACACATGCATTTTTAGCTCGACTTTTCTATGAAAAGGGGAGCTATCCTACTCGCCCCGGCGTCGGCGTCACACCTTGGTTAAGTTTTTCGTACCACCCCACTTTATTTCAGAAGTATTACAAGTATGGCTTTGAAACTTACCATACTTGTTCACCATCATAACCTCCATCTACAGACAAGAGTACATAACTCTGTCAAGGTTTTTGACAGAATTATGGCCCTTTTTTGACTTAGAAAGTGTATTGAGCTTGGTTAAGTTTTTTGTACCACCTCACTTTATTTTCAAAACCATTGGAGGTATTGCTTTGAAACTGACCATACTTGTTTACCATCACGACCTTCATCAACAGACAAGAGGACATAAACTCTGTCAAGGTTTTTGACAGAATTATGCCCCTTTTTGACTTAGAAAATACATTGAATATGGGTAAAATCCACTTATTGCCTTAACCCTTTGAGATATTGCTTTGAAACTTTTAATGCTATTTCACATCATTACCCCCATCTGTACGCAAGAGAAGGTAACTCTGTCAAGGATTTGTTTTAAAAATTAAGGCCTTTTATCGACTTAGAATCTTGGTTAAGTTTTTAGTACCAGTCCACTTTTTGACTGAACTGTTTGAGATATTAATTTGAAAGTTGGAATACTTGTTTACAATCATGATTCCCAAACATGTCCAGGAGAAGGTAATTCTGTCAAAGATTTTATTTGAATTATGGCCCTTAACTGTCAATGTTTTGTATTATAGGCAAGCACTAAAAAACTTAAAAAATCTAAAAAAATTCATTCCTATCCACTTGTTCACTTTACCATAAATTATGTCATATAAACATTGCTGTAATATTCAAGGGTATCAAACAACTAGTTCACTTTAAAAATACAGAGATTCTTGTATTGCCTTTTACTGCAAAAACTTTTTTTATTGGCAAGCAATAAAAAAGTCGAGCGCGCTGTCTTACGGACAGCTCTTGTTTTGTTTGTTTTTCATTGGATAATGATGACATTTATAAAAACCTATATACACTGCTGATTTCAATTTTCATATTCTTAACAAACCAAAAATAGGTATTGAAAAGTTTCATATTTTCAGAATTTTCTCTGGCAATAGCAGCTATTCTCACAGGGTAAAGTATTGTGTTGGAACTGGTTTTTGTACAGGATTATGAATCTTAGATTTGTTATAACCAGTATAATAAGTGTTTAATGAATGTTAGTTGTATTGCAGTAGTTTGTTTTTCCATTATAGTCTGTTTTAGTGATTACCTAAATACTGAATATAACAAAAAACAGTTTGTTAAGTTTGTTATTGTTAGTTGATTATATTGTATGAATGTTGTTGGTTTTTTTTACTCTCTAAGGAGCAGTTGTGTCTATCCACAATGCTTTTTTAATGGCCAATTTGAGGTTAAATTTGGCCCCAATCCTCTCCCAAAAAGTACATATTTTTATATATAACAGTAAAAAATATAATAAGAAACCTATGTATATTTTATGTAATTTTCTACCCGTTGTACAATATCTTCAGGAGGATAAAGAAAATATTAATATGAAACAACGTCAATGACCTCAACATATCTATTATTTAAGAAAAATCCCCTTCAAAAGTTTCTTTTGAGACACCATTTTTTGATAAAAAAAAAAGAAAAAAAGAAGGAAAAAAAGACGTTTCCAACGATTGTGAAAAAGTCAATTTATGATACTGATATAAAGAAGGGAAAAACACTGTGTATATATGAACCATATTGTTGTGTTTAACTTGGTAATGAGATAGATATATAAATTATATACACGATAAATACGTTTTATGTTAGACGTATATAGGAAATGGCCAGTCAATGAATTGATTAATGTATCATTTAACAACAACTTACTTAACATTGCTCTTCTTGTGTGGAGTAGGGCCTGAATTAAATATAAATGTCAGGAACCCTGAAACAAACTTGTAATATGGTGTAAGTAGGATCTCATCATTAGAATTTGCTCGCTTGATTTAGCCAAAATATCTCTTGCATGTTTACATGAAAAAATGCATTAAAAATACATGTTGAACTTAAAGAAGAGATTTATATTGTGATTGTTTATTTTCTACAAATTGGCACCTTATTTTATTGCAATCTCACAATGGGATATGATAAGCGTTAGTTTATTGCATGATCTTGTTTATAGAATGCTTTCTTTTATATTTTAATATTCCAAAATTTTGTATTACCTCACCAGTTATTATTGAGTCTGATCTTATTCATAATTTTTAAAATGACATCAATCACATTGTATAATTTGTATATAAAGTTTTGTTTGTAAATTTTAGAATCTAAATTTAGCAGTGAAACTTGAAATACCCAGATTGATTGTTATAGCATTGAACTTATAAAGGGTCAAACTTCTATGAGATTTGTACCCACACAGCTAGCAACCCTTAGATTGTTAGTCTGATGCATTAACCACTAGGCAACATCGCCCCTAGAGAGCCAGGCCATAAGTATCCAGCAAAAGATCTGTTATATTAAGGTTAATTGCTTTGTTTATAAAGTTATAAAAATTTCAATTATCTCCAATTAGATTGGTTGTTCAGTTATTGACAATTTTTATGCATCCGCTTAAAAAGGGGGAAGTATACTGTGATTGGTATGTCATTGGTCCATACATATGTAAATACCTTCTGCTATCATTGTCTTATCACTTACTAGGGTAGTAATCAAACTCAGTTTGTTAAACTTGCTACTGACATTGTGCATGACCAATAGATAAACCTTTTGATTTTGAGGTCAATGGGTCAAACATCAAGGTCACTGTTGCCTTGACCTCTAAAAGCCTGTTCAACTGACAACTAGAGAACACTTTGGCCTTATGTCCTAAGATTTGGGTGTGGTTGATAGTCATGGCTAGTAGATGGACCTTTTGTTTTTGAGGCCAATAGGTCAAAGGACATTAACCACCAGAGGTTTGTTGCACTAATAACTAAAGAACGCTTTGATTATCAAGTCACTAAGTCAAAGGTCATGGTAACTGTGTTTTAACCAAAGTCACTAAGTCAAAGGTCATGGTAACTGTGTTTTAACCAAAGTCACTAAGTCAAAGGTCGTGGTAACTGTGTTTTAACCAAAGTCATAAGTCAAAGGTCGTGGTAACTGTGTTTTAACCAAAGTCACTAAGTCAAAGGTCGTGGTAACTGTGTTTTAACCAAAGTCACTAAGTCAAAGGTCATGGTAACTGTGTTTTAACCAAAGTCATAAGTCAAAGGTCGTGGTAACTGTGTTTTAACCAAAGTCACTAAGTCAAAGGTCGTGGTAACTGTGTTTTAACCATTAAAAGCTTATCAGACTTCACAGTGGCACTTAGTGTAAATTCCTTGACTTTTCAATAAATCGAGAACAACGAAGGCTAAATTTGTTAAACTCAAAAGGTACATTGCCCATGGACAATTGTTTTCCCCTATAGATTTTAAGATTGGGTCATAAGACAAGGTCATGTGGTGAATGTATAAAATTCCTTTTCTGGTCAAGATCTTTAGTAATTAGCCTAAGTTAATGGACATTGAACATGGCCTAAAGGAAATCCCCTATTGATTTTAGGACATCTTTTCAAGGTCACATAGTGACACCAGTGAAATACTAATAATCAAGAAAAAAATTTCCTAGTCATAGATTTGTGAAACTTGTTAGTTTTTTTATGTTTATTATATATTTATTGCCTATTCTTATAACTGTTTTTTTTTATGAAATATACATGCATTAAAGTATGTAAACAAGCCACTAGCGACATATTTCTAGTTCATTTTCTTATCTTGTTTAAAAACACACACACACATGTATATTGATTATACATGTATTATACAGAATGGGAATTTGAACATTTGACATGTAAAATTTACATATGTGTTACATGATATACTACATGTACATGGTAATTTAGGTCAACATTTTGAACAACAAAATTTGGACGAAAAGTAATTTTGTAAAAACTGGGAAAGTTGAAATACGTAAATAAGCCTTTCATATTATCGATTTTACAAAACTGCTAAATGATGATGTGTTCTCACATACATGTAGTTCCTCTCTTTTTAATAAATACTTCCATATATGTTCCTGGAAACCTGTTGCTATGGAACATATACATGAGTAGTACATGTATAATATTTTCTTCAAGCATATTGCCACATTTTATGGATCAAATTATATAATTATATGTAAACAAGTAAACCAGCTGGCTTACGATGATTGCTGGTTATAATCAAACACCTGCTTGCATCTGAAATAATGTAAGTAGGTGGACCAGAAATTATCATCCACCGGGAAAAGTCAAAGCTGCCAAATGAGTTTTGCTTGAAAATCCAACAAAAAATTGTTGAAATCCACATTTAAACAAATACACAGAGAAACAAAACTAAAAAACTCAAAAAATGAAAAGAAATGGTTATTTATGTTTGTTTTTCTATAGTTTGTTTATTTTCCAGACTTTTTTTAATTCAGTTAATATTAACATTAATGATATAGATAGGGTTGATGAAATTGAAAATTTAATGGATCAAAATAGATTATATTGACCACCCTTGGAGTTTGATCAAACTTTTTGAATTATGACAGATATTTTTTGAGCTGAAATTCTTTTAACTGGCATATTTAAGAGTTAAATACAAATGTATATCAGGAATTTGTAGTTAAAATTATGAAGCCTTTTCTTACACTTTACTTTGAAGCATACTAAACCCTCTGTATACAAGAATTCACTAAGTCACCAAGAATCAAGTCATACACATTTGTATGTGTGCTAATTTTAACTTTTTATTCATTGTGAAATGACGTAAACTGTTCATTATGCTTTGTCATTTGTATGTATATATATATATATATAGTGATAGATCATATATATAATCTTCCTTTCCTCATCCTCACTTCCAGAAGAAGTTTATGGGATTGTCATAGATGTTCAGGAATTGAATCTTGCTTGCTTGTATTGGTATGTTAATTCCGTTTTTTTGTTATTTTATTATTTGATGTTTTTCGCTTTTATTGTATTGTAATTTGCAAATGATTTCTTTTTATTTCTTTTTTTTTAAATAATAAATTATTTATTTAAATAAAAAAGAGAGAAAAATACCAGACAATTTTCATGATTTCATTTGGAAATATTTTTTGTGACTAAGAATTTTTATTATTTTATTTTATTGTTTTAAAGCTACATGCCTCCAGATGAGTCAAAATATTTCAATAAAATCAAACTTGAGAAAAATGTACTAAGATGTAAGGAAAAGTAAAAAGTTTCAAGATTCAAGTAATATTTTACATATTATGTGCGATTAATGACTGATTTTTCAGTATTTACAACTATATTTCTACTGCGTTACTAACGCAGTAAAGGCTATTTATGCATATTTTGACCACTTTTTGGTAATTTACGTGGTTTGTAAGTGCCATTGATAATGTGTAAATTGCTTCCTTTTTGTTACTTCACAATATTACACATTCAAATACATTTTAAAAATGTTCATGAAAATTTGCACGAATCTGGAGGCGTGCTGCTTTAAATTTTATTATTTTAGAGTCTTCCTCAAGCAGTAAAACCATTCACATTGTAAAATTCAGTTCAGTTCAGAAATAATGTAAATAAAAAAAACATATTTGTAAAAGAAATTGCTTATTCAAATTAGATTTTTTTTTTTTTTTACAAAATTGTTCTTATTTTGATCGCAAGCATAAAACAAAACATGTATTGTGCACAACTTTTTTATTGTATCAAACTCTTAGTGTTACAGATGTATTTTAATATTTCATCATGGGTGACTATAATCTAAGGATGAGTGTGAGGGTTTAATATTGTTAGGGAAACACGTGGACATCTTATGTTGCCAATGGTCTGTTAAATCAGGTCAGATGGTCTTTCATAAAGTTTGCCAAAACATTGGCCTGTCCCTTTGAAGGAGCTGTTTAGGCTATAAATAGATATGCATTTCAACAACCTCATGTCATGAACCAGTGGGTCATCACCAAACTTGATCTGTATTTTTTGGCATGTTAGAGAAGAATGTCCAAATTAATTGACCTTTGTCCTACATGGGATTTGTACTTTATTTTTTGAATCACTGTGCAGAGGTCAAGATCACTAAAAACATAAATAATTTTTACTTTTGGTTGCTGGAGTATAAGATAAAGGATGTTGTATTATTCTCTTGGATCACGGAGAATAATAACCATTTTTTGCCCCAGCTTGGATGAATGTTAAGAAAAATGATGCACAGCATTAAATTTTGCTGTTCTGTTCATATACGTTTTTTTGTTATTGTTTATGAAAGCTTCAATTGTCCTTTAGCATAAAAGCGTGTTAATATATGTTACCAATAGTAATTTGTTAATATGTTTACCATTGAATATTTACTGTACCACATGTATTTGAGTGTGAATATGATATGTTGTCAGATTTTTATTACCCTGGGATCTTTAAAGTGTTTTATAGATAATCATATAAAAGCATGTAACATTTGTTGCGTTTTCTTTCCGCTTTAAAGCACAATTGTTAATATTGATACTGGTTTTTGTAAAGCAGTTAGCACTGATTGTGTTCTAATCTAATAAACTGTTTTAGAGTAAAATAAATAAAGTATTGGCTTTATTTTTCTATATTTTTTGTACATGTTGAATGTTACCGAGTCATCTTATAATGCTGTGATGCCACTTTTACTTGTCCAAAATGTGTGCATTTAACTCGGTTCTATTGGCAGAAATATGTATGTGTATTATTGGCCGTTCCTGTTTTCTTCGTTCTTGTAAATCTGTCGTATCAAATCTTGTACAACTTTATGTCTTATTGAAGTCTGTAGTCACATTGTCATCTCGACATATCTGTCCTATTTTCAACATGGAATCACGTGACATTGAAAAGTCTGTTATATTACCCAATGAAAAAAACTTTTCTTATCTTACATTTTCAACTCTGCTATATTTTCAACTTGAAGTTTGAGTTCATTGTCATATGTATATGCTGCATTGCCATTACAATGACCGTGTTACATTGTCAACTCGTTGCTCGTTGTCTATTGTCGGCAACATCGTCTTGCAGCATTATCTAATCAAATCACTTATCCCACACCGCTTAGGACTCGAATCCCACCAGGAAATTTGGATTCTGTCATACGAGGAAGATATCCAGGAAGTATTTAGGGGAAATTCGCCACGAGACCTTTACAATGTTTAGATGACGGACAATTCAACCATAAAAGTGTAATAGAAGTATTCGCTACATTATCCGTTCGTTGTCGGTGCTACACATTGTCTTAGATCTGTACAACGTTACATGAACATTTTTGATAGTTCACTGTTTGCACGAAGAAATTGGCTGGTAGTCGGTGTTATCAGAACGTCTTTTGAGCGCCTTGATAAAGTTTTCTAGTTCCCATGACCTTGAACAGGTACGTATATTAACATATACGTACAGGTACGTATATTAACATATACGTACCTGCCTTGAACAACCTGAAAGAAATTGTATACATTAAAATATTTGAGTAGTAAATATATAAATTTTAGTGCTTTGAAGTTAAATTCAATTACATTATTAAAAAAGCGCAATGTATTTTCTCAGTGTTCTAGCATTAGTATAGCTGTAATTCTTGACGGTAACGGCTATTCCTTGTTTCTTGAAATATCAGAGTTTGGCTTTGTTTGTAACACTTTTAGAACGTTGTTTATATCATGCAAGTAGGGAACGTGAACTTACTTCCTTATTGTTTGAACTTTTATTCATTATGCGTGTTTTGTAAAGCGGCCGCAGTTGAATTCACGTGGGACTAACTAAATAGGTGGCTGCAAAGAAAACAAAATAGGAGTGTATACTTCAAATAGTAACAACAGAATAACATTGTTACCTTTTAATTATCGCGATGATATAAACGTTCTTGTCTGTTATCTAAATGTTAGTTATAAGTCGTAAGCAAGTCTATAAATAGGGAAGGACTTGTGACCATATAAAACATTGCAAAGTGAGAGTCTGTGCTTGCATTTTTGTTGAAGATTAGTCGGTAATAAATGAGGACTGTTTCGTCAGATCGCGCATCATTTCTTAGAAAGACGAACTTTATTTCACAACACTTTAAAAGGTCATTTTGAAACTTTCCAGCTGTACTGATGTAGGAAGAACACAGATCCTCTCCATGGTATCTAGAAAGCTTCCTCACATGAAAGAGTCTAAAGTCATCGTCGGATTACAACAGCAGTTAGGGGTCTTATATAATTGACGTCATCATCATCAACTCTTTACCTTGAAGCAATTTTTTTCTTCAATGAAAAAAATGATAATGGGAACATCGCAATGTCTAAGAACATAAAATTTTGTTTCTTGGTTATTAAATTTTTCTCATATGCCAATATGAAAAAGAATAATTTATAGAAGACGTCTGTAACAGAATAGTTTGCTTAATTGCTTAAAATTTTCTATTGACAATTTTCGTCAGAGGTAACTGGTATAATTTTATCTGTAGTAACATGAAAAGAAATATGAATACAGAAATGGAAACGGGACTTTATCAGTAAAAAGTTTTATTTGTCATTGCGGGTAAAACGATATTAGTTATATTTACATCACGTTTGACCAGAAACGCTGGACTTCTCCTAGTCATACTAATATAATAATTCGTTTGGCTTTATACTTACAGCATAGACATGTATTTCTTTGAGAAAAAAAAACAACAACAACATGCTGGTAGGAAACGTGAAACTTGTCTGTTAATAGATACTTGCCTTGCTATTTGACAGCAGAAGAGCTTATTGTTACGAGCGCGGAATCGTGTATATAAATAGCGAAGTGAACGTGACCTACATATATACCCATGCAACATGGTGAGAGCCAAATACGTAATTGTCAAAAGTGCTCCAGACAATGACTAAGCCTTTTCAACTTTGGTTGTTCTAGTATTCCTACTTGAATACTGTATAATCACCCTTAGAAAATGTTGCCTGTTGTTTGTTTTATTTTGTCTTTTGACGTCTTGTCTGTGGTATGCAGGCTTCATAACCTTTCAAAATTCCATTTATTTTTATTTAGTTCTCCTCCATTGTTTTCTTGTTTAGGGCACACGTTTAGGGCACACGCATTCTTTAACTGGGTGCCATACGCCACTTTTCACGTAATTGCACTAACGTGTCATATTGAAGGTTCCATGATAACCGCCGAACACATATGTGAATGTTTTCAAATTCAAAATTTCACCATTTCATGTTTAAATATTGAATTCTGCCTAAGACGGTGCGAGGGGGCGTAGGCGGTAACTTGTACTTTCCAGTACCGTCCAAGATCAGGCTCAATAAAACAAAGCCTGCAACATGTTCAGTTTTGTCGTTTTAGACTTTCTTTATGGAGGTTGAAAACTTTGTGGATTAGATAATTATAAATTAATTGTTTCCAGAATGATTTTAGAGATTTTATTTCTCTCTATTTCGCCGTTTGCTTAATTACCATAATTCAGTTAATTGCAAGATTTACATATATTGATCCGGAGAGACTTGTTGAACAGAAATAAAACAAGTCACATTTTTATTTTGAAGAAATTTTGCTGTTTGTCAGTAAATGTTCCCAATTTTTAAACAATTTCTGTAAAATATATAACTTTTTCCCCGCCAAAGCAAAGAAATGCTCTACTAATAATATATATAAATTCCTGTATACATATAGTAGTAAAAGGAAATTTGAATTGACAGAAAAGAGTTACTTTACAAATGTTTTCACCAGTAAGTGGTTGATTTATGGAAGTCTATTACCGAAACAAATATATTTATTTAAACTACATCAGTTGATCTGCCATTAATACTGTTGAAAAAACTATTTACTTTAAACATTTACTTTTTGTTGTTGTTAACAGAATGTCATTGATGTATGTGAAGGTCAACGCAAGGTTGTAAGGAAGCATTTTCAGATGCGTGACTTTTTTAGGTTTCTTATTTATTTATTTTTAATTTTATTACTTTTTTGTGTGGGTAGGGAGAGAGGGAATAAGGAAAAGAAGTATTTGTTATATGAAGTTTATTAATATCGTATATCGTAGAACCCACAATCTCCTCCGGAATACGACTAAGTCCTATGGTTGTATTAGGCATATTTAATTTTCATGCGTGGATCCCCAGTGCTTGACGTTAAATTTAAACATTTTTTCTTTAGAAATTTGTTGTGACATAGTAAACAACAATACAGTAGTAATAGATTTTGGCTGAAAAAAAGTCATCATCTAATAATAACAGTTTTTATATGTCAGTGGTGGTTTTATTATTAAGGAAATTACTAGGAAGTAAATACCTTGATTCATTGTCAATATTCTTAATAGTATTAAAAGTATGCATAAGAGAAAATAGATTAAAATGTTAGTGACAGAAAAATTAGTAGATTGTAACCTACAGCTTAGCCCCCTATAGCAAAACGCCTCACGGTACACCCAACCGCTACTTTTCCTACGGACTTGCAGTTGGTTTTACAAATGAGTGTTACGCAACAGCTGAACTGATTTGCATTTTTATAAACAATAAAAAAACTTACTACTGTGCCTTATTATCTACAAATTAATATATCAAAGTTCCTGACTTTTAGCTCGACTATACAAACTATTTGGAGAGCTGATATAATCACTAAAACGTCTAGAATTACTCTGCAATTTGAATGAAACTTTGCAGTATTGGTCGGTACCTCAAGTACAAATTTGTACGGTTTTTCCGGTTAAATGATTTTAGGCTAAGTTATGGCTTTTGAATGAAAAAATGCTTTTTGACCCGCTCACGATTATTGTTTTGCCTGTAACACAATAACTGATAATTATATGCTACAAAGTAGTTACAACTTATATAGAGCACCTCTCCGTTGTAAAATACGACATGACACAAATCTGCCAAGATTTTAAGATCAATCAAAAGGAAACCGGCCACCACTATGCTCTTTTTCCTAAAATTGTTACAGCCCCGGAAGTTTCATGGCATTTGTGTCCATAAATTGGAGTATGACTATTTTTAAGCGAAATTCTGTACACAAATGAAGTTTGCTTTGTTTACCATATGTTAGTGCTTTGGAATATAAACGTGGAAGTAGGGAACGTGAACTTTTTATTAACGTATATGAAAAGTGATAATATGGTTTCGTAAAGGTCACACACGTGAGAAATTGGAACAGGTCTCGTGAAACTCACGCGATCCAGTGTCGTCAACAGCGTTCAGAACATGAATTTTACATTTGTTGTATAATATAGTATTATTATATAATACATGAATCAAAGTTGTCCTATTCAATGTAGATGTTCAAAACAATGTATATAATGCATTAGTTATAGATGATTTGAAACACAAAAGTAAAAAGTGTATATACTGTTGGCCACACATCTACATAGGTTTCTGTTTTAGTGTGAAAGCTGTCCTGATCTCTGCAAACTTAAATATTTATTCTATAGATAATAAACATGTATAGCATCTATGTTGAATCATTGTTTTAACCTTAACGTCACTCGTTTTTACAACTTTGAATTTACAATATCAAATGTCATTTTAGCAACCAGTATTTCAGGTTTACTTGTAAGGATTGGCAAGTTCTACCCTGTACTTACTGCATTTACCCCTCAAAGAGTTAAATTTTGTCAAGTTAAATACTTCATCTTTGACAGACAGGTAGAACGTCTGCAATAACATCCTCCTGTATAAATTGAAATTATACTGAAGCCACTAAGAGTGTTTATTGTTATTATGACAAATTAAACACAGAATTCTTTTATCCCAAGAAACATAACTAAACATTAAGACAATCGTCATGTCTGCTGTAATACTTCAGGTACTTCAGCAAAGATGGTGTCTGTACAAATGTTTTCACCAGTACGTAGTTGATTTATGAAGCCAGTACCACACTGAAACAAAGCATTAACAGATTTATTCACTTTTGAGTTATTCTATGGTTGTTGCAGTTCATTATTATTATTTAGGCATATTATGACATAATTGCAATAGGAAAGCAAACGAGAGTGGAACCTAACGGTGTCCGTTGTTTCGTGTACAGCATCAGTCGCTTTAATAATAAAATAACTGTCGTATGTAAGTTTTTGCATGAAAGCTATATACCAGTCGATCTGTAATAATTTCCTCAAGATGTATTCCTTTCCTATTATCTGAAATCCTGGCCATTTATGAGTGTTTCCTTTACATGTATTGTAAGAGGGTCATCGAAATATTTTTGATTTTGCTAAGCCCTACTGCTGATGAACAAATAAGCTCTGAAATTCTCCTTATCAGCCAAATATTTATCTTTAAGTAATCAAGATGTATTCATTTGCTACTACATTGTATATGATTAGAACTACTGACCATTTATGAGTGTTGCAATCACATGTATTGTAAGAGGGTTATCAAACTATTTTGATTTTGAGTTAGAAAACCTTACTGCTGATGAACAAATCAAGTCTGATATTCTCCTTAAACAAATCTTACAACATGTTCATAAAGGATGAACACGTAGGTTACATACACGCGTTTCTTTATAACCATGCGAATCACGAATCCTTTTATGTAAAATAAAATGAAACGCGCATGAAGTTGAATTCGCATGGGTTTGTGGCACGAGATTCTATAAAAGAATGATTCAAACTTATTTAATAAATCTTACCAAAAAATCCAGCATTATGTAAAACTATGAAACCTCACGTGTCTCCACTGAAATGAAATGTCTGTGGTGTTGGAAAAGGTACAGTTCATTCTAATTTAATGAATCTCTAATACATAAAGTTAGGAACCCTCACGTGTCTCTACTTCCACGTTTCCCACATTGTACTTCCAGTGGAAATCCTGATACTATGTTCATCTCTCATCCTCACTTCCAGAAGAAGTTTGGGATTGTCATAGATGTTCAGGAATTAAATCTTGCTTGCTTGTATTGGTATGTTACTTCCGTTTTTTGTTATTTTATTATTTGATGTTTTTCGCTTTTATTGTACTGTAATTTGCAAATGATTTCTTTTTATTTCTTTTTTTTAAATAATAAAATATTTATTTAAAAAACAAACCAAAAACAAAAAACAAATAAAGAGAAAAAAAAGACAATTTTCATGATTTCATTTGGAAATATTTTTTGTGACTAAGAATTTTTATTAATTTATTTTATTGTTTTAAAGCTACATGCCTCCAGATGAGTCAAAATATTTCAATAATATCAAATTTGAGAAAAATGTACTAATATGTAAGGGATAGTAAAAAGTTTCAAGATTCAAGTAATATTTTACATATTATGTGTAATTAATGACTGATTTTTCAGTATTTTCAACTATATTTCTAATGCGTAACTAACGCAGTAAAGGCTATTTATGCATATTTTGACCACTTTTTGGTAATTTACGTGGCTTGTAAGTGCCATTGATAATGTGTAAATTGCTTCCTTTTTGTTACTTCACAATATTACACATTCAAATACATTTAAAAATGTTCATGATAATTTGCACGAATCTGGAGGCGTGCTGCTTTAAATTTTATTATTTTAGAGTCTTCCTCAAGCAGTAAAACCATTCACATTGTAAAATTCAGTTCAGTTCAGAAAAAATGTAAATAAAAAAAACATATTTGTAAAAGAAATTACTTATTCAAATTGATTTTAATTTTTTTTTTTTTTTTACAAAATTGTTCTTATTTTGATCGAAAGCATAAAACAATACATGTATTGTGCACAACTTTTTTATTGTATCAAACTCTTAGTGTTACAGATATATTTTAATATTTCATCTTGGATGACTATAATCTAAGGATGAGTTTTAAGGTTTTATATTGTTAGGGGAACACGTGGACATCTTATGTTGCCAATGGTCTGTTAAATCAGATCAGATGGTCTTTCATAAAGTTTGCCAAAAAATTGGCCTGTCCCTTTAAAGGAACTGTTAAGGCTATAAATAGATATGCATTTCAACAACCTCATGTCACGAACCAGTGGGTAATCACCAAACTTGATCTGTATTTTTTGGCATGTTAGAGAAGAATGTCCAAATAAATTGACCTTTGTCCTACATGGGATTTGTACTTCATTTATTGAATCACTGTGCAGAGGTCAAGGTCACTTAAAAACATAAATGATTTTTACTTTTGGTTGCTGAAGTATAAGATAAAGGATGTTGTATATTTCTCTTGGATCACGGACAAAAATAACCATTTTTGCCCCAGCTTGGATGAATGTTAAGAAAATGATGCAGGCATTTGCTGTTCTGTTCATTTACGTTTTTTGTTATTGTTTATGAAAGCTTCAATTGTCCTTTAGCATAAAACGTGTTAATATATGTTACCAATAGTAACTTGTTAAAATGTTTACCATTGAATATTTATTGTACCACTGTACCACATGTATTTGAGTGTGACTATGATATGTTGTCAGATTTTTATTACCCTGGGATCTTTAAAGTGTTTTATAGATAATCATATAAAAGCATGTAACATTTGTTGCGTTTTCTTTCCGCTTTAAATCACAATTGTTAATATTGATACTGGTTTTTGTAAAGCAGTTAGCACTGATTGTGTTCTAATCTAATAAACTGTTTTAGAGTAAAATAAATAAAGTATTGGCTTTATTTTTCTATATTTTTTGTACATGTTGAATGTTTCCGAGTCATAATGGTGCCATGCGGCTAATATTTGTTCAAACTTTGTGCATTTAACTCTGTTTTTAGTCAGAATTATGTATGTGTATTATTGGCCCTCCCTGTCGTCTTCGTTCTTTGTTATCAATGTCTTGCTCATTTGTCGTATCAAATATTGTACAACTTTATGGCTTATTGAAGTTTAAAGTCACATTGTCATCTCGACGTACTTGTGTCGTATTTTCAACTTGAAATCACGTGACATTGAAAAGTCTGTTATATTGCCCTCTGAAAAAACTTTTGTTATCTCACATTTTTAACTCTGCTACATTTCTAACTTGAAGTTTGAGTTCATTGTCATCTGTATATGCTGTATTGCCATTAAAATGTCCGTGTTACATTGTCAACTTGATTGTCGAAGCCTGTTTTACATTGACGGCAACATATGCTGCATTGCCATTAAAATGTCCGTGTTACATTGTCAACTTGATTGTCGAAGCCTGTTTTACAATGACGGCAACATATGCTGCATTGCCATTAAAATGTCCGTGTTACATTGTCAACTTGATTGTCGAAGCCTGTTTTACATTGACGGCAACATATGCTGCATTGCCATTAAAATGTCCGTGTTACATTGTCAACTTGATTGTCGAAGCCTGTTTTACATTGACGGCAACATATGCTGCTTTGCCATTAAAATGTCCGTGTTACATTGTCAACTTGATTGTCGAAGCCTGTTTTACATTGACGGCAACATTTGCTGCATTGCCATTAAAATGTCCGTGTTACATTGTCAACTTGATTGTCGAAGCCTGTTTTACATTGACGGCAACATATGCTGCATTGCCATTAAATATCCGTGTTACATTGTCAACTTGATTGTCTAAGCCTGTTTTACATTGACGGCAACATCGTCAAGTCTTGCAACATTATCTAATCATGATCAAACTACCACACCACTTAGGACTCCAATACCACCAGGGACTTTGAATTCTGTCATACGAGGAAGATGTCTAAGACCTTTACAATGTTTGGATGACGAACAACTCAACCATAAAAGTCTAATCGGAGTATTCGCTACATTGTCCGTGCTACATTGTCTTAGATATGTTCAACGTTACACGCACATATTTTGATAATTCACTGTGTTTGCACGAGGAAATTGGCTGGTAGTCAGTGTTATCAGAACGTCTTTTGACCACCTTGATGACGTCTTTTGACCACCTTGATGACGTTTTGCAGTTCCCATGACCTTGAACAACCTGAAAGAAAATGTATACATAAAATATTTGAGTAGTAAATATATAAATTTTATTGCTTTGAAGTTAAATTCAATTACATTATCAAACAAAGTATATGCGATCTTTGAGTCTTTTTACATTGTGCCCTTTTAATTATCGCGAGGATATAAAAGTTCTTGTCTGTATAGAAAAACTTAATGTTAGTTATAAGTCTATGAAAATCTCCAAGGACTTGTGATCATATAAGACATTGCAAAGTGAGAGCCTGCTTGTATTTTGTTGAAGATTAGTCGGTAATAAATGAGGACTGTTTCGTCAGATCGCGCATCATTTCTTAGAAAGACGAACTTTATTTCACAACACTTTAAAAGGTCATTTTAAAACTTTCCAGCTGTACTGATGGAGGAAGAACCCAGATCCTCTCCAGGTTATCTAGATGGCTTCCTCACATGAAAGAGTCTAAAGTCATCGTCGGATTACAACAGCAGTTAGGGGTCTTATATAATTGACGTCATCATCATCAACTCTTTACCTTGAAGCAATTTTTTTCTTCAATGAAGAAATGATAATGGGAACATCGCAATGTCTAAGAAAATTTTGTTTCTTGGTTATTAAATTTTTCTCATATACCAATGTGAAAAATAATAATTTATAGAAGACGTATTTAACAGAATAAATTGCTTCTTGCTAAAAGTTTTCTATTGACAATTTTCGTCAGAGGTAACTGGTAAAAGTTAGTAATAGAAAAAGAAATATAAATACAAAAGGATAGTTGAGATATGGAATCGGAATTTTATCAGTAAAGGTTTTATTTGTCAATGAGGGTAAAACGATTAGTTATATTTACAACACGTTTGACCAGAAACACTGGACGTCTACTCGTCATAATATTATAATAATTCGTTTGGCTTTACTTACAGCATATATATACATGCATTTCTTTGGGGGAAAAACAACATGCTGGTAGGAAACGTGAAACTTGTCTGTAAATAGATACTTGCCTTGCTATTTGTCACCAGAAATGCTTATTGTCACGAGGGCGGAATCGTGTATATAAATAGCGAAGTAAACGTGATATACATAAATATCCATGCCACATGGTCAGAGCCAAATACGTAATTGTCAAAAGTGCTCCAAACAATGACTAAGCCTTTTCAAATTTGGTTGTTCTAGTATTCCTACTTGAATACTGTATAATCACCCTTAACATATGTTGCCTGTTGTTTTTAGCTCGAGTAGTTGATAAGAATAAGTAGAGCTATTGCAGTCACCCGAGCGTCGGCGTCCGCGTCCGCGTCGGCGTAACCACTTATGTTAAAGTTTTTGTAATACCTCAAATATTTTCAAAGTCCATTGACATATGGCTTTGAAACTTTGCACACTTGTTCACCATAATGACCCCAACCTGTTGACAGGGGGAGGTAACTGTATCAAGCATTTTGACAGAATTATGCCCCTTTTTCGACTTAGAATTTACGTTAAAGTTTTTGTAATACCTCAAATATTTTCAAATATCCATTGACATATGGCTTTGAAACTTTGCACACTTGTTCACCATCATGACCCAAACCTGTAGACAGGAGGAGGTAACTCTACCATGCATTTTGACAGAATTATGCTCCTTTTTCGACTTAGAATTTTCGTTAAAGTTTTTGTAATACCTCAAAAAAAAGTCCATTGACTTATGGCTTTGAAACAAGATGAAATTTTATAGTCTTTGAGATCATAATAGGTCTCTCTCCAAGGCCTATAACTGTAACATGGATTTAAAGGGGAAAAAATCCCTTTTGTTAACTTAGGAAATTTTACATTATCAAGGCTTTCTTACTATCAAGCACTAAGAATAGTCGAGCGTTGCTGTCCTACCGACAGCTCTTGTTTATTTTGTCTTTTGACGTCTTGTCTTTGATATGCAGGCTTCATAACCTCTGACCCCCTTTCAAAATTCCATTTATTTTTATTTAGTTCTCCCCCATTGTTTTCTAGTTTAGGGCACACCTTAAGGGCACATGCATTCTTTAATTGGGGACCATACGCCGCTTTTCACGTAATTGCACTAACGTGTCACATTGAAGGTTCCATGATAACCGCCGAACACATATGTGAATGTTTCCAAATTCAAAATTTCATTATTTCATGTTTAAATATTGTATTCTGTCTAAGACGGTGCGAGGGGGTGTGGGCGGTAACTTGCACTTTCCAGTAGCGTCCAAAAAACAAAGCCTGCAACATTTTCAATTTTGTCGTTTTAGATTTTCTTTATGGAGGTTGAAAACTTTTGTGGGTTAGATAATTATAAATTAATTGTTTCCAGAATGATTTTTAGGGATTTTATTTCTCACTATTTTGCCGTTTGCTTAATTACTATATTTAAGTTAATTGCCAGATTTACATAGATTCATTGTAGAGAAATAAAACAAATCGCATTTTTATTTTGAAGAAATTTGGCTGTTTGTCAGTAAATCTTCCTAATTTTTAAACAATTTCTGTAAAATGTATGGTCATGTTTGGCCTTTTCCCCGCCGAAGCAAAGAAATGCTCTACTAATATATAAATAAATTCCTGTATACATGTACCAGTAGTAAAGAATATTTGAATTGAATAACGGTATGTAAAGAATTGAAGTAGCACCTGGTCAGTGTATCAGTTTTGCAAGTTGAGCTGGTCCTATATGTACTACATGTATTATTATTGCGCTCAACTGATTAATGTCATGCATGTTGTTTTTTATTTGTTAGAAATCCGTACAAGATCACACATAACAAAAATACACCTCAATGCAAGTCTTTCTACATATTGACGTTGTACTGAAGCCATTAAGAATGTATATTGTAATTAAGACAGATTAAACTCAGACTTCCTTTATCCTAAGAGACATAATTAAACATTAAGACAATTGACATACCTTCTACTTCAGGTACTTAAAAGAAAAGAGTTACTTTACAAATGTTTTCACCAGTAAGTGGTTGATTTATGGAAGTCTATTACCGAAACAAATATATTTATTTAAACTACATCAGTTGATCTGCCATTAATACTGGGTGAAAAACTATTTACTTTAAACATTTACTTTTGGTTGTTGTTAACAGAATGTCATTGATGTATGTGAAGGTCAACGCAAGGTTGTAAGGGAGCATTTTCAGATTGGGGCGTGGCTATTTTTTTCAGATTTCTTATTCATTCATTCTTAATTTTATTACTTTTTTGTGGGGGTGGGTCAGGGGGGCAAATAAAACGAGCATTTGTTATATGAAGTTTGTTGCTCCCGGAAAATTTTAACTCTAACTTGTTCTTTAGGGCTTTACTTAAAAAAAATTCCTAATCAATACTTGCTTCATAGACGCATATTCATACGTCTAGCATCTCTACCATTGTGTCGCCTGCTACAGAGTAGCGGTGACAAATAGGGATCACTTCTCTGCCGTCTGTCCGTCCGTCCGTCCGTCACAAAACCTGTCCGAACTACTCATATAAAACTAGTGGTGCAATTTCATCCAAACCTTACACGAATGATCATACCAAGCCAAGTGCATTTTCCGGTTTAATGATTTTTGTCGGAGTTATGGCCCTTTAATGATTTTTATTTTTAATTTGTTTTCCGGACTTATTCTCTTATATAACTAATTTGAATGAAACTTTGCAGGATTGTTCGGTACCTCAAGTACAAACTTGTACGGGTTTTCCGGTTGAATGATTTTAGTCTGAGCTATAGCCCTTGAATGAAAAAGGCTTTTTGGCCCTTTCGCGATTTTTATATCGCCTACTACACAATAGCTGGTATATGCTACAAAGTAGCTACAACTTACATAGATCACCTCTCCGTCGTCTGTCTGTCCGTCACAAAACTTATCTAGACTACTCCTATAAAACTAGTGGTGCAATTTCATCCAAACTTTTCAGGAAAAGTCAAACCAAGCTTAATAACTAGGTGTAAATATTTTTTAGACTTTTTACTTAGCTTCCAAAACTATGTACACTATGTATATTTACAAATACAAATGTAAACATATTTTGAATTAAAAAAAAAGAAGAGAAAACAGCTTTATTAACTTAACCTCATTCATTCATTCATTCATTCATTCATTCATTGAATGAACATGCAGCATTGTTCTTCAAAACTTTTGTAATCTTCATGTATTCGACTGGCGCCAAGCAGAGCGATAATACGACATGGCATAAATCTGCCAATGACCGTAGAAAGGATTTCATGATCAATCACAACGAAAGTGACCTGCACCGTCCGGGAATCGAACCCGGGCCGACCGTTTCACAGTCCAACGCTCTATCTGTATGACTTCTGCTATGGCTTGTAAGTTATCAGTTCCTTGCGAAAGTGAAGGCAACTAGCACTGGTTTTACTGATAGACCATCTGTCCAGGAACGATGCGGTGGCTGTAAATTCAATGTGGGACCACCACTATACTATTTTTCATAAAATTGTCTCAACGGTGTACCCCGGAAGTTCCACGGCATTTGTGTCCATAAACTGGAGTATGACTATTTTTAAACGAAATTCTGTATACATCTGTAGTTTGCTTTGTTTACAACACTGCTGGTGCTTTGGAAGTAGAAAACGCGAACTTTAAATTAACTTATATGAAGAGTGATAATTAATATGGGTTTCGAAACCGTCACACACGTGAGAAATTGGAACAGGTCTTGCGAAACTTGCGAATGAGTGTCGTCATCAGCGTTCAGAACATGAATTTTACATTTGAGCCGCGTCATGACAAAACCAGCATAGTGCGTTTGCGACCAGCATGGATCCAGACCAGCCTGCGCATCCGCGCAGACTGATCAGAATCCATGCTGTTCGCTATCAGTTTCTCTACTTGTAATAGGGTTGGTAAGCGAACAGCATGGATCCTGATCAGACTGCGCGGATGCGCAGGCTGGTCTGGATCCATGCTGGTCACAAACCCACTACGTTGGTTTTGTAATGACACGGCTCATTTGTTGTACATAGAAACTAATAATATAGTATTATTATATAATACATGAATCAAAGTTGTCATATTCAATGTACATGTTCAAAATTATGTTATATAATGCATTAATTATAGATGATTTTAAACACAAGTGTAAAAAGTTAATATACTGTTGGCCACTTTATATATACTGTATAGGTTTCTGCTTTAGTGTGAAAGTTGTCCTGATCTCTGCAAACTTAAATATTTATTCTATAGATTATAAGCATGTATAATATCTATGTTGAATGCTTGTTTTAACCTTAACGTCAGTCATTTTTACAACTTTGAATTTACAATATCAAATGTTATCTTAGCAACCAGTATTTCAGGTAGAAGTATACTTGTAATGCCTGGGCAGTTTTATCCTTTACACCTCAGTTATTTAAAGTTGGTTAAGTTTAGATACTTCATCTTTGACAGACAGGTAAAACTTCAGCAATAACATCCTTCTGTATAAATTGAAATAATACTGAAGCCATTAAGAGTGTTTATTGTAATTAAGACAAATTAAACAAAGAATTCTTTTATCCCAAGAAACATAACTTAACATTAAGACAATCGTCATGTCTGCTGTAATACTTCAGGTACTTCAGCAAAGATGGTGTCTGTACAAATGTTTTCACCAGTAAGAAGTTGATTTATGAAGCCGGTAACTGAAACAAAACATTAACAGATTTATTCACTTTTGAGTTATTCTATGTTTGTTTGTTTATCTAACCAGATTGTCAAAGAATTGCAGTAGGAAAGCAAACGAGAGTGGAACCTAACATAACATAAATGCCGTGCATGAAAGCTATATATATTTCAGTCGACCTGTAATATTTTCGTCAAGATGTATTCATTTGCTACTACATTGTATATGATTAGAACTACTGACCATTTATGAGTGTTGCAATCACATGTATTGTAAGAGGGTTATCAAACTATTTTGATTTTGAGTTAGAAAACCTTACTGCTGATGAACAAATCAAGTCTGATATTCTCCTTAACCAAATCTTACAACATGTTCATAAAGGATGAACATGTAGGTTACATACACGCGTTTCTTTATAACCATGCGAATCACGAATCCTTTTATGTAAAATAAAATGAAACGCGTATGAAGTTGAATTCGCATGGGTTTGTGGCACGAGATTCTATAAAAGAATGATTCAAACTTATTTAATAAATTTTACCAAAAAATCCAGCATTATGCCTCACGTGTCTCCACTGAAATAAAATGTTTGTGGTGTTGGAAAAGGTACAGTTCATTCTAATTTAATGAATCTGTAATAGAAACGTGCATTACATAAAGTTAGGAACCCTCACGTGCCTCTACTTCCACGTTTCCTACATTGTACTTCCAGTGGAAATCCTAATACTATGTTCATCTCCACGACATGTATGTTATGACTTTACGTTGACATTTCCCATCCTTTATTAGCACATTTTCCAAAACTTCCCATTTCAATACAGTTGTGAAATCACAACCGTTTATAAATACGCTCCAAGAACTACGTACACTAACAACAGTGGTTCCTACAGAGTCAAGAACTACGTACGTACACTAACAATTGTGATTCTCACAGAGTGCGATTGTCTTAAAATACTTTAAACATGTCCATCTAACATTTGTAAAGTCATAGAGATTGCTCCTTGGACAATACTTTGAATTTTGTACATTCAATGAAATCAACTTCTGAATTCCTTGCCGATTACTCATAATCTTTAGGAAAAGGCCTAGTAAATTTAGCATCTCAATTATCGACATCTTTTTGTAGGAACTGCATTTTTATCAATCTCTTTTTCAAGAACTTTTTTCTATCTTGCTAGGGCAAAGTTAAATGTTTACCGGAAATTATGATTGCTTTATATGATGAAAACCATCTTGTTGCGTCAAGTTAATAGTTTATATCCTTCCCCTTCCGTCAGTCAACGATTATCTACTACCATAACACAGGGGCTTTCTTGTTGGCTCAGCAGCTCATGTTCTGTGTCTAAAGTAACCATGGCTAGCTCAACAACTTTTGTTTTATGTCAATGTAACAATTCTGTCAAGTAACAATTGTTAACTCAACAACTCTTGAATGGTATCTACAGTAACCATGGTTGGCTCAGCAACTCTTGTTTTATGTCAATGTAACAATTCTGTCAAGTAACAATTGTTTACTCAACAACTCTTGAACGGTATCTGCAGTAACCATGGTTGGCTCAACAACTCTTGTTTAATGTCAATGTAACAATTCTGTCAAGTAACAATTGTTAACTCAACAACTCTTGAATGGTATCTACAGTAACCATGGTTGGATCAACAACTCTTGTTTTATGTCAATGTAACAATTCTGTCAAGTAACAATTGTTAACTCAACAACTCTTGAATGGTATCTACAGTAACCATGGTTGGCTCAGCAACTCTTGTTTTATGTCAATGTAACAATTCTGTCAAGTAACAATTGTTTACTCAACAACTCTTGAACGGTATCTGCAGTAACCATGGTTGGCTCAACAACTCTTGTTTAATGTCAATGTAACAATTCTGTCAAGTAACAATTGTTAACTCAACAACTCTTGAATGGTATCTACAGTAACCATGGTTGGCTCAACAACTCTTGTTCAGTGTCTAAAGTAACCAGATGAGGACACCAACATACTCGTAACAGTGTCAATGTGACTTATCATCCTCACATCGCAAAACAATAATATTCGACCAAAATCAAATATAATAGAAAAAATGGGAACTGCAATGGTCGCCAACATGGCAAAATCAGAATTTTGCAGATTCAGTTTGTGAAAGGGTCTGACTGGACATACAATTTCTATGTAGTGTCTGGAATAAATGTGATATCGTAAACTCAACCATAACACGTGGCATCTTGATATCCAAAACACGGGAATTTAGGTGTTGCCTCGTGTATGTTTCTATCTGTATGAATATATTTTCTGTCACACAGTTGATTTTATCAAAATACAGCGCCGCAGAGAACTCATAATTGCGCAAGCAAATCATTAAGGATTGACCAATGCCTTCAGTCGAGTATATGATCTTGTATTTTTGTACTTTGTTTTAGTTATTGCGTTCTTTGGGTGGGTGGCGGGGAGGGTACAGCAGGGGACCCTTCGGTTTCGTTCGCAATAAATTCCATAAAAGTTGATATATAACCAATAACTTGTACTTGTTATCTAAAAAAATAGACTGTATATTTTTCTTTCACATTTGTTCGAAAAGACATACACGAAGCCATTTACAACTTTCTTTCAAGTACATTTGTTCCATGATGCGTTCTGGTAAATTTGACATCGGGCATATATTGCTCCGCCTCAGCGGAGTTGTTGATATTTGTCCATCCTCGTAACGCTGAACCTTAACCGCCGCATGAACACATCGTTTCAGTCTTGAGAGATCTTTAGAAATTCTGTTTTCCTCTATTTAAAACGTTCAATTTATGTTAGATTGCGAGCATTCATGCTTTTGTTTTATATTATTGCATTGATTGATTGCACTGAAAAAAGTATTTGTTATTTAGAAAATATTAAGCTGTTTATGATGATGTGCCATGTACAAATCAAAGAAATAAACGTTCTGTTCTACAATCAATGTTTTCAAAATGACAATACAATCACGAACTCATTTTAGCGACTTGTTTTCTAAGAGATAGGAGTACATGTAACAATTATATTGATTCTTATTGAAACATTTATATATTTTGTTGGGTTAGGAGTAATAATTACATTGATTCTTATTATTTTTGTTGGGTTTTACGTCGTACCTACATAGTTTATGTCATTTGGTGACTTTCCAGCTTTACTGGTAGAGAAAGACCTCAGGTGCCCTTCCGTGTGCATTATATCAGGAACGAACGGGCACCCGAGTACAGCCACCGACGTTCCGTAAGCAAGCTGGATAGGTTTCCTCACATGAAAGAATCCCTACCGGGATTCGAACCCATAGCGGTGAGTGGGGCAAGTGGTTTGAAGTCAACGACATTAACCATTTGGTCACGGACGCCCCTAGAACATCAATAACTGATGTAATTTAAGATGTCTATTTATTAATAATACATTTTAGATTAATTGTATAGGTAATAAAATTAATTAATCATCATTTGGAATTCAAATGAACTTCAGATATTTCTAGATGATTATTATTCTTTTTTCCCTTATTCAGTGTCCCGAAGGATTTCCGATGGACCTGCATGTGTGTCTAGATATTTTGGTGGCTGCGTTCTGTGAACATGTCTCTTTTCAAAATCATAGTGTTATCATATCTGGGTGTTTGTGCGTGCGTGCGTGTGTGTGTGTTTTTTGTTGTTGTTTTTTGTTGTTATTTTTTTTGTTGTTGTTGTTTTTTTGTGGGTTTTTTTTGGCGGGGTCGGTTGGTACGATTTATCATGTATACCCATTTAATGTTGAATTCTGCTTAAGCCGGTGTTAGAAGGCGAGAATGCTAACTGACCAGTACTATCCATGAAGAGGCTTGATCATATGGAGTTTGCAACATTTTCAATTTTGTCGTTTTGGGCACTTTTTTAGGGATTCTGTTTTTTTATTTATTTTACATGACATGTGCAAATAAGATAAAATGTAGGTTCGTGCCAATATATGCCAAAAAATAACATTTTTATGAATCAGGAAAAGCTAGGGATCATGATCCCTCGGAAGCAATGAAACAACAATAGTAAAAATTATTGAAAATTGCAAACTTAATTTGATGAGATAATGAAAAATTGCCGATTTAAAGTTGTAAACGAGGCAAAATTCTCGGAATCGAAGTTTTCTACTTTTCATGTTGGTATCATCCTGAATCTGCATTTCGTTTCCATATATAATTGTCAAGTATCTCATGGATAAAAATACTAATTTCGTTTACATTGTACAGGTATAGTAGAATTGAATTGAAACTATTGAGAACGCTACATCAGCGTTGTTTGTGTCGTTAGAAGGTCAAAAAGTTCACCCCGTACATGTACATACAATCAGAGATAATATATTTCCATACTCAAAGATCGTTTAAATGTTGTGTTTGTGGTACTTTTGTCCTATTTTGGCTTTTTCTACTGCGTTGGTTCCATTGTTCCTTACTTGAATATGCCTACTGTAGAATCACCCTTATGATATATGGCCTGCTTTTTAAATTGTTCTTTTGACAGCTTACCTGTAATATGCAGGCTTCATCTGCTAGTGTGGATGTGTCCAAATTCAAAATTTCACCAGTTCCATGTTTAAATGTTGAATTCTGCTTTAGTCGGTGCTAGAGTACGTGGACGGTAGCTTGCAATTACCACTACCGTCCATGGACAGGCTCAATCTGCAGCATTTTCAATTTTGCTGTATTCTTTTACTTGGGCTCAAGCGCCGCTTTTCTCGGAATGACACTCACTATTCCATGATTTAGTCCTGGAAATGACACCTATTAATGATTTTAAGTTCAAAAGGTAAATTTCATTTCCGTGTATACTGCCCACAAAATATATTGCCGAGGCGGGGGTGGGGATATGTTTTTTTTTCTAAATTATGTCACTCACAGTTGCAACACATAAACGAGTGCTAATGATACTAAATAAACAGTACTGACCGCGATGACGCATTTGAAACGTTTCTTACCAATAGATATGCAATTACACTTGTTTGATACAATGATAGCACCCATTTTGTTGTATGGGTGTGAAGTTTGGGGTGTTGAAGATGTGAGTGTTGTGGATAAATTTCAATTAAAATACCTAAAGATAATTCTACAGTTGAAACAGAGTACTCCAAATGTTATGATTTATGGGGAGTTGGGTATTACCCCACTTTCAACACAAATTAAAAGTAGAGTTCTTAATTACTGGGGTAAAATAGTTAATTCTAAACATGATAAGATAATCAGCATTCTATATAGAACAACTCATAATTTATATACTCTGAATAATATTAAATCAGATTGGGTCTGTTTTGTTCGAAATAATTTAAATGATCTTGGATTGTCGCATTTCTGGATAAATCAAAATGTGGAATCTCCTGCTTCATTCAAGAATACTGTCAACTTAAGACTGCGTGATCATTTTATGCAAAATTGGAGAAGTACAATTAATAATTCCAGTAAATGTCTAAATTACAGGATTTATAAACAGGATTTTTGTTTTGAGCCATACCTCAGCAAGTTACCTATGAATTTAGCTTAAATTCTCTTTAAATTTAGAAGTATGAATCACAAACTTCCTATTGAAAAAGGAAGGTTTGATGATATTCCAAGAGAACTTAGAACTTGTAATCTATGTACCAGTAACTCTTTAGGCGACGAATTCCATTATCTTTTTGAATGTTCACATTTAGTTAATACAAGAAAGCTGTATCTTGATAAATATTTCTATGAACATCCAAGTGCTTTAAAATTTGAAAAATTAATGAACCATAGTAATACAGATATCCTTTTGAAACTTGCCATATTTTGCAAAAATATTATGTTATTATTTAAATAATGTTAGCTTATTAGATTTATGTCTTTTCTCTTTGTTTTTTTTTCTCGCAATGATTTTTGATTTTTCTCTCTCATCCTCCATTATCAGTCAATTATTACTGTAATTTTATTACATCATGGAGTTGTATGACTATTTATAATTTGCCATTTTGTAGTATTTTGTTTTTACATATTATTTGCCATTTTGTATTATTTTGTATGTATGTACTGTTTTATGTTGTCACATGCCCATATGGGCCTTGACGTATTCAAATAAACCTTGAAACCTAAACCTTGAAACCTCACCTACTGACTTCCCTTGTACCGGAAAATAAAAATAACCTGTGTAAAAATACATCGATATTAGTGATTGACTATAACAAATATAAATATAAACACGGCTTTATATTACAGTTGTAATTAAGATCCGGGGTATATATTAGATTAAGGATTCATGAGTCAAGGCAAAATTGAAAGAACGCAAACCTCGGAAGGTACCCAGCAGGGCACCAAACAGTACAATTAGGAGTGCACTCTCTTGATCAATTGCAATTGCATCTCCCTTTTATGAATTTAAAAAGATCGTAATAATTTGCATGATTTCCTGTGAACCTTTAAAAGCACCTAACCCAACACATATTTTTTATTATACATACATGTATTAATCTACATTATTTAATGTTGGTCAATGTTTGAATAGTTCAACATATCAATTAGATCTATACTGTATATAAAAAAGCTCTAAATCTAAGTTGATATCACTGAAAATTCTAAGTTAACATTAGATTCTGTTTCGTTTACTTTCATAAATGTGCATTATTTTTATACTGTATGCCGTACCAACTACTGAGAGGAGGCCGTATCAGTCGAGCCTCCACGTGCTTTCGATTGTTTACAAAATTGTACTGCATTCTGGGAAACACCGTTTCGCCATTTTGTTGTGTGTTTGTGCCGTCTTGTTCGTTTGTGTTTTTCACGTGGAACCAGGTAATAATGCATCCCCAAATTGCAACCTTTGAAAATTTATATAATTGTCTTTAACTCAATAAGTTCAAATTTCTTAAAATACCTGCCATATGAGTGTAGACACGGGGAAAGTAAACCGCAGGTTGTACTGACCGACTTTCAGTTTGAAACAAGGGAGGTAACTCTAGACCACTTGCAAGACGAACAATAATATTTACATATGTAATGTATAGTAAGTTAAATTTTGATAAAAGCTCAAAATAAATGAATATAAACATCAAAAGAGAAAATTTATTCCCGTACAAATCTTGTGAAACTTTAGTTTGAGCCATATTTCTTTAGAGATCAGTGGTTCAAAGCAAAACAATCTCATAAGACACAATGACATGTATATGTCATGTAGATAATATGAAAAAGGCAAAGCCTCAAAGCGAGCTCGATTTTCTTTAACCATTAAATATTATAAAATAATCGTTCATTTTTATTTTCCATTTTCCATTTAAAAATTGTCATTCGGTATATACATTACATATGTAAACACTGCTTCCGTTTATTCTGGTCCCCTCTTTCTATTATGGTTCCCATATAAGTGCGCAGGACACCAGTCTACGCTTCCGTTTTCAATCAGAGTACATCGGCTTTTATTTTTATCTTGCAATTCGAAAAGTTGTGATGTGTCAATTCAGCACTTTCGGACGAAAGTTTTCAAAACCATCATCTAGCAGGTACTCGCGTTACCGTAAAGCTCGCTTTGCAAGCAGGCTCTTTGGGCCAGCTCGTCGAGCTCACTATTAGATCAACTGGCTAAGAAGATACTGTTAATTTTGGTTTAAATTCACATATGACACAAACACACAATTCCTTTTTTACAAGACAAAGGAACCGCCTCCGTGGTCGAGGGGTTAGAGTCGATGACTTCTAATCCAGTTACCTCTCTGGCGTGGGTTCGATCCCCGGGAGATGCTTTGGTAGTTTAGCGCGGAGGAAGGTAGTCTAGTACTGGTGTAACTCTCCAGGAACGATGGTTAGGAAACTACCCGCCTATATGACTGAAATACTGTTGAAAAAAGGCGTAAACTGAAACAAACAAACAAACAAACAAAACAAGACAAAGGGATCAGTAGCATAAGCCCTTCAATTTCTTGTTGTCATACTGCTTGATCAGGGCCGGCAAAATCTTAATTTTACTTGTCCATTTTATGTGAAGCAATTTTTGATTGTAAGTATGATATAACGAAAATATGAAAGAATTTTATTTGTTCATAGAGACTGTGGGACAGGGAGAACTTAGGCCATACAGACAATTGATTTTGCTGTCCCGGATTGATTTTATGCCACATTACTACAGCTAGTAACAATATTTTCCTTCTCAACTTTGTTTATGAAATAAAGAAAAAACAATGACAGAAAAACTGTTGAAAGGAAGTTATCTTTTAATACCTTCAACTTCAAGGAAAATGTTCCCAATTTTTAAACCTAGGTCACTCACATTTTCATAGGTGTCGGTATTATCGGTGTTCGGACAAAAAAATCAACATTCCGCAGAATTAAATGTAATGTGTAATTAGATGTATCCAGTTTATTTCAAATGGGATATAAATATGTCATAATTATTGAATAATACAATAAATACATTGAGCATTTTATGCTCAATGTATTATTTTTTTTAGTGTAAATCAAAGGATTTACAAGCACCACAAGGCATAATTTATAATTGATATAATATTATGTTTAAATGTTAAAATATTTCTATCATATCATATCAGGTATGAATTGATAAGGAGTTAGCAGTGTATGAAAATTCCAAGACCCATACATACACAAGTTAACTAAATACTTTACAAAAATGACAAAAATGTTACAAATTACCTATCTTTATAAACAGTTGTCAACAACTCTTTGGATTCCATATTTTAATTTGCTTGTTGTTTTGAAGGCTATCACAGCCTTCTCCAACATGAAACTCAGAATTCTTACTAACCATGACGAGGCACAATTGTTAGACAATGGCATTGACCTGAAAGCTATATTGTTTGAGTTATGTGCGATTTTATCAACATTCTCATCAAATAGAATGATTTCGAAACTACTCATTAAATTTGGAGTTCTTTATAATTGTGGGAAGGTATGGGCATTATCTTGAAAGCAACATTTTTAAGAGTTGTGCCACTTGTTACTTACAATATTTGTAAAGAGTAATACCCCCTTTATAATGGAAAATAATTTAACTTTTATATAAATAGTAAATTTTTAACTTTACAATCACAAAATTATTCATCTTTATTCTTACTGAGAAATGAGGTGCATAATTAAAAGCCATAGCATGCCAAATTTTTTAGACAGTGATTTAATAACTGGTGAGCTGTAACACAGCTTGCTGTGCTCTTGTTAGAAGTATCCATAATTCAAAATACAAAAATGTATATGATATTTACACATCTCGTAATAAGTTTAAAGTTAATTAAATACTTTTTGGAATAATTTCAAATGATAATGATATATTTATTAGAGCCATCATTGATTCTGTGCAAAGCAAATGGACAATTTATCAATATTGGATGACAAATATCGACAATACACTGATATATCTATAATAATAATTAGTTGTCTTTAATTCACTTTCATACTTGTTTACACGATTTCAGTAAAAATTCATACAATTATGAAGAGCCTTGTTTAAAAATGCCAATTCCATGATTTTGTCTCCACTGCTATGAAATATGTCCATTTAGATACATAACAACATAGTTTAATTCCACGGACACCTGTTCTTTATATGTTTTGTGTAAATTTTCATAATTTCTACTTACATAATAAGTCAAAGTTATTGATTTTTACAAATGTGTATTGATTATTGATCAACAGCAAAATATTGATGATATAATGATATTGTTTCTGTCGATGACTGGCAGAGCTGATGACTGGCAGGGCTCGAATATTTTTGTAGGAAATACCAGTCAGCACCGCAAAATTAATTTGAAGAAATTTGGACAGATATCTGAGTAATGTTTATTAACCTTCTAAAATATAAAGAGTTTCAAGTCTGGAAGAAAATTTGTTAATTGAATTTTGATATCTACTATCTTCTTGCTACACATTTGTCAAAATATGTAATAAATTCTAATTTCTGTTTTATTTAAGCTTTTGATAAAATCTGTTTTTTTTTGCTGCTTAATCTAGGGGTTTGGAATTTGAAATGAAGGAAATTACTCATACATACCTGCCAAAATAGACATTAAGACCGATTTAGGATGCCAGTTAGACGGCTTTCTTTACCAGCTAATTGATTTAATTTAGATTTTAAGCTGTTACTTTTTACAGAAATCTGATTAAAAATGTATTATTAAAATACTGTGTGATTGAATTGGTAGGAATGTTTATTCAAGCATTCAGTTTTAATCTACGAGGGAAAAATGTGAAACCGTTCAGAGGCTGATAGGTGTTTATTCAAAGTAAATATTTTTAGAAAGTGAAGATAATGTATCAAGTACAGATAACTAATATTTGTGAAAATAGGATTATGTCTAAAAGAAATCTTACCAGATTTTTTTTTTCTGCATTCTAGATAAACATACTTGTAGGGGGGTATTTGAAAGAATAATTTTTAGCTGATTATTTGTTTTACCTGTTTTCAGAAAGTTCACAAATATCTTAGTTATTTGATATTTTATAGCTGTATTTAGCAAGGAGGAACATCAACATCAAAAATGTTTTCAAACTCGGTGCAAAATCTGTACATGAAATTATAACGACTGTAGATTTGAATTCTGCAATGGACTTGGGGGGATTCTTTCATGTAAGAAAGCTATCCAGCTATTTTATGGAAGATTCATGGTTCTACACAGGTTCCTGCTAATATGCCTCAAAATAAAACTGAACAATGTTGGCATAACTAAAAAAGATATGAACCCTTAAAACAGCTTATATTGTGGGCTTTCTGCTTTAGTTATTTGTTACATAAATTATACCTTTAGCAGGAAGGTAGTCATTTAGATTCATTGCACTGAAAACTTGTAAGAATAAGGAATTACCGGAATTATCTGGTAATGCCTAAGCTTATTTGCATAACAATTTGCTATCTATTGTATGTTTTATTCTATATATGCTGAAAGCTGGATAGTGATACCAACTCCAGGGACCCTTGTGGATGTCCCATTAATGTTCTCTAATGGATTAAATGCTACAATTCTTTGTTGAACGCACTCAGTAAGGAATGGTTAAATGACAATCCTGGTAGCTTTATGGAGTGGTTTGTAAATGGCTGTGAGGCTGTAAAAATTTCGGTCTTATCAGTTTGTATAACGGACAATTTAACTATTGATTACGGCTATGAAGTAAGAAATCAATCGCAGAACATGAGACCGGAATAATTCTATTGACTTTTCTGAAATTCATAGACTCAAGATTTGTCACAAGCTTTATTGAGCCCGTCTCTTGTCCATTACATTTTTCCAGGATAATTTATCGGAGTTTGCACAAGCTCACATGTGGAATGTCTTGTTGAAGAGCTAGAGCAAGTCCTATTGGAAAAGTTTTCAAGGACTTTTATTGTGAATATTTATTGAATTTGCTTCATGGAACTGCATATTAAAGAAATATTTTATAAGTATGTCTTAACAGACAAGTCTCTAGGGTAATTGCTACTTATCATGCAACAATGAGCTCAGTGGAATCTTCGTGAATATATTTATACTGTCTCTATACATTTGTTGGTATCAGCCTTTAAGGCTATGGTTTTAGTCAACATATAATCATCTTATTATAATTATGACATTCGTTTGAATATATTTCTTTTTGAATCTTTGTAAATAATACAATTTGATAATAGAAGTTGGGTCAATTGTAATTTTTGTGCTTTAACTTTGATTATTTTGCATATCTTGAATGTATATAATGTGAATTTTGCTAAATTTTAAATAGTACTGATTTTTAGCTTGAATATTTGAAGAATAGGGATAGCTGTTGCAATCACCCAGGTGTCGGCATCACACTTTTTGTATGCAAGTTGATATTTCTAAAACTACTGACGGGGAATGGTTTGAACCTTCACGCGCTTAATTTAGAGAGTATTAGGTCACTGTCCAAGGCCAATAACTCGAACATGGATTTTGACCGAATTATGGCCCTTTTTCGAACTTGAAAATTCTACATGATAGATGACTCTTGTTTTACTTGTAGCACTGAGAATAGTCGAGCCCACTATTCTACTACCAGCTTTTGTTTCATTGTAAACTTGTCTGCTGCATTGCCCTATAATATATGATTATCATTTGTCATAGAAAACTTTTTGGCAGTTTTTATAGTAAAAGGCTTTAAAAAAATTAGTGTTATAGCGTATTTTACTGCTTATTGTACCTGAGATCTACAAAAGAATTTCAAGTAAGCTTGAATATATTCTGTGTGCAAATTAAGTAAGCCGTGTAACAAACTAGTTTTGTCATGCTTAAATAAGAGGTCATGCATGTCTGACAATTGTGTTTTTATGGCTTGTTTAAGTTTTGTATTTTAATTATTCATGCATGTATCTTAATTAAATATTCACAGGATATAGTGTTTCCTTTTATAAAACATCTGTGAAGAAATCTGTAATATTTAAACATGAAATGTTTGTGAATAGAAAGATGTTTCAGTTAATTGCCTAAGAAAATTGGAATTCGGTGAAATTCAGTATAAATTGTTATATGATTAAATAAGACAGAATTATTGATAGTCTTGAGTGTAAACCAGTTTTAATGCAGCTATTTGAAGGCTATAAAATTGTTATTTAAATTACTTAAAACATTTGGAGGGGAAACAAAGAGATTGTTTCTCCTTTGTGAAAATCCATTGATACATTTTGATGAAGAAAAACTTTTCTTTCATAAAGCAGTATAGAAATACATGTAAAGATAGTATTGAAATTCATTTAACCATTTGCCTGCTGTATCCAGCTAAATTTACCCATATGACCATTGCAGACCAAGATCAGTCAACACATCTGTGTTTAGTCCTAATTTATAAGACGTATATTTAACCTATTTCATGTTTATCCTTCATTAATCTGACATTTCAAATTTTCCATGTTAAGCCTTGACAATATAAAATATAGAATGTCACAATGTTAAATATAAAATATTTTTTTTAATGTCTAATTATTTGGATTAAGCTGTGATGTCTGATCATGGTCTGCACTGTTTATTATTTTTTTTGTAAATTTTCCCCTAAAAGTGATAACCGTTTAAAAAATCAAGGAAAGATTATCTGGTATTATCCTGAAAGCATGGCCTGTTTGCACATATTATTGAAATTTTAAAAGGTATGCAACCTTAAAATACAAATGTTAGAAATTTAGTGTAGGAACACCATTGATAAACTTGTATGAAAAGGTTCAATGATCTTGGGCTAAAGGGTAATTTGAGGTATTTATATGCTACTGTACACCTTTCTTAATTTTAAGTGGTCCGCAATAATCAATAAATTTCATTGGCGTTATAAACATAATTTTCTCTATTTAGAATATAAATGCTATTTTATACTGTTTGCATAGCAGTTATTTTAAGAAGTGATATATTAAAGAAAATTTGATGCTTTTTATGTAAAATTTATATCTGGTAATTAAATGTGATTTGATTTTCACTGTGTAACAAAACTGAGGAATGGGGAAAAAACGTTATCATGTGGGCAATTAACTTATTTCAAAAGATTTTAAAAGAGATAGCCTACTGTGTAACTTGATATTTCTAATGTTTAATTTGCTATGTTTAAAATTTGAAAGCATTGAAATTCACTGAATAATTCATTTAGAATTTAAACATTTATGAATAAAAGTTTGTTTGATATGCTAACCTTTGCTAGATAAATAGTTAGTTGAGTATTTGATAATAAATATACAGTACTTTAGTTTAAATGTTACAAATTTAAATATCTTATAAACTAAGATGTAAAATTGTCATTATTTCACCTCACTAAAAACATATTGTTCACTGTTTATAATGAAAGGTTTAACAGGAAGTTCCTGCAGAGATATTTTGAGGATGAACAAGTGTTTGTCATGTATTTAGTGTAATGTTTTCTTTTCTGATAATTGAACTGTTAGAAAAAATTGCATCAAGATCATGTTTTATAGATAACCTCTACAGCATGAAGTATGTTGTCATATATATGAAGGATTCAAGGTCAGATTGTAGCTTGAAGTTTATAATATAATACAATTTTGAAAAAGTGGGTTATGGCAATTTGGCATTGAATAGAAGATTATTGACTTATTATAGTTAACAAAGTTACAAAATAATCATATTTACATTATGAGTACTGGTATGTCATTTGAATCTATCAAAATTGTAACAGTTCTGGTGATTATTATCTTTATCTTTAGACTTATAATAGAGGTCAAACAGACTTGTAATATGATTAAACCATTGAATATTCTCCTTTTAATGTTGAAAATTCCCAATTTATTGTTGAAAAGTCCAAATGCAATGTTCGAAATTCCCAATTAATTGTTGCAAAGTGACCCATTGTAACATTGAAAATTCCAAATGTAATGTTGAAAATACCAAATTTAATGTTGATAATTCCCAATTTATTGTTGATGATTCCTGTTGATAATTCCTACTTCAATAATGTTGAAAATTCCCTGAGGTTGTGAAGGTTTAAACCAAATGGCTCAGAATTGTAGATAAAATTACATAATCCTTTCTTTGAAAAAACAAAAACAAAACAACACCACAATTTACTTTATTATGTGTGTAATAAAATCTGACCGAAGTGAAATAATTTTGTCAAATTTCCCCATTTTTTTCATTTTTAAAATAATACTCAAATTTCCCTATTAATAAGGTTTGCATTGTTATACAAAGAGTTTAACATCAAAAAATCTCCTCTTTTTAAAATGCCTCTTATTTTATGTTTAATTAAAAAAAACTTTCCATTTTCATCAGTATATAAATGTTTTACTGAAATAATTGAGTATCATTCAAAATAGTTTGTATAACTTAAATACCCCATCCAAAGTTTCATAAGCTATTATATTATGTATTTGCTATGCATTTATACTGTCTAATGGCAGTTATGTATTTTATCTTCAGTGTACTATAATATATTATTTTATTAATTTATAAGGGTTATGTATTTACACTCAAGTTTATTTGCTCTTCCAATTCAGTTTCAAGTGGTCTCAAAAATCTATTAAAAAGATTGAAATGGTATATCTGTGAATGTTTTAAGCTTGCACTTAGGGTACTGCATGGAAATTGATATACTTACCAAAATACTCTAAACAGATTTTGGAAATAGGTACTTAAAATTTATATTTTGAGTGTCTGAAAAATTACTGCAGTGTTTTAGTGTTAGGAAAAGTTTAGATTATTCAGTTTGAAAAGTAGAACATCCTAATATGGGGAGGTTAAAGGCTGAGGCCGCAAAGTTGGCCCCGGTGTTGGCTTGCCAGGCTATAGACTACACATGTATATTTTAAAGGAAATCAAATAAAAAACAATTAAAAAATTTATAGAATTCTATACCTATCAGTGAAAGTTTCAGTGTCGGTTCTAGTTGGACGCTGCCATTTTCAATGTAACTCAATGATAATTGAGAAAACGGAACAAACGCAACTTGGATTAAGAAAAATAGTTGAGGTGTTCCAATTGAAAACAGGAGCGTTCCATGAAATACCAAATGATGCCTTAAAAGTTAAAAATGAACAATTTTTTTATCTGACTTCCCCATACACAGGCTTTGCCTACTTTCATATTATAAATTTATTGTTGAAGTGTATTCTTCAGCTTTTTTTTTGGGGGGGGGGGGGGGTCTCAAAATTTTGTCATATCATTGAAATTTACACAAGTTAAATGGTACTTTCTGTATATATTGTCACAAAATCTTGACATTTCAAATAAAATTCACACCTGTTTAATGTAGAAACTATATATTTTATCAGAAAATCGTAATTTTACTTAAGTATATGTTTAACTTATTCAGCTCAAGCAATTATAGGTATAAAAACTGTTATTATAATAATCATATTTTAGGAGAAAAAAATGAATTGTTACAGAGTTACAGTTAAATTAGTTTTTATTATAGTTTATTAAGATATCTTATTCATTTACTTTTCAAAAGCATTCAGTTCTTTGCCATGCAATAGTTATAATTTAACTTTCACCTTTATCTTCAAATTTAGACCTATCCGGTTTAAAAAAACTGGTTTAAAATTTTGTCCTGTTCATGAATTTATTATTTCACTGCCTTGAAACTTTTCCCCAATTCTGGTTATTCCAGTGAAGACATTCTCTCGGAAAAAGGGGTCTTTTATTCTTTTGAAATTTGATTCTAAGTTTAGGATGTTGATCCTGTTTATAGGATAATTCTCCAGGTTTAATGTTCTATAAATGATTAGTATATCAAGTACAAAAGGTCTAAATGCCACCATCATAGAGTTCATCAGTGCTGTCTGACCAGGCTCTTTATTGATAAATGAGCCGTGTCATGACAAAACCATCATAATGGGTTTGCGACCAGCATGGATCCAGACCAGCCTGCGCATCCGCGCAGTCTTATCAGGATCCATGATGTTCGCTATCAGTTTCTCTACTTGTAATAGGGTTGGTAAGCGAAAAGCATGGATCCTGATCAGGCTGGTCTGGATCCATGCTGGTCGCAAACGCACTATGTTGGTTTTGTCATGACACGGCTCAAATGTTCATTCGCTCAAAGAAACAAAAAAAAAGGGAGCAACTTCTAAATTCAAAACAGGACAAATCAGTATTAAACACAAAATATACATAGTCAGCAGAGCTAAATTAGAGTTAATTAAGTTAAAACACAAATACGTGAATAATAAAAATGTTTATATGTATGCAAGGCTGAAATGATTTGCGTGTGTTTGTGTGCCAAGTTTTAGACTGACAGAACCCCACCGGAGGAGTTGGCAGTAATTATTCTTGACAGAATTTCAAAGGATATTTTGAATTGGCACTTAATGTGGTTTATTTTTGTTAATGGTATCTTGTAATGATCAAACATGATAATTATGCTTTACTGAAGAAGAAAGATTTTAGAATAGTTTATTGTTGTTTTTTGCTTGATGTTGTTTTTGTTGTTGTTGCTTTTTAGCTCACCTGAGCTTGCTCAGGGTGAGCTTTTAGGATCGGTGAATGTCCGTCGTCCGTCGTCCGTCCGGCCGTCCACAATTACTTGTGAACACTCTAGCGGTCGCATTTTTGCCTCAATCATCATCAAACTTGGTCAGGATGCTTATCTAGTTGAAAGCTCGGATGAGTTCGAACATGGGTCATCTCGGATGAAAAACTAGGTCACAAGAGCTAAAAATAGAAAAACCTTGTGAACACTCTAGAGGTCACATTTTTGACCCAATCATCATCAAACTTGGTCAGGATGTTTGTCTAGGTGATAGCTTGGATGAGTTCGAACATGGGTCATCTCGGATGAAAAAAGTAGGTCACAGGAGCTATAAATAGAAAAACCTTGTGAACACTCTAGTGGTCACATTTTTGAACCAATCATCATCAAACTTGGTCAGAATGCTTGTCTAGTCAATTGCTTGGATGAGTTCGAACATGGGTCATCTCTGATGAAAAACTAGGTCACAGGAGCTAAAAATAGAAAAACCTTGTGAACACTCTAGTGGTCACATTTTTGACCCAATCATCATCAAACTTTGTCAGGATGCTTGTTTAGATAATAGCTCGGATGAGTTCGAATATGGGTCATCTCGGATGAAAAACTAGGTCACCGGAGCTATAAATAGAAAAAACCTTGTGAACACTCTAGTGGTCACATTTTTGCATCAATCATCATCAAACTTGGTCAGGATGCTTATCTAGTTGATAGCTTGGATGAGTTCGAACATGGGTCATCTCGGATGAAAAAGTAGGTCACCAGAGCTAAAAATAGAAAACCTTGTTAACACTTTAGCGGTCACATTTTTGCATCAATCATCATCAAAACTTGATCAAGATGCTTGTCTAGGTGATAGCTCGGATGAGTTCGAACATGGGTCATCTCGGATGAAAAACTAGGTCACAGGAGCTAAAAATAGAAAAACCTTGTTAACACTCTAGTGGTCACAATTTTGACTCAATTGTCATCAAACTTGGTCAGGAAACTTGTCTAGGTCATTGCTGGAATAAATCGAACATGGGACATTTCGGATGAAAAAACTAGGTCACAGGAGCTAAAAATAGAAAAAAATCTTGTAACACTCTAGTGGCTACTGTTGTGATCCAAATATTCTGTTAATTGGTCTGAAAGTTTGTTTTGATGATTTCTAAGTCAAGATCGAACATGGGTCATCTTGGATGAAAAACTAGGTCACACCGCCCAAATATGGAAAAACCTTGTTAACATTCTAGTGGTCACATTTTCGACTCAATTATCATCAAACTTGGTCAGGATGTTTGTCTAGGTAATTGCTTGGATGAGTTCGAAATCGCATGTCAAACTAGGTCACCGGAGCTAAAAATAGAAAAATCTTGTTAACACTCTAGTTGCTACTGTTTTGATCCAAGTATCCTGGAAATTGGTCTGAAAGTTTGTTTTGATGATTTCTAGGTCAAGTTTGAATATGTGTCACCTGGGTAAAAAACTAGGTCGCACTGCTCAAATATGGATAATCCTTGTTAACACTGTAGTGGTCACATTTTTGACTCGCCTGTCATGAGACTTGGTCAGAATGCTTGTCTAGGTAATTGTTTGGATGAGTTTGATAATTCAGGTGAGCGATCTAGGGCCATCATGGCCCTCTTGTTTTCTCTTGCTGAAACTGTCTTTAAAAAGATAATAACTTTGATGTTACATGACCCGTTAAGATTCTTGACAACAGTCTTGTATAAGTTATAATAAATTGCCAGTTTATTTTAGCTGTACTGAATATACGGTTCCTGGTAAGCTATTAGGATAATTTTGATCTGCATAAGTGGCATAAGATGCTGGCAGTAGGCTAAGGGTTAAGGGATGTTTTAAGTTTTAACTGTGTACAAGATGCTTAAAATAATACAGAATTAATATCACCATATTTGTGTCCAAGTAAGGGCTCTTTTCCTGCATATTTTGACATTTTATAGGTTCTACCTAAGGTAAAGATTATGTTAAATATCTGAAATGGTTGTGTTCGTTTTTGCATTCTGGACAAAACCATTTATCATTTTTAGCGAATTTTTTTTTTAAATGTGTACTTACTGAATAGTGAACAGTGCAGACCACAATCAGATGGCATGGATGTGCTGGCTGATCATGGTCTGCACTGGTTGCATAGGTGTATCAATTACTACAAGCAGGTTAAAGGATTAACTGCATTTTTCTCTTGACAACATATTGTTTTAGTTATTTTTTTCATGAAAATCAAGGCAAGCTTTTAAAAGCTTAAATTATTTTAACCATGGTATTTTTGTATTTTCAGATGTAAGAACTACCTCGATTTCCTGTAACCCTTATGTAGAAGTATCATCTTATTAATACACAGTTAACCTCAATACTTAGTGCAACTACCTGTTTACGTGTTCAACTTTGCTTTTTTCTACAATTGTAAGTATTCCATATCATATTTCACTTTTAAGGAGCCACCTTAGACATTCAAAGGTTCATTTTCAAATTTTTAAAGTAACTTTTTTATAGCTATTGTGAATTCACTTTGCACAGTCTTTAGGTCTTACGAGGTAAATTTTATAAAGCTTCAGTCTTTTCTGACCTCAATTTCTTATTAAAATCTTAAGAGGGTCTGTGACTGAGTGGTAAAGGTCCTTGACTTCAGACCCTATTGCTCCTCACTGCTGTTGGTTCAGATACCCTCAGAGACCTTGAAATTTCATGTGAGGAAGCTATCCAGCTAGCTTACTGAACATTGGTGGTTCTACTCAGGTTCCCACTGCACTTGACGCCTTCCTGGAAAGTCTTTATTATGACGTTAATATTGTTTGTAAAAAAAAAATTGTTAAAATTTATCTGTAATTATTTGGATGAGGTCATCTGGCCAGTTTTCACACCATTGTCAGATGAATGTGATTTGTGAGAAGAAGTTGGCCAATTCTTGTTGAGAATTGCATGGTAAGTACTAGTAAAACAATACACAAAGTCAATTTCAAAGTTGAAATCTTTGTGGCATTTTATTGGAATAACAAGAAATAAAAAAATATCAAAATATTTAAGGGTTGGGGGAGTCCTGCTGCATTTTAAGTTCAATGGTTTTATAAAAACATGGATTTTGCAAAAATGTAAGTTCCAGACATTATATCTACATGGCATGTAAACTGGATTTCAATGTCATATGGCTATTATCAAAGAAAAAATATGACAGGGGTTTGGTACATAATGATTGTTGATTTAAAAAATATTGAATTGTCTGGTGAATTTTGTCCAATTTTATCTAAGCTCAAATTGAAACTTTATGTATAAAATGCTATGTGAAAAGTTCATGAATCCTTGAAACAGAATAAGATGATTAGAGTTTTATACATCTTTATGTACTTAAAATGTGGATTTGATCACACATTCTGTTGTTACACCACAGGACTTTGTGTGGACACAGTGCAGTGTGGAGGATTGAAAACCTTAGTAGGATTATGCATACTTATGTACTGTTTGTACCTCATTATTGAACAGCTCTCTCTGGAGGTAAACACAGCATGGGATTTGTCAGGGATTCATACAGTACAGGGATGATTGGCTTAATTTGCTTAATAGCCTTTTAAGGTAGTTTCTATGGAGATCTGGTGATATTTTGTAGGCAGTTAGGTTGCTTTGCTTTAGTAATTATATGCTTGTATTTCAAGGAGTGTTATTATTTCTACACTATATGTCTTCAGTTACATGTGTTTTATTATTATTATTTGTCCTTGATAAAAGGCTGGAATGTTCATAAAAGGTGAAAAACTGAAACATGTTTATGGGCAAAACCAGGAAATAATTTTGTTTTAAAGTATGATATTAACTGTGGACTATTTTTAATAAGGACCACGTCATAGTTGTTTTCCTCAAATCAAATACACATTAGAATTTCTATGAAGAGATATTTATGTTATGGTACAGAGAGGTCCTTTTACATTTATTTCATGAATTACAAAACCTTTCCATCCTGCCCAGTACATACAAGATTGACATTTGTTGTCTGGGTTTGTAAATTTTTCATGGTTTTATACCAGTACCAAATTAAACAAGCCACATTTTTAGTCCTGGCAAGGAAATGCTGAATTAGTCTGACTGTCTCTTTATACTGTTGTTACATAGAACAGGATATTAAAGTTTAATTAGACCTAATAATACATACTACATAGGCAGAGAAATAAATTTTCATGAATATTTGATCATTGTAGTGTAAAAGGCATGGATAATGATAACATTATTTTGTCAATAACTATAAATTACAAGTCATACTGCCAGCTCTTCAAATTAAATCTTTGTTCACCTCTAAACACTCTATTCAATGTCTGCCCTATCATTTTGTATAGAGGGTTAGATGAAGTATTCAGTAGCTATGATCGGTGGATTTCTTATCAACACATTATTTGTCCCACATTGATAAGTGTCGTAAAAGGTTGGATGATTGTGGAAACAATTGAATTCTCAACACGCATGTGTACGTAAATATTATCCTAGATATCTTGACGGGACCAGGAGACCCGCACTCATACATCGATGGTAATGAATAGTTTGATGAAAATCATGTTTTGTTAGAACGATCATTAATAGTATAAAATAGTTTGTTAATAATACTTTATTCATGATAATAAATCTAGATGCAAATGCCAATATATTAAGACGTAATTTAATCTTGGGAATAATTTAAACGATATCAAAGTGTGATAGTTCACACATATTATTGTAATGTAATATGATACATGTAATTATTGCCAAAAAGAATGCCATATTTAGCTTATTATTGATGAAAGATAATAAATAATTGTTGCTTGTTGGAATATGTTTATATATTTTTATATAAATACACAATCAGCAGTTATTTTCCTATACCTTGGTGTGACACACGCATCATACCACCATACGGCATTGACATATTGACCCTGAAATGTACTCTATGTTTAGAAAACAGTGTTAGTTAATTTCACATGTTTTATGATATATGTGATGATGTTCTGTGATTACTTAAGAGAGTTGTTTGATTTATAATAACTTCAAACCACTTGCCCCTCACAGCTTTGGTTTGAATCCTGCCAGGGACTTTGCATTCGTCATGTGAAGAAGCCAACCAACTAGCTAAGGGAACATCATTGAACATCAGTGGTGCTACTGAGGAGCCAATTTGTGCCTGAAATAATGTACAAAGGGGCACCTGAGGTCAACCTCCGTCAGTAAAGCTGGAAAGTCGCCATATCATAATTATGACCTTTGCAGTGTTCGTGCAACAGGAAAAAAATGTAGGATAGAAATTTGAAAATTCCAAGCTTTGCAAGTCAATGTCACCTGTCATTTACAATGTACAGTAGCAGACTTACTCTGCATAATCACCACACAAATCTGCTAGCCTATCACACACATTAGTTCTGCACCAGATATACATTATAGTAAAACATTCATTGAAACAGGATTACCATTAAAATAACAAATTGAATAAACAAAAAAAGAGTGACATATCAATGACAATGACAATATCACTGATACACCACTGAGATAATGAATTAAAAATTGAAGTTCCAATCGAATTATACCAGTGGACTTATATTTAAAACATAATATAATAATGCCACTTATGGATATTCAGAGATTTTAAAACATGAAGTCAGTATAAAAAACTTTCTTTAATATACTGGAATACAACAAACATGAAATGGTCAAAAACAATTCCACCTGAATAACAATTAATATGACTTGTTAAATAATTCATAGTGTAAGGCATGCTTGAATCGTTATATTTGAAATGTTTTGTGAACTGTAGCAGTGTTTTATCCATGGCTTAATGTAAAGTTGTTTTTAGCTTAATTTGATTGTAGGAGGAAAATCCATTGATTTTCTAATTAAATGCATTAAAGCAAGTCATTTAGGCCATCTGTAAAATAATAATGGTTTACAATTATTCATTCTATACTTAAAACAGTTTATTGGTAACTTGAAATTGATTTTTTTTCCATCATTAAAATAAACCCATGTTAAAAATGAAACAACTGTTGGAGTCGAGTCAGATTGAATGGTAAAACTGCTAACCAATTATCTTTATAGTGTTGGTCATTATAAATTAATGATTTTCAAACTATTGTAAAATGATTGTACTTAATAAATAATTTCATCCTGTTTAAAAATTAAAACATTTTTAGCTCGACTATTCGCAGAATAATCGAGCTAATGCAGTCACCCATTTGTCGGCGTCGGCGTCGGCGTCCCTGTGGTTAAGTTTTTGTATGTAAGCTGGTATCTCCATAACTACTGAAGGGAATGGATTGAAACTTCACACACTTGTTCTCTGTGATTATCTAAGGTGATTGGCACAAGTCCCATAACTCTGATTTGCTTTTTTTCATAATTATGCCCCTTTTTCGACTTAGAAATTCTTGGTGAAGTTTTTGTATGTAAGCTGGTATCTCCATAACTACTGAAGGGAATGGATTGAAACTTCACACACTTGTTCTCTGTGATTATCTAAGATGATTGGCACAAGTCCCATAACTCTGGTTTGCTTTTTTTCATAATTATGCCCCTTTTTTGACTTAGAAATTCTTGGTTAAGTTTTTGTATGTAAGCTGGTATCTCCATAACTACTGAAGGGAATGGATTGAAACTTCACACACTTGTTCTCTGTGATTATCTAAGATGATTGGCACAAGTCCCATAACTCTGATTTGCTTTTTTTCATAATTATGCCCCTTTTTCGACTTAGAAATTCTTGGTTAAGTTTTTGTATGTAAGCTGGTATCTCCATAACTACTGAAGGGAATGGATTGAAACTTCACACACTTGTTCTCTGTGATTATCTAAGATGATTGGCACAAGTCCCATAACTCTGGTTTGCTTTTTTTCATAATTATGCCCCTTTTTCGACTTAGAAATTCTTGGTTAAGTTTTTGTATGTAAGCTGGTATCTCCATAACTACTGAAGGGAATGGATTGAAACTTCACACACTTGTTCTCTGTGATTATCTAAGATGATTGGCACAAGTCCCATAACTCTGATTTGCTTTTTTTCATAATTATGCCCCTTTTTCGACTTAGAAATTCTTGGTTAAGTTTTTGTATGTAAGCTGGTATCTCCATAACTACTGAAGGGAATGGATTGAAACATCACACACGTCCCATAACTCTGGTTTGCTTTTTTTCATAATTATGCCCCTTTTTCGACTTAGAAATTCTTGGTTAAGTTTTTGTATGTAAGCTGGTATCTCCATAACTACTGAAGGGAATGGATTGAAACTTCACACACTTGTTCTCTGTGAATATCTAAGATAATTGGCACAAGTCCCATAACTCTGATTTGCTTTTTTACATATTTATGCCCCTTTTTCGACTCATGAATTCTTGGTTAAGTGTTTGCATGTAAGCTTGTATCTCCATAACTACTGAAGGGAATGTATTGAAACTTGAAGAGTTTGTACCTTTTCGGACAATTTTATGTATTCATATAGGTAAGCATTGTTATACTCAATGAAACACCCTTGTGACAAATTTTCGAATAGTCGAGCGTTACTGTCCTCCGACAGTTCTTGTTTTATAAGTTTTCAGATTTAAATTGCATGTTGGGATGTAATTTCTTTGAAACTGTTCTGAAATTATTTGTGTCATGGGTTTTATAGTGCAAAGTCTAAATTCTGCTCATGACTAAATTGGTTAAGTTAATTTCAATTTTAAATCTTATTCCAGGTGTCGATTCCCTAGATCACAGCTTCCCTAAATAATAATGTTTTTTTGGCATGATCTTATTTTACCTTTATTTTAAAGTTATGTTTCCTGACCCAGAAAAATATGGGAAAGCACATGTCAATGTCCTTCCTCCATTTGTCCTAGAACCTTGAGTGGGTTTTCAGTTAGATCAAGTTCAGTAAGGCTGAAAAGATGTCTTTAACTTTACCTCAAAACGTCTTCTTTTATTAACCAATATTTAGATTTGGTTTATAGGTACCTTGCAGAGATATCTACCACTGGTCAAAGTCACTTTGTTGAAAATTGATTGAATTGACTGTTATTTATAAAGCATAAATTTCAAGTTGGTTCATGGATTTCTACCCATTTTGTTAGGCCACTTAATCTGATAATTAGATTTTCTACCTTTTCTGGTATCCTGGCAGTTGTATTAAAGCTTTGTTGGGTAACATCCATAGATGTCATGAGTATTTTTATTTTTGCTGCATTAAACTGTTATTGAATTGAAAAGCTGACTTTCAGTATCATTTGCATTTTAACAAAACCCGCAGGGAAATATTTCATGGCAGTTAATTATGGGGTAACTGATTTTTGACTTGTTTTGTGCGTAGATTATTTTACAATTGGCCCATTGTGACTTTACATCCATGCATGAGCGAAACCATGCCTTACATTGAAGTAACTGATAGCCATCCTTTGTAGTAGTTACTTTTCAATTTTATTTGTTTAGTTTTTGTGCAAGTGAGAGAAAGCATCTTGACTTACCTGTTTGAACATTGAAATGGTCTCCAATTTATCCTTTTATACTGTATGCTGTTAGCATTGCAATAAGAATTTATGGAATTTGAAAAGTTGTTAGACTTCAAGTTTGTTCCTTGAGTAGATATTGTGCAAACCATGAATTAAAAATTGAATTGAATTAACTGGTTATTGAATTCAGTTATACATTGAAATGTTTATGCAGGATAAAAAAGGGAATTTTTTGGCTCATTAGTGTTTATCTGTGACATCAAGGCAATGTGCAGAAACATGCTGCCTAGTACTGGCCGAAGGTCAAGGTCACACTTTAAATCAACTATCAGAAAATTTAGTGTTCCTATACTCCTTGAAGGATTTTCTTCAACCTTCTCTGAAATGTCCACCTCAACAGTTGGATATGCAGAATTCATGCCGCCCTTGTGCCAGCTCAAGGTCAAAGAATATCAAATGTCAGATAATTATGTGTGGGCTCTATAAATCCTTTGCTGTTTGAATGACTTTCTTTAGCTTGGCTCAAATGTTCACATCAGCAAAGTGTTTTGCAGAACCCATGCTGTTAATGTGCCAGTTCAGGGTCAAGGTCACATGTCAGACAAATGTCAGCCAATTTTGTGTCTAGATTATTAATCCTGTAGTCTTTGAATGACTTTCTTTAGAATTGGCTATTATGTTCATCTCAACAGGAGGATGTATAGAACTTGACCTTGCTGCCATGTCTGCTCAAGGTCAAATGTCAGACAATTTCATTTCAGTAATATGCTTGCTACCTGGAGAGCTTTTTTTAAACTTTGCTCAAAGTTTTGCTTTTAAATTAATAATTAATTGACTGGCCTTCATAAAATCCTGTGCCATAGAGATGATGGGGGTATGACCCCTGTGACAACTCTATTTATTCATATTCCATGAACTATTTATTTCATATTTCATGAACTATTTATTTCATATTTCATGAACTCAACCTTACTTAATGCCATTTTTCACATTTCCACTGCCTATATATATTCTTATGATTAGGCTATGAAATTACATAATTTGAGTTATTGACCGGCTGTAATTGATGGCGAACAATTTGCTCTATTAGGTTCTTGATCAATGTTAATTTTATTTCCGTCTTTTTTTATGAAATATTTACACAGAAAATTGAAGATTAATGGCTTATTATGACAAAAAATGACTGATCCCTAATTACCATATAACCTATTTTAGAGTTGGTGATTAAGCCATTTAATCGAGATAAAATGAATAAATGAGACCGTAGTAAAAAAAGAGAAAGAAAGAAAAAAGGAAAATGTAGTTAAATGCCAGTTTTCTTAGTTATTGTATTTAAATCGAGATATTTCAAGTTCAAGAGAGTATGTTGCATAAAGTTGTGTAGAATGTATTCATAATTTGTTAAACTGAGAGAATTTTAAGTTGATTTTAAATGACATGTGTCAAATGACTTGGAAGATTTTATTGCTGCGGATGTAATTTGTGTAAATACATCTAATAACTCTGTTTTATTTTAGGCAAATAGCCATGAAAAGTAATTTAGGGGGTGGGGGGGCTGAGTTTTGAAAGTACCAGAAAATCTTATATAATTTATCTGCCTGTTATTTTTTGAAATGTACAGGATTGATTTTATCTTAAATTTGATATGGCATCAGTTGTTTGAGTATTGAACCTTGCCATTGGTAATGTATTTTGTGTTATTAACTCTGAGGTTGCTGATGACAGCTGAAGATCAAACAGCCAGCACACCTATGTCATTATGCCCAGAACTGTTCTTTACTCAGTTTTGATAATTTCCCTTAGAATGATGAATGGTTAGTCTAGATTGACAGATGCACGTAGTAAGGTTGGCTTAGGGCGGGGCTAGAGGTGTGTCTTTGCTTATATTGGTCATATATTGTGTTATGTCCAGTTAATAGCTTTATGTTAGACACATATTGGTCATATATTGTGTTAATTGTCCTGATCATAGCTTTATGGAAGTCTTATATTGGTCATATAATATGTTTCGTCCAATGAGAAATACAAATACAATGTATGTGTTTTTTGCCCCTATTAAAATGCTGTAATTGTTTTAATAATGTTGTTAATATATATTAATATAAACAGGAATAGCCTCTGTCTCTTGGTGTTTCCATTACATATCTCATCCTGTTTAATAACTTTTATATAATCATACTTAGCTATTTATATATAGCCCTGAAGGGACTACTTTCATATTTGGATTAATTATATTTCTATTGCAGTAAGTGCAAAGCTCTTAGATGCACCCTGACTACATCTGCTTACTAATTCTTTACTTTCACTTGAATAACATTGATTTATCTTTATCTAAAATGTCTGTGTTACACGTGCAATTTTACTGTTTGTTTGTGTCTAAATGCAGTTAGGCTTGCGCAGATTGCAGGTATGCGATGTTTGTAGAATGGCATTATATAGGGTATAATTAATGTTGACATGGTATGGATGCAGTTGGCACGAGATTGACTGATGTAAAAGAGTGCTGCAGCCTTGATGTTCTCTCCCTGGAATGTTATCTTATTTGTTTATGTTTAGCACAGGATATTCACTGTGACATCTTGTCAGGTCAATCCTCAGTTGACATTGCATCATGTAACCAGCAACACTCTATCTATGGTCAGTCACACTCCTAATGATTGTGTAGGAGTTCTCAAGCACTTTAAACTAGTCTCTTTTCATTTAGAAGCAAAAGCTTTGCAATGCTAAAAACTGTAAAACATTTTCTTAAAACAAATATCTGTAGAATTCAGGCTTCTTCAAACATGTTATTTATCAAAAACAGGTGCAGTGTAAATACGTTCTTAATAGATGCAATTATGATATTTCCTCATGTAATGTTGAAAAATGGGTAAAATTTGAAGAATGCTTAAAAGTTACACTTACTTTGCTACTGTAAAATCTCAATGTATCCCAGCGGCAATTATAAATGGCTTGCCTTAGCCGCAATTAACAGATCTCTTTTTATATAATGTTCAACTGTTTGGTATCTAGTGATACTCTTTGCTTTCTTTTTTGAGATTTTGGCTATATGAAAAGAAAGATTATAACACAAGTTTTAGTGATGGCCAAATCAAGCTCTCCATAAAGGAGGGGGAAAGTATGTTGAGTCCACTTTAGGACCATTTTACATATATAAACTGTCATGAGCTCTTCACCACTGAGGGAGAAAAGTGTGTCGAGTCCAATTGATGCCCCTGTGTACAAGAATATATCATACCCACCTTGAAAGAGGGAGTAAAGTATTTTTAGTCCAGTTTATGAACAATTTACAAGAATAATCAAAGAAGGAACACTTGTATATATATTGTTTCCAACTTGTGGGTCTTTTACAAGAAAAAAAGAAATTCTCCCTCAAGGAGGAAGAAATAGTGTTAGGTTGTCTGTGTTGATTTACCCGGGGAGTATTTGTGTGCAATACTGGTGTTTGTACCTGCATCGTGTAACATCTGATCTAATCAATTATCTATCATATAATCTGGTGGAGACAGGAGTACAGGAACCTTATCATATCTCATGTCCTAACTCTATTTGTCATTTGTTTGATTGAGATTGTGTCCTGCCAGTGTTCATTACCCCCAGCGGGTACTCGAGACAAAATGCCTGTGCCAGGAGCCGCCGTATTACCTCCCGTTCTGCCACGTTAAATTAATATATAAAAGTGATGCAGAGTTTGCAAAGCATTGCTGAACTAAGACATGATTGTATGGCTGAATAGGACTTGTGCTGCATTACAAAACACAACAATAAAGGTAAAGATAAGAACAAAATTCTTATGTGTCTTTAAAAAGAGGTAATATAATTGTTATGTTGAAGTTCAAGAAAATATGTTTACATTTTAAGAAAATACTCAGTATAGTAAATTTATTTCATGGGTATTCTTATTTAGCCTTCATTATAACCACAGAGATTGAAAATTCCACTTGTCAGCTCGTAATTACGAGTAGAATTTAAGAAAACTTAATGCAGAATGAGTAGAAAAATTTTGCCTGCAAATTGGATTTAGAAGCTACTCTTCCTGCAGGACGAGTGACTTTAAAAATATTTTTCGATGTCTGAACCATTGAAATATTTTTTTTACCTTCTTTCATAAGGCCTTAAATTTAATGTTTTCATCTATGCAAAAATATGGGAAGTTCTCTGTATGTACACATACTTGTTAAGAAACATATGCCAGTCTACATTTTTTCTCTTAGGTGATACAATGGTAAGCACGACATATTGCAATAAAAAACTACCACTTTCTTTTCATCGGTAAATTGTCAGCCTACTGTGATCACCCCGTTTCCTGCGAGAATCTATAAAAAATCTTCGAAGCATATCCGTTTTTCTTTATTGAACAAGAGTAACGATTTGTACATATTTGTACTGCGGTAGGGGGGCAAGATCTTGAAGCGTTAAATCGGATGATTTCATTTTGATGCACTGTAAAAGGAACGGTTGGTGAACTAGTATCTTCTGTTTAAAAACTCCCATCTATAATCATTTTTCTCCCGACTAATCGTTTTTTACGCTGTAGGACGAGAATTACATGGGTGAATTGAGCTAACAGTGATTATAATGATCATTTAATGCTCTCCTTTCGTAATAAGATACCGTGAAATAAAATAGCTGAATATGAACATACTCTGCATTAAATGGTTGCAGTGAATGTGTGTTTTCAATAAGGTTGCTATTTTACAAAGTTAATATTATCTGAAGCGGTAAATAATGTAGTATTTGGTAAAGTTTAATTATTAACTTAAGTGTCGAATAGCGAAGTAATTTCTTTTTTATTACAAATCAAATGATTTATAAACATTATCCGTCAATTTTTTTTCCATGTGAATTTTTTCAAAAATGAAATAATTTAAGCCATTCTAGTTATGATAAAAATCTGACTAAAAAGAAAATATAAATGTTAAAAACTGTTTCATAAGAATTGATGAAATCTTCATTCTCAGTAATATGATAATGCGATTTACTTGGCTTGTTATTTCAGAGAAAAAGTAAAAACTGTCATGATATCTGCAGAGACATTCACAAGGCGCAATAAGCTATTCAATTTGTAAGTTGATAGTTTCCTTTAATGACATAGTTCAAACCATTCTGGTTAGCTCAATAGGTAGAGTATTGGATTGTGAATCAGGTGACACAGGTTTGATTCCCGGATGGTGCAGGTCACTTTCGTAGTGATTGACCGTAAAATCCTTCCTACAGTATGAGTTATTGGCACTGTACCTCTGCTCTGGCATGTACAGAACTTGTCAATTCCTTGCAAAAGTGAAGCAAACTTGTACTGGTAAACTGCTTGACAGCCTGCCCAGGAGCAATGTGGTGGCTGAACTTTGCTCTGGTTAAATCAGTGTTGCTTTCTGCCATGATCCGAAGGTAAAACTACCAAACCCTCACCACCACCACCACATGTTATAGTTTAAGCAGTACATCATATAAACTATAGTGAGATTCAAACTCAAAGAGCCATGGCTACCTTGACTACACAATCATTGAGGCTCTGGTAATAATATCAATACATTTTTTATTGGAATATAAAGAATAAAAGAATATAAGTTGACTTTGAAAAAACATTAATTGGACAGGTAATAAATTCATACAATGCTGTGTTAAAATTTCAGGTGATATAAAAACTTGTCACATTCAGTCTAGTGGAGTTTGACAGACACAAATCACACAGCGTATGACATTTTAATTGTGCATGACAACAAATAAAATGCTAGTATTTTCATTAAGAAGTGAATATTATGCACAAGTTTTAAAGTCACCCCCAGGTTAGAAAATCATGCATAATTACTAATTAATTTATGTAAGAATATGATTAATTAGTTAATAAATTTAATAAAGGTGTCATTGTTTAGCAAGTGTACATTTAAAAGTTCACAAATCTGTATTATTCAACTTGATAGATTCATAAAAGATATTACTGTGCTTTTATTTAAAAAAAATTGTTTTTGGGGATTTATCATTTTACAGGTAAAATTGTGTAAATGCGAATATTTAACATTTTTTATTCACAGGTGCTTCATGGTCTTTGTTACAGGTCGTATTTGGGTTAAACAGAAAGAGTAAATATTCTAAACATTTTTGAGTTACTTTCCTTGGAAACAGAATGAGTTCAAATTGCAGTTTTTCTGAGAAAATTTTATTCGTAACTCAGTAATTTTAGTTAAAAAATGACTATTGGTTCAAAGCTTTGAAAGGGTTACATTTGTGACAAAGTTGTGATTTAAAGTTAAAGCATTTATGGATTGAAAGCTCACATAGTGTATAAGTGGTGTGAAAATTATCAGTATGCATAGTGTCCCATGTCTTGTAGAACATTTTTCTATGATAAAACAGAAAAATTAATGAAGTGTTTGTTGAAATATTTTACACATATTACACAAATGAGTACTAGCTTAAGTTAAGCTTCCTTGATTTGGTGTATAATACATGTATTGTAAAGGAGAATAATTATTATATACTTAAGACTTTAAGGTGGTTGGTTGGTTGGTTGGTTGTTTTTTTTTAGCTTATTTGAAATATTCTCTTACCTTACCAGGACTTGTGTCCTAATTATGAAGAAGCATGTTCATGAACACAATAATTATGATTCAAACTCATTATTGACAGATACCATTACCACTTGGCCTCTGTTCTGATAGATTGTCTAGTCAAATGAGCCGTGTCATGACAAAACCAACATAGTGCATTTGCGACCAGCTTTGATCCAGACCAGCCTGCGCATCCACGCAGTCTGATCAGGATCCATGCTGTTCGCTATCGGTTTCTCTACTTGTAAAAGAGTTGGTAAGCGAACAGCATGGATCCTTATCAGACTGCGCAGATGCACACACTATGTTGGTTTTATCGTGACGCGGCTCAAATGTCACTTTTATAGGGTGCAGTAATATTTCAATGAAGCATCTATACAAAGTAGGCCACTCTGCTCTTACAGGCATAGATAAGGCAAGAAGCCCTTTAACCCTTTCCATGCTATATAATATTAAATGGACATGTTCAGCTTTCTGCCTGGACAAAACCTTTCATCATGTTTAGCAAAATTTTTAAAATATGTACTGACTAAATAACAAACAGTGCCCACCATGATCATGAGATCATCACAGTATTGTGCCAGCTGATTTTTAAGTCTGTTCTTATTGCATAGGTAGAAACAGTTGCCTCAAGCAAACACAGTAAAAAGTCACCTTTAATATGGCAGCCAGGTTGTCATTTTCACAAAAAATCTTGAAAAGCAAACTCTTCCCTTGAAATTATCTTTATTGAGGTTTAAAAGATAATGTTTTAGCAGTTGGACTCAGCAATTCATTCCTTTTAAATGGATTTACTTAATGTTACTTACTTAGTGTTATACTTGATAGTTAGGCTATATATTTCATTATATTACATTTGCACAGTTTGTGCAAAATTTTTACATTCCTGCTTTATACATTGTAATCTCACATTTGCTCATTATTTGAAACATCTATCAGGAAGTCATGTAAGCATAAGACTATCAATTGGTTTCTACTTTCTGACAACAGTAATTGGTTATTTTTACCTTTGCCTTATAAAATCAATGTTACAAGCAAAAATAAAATTTGAGCCGCGTCACGACAATACCAACATAGTGCGTTTGCGACCAACATGGATCCACTCCAGCCTGCGCATCCGCGCAGTCTGATCAGGAGCTTACAAACCCTAGAACAAGTAGAGAAACTGATCAGACTGTACAGATCCATGCTGGTCGCAAATGCACTATGTTGGTTTTGTCGTGACGCGGCTCATTAATTATCTTGCAAGACTTGAACAATAATTGCTGTAAAACTTTAAAAAAAAATGTCAGCAAAATTGCAATCATCCCATTTCTGTGCAGTTCTCATTTTACTGTAATTGAGTAACCTGTATTTTTTTTACAAAAAAAAATCATGCATTTTCAGTTAAATGCATTATGAATGTAATTACACCAATTTAGCTCATTTCCTAATAAGGAGGTAGTTTTCCCTGTGCTGTTTCTAAAAAACCGAGCTATCGAATAGCTAATTTTCTGCAAGTTGCTTGCTTTGTGAGCATAAATGTCTTCAGATGGACTTGATCTTGCTGCATGATGGGATATTAAGAAGGGTTAGTTTGCAGATTTGGTTTTTATTGGTAATTAAAATCTATATTGATTAATATTTTACTGGTTTAAGTGGCCTCTTTGGTTGAATGAGTGAGGTTGCTGGCCAAAACTTCAGCTTGGGCTTTAAAATATTTCATTTGAAGAAGCTTCAGCTAGGTTAATGAAGGTCAGTGGTCCTCCTCAGATGATGCCCATTCATGCCAGAAATAATGAACAAAGGGGCACCTGAGATATCCCTATATGGTTGTCATGACAATTAAAATGTTGGTGTGAATTACATACAACCCATTTGAAGCCACCAAAAAAGGGACAAAGTTCCTAGATATTCAAGTTACAATATCAATGGAATAGGCTCTTCAGTAGATTTAGATTTTGACAGGTATTTGACATTTATTCTTATTTCCTCTTGAAATTTAAACAAATTTCCCATATATTACCCTGTTGTGTTTATATTAATTAATGAAGATTAATTATAAGCATTTGTTACAATTGTGTGTCAATTGTTCGCATGATTGTGCTCGTGAAATGTTCTATATAATGAATACATAAATATTGAATTAGGTTGTAAATCCTTCAATTACGCCATTGTTTCTTAATGGTTGCAGCACAATAGTATAGAAGTGGGAGAGGACCCGATGTATTTCTAACAGATTCTCTTGTATCTACATAATACTGCTATCATGTCCAATGTTACTATTGATTCACAAACTGTCACTTTGCGTCTGCTTTTAGACGTAAAACTCGGGAGAATCGTTGTGGATCTGATTGGCTCACTATTGGACAATAAACACGAATAATAAACGCATGTCTTAACTCCGCCACACATCTCCCTTTACAATTAGTTGAAATAATTAATGCATGGGACAGCTTCTGTGTTCTTCAAAATAGGCGCATGCAATATCAACATAAAACTCCAGAACAGGAAATCTATATTTTCATTTAAATAGTTTTTTATACTGCTAGCTTTTAGATAAAAGAACTAGAAATGTTAAGCCGTTTTTATGAACAAATCTTGTGCGAATGTATGAAAGGTTTGGCCTCTTTAATGAGTTTTTTCGTCCATTTGTTTCCTTGAATCATTAACAAGTTTCCAATTTCCAGGAAGCAGTAAAGGTCAATATAGCAAGAAACGTCAACATAGTTAAATATATATCCTATGTGCTGGTGGTTTGTTTAACTATATTTGGTTTATGTTCTAACAAAACTTCCAATGGAAAGGTTTATGAGAGATTATGCTTCATTAAGATATAATTATATCTCTTGTGTGGAGCTTGACATGGCTGCATTTATTTACAGTCCAACCAGCCACTTTACTGTTTGCCTCTTGGCTTCAATGTTTTACTATTGAGACATTAACATTGAGAAAAGGAGTAAATCTGCAAACTCACAAACATCTTCCTATCAGCTAAACCTTTTTCTGTTAAACTTGTTAATCAGTTTTAATGAAACATTAGCAAAACAAATAGTGATTTTCTAGGGCCCTCGTTTCATGATTTTCCAAAATTTGGCCCCATTCCCCTTCCAAATTAATATACATTTTCAACCTATTTTATAAAAAAATTCTAATATCATATTGACAATAGGCCATTGAATGTAGGTCATTTTTCACATGTTTACTAGCATTTCTGCAAGCATATAACACTCAGTGTCTTAAAAAAAACTGACAATCTACAACACCTACACCCACCACCCCCCCTCCAATTTTTTTTAGCAACAAAAAACCCAACAACAAACAAACATACAGAAGGTATGGAATGAGGTAAAACATTGGCTCATTATGCCAGAAAATAACTTTTTTTTTCAGAAACATTTATTACGCTTGATTATTGAATAATGAAGAGCAATTACAGTAAACTTGAGAATATTATAGAACATCAGCTTCTGTTGGCATGCATATGTAATTGTTAAAAGCCTGAGGGACAAAAAAAATGTAATCATTCAATCAGAGTACATTATCAAATATGTTTTCGTATTATGTTAGTTGTGTAGTAATATGATGTAGGAATATTTCCAGCAATAAATGCTGATCTTTAACTAGAAGACATACATTAGTAACATATTAATATTTATCTGTATTTTGCTGTATAGTGCCTTGCAAATTCATCAGCTTACGAGCTACAGGACCCAAGGTTTAAAGTTTCCATGGAATCTGTTTTAGTTCTATCATAAAACAAATTCTTGGAGCATGTAGTAAACATTGTGGAGTCAGCATCATGGGACCAACCATTACTGGTGTTTTATTTGGGGAAACATAAACATGCCCCAAGAGTAGTTTGAACCTTTGAGCTCTAACACGAGATGCTTGCACCTTAAGCACTAGACCACCAATCTTCTTATAAATTATTTTGTTTTCAAGGGAAGCAAAATCACTTGTTTGTATTGCCCAGTTTAAAATTTGTGTTGTCCCACAGGTAAAGTGAAAATTTTCTAGAATTTCCTTTATGAATATTATATGGACAAGTATAGAAATGTTTCAGATAAAATAGACGAGCAAGACAAAGTCAGATATTTCCAGCCCTGGACTTTTATCAATAAGGATTGTTATTATAGTACAATTACAAAGCCTGTTCATTTAGTGATTTAGTTAGTACAAAAGTTTATATATTTATATAGAACTTAGTTGTCCTTAATCTTCATGTACAACCCATGTGTGTGTGTGTGATTGACTTGGTGACCAAGAAGTTTTGAAAATTAGATTAGTTACCAATTGGACAGAGAGTGTTCAGACTTGATTGATGGCCATTGTTGGTTTGTAGAGAATCACAATCAGTAGAGTGACAGTGATTTATTTAACATGGTCATGTGTTTCGTTTAAGATGGGTCAAATAAGATAAGATGTTCTTATGTAAAAACAGTCAAGGTTCTTGCATTTTTTTAAAATGTTTGTTCAGGAAGAAATGTATTTTAAGAAATAACATTTTACCATTTTACGATATATTTGAAAATGGAAACATCTTGGTAAAAGCCATTTTTTAGCTCGACTATACAAAGTATATGGAGAGCTGTCCTACTCGCCCTGGCGTCGGCGTCCACGTCCGCGTCCAGATTTCAGATTAAAGTTTTGGTGCAGTAAAATATTTTTCACTATAACTTTGTCATTTCTTAAGGTATCAACTTCAAACCTCAAATATCTGTTCCTTATCATCAACCACATCTTATGTGACAAGGTTCATAACTCTAGCACCAATATTTTCAGATTTATCTCCCCTTGAACTTAGAATTTTCCTTAAAAATAATATTTTTTACTGTTACTTCTTTATTTCTTAAGGGATCAACCTCATACTTCAAATATATGTACCTTATCATCATCCCCATCTTATGTGACAAGGTTCATAACTCTAGCACCAATATTTTCAGATTTATCTCCCCTTGAACTTAGAATTTTCCTTAAAAAATACTATTTTTTACTGTTACTTCTTTATTTCTTAAGGGATCAACTTCATACTTCAAATATATGTACCTTATCATCATCCACATCTTATGTGACAAGGTTCATAACTCTAGCACCAATATTTTCAGATTTATCTCCCCTTGAACTTAGAATTTTCCTTAAAAAATACTATTTTTTACTGTTACTTATTTATTTCTAAAGGGATCAACTTCATACTTCAAATATATGTACCTTATCATCATCCACATCTTATGTGACAAGGTTCATAACTCTAGCACCAATATTGCAAGAATTATCTCCCCATAAACTTAGATTTTTTTACTAGAAAAATGTTATTTTTTTACTATAACTTTTTTAGTTTTAAAGGTATCTACCTCAAACTTCAAATACTTATTCCTTATCATCAATTACATTTTATGTGACAATGTTCGTAACTCTTGAAGCAATATTTACAGATTTATCTTTCTTTGAACTTAGGATTTTCTTTAAGAAATATGATAACTTCTTTACTTTTTAAGGTATCTACTTCAAACTTCAAATATATATTTCTTATCATTACACAAATGTTGTGTGAAAGGTTCATAACTCTAGCATGACTTTTTCTAGAATTATTCCCCTTGATCTTGGAATTTATGTTAACAAATGATATTTTTTTACTATAACTTAATACATAATTATACATAATTGGTTTTTCTTTAATAGTTTTGTCCTCCTTACTGCGTCCAGTATTTTATTAGTCGAGCTTGGCTGTCTCCTGTGACAGCTCTTCTTGTGTTGCCTGTACAGAGTAGTGGCGACAAATAAGGATCACTTCTCTGTCTGTCAGTCTGTCTGTCCGTCTGTCAAATTGTATTTAAAAAATATCAGTTAAGCATTTGTGGATGTAATTTAAATAATAAATAATAATAAATATCTTGGCTTTTTTTGTTGGCTTTGAGTCCCGAAATTGCAAACTTCCTACTCAAGTCAAGCTTTGTTAATTATATTCTTATAATTATAATATTTACCATCTTGTATGATATATTAAAGATCAGTTAACTTGTAAACAACAACAGTCCTGGTTTTGATTTATCACGGAATGATGAGTTAATTGTCATCAGTCATTGTAATAGTGTCATGTTCAGTTAACAGTGCTATATATTATGTATATGTGCCCTGTTATACATGTATATATGTACTGTTAAACAGTGTTATGTTAACAGTGTTATATATGTTCTGTTAACAGTGTAATAGGAAATTACCCGCCTATATGACTGAAACAAACAAACAAACAGTGTATTACATATGTTTGTATCATAGTTTGGGGACCTTTCTGTTGAAAATGTGTCGAGTTAAATCGTATACATATACATGCACCGTGCGTTAACTGGAGTGCAGGTATTAGTTACCCGCACTCCAGAGCATGCCCATTGATTGGCTCATTTTTGCTGGGGTTTACTTATTGTGACGGCAGAGAAAGGGAAAGCGACAGAAATGTCATATTTAGATGCTCGTTCATTGGTTACTTTTCTCCGGGGTTTCATATTGTGACAACAGGGAACGTGTTTTTATGTTTGACTATGATACAAAAGAGAAAGAACATCAAAACACTCGGCAATCTGATTTATACTCGGGGGCTACGCCCCCTCGTATAAATCAGATAGCCTCGTGTTTCGATGCTCTTTCTATTACTTACAGTGTTATATATGTTCTGTTAACAGTGTAATTCATATGTTTACAGTGCTATTTATTTACTTCGAACAGTGTTATATATATATACTATTAACAATGTTAATTTTGTTATGTTTGTTGTTTGTGATGTTATTTTAACAGCACTGTTATACAAAAATTGCGATATTCTGTTAACAGCAATATTTCATACTATGAATGGAGTAAAACTCCACCCTACTTTTATAAACTGAGTGTGAAGTGGCATGAAATTCTATTATTTGTTTTTACTTGCTTTTAAACCCCATGCAATGCTCTCATCAATTTAACAATTTTTGTAAAAGCATAAAATGTTTCTCTTAACATTGGGGGAGAAGAAACCTGTTTCTTCTTTGACTTTAAAGTTTAGTGATAAGAGATCTTGGGTACAGAGAGTTTTCAAAAAGATTTTTAATTGAAATTATCAGGATTTCTTTAAAATCTTATCTTACTTATAGAAGAAAGCAGTTCATTATTTGAAATATTTTAAGTGTTTTGTTGCTCGAGTAGTTAGTAGTGTATCTTGTGTGTGAATCACAGAGAACCTGTTTGAAGTTAATTGAGATGAGTGAGTTAATCTCCTATCTTAAATTGTTTGACTCTAAGCCCTAATCTCTACCATATGTAATAGACCTACTGGAAAAAAGAAATGTTCTGTTTTATGGCTAGGATATAGTTGGAGGAAGCGGTGCTTTAACCAATCTTGATGAACTGGTGTAGGTTTTATCACAGATGAAGAATCAATGTTGGCAGGATTTTCCTCTGTATTTGGGTTCTTATTAATTGGTAACAGGTTCTATGCCCTTTGATGTTGTGCAGTGTATTTGCACTAAGTTAAGACCACAAGTATCTTCCTATCTGATCTGCATGCAAGCTACCAGTATGGACAGAGACTGTATTGTTATTTCAAGTTACAACTTGATTTTTCCATTCCTTAATCATAGCTGTATTTCATATTGATTGATTGTTTATCATGCGTATCTGTGCCAATAAATGTTTTTTATTGTCTTTCTTTATTATTGTACTAAAATAAATAGTATAGGGAGATGGAATGCCAGATTTTTGTATTTGAAAGGAGAATATTTTAGAGAAATATTGATACATTGTATTACATTGTATTCCAGTGATTGAAATCAAATCAGTTTCAAGGCTGCAGGCCTCAGATACTCTTAAATGAGATTCTAACATAATGTCTTTTGATATCAATACAAGTTTTCCAGAAAATTATTTTGTTAAATAATGTGAAGCTCTCACCAAATGAAACAATAGAAGGTTATTTAAATTTTTACATTATGATATATAACCAGGTCACTGATATGCAAAGTTTCTCAAGTTGACAGCAGCAATCAAGTAAATTAAGATTTACAAAGGTGCACTGGTATAAATAATTCCTATGTTTGAGCTCATTTAGGTTGTGGAAGCTTGTTGGTTTAACTGCATGCCAGGCTTTGAATTGCACCGGGAGACACTTGCATGGGGGTCATTTATAGGGGAAGCCGTCAGAGGTGTTTGTGCAACAATTATAATATGTACTGTCTTATTTTCTTTTAATTTTCTGTATATTGGCAATCATTCTACAAAAGTTAAGAGTGAAGCCACGCTAGCACATATATCTTAAGGTAAATACCGGTATTTTGATGTAAATTTTGCCAATTTTACTATATTGAAATTACCTTGTTATTTTGCATTGGACAGTACTTTATTTTAAGGCAATTTCTCTAGGGTAAAAAAATAAAGAGATTTTTTTAAAGTTCAGTTGTCAACAATTAATCTGACAAATTTCCATCCATTGCTAGAGTACTATCTGAAATTCTTTTATAAGGTCTACCTGGCCATAATGTCTTGCTGTTTGTATTTAATATTAATTCTAAAATCTTTGTGGGTCTTTTTTTAAACCAAATACTTTTATCATTACTATCCAAACAAACTTTGATATTTTAAACTTTTTAAATGGTTATTTTTGCCTACCTCTTGATTAAAGAGATGCTGTACCTCTTGAAGAAATGATTTACCATCACTTACCATACAAAAAAGCAGGAAAGGAAAGAAAAAAGACATGTATCATAATGATAACTTCTTCAAGTTCTCTGTCTACAACAATAAAAGCCTGTGTATAGTACATTATAACCCTGAAACAGCAAAACACTTGCCACTGAAACACACTAACAGATGCTGTGTCTAGTGCTTCTACCCAATGGTTTTCCTCATCAATGTTTGCGCACATACTTCACTTTTAAGCACCTTGTCAATATAAAACCTGGCCATTTTTACCTGTTTCCCCCTCCTCATGTCTTTGAGGTAGATAAGAAGCTGGTTTAATCAATGCTGAAGAAATTGTCATTGATTCGGCTCCTCAAGTTTCTGAGATTGGTCTTGTATCTAATTTCCTGTATACATTGATTAATAGTTCGTTTTTTTCTTCTCTGTTTCCTCTTTTCTAGGCAACATGCAGTTTAATATGCACACCAGTAAGATTTCTTTCACAGTAATAAAAAAACGAGCCTGCGAGCAATTCCAGGGATAATTCATTTTGACAGATCTTTTATAAAATTTCTCAATGAAATTTTGAAGTTTTAGACTTTGTGTCTTATGAAAGCTTGGGCAGTGAATTTATGGCTTTTGTAGATGGTGATCAAGCACTTGTTGAATATTAGATGAATTTTCTATTTATAGTCCCAATATATTGAATGTCATATTGTGTGCAACTGTAAACCATCCTCTAGGCTCTTTATCTTACCAATATATTTAGATTTTTATTAATACTCTCTTCTAATTGTTGCATAATAAGTTTTATGTTGTTCAAAGCAAATCATGTCAGATACTTTCAGAGTTATTTATCTGAAATTTAAACTCTTAATTTGAAAGCTATGCTCAAATCAAAGACAAGTATAATAACAAAAACTGATTCTACATAGATTGAGAATAAGTGAAAGTTAATAACATTTTACATAGAGAAGATATTGACATGTTCTGATGGAGCTGCAGAAAGAGTTGTTAAATTTGTCTGGTTCCATGATTTATCAGTTTGATCCCTTCTACTGTGTTAACCAGTCCAGAACTGTAACTGTCAAAGATAAAAGTGAATCTTACATTACCATTGGGATTCTATGGAAGGGCACAGGAGATTGATTCTCTGGCAGAATTACTTTCTTCTGTCATTTATGATGTAGTTAGTACAGTGTAAAAGCTAGTTTCTCTTTTATTTAGTTGGAATTGGGGGAGTATAACAATCAAGATATATTTATCATGAGGAGGTCTTAACCTAGATGATACCTTTGATAACCTGATGGTAGCTTGTTCCAGGAAATGACAACTTGGCCAGCATTGATCTATGCCATCTAAACCCTTTGCCTTTGTCAGCACACACGATTATTCCCTCCAAGAAATTGGAATGGAATAATTCTGCTTTGAATTTGGAAATGTTTTCTGGTAATTTGATTTATTTTAAATTCAATAAAGTTAAAATTAAGTAACCTAAGAGTACAGAGTTAGTGACAAATTTAGTAACAAAACAGTACAGATTTTGCTCAGGTTGCATGGTTGTGTGTGCTGGCCGAACTCTTAACTGGCGGTGTAATTGTCTAATGCATTATCTAAGCTAGTATATTGCTTGTCTATGAGTTTTAATCATGTGATAAAAAGGAGTCAGTCATGTAGGACACACAGTACAAAAAATACATTACTGCAGATTAGCTAGTAATCAATAGTAAGTAAACAACATCAGTCCAATAATTCATGTTAAACAAGTAATCAGCATCAGTCCTCTAATTGATACTTAACAATTGATTGACATCAGTCTACTAATAAGTTATCAACACAAGGCGTCATGACTGATTGGTTAAGGTTGTTGACTTCAAACCACTTGCCTCTCACTGCTGAAGGTTCAAGCGGCCTTAGCGTCTTTAGATTCTTTCATGTGAGAAAGCTTATACAGAAAGTTGGTGGTTCTACTCAGGTGTCTGTTTGTGATTGAAATACATAGGCTATCTGAGGTCTTCCTCCATCAGTTAAAGCTGGGAAGTAGACATATGACCTTTACTGTGTTGGTATAACATAAAACACTATCATAGAAAAGTAACCAAAACCAATACATAAATTCTAATTATTTAATGCAAAACAAGTAATCAAAGACAGTCCACTGTTCATGCTAAATAAGTAATCATCATTAGTTAAATAAGTAATTAACACCAGTCCATTAATTCATGCTAAAAAAGTAATCAACATCAGTCCACTTATTCATGCTAAAAAAGTAATTAACACCAGTCCATTAATTCATGCTAAAAAAGTAATCAACATCAGTCCACTAATTCATGCTAAAAAAGTAATTAACACCAGTCCATTAATTCATGCTAAAAAAGTAATTAACACCAGTCCATTAATTCATGCTAAAAAAGTAATCAACATCAGTTCACTAATTCATGCTTAAAAAGTAATCAAAATCAGTCAACTCATTCATGCTAAAAAAGTAATTATCACCAGTCCATTAATTCATGCTAAAAAGTAATTCACACCAGTCCATTAATTCATGCTAAAAAAGTAATCAACATCAGTCCATTAATTCATGCTAAAAATGTAATTAACACCAGTCCATTAATTCATGCTAAAAAAGATATCAACATCAGTCCACTAATTCATGCTAAAAAAATAATCCATATCAGTCCACTAATTCATGCTAAAAAAGTAATCAACATCAGTCCATTAATTTATGCTAAAAAGTAATCAATAGCCATTTATGCTAAACAAGAAATCAACATCAGGCTACTAATTCATGCTAAATAAGAAATCAAAATCAGCTTACTAATTGTCATGCAAAATAAGAAATCAACATCAGTCAACTAATTCATGCTAAATAAGTAATCAATAGCCATTTATGCTAAACAAGAAATCAACATCAGTCCACTAATTCATGCTAAATATGTTATCACATCAGTGCATTAGTTCATAAATAAGTTATTATCATTCTTTAATTCATGCTTAATAAATAATCATAATGAGTCCTCTATTCATTCAATGTAGTAAACATTCATGCCCCTCTTCTTAAAAAGAGAGAGCGGCACATAGATTTTCCCTTGTCACGCTGTCCATCATTTTAACAGAAGAAGGTCAGGGTATCTGTGTCCTATGAAAATTTCTAGTCCTTTCTTGTTGTATACATATACTTTTGTAGTTATTTTTTCTGTGAAAAGCAAATCTTTCAATGTAACAAAAACTTTCAAGTTTTCTTTCTAAATATTAAAATAATCTTTAGACTGTTTTATAGCAGTATATAGTTTGTCTGTAATATTACCATTTGTTACCAAAATGTTCAAAAATATTTAATGCTCTTAGATAGGCATTAAATCTTTTTTTCTTACAAGTTTTTGATTAAGTAAGTGTATTCAGAGTAAGTTTTCTGACAAGAGGTTTTATTTTCAAAGTGTCTGGAATTTAATGTTCTTATTGAAGGCATGTGTTTTATATTTTCTTATCATACTACATTATACTGTTTCATATAGACAATATTTTCTGTGAATAACTTTCACAGTAAGTGAAACAGACAGCTTGAAAATTAACCAATAATGTATAGCTTTCTAACATTTTCTCTCTGTAGTTTTCTTACATAAAACATAGAGCGATAGCCTCTCTTGTGAGGAACCTTCTTCGTTGACGTATTCCTACATTATCCTAGTGAGGATCTATTTTTTTTTCTATATAAAAATCGCCAGAGTGTATTTATCACCTATGAAGTAATTTGGTCTATGATTAGATGAACCTGTGATAGGATTTATTTATAATTTTTTGTATATCTACATGGTTCGTAAATCTCTACTAAAATGTTCAGGATGAACAAACAAGGTATCTCATTTGTGGAAAAGATATCGAAATATTTCTTTTGAAAAGTATTTAATAGTCATTGCGACTATAAATTTGATAAGAATAATTGGCTTGATCTATTAGACTGATATTGAAGGTTCAATTGATATTGCGTGAGGCAGTGGTATGCATTAGGAGTTGTTACTGTGTGAATCTGATAAAATGCTATTAATACAATAGCACCTTGGCAGCAAGTCGGTGGTGTTGAGAGATTCTTAACTATAGACTACTAGAGACCAGTGGATACATTTACATTGTAGTCAATACCGAGATAGATCTGAATACTTGAAGCCCGCCAGTGTTAGCTTTGTCGTCTTTGTGAAGTGTTCCTTGGAACTATTTTTGTCACCAAGTGAGAATTTGGCGTGAAATTTGCCGTCTTTTGTAATTGTTATTCTCACATTATTTTCCATTCTTTGACAAAAAAAAATCAACTACACTTGTCATTATACAAATAAAAAACCTCATCTTTCTAGCTTTTCTTTGATAGCTGTACTTAAATAACTGGATTTTTGGAACGAAAAATATAAGCAAAAATATTTTTCATTTATTCAAGCATTTAGGTTAATAGTATTAAAATATTGGAGAAAATAAAAAAAGGAAGAAATAGTAGAAACGGAAGAAATAATAGAAACAATAGTACAATTATAGAAAGATTTGTTTCAGAAGGAAATACAAAGTGATAATTTGGGAAGAATAATTACAGGTGTGTACAGATACTGTTTATGATGGACACAGAATCACTTACTACTAGGTAAATAAATTTTCTCTCTTTCTTTTCTATCTCTTGTTTGAGCAGTAAATACATTTAATTGATGGTCAAATTAGATCTCTCAGTCTTGTGTGTGTTTAGCATTTATATGAATATAAAAACCCAATACACAGGTTGGGGGATGAGCCATAATAGAATATTTATCATATTTTCTGTAATAACCTATTATTGTTTATTGATTTTACTAATAACATTTACCGGAAAGGTGCAAGTTTCATGATTACATCTTAATTAGCCGCTGGTTTCCTGGTGACAAGCAAGCTTTTGTGCCGTGGAATAATATTTCATTGATTCTATATATGGAACAAACAGAGTTGTTTTAAAAAACCTATATATTATAATTAACGTGTTCTGACGGCCAACATTTCTCTATAATAGATATGTGTTTCTGAATAAGGTTTGAGCAATTGATGATGAATAACGGCTATAAACCGATCTTTAAAATGTCCAACATGTCTGTTAAATTTGAATAATACACATCTGAATAATTAAGTTGGGTGTTAAAGAAATGGTTGGAGAGCTCCTGAAGGATTTACTAGTACATGAATAATGTATGTATGAACCACTAGTTGTTCAAGCTGAAATCCTTGTTCAACTAATTGTGATTATTGCCCGGCTAACTGATGGAGGGATTTGTTTTTCTCCAGGAGAATATTCACTGAGGATTTACGTGGACTAAACTGTTAGTTTTCTTACATTAACGGTGTGTAATTTGTTGAAATAGCATCAATTTACATCATTATCTGTACCTTCTTATCCTGCCTCTTTATTTTTACTGCCAGTTCAGTATTTAGTGGAAGGATTTGTTATTTTGGAAGAAAGGTAATTCCTGTTTATTTTTACTGACTCTATTTTCATACTTCAGAATAAAAGATGCATCAGTTTTCAAATTGTACCTAGCTAATCCTGATGAAAGAAGCTTGCAGTGTTACATGGTTTGATTTAGATAGAAAAGAAAAGACTTCAAAACATTTTGTGATGTTAACGTAATATAGCTTGCTGGCAGCATCAAAAGATTCTACCCATGCAACCATGTGTTGTGTGTTGTCTAATCATTATCATGGTCTGCAATGTTTGCTATTAATTTCATTTAGTATATTTTTTGAAATTTTTCTCTAAAAAATAATGAATTAGGTCTTATGAACATTTAAAGGTGGACAAGTACATATAAGATATTTAGAGTGGTAAGGGATTATATTCAAAGAGTTTTTTTTTCTTTTGTGGATAAAAAAATGAAAACAGAAAACGAAATGCTGACAAAGATTTGTATCAATTTTTTTTTTCTTCAGACTTTTTCCTCCGATTCCCGATGTGTAAATGTTGAAATTGTGGGGCTGCACAATTCATGTGGTTTATTTCTCTAGTACAGGATTGTATACTTTCCTCTATTTCTATTGTACATGTACACATTCCTAGGATGAGCAATCTGGGAGGTATTGAAATGATTGTATAATTGTGGTTCTTTTAATTTAAGTGTGCAGCTATTAATGATATAATGAGTTGCATGTATGTTTCAGAAAACTGTTTCTAAGTGAACTGCTGAGTTTTCCAACCCATGTTTATTGTGCTATAACTGGATATATTCTCAATTTAAAATTTTGAGAATACTGGGGGTGGAGGGGGATGCCTTATATTTTAATGTAATTACAAGTCATTTATCTTGCCATTTCAAAATGTTTAAATTTTACATTTTTTTGGCTTGCTTAAAAGCAGCAGTAATTTCAAAATGTAGAGCAGCATATCTTGTGTTTTAATGGCTGTATTTAATAGTTAAATAGGGCTTCTGTTTGAAAATAATCAGGAAATTATCTGATAACAGACCTGCCATCTTGTCCATTTTATCTCTGACAAGGATTAAATTTAGACCTCGATCCTTATCTGCTGTGTTCTTCATTTTTAATCTGTACTTATGATGTTTTTAAGTTTTTATATAGTAAACTCCTGGGTTGTGGTTTTATTTGTTTAATCCTCTGGATGCATGAAATGATAATATCAAGCTTCTACTGTCCAGGATGAGAAGCAGGGTTACCTGTACATCCTTGCAATGTAATTAATTATACTTTTAAAATATCGCCTACTTAAAATATAACATTTTGATGGTGATATCCCTTTAATAATCAATGGTTGATTCCAAAATAAGTACAAGATGAGTGCATTATACAATACAAGGGGGATAAAGGTTTGAATAGTCTTCTCTATATAAGGCCGACAACAATGATGAGCTTTAAGCTACTGTATGTAATGATGGAAGATTTAGTATTATGCGGTTGCTTTAATACAGATAATTTCACAGCTTCTGATCATCTCAACAATGTAAATATCCACAGTGTCCCTATCTTACCTCTATACTCGGTTAAGCTTGAATTAAATTTCAGTTCACAGCTTGATCAAATGTAAAATGTCCTGTAAATTGTCCGTTTATATGTTGCGGTTGTCACCAGTACTGTTGTAGGCAGGCTATTGTTCAGCTAGAGACCTTTTTCATTGTGAATTCCCCATCTACTTGCTATTGAAAATTGCTAATGTGTTTAGCAGTAAAATGTGTGAATGAAAAGGAAGATTTAATGTAGATTACTACCTGGTCGTATTTAATGATGATGATAAAAGGGGCAGAGGTAAAAAAAATAAAATCTGATGTGGAATAAATCAGCAAATAAGTTGTCAGTATAATGCTACTGTGTTATACCAACTCGTGCTTATATACCTGATGAATACCAGATATATATATCTGATCAATAGGTAGATTTATTGTGTTGCTGGTGATTAAAGTCTTGAAGAAAGATTTTACAAAATTACTTAAAACAGTATATTTATTATATAATGATGTAAACAAACATGTAAACTTTGTACTACTGCAGGGGCAACTAGTTTGAGTTTCAGGTGGCACTGTTTCTCTTTTGTCTACATATGACATTAAATATGTTTTTGAAAAACATGACTTACGTAAAGATGAGAAGTTTGGTTTCCATTTGTCAAACAAGTTTTAATTAGTATTCTTAATGATATTGGGATTAATTTAGAGTTTAATTATGTATGTAATAAGAAAATATTGCTGATTATTGAGGGTATAGATTATAAAATACCACAAACGAGTGTTTTTACATAAATTTGTGGTAAAAAAATAGTTATTTCGATATTAATTACTAAACCTAAAATGAAATCTCATGCCTTGTTAACAAGAATAAGAGGGTAAAATTACCTTTCAGATTTGTATTTAAAATGCTTAAAAATATTGTACATGTATTTGGAGGTGTGGAAGGTGAGCATGCATTTACTTAGATGCTCTTCTGAACAAGCTTGTTCAAGCCTCAGCAACTTTCATAACTTTGCCCTATTGGGCAGCCTTTAAGGCTCCAATTGTAACTATTTTAAGTTTCAATTTTAGATTTATTTATGAAATGAAGAGGAAGTTATTGAACTTGGGCGACATTATTAATGTATACAGTAACTATATGAAACATGCGTGCTGTATTAACATAGCTGTGTAAATGGTGAGGTAAGAATGCTAGAGTCTTACAGATATGACAAGGAGATATTATTTATCATAAAATGGTCAACAGTTTGATCCATATAGTATGACCTTGACCCTACCATTAAAATAATTGGTATAACTTACTTTGTTATTTTATCATAGTTTATGAAAAAAGTGGGTTATGGTAAAACTTTATCAATAATGCATTATTTATTTTTAAAATCTTAAGATTTATTTTTGAAACCTTAAGATAAGATCAAATTTAAATTATATATTAAAAATTGGGTTCTGCAAATATTAAGAAATAAGCAGATACAAAATACCATATTTCTGTAAATATAAGCACCTTCTTTTATATTGACACCATTTTATATTGCCTGCATGCATTACTCTTCCCCCAATTTTTCAGACAATAATTTAAGGCATGATGTCAATGGTACATGTACCTAACCTTGAAAATAAAATGATATATTCGACAGACAGTCATTGCAATAGGAACTTAAGATTTTTTGAGAATCAAACAAAAGCACCGTGTTGGTACTTTTGCATGACCCTTGGGGCTTATATATAGGTGAAATATTATAACTTAAACACTGTACAAAAGTTTGCTTGATCCCTCAAACATTTTATTCAAATCTGTAGAATTGTTACCTAATTCTGCTCAACATCTATTTAAACATGAAAATAACCTGTAGATTTCTAGTTTGATTTAATATGTTTTATTTAACATATTACCATACTTTCAGGTGTGGATTGTAATGGCATAATTAACAACTTTTGTCCCTTAAAGTTGAATGACCTTTACATTTATATGAAAAGCGAAAATTGCGTTGTTTTTTTCTTTCCCGTCTTTTTTTTTACTTGCTACAATTAGCCCCAAAGTGTTTGACATTTAGCTCTTACTAAATTTGTAGATACTATATCTATCTAAACAAATCACCTCGTTTTTAATTATCATTTTCCCCACAAAAAATTATCAGATTTGTTCACTGACCCTTGCAAAATTTCTTAATTACTAGCACGTAAATGAATATTTACATAAATTAAACCTGTGACATTATTTATGAATCGTCTTACGAAAAAGAAATTGACAGAAATTATTATGTATAGAAATTAAGCTGTTGACTTATTAAGCATTTAAGTAAATAAATCGCTACCGTTCTATCAAATATTAAAGTACTGTTATACTCCTGTACACATTAACATTGCATTGTAAAAATCGTCAATGAAAATAAAGCCCTATGTAAATCTTTGTATAGGAAATATGATATAGTGTATTAAGTTGCAAACTTTCCAGTTCAACAAGAATTTTAATCGGAGCATTTTATAGTCCTGTATAGTTCGGCTAATATTAGTGTAAATAATGTAAAAATAACTTGTGTTGGAAAGTAACATTAACTAAATATATTCTGTATATTTTTAAGTAGAAAGTTTTTAAAAAAGTAAGATGCGAAGAATGCAATATGGAATGTTAAGAGACTTGTCTGTATTAAAAGGTCATTAAGTACCTCATTTAATATCTACTTCATTTGAATATAAGTCAATGTTTACACTGCTCCCCTATATTTACTTTGTGTAAAATCATAGCATTCACATTTTTGGATAATCTTTGATTTTAATGCAAATAATTGTAGTGGTCAAGTGTTTCACACGCTCAAACTTGGATACAAAGTTGGAATAATACAGTAGTGTGTTTGTTTATAACAGTAAGTATTTTATAACAATGTATTCTATACAAATAGTTTGTATCATTTCATAATCTGTCTAAATAATTTCAGATTTTTAATTTTGAAAAATGTCAACAATCTAAGAATAAGGCAAGGAATATCACAGAAACATAAAGTAGGTAGTTAGTTTAGAATATCATACATGTAAGTTGAGAAATAGTATTGTGATATGACTGCAACACATTTGGTGTATATTGCACATATCTAATGTACTCCTCAAGCAGTGAATGGGCATCTTAACATGATCACGTTTGTAAGTTATTTATGATCGGAGGTCATGTACTTTAAAAAGTTAGATTATTTACTTTTGTCCTTCCTTGACAAAATATTTTTAACAAAAATGTACATTTGTAAAACTTAGATTATAATCTGAGTGAAGTGGGAACTTTAATTTGATTGTGTAACTCGAGTCAGAAGGCTATTTTACTATAGCAAATTCTAGAAGCAAGGGTAAATTATCTTCGTAAAGTTTAATTTATGTATAATTGCATTACATACCTATGAATGTTTATACTTTCTAATCATGTAAAACTGACTGTGAATTATTTGTTAATTTTAATTCTCCAGCATTGCAGGCTTGAATCTATGTCCGGAATTCTTCTATTCAGCTTAATTTTGGATGGTTAAAACTTGGAGTCTTCCACTTCCCTGAAAGCTTGGAAATTGCCATATGACCTTTACCGTGTTAAGTTTGAAATCTGAGCTAAACAAAACAAGTAATAAGCATTGAATGTTATTTGATAGGTGATATGTTTGATGACCTAGCAATTACATACAGTAAGTATTATAAGGTCTCCCTGTGATTTTCCCCCCTCCCAACACCTACATGAAATATGCATTTAAAAGGTGTCGCATTGACAATGGCAGGATATTGTTTCATTTTGACTTGACAGCATTGCATTCAGATATTGCATTCACAAGGAAACAACAAAGATAGGTGATTATTGGTGTGTACAGCCAATTCTCTACAGTTATAATGCTCTATGGTGGATCATCAAGGACTTATTTACTGACATTTTGATATACAATTCACTTGCTTTGGTCGGTTTTAAATCAAATATGAGAAGTAGACAAAGTTTGTCAGGTTTAACTTTAATATCAAATGTAGACAAACTTCTTATGTGCTTGTATGAAAGGCAATAAATCAAAGGAAATCTTTTTTTCATTGTCATTCAATTTTTCATTGATACAGGGAAAAAAGCGCATTAATTGCTAATGGTACATCATATAAGTAACAAAAAAGTGGGGTATTGATAATATTGTTTATCTTGATTAAGTATTCCATGGATTAATGGTAGTGGAAATTCCATTTGGTAAGTCCCACATGTAGTTTTATTCAGATTAAGTATATTTCATTCTACATTTTATTGGAAATTTTAGATAGATACAGCACCGTACAGGGAATATATGTAGATAAATAATACAAAACTCTGAAAACTAGAGACAAATGTCGCAACGTTTGAAATAATCAACCAGATTTTGTCACAGTTTGTAATGATCAGTAGTGAGGGAAAGAGAGAGAGAAAGAAGCTATTGCTAGTCAATTTGTAGAAAACTTCACGAGAAAACTTGCTTTGATCAATATAAAATTGTTTATAATTGGGGAGGTAGTGAGAAATGAACAGATACTGTAGTAGTTTTGATGATAGAGGGAGATGGTAACAACAGGAGCAAACTACATTTTCCTTCCCAGCTAACTTTTAAATAATCACATGTTTTGACTCAGATTGCCCGATTTGTGTGTTTTTATATTTTTTCTAAAATATCGACCAAACACTTCTGCGTCTGTATTTCAGTTCTGAAACTTCTTTAGTACTTCATGCAGTTTAAAGTGTATTTCAGATGTGAAGGTTTTGTATTTCAGTTATTATGAAGATATTGTAATTCAGTTTAGAGGATTTTGTATTTCAGTTCTAAAGAATTTTTGTATTTCAGTTGTGATGAATTTTGTGTTTAAGTTGTGAATTAAAGCTTTTGTATTTCATTTGTGAAGATTTTGTATTTAACTTCTAAAGTATTTCCAAGTTGGTATAAATTTTTCAAGAAACTAATTTGACATTAAATCTTGAATGTACCCTGGTATATAACATTGAAGAAATTATTCATGCACAATTTCCGAGAAATGATTTACTTCACATGCTGAATGATGTAAGAAAAGTTTATTTTGCATTCTGCAGTTCATAATAAAGATGATTTAAACAGATCTGCCTTCAGATGTGACGGAGTTCACGCTGGTACTACGGTAGCTATGATGCAATCGTCCTACAATAAAATGGCTTTTCAATCTTTATGGTTGAAACAGAGAGTTATCTTACCTTTTTTCAATAACTGATACAATATGTGCCTGATTGATTCAATTAATTCAGTAAAGATGTCAAAATTTTTGTCTGGCTGCTGTAGGTCTTATGAAAAACTTACTTTTATTTCACAGTGTCTATCCCTTTAAAAGTTCAATCAAGAAGTTTGATATGTTGTGATTGTATATAATTTCTCTCCAATCTGACTCCCCGCTGCATGCAGCCAATATTTATTCTGGCTTGTGGCACAAACAAACAGATAATTCTGGAAAATGAATACAGACAGTAGCGAAATATTACCGAACAAATAGCTCATTTAGAAATCCTTTCATGTTTGAAAAAAGAATTAGCGGGATTATGTGACAGGTATTCCCTGGGATTTTATAATTTGATGATACGAAATTGTGCTTGATCATGCAATAGTGGCGGGGAAAATACATACATAGTTTCACGTAAGTTTGCGCTCCAGTCGATAGTGTGTCTATTACGTTGCTGAATATATCACCATGTTATAATCACATTGTTGCCTTTATTGGTAAATAATATAACCTTTCCTTTTATAATTTATTCATAAGGTTACCTATTGTATTTTGAGATGGCTTGTTGTGTTTCAAATTGCAGAGGTGCCACAGTACTGAACAGTTTGTTTTATGATATAATTCATGTTAATTTGTTAAATTGTTTTTTGACTGTTGCGTACGCAGTAAGATTTATTAAGTATGGGGGATGAAACTTATTTTAACTGTTATATAATGAATGTAAGAGAAAAGGTCATGATTTAAAAATGCTGCCCTTTTAAAGAGAAAAAATATGCTTTTAATTGTTGATGAAAATGTCATAAACATTTTCCCTTTAATAATGATAATCTGGTTTTAACTATTATGCCCTATATTATATGTAATAGTAACAGAAAAATGTATACAAGTTAACCAAAAATTGAATAAATGTTATCACCAAACAAGCTTCAAAGCTTCTAATTTGTGAAAAAAAATCATTGATTTAATCTGACAATTTGTACGACAGAAGTCAATTTAAACATAACACTTACTTTAGAAACTTTAGAAATAATAACAGTTTTTATGACCTTTATTGATCAAGGGATAATATCATGTTGTAAAGATATTTTAATAATTAGAGATATAAACATAACATAATTATCAACTCAATTGAACATATGATTTAAAACAAGCTGATTTGAGTTTAATTTATTTCAGTTTTTGTCAATATATGTTTTAACATATTTAGAGTCATTGCTAATAAACCATTATTATGGACTACTCCTGTAGAACGGTTTAAAGTCAAGGATTGTGCAAGAATTCAGAGATTCTCCATTGCAGAAGTAACTATTTGTTTATACAAATTTATTTCAGTTTGATTGTGTTGGAAGCTATAGGCTTATTGAAACACTCTAAAATCCATTCCTGGAACTAACCAGTTCTAAGCAATTAATGATTAATGTAAAGTTTCTTGCTGAAGGATACAACGACTTGCCCCTGACAGGGTTTGAAACCACACAGTCAGCAGTCCTAGATTACTAGTCCGACACTTTAACCACTTGGCCATGCCGTCACTCTCAAAGAAGTAACTATTGGTGCTATAGTGTGCAGAGATGTATTTAAATTAAAAACATTTGAGCTGTGCCATGACAAAACCAACATAGTGGGTTTGTGACCAGCATGGATCCAGACCAGCCTGCGCATCTGCGCAGTCTGATCAGAATCCATACTGTTCGCTTACAAACCCTATTACAAGTAGAGAAACTGATAGCGAACAGCATGGATCCTGATCAGACTGCGCGGATGCGCAGGCTGGTCTGGATCCATGCTGGTCGCAAACCCACTATGTTGGTTTTTGTCGTGACGGGGCTCATTTATTTCAATCATATACACTGGAGCTTGCTTTAAGACCCTATGAGAATGACTTGTAAAAATTCTGTTTTGAGTTACAGTAGGTAACATTAGGGTTTTGAAGATCTGTTGTAGAATGGTGTTGTTATCACAGGATGGTGTACCAGCTCTTTTGTAACCTTTATATGGTGACATGAACATGGTGACATTGTTCATATAAAGAGATGGAACTTCTTTAAAAGATGTTGCCCTCTATATGTTACACTAGTATAGTGTTTCATGCATGAGAGGTTATTATATTTTTTGTATAATATCTTCATAAATCTTGTATTTTGTCATTGACTACCTTTTCATTAAGTTCTTTGATATTTGTGAATTATTTGATGCACAATTTTAATAATCATTCTTTACTCCATCGCCATAGATGTTATATAATTTGTTTCAGCTGGTGTACACAAAGATTCAAATGTGTGTTTTAATTTTTTTGTTGAGAAATTTTGAGCTTGAATCAGTCATTTGTAAAAAAATGATAGCTAGCAATTATTTAACTGACAGGGATGTTTCAATTTTGAATTGAGGAGATCAGTTTTTGTGACATCATTATACATAGCAATATTATATCTTTATAAATTAACTTAAATCTTTCATGATGAATGATGTGTTGTATTTTTTCAAATATTTACACAAAGGTTAGAATTGTGTTATTTCATCAGTTTTGATTTGTGATTTATTTTGTACATAATATCATGATGATGCAGTTTTACACTGTATTTATATAATATAGATATTTTGCTAAAGTATAACTATATCTTATAGCTACAACAACAAGAGATTATATAATCCTGAACCCTTCTGGAGCCAACTGCTTCTACCCAAGTGACAAGTGCAGACTATTAGAATAAAGGGATTTTTCGTGCCATCTGATCATGGTCTGAACTGTTCGTTATTCAGTTAGTTCTTATTGTAAAAACATGGGTGTGTGTCTTAACTTAGTCTGTATTGGTTGCATAGGTGTGCTGTCTGATCTTGGTCTGCACTGGTTGCATGGGTTGATTCTGTAACCGCCATAAATCCAAAACCTGACGGAAATGTTTAACTGTGACAATTGAATTGAAGACAAGAATTATAATGCTAAATGCCTCCACATTTGTTTAAAGTGGCTTTAATAAATTGTAGTCAAAATTTTGTATATGTCAAAGGGAACCATTAGAGCATCTAAGCTATTTAGTTTGCCAAACTCTTATAAATCTTAGAGCAAAATTTAAATTTGTATAAGATTTTTTTTTAATATCATTTCAATTCAATGACTTTTCAAAGAATTCAAGTTTTAGTTTTAATTTTTTTCTCAGAACTTTACAACATTTTAGACTTCAAATTTAGACAAAAATGTTGCAGCTTGCACAACAGTACAATATTTATGATATCTTAATATATAATAGTGTTAATTATTGTAACAAACTATGACATGTTAGTCTATGACACACCTGTTTGGGAGCAAAAATGCATGTCATTTCTTAGTACATTCTTAGTATACATTATGCCTCAAGAGCTACCATTGCCAAACCTTCACAATGTCTGTTTGATCCACATGCAATGTTTGTTAACATGTGGATGTAGATACTTCAGCAAAATAATTGTTGCAAAAAAATATTATAGCACATTATCTACATAATTACTATGCTGAAGTCTATATATACCTATATTAAAGGTAATTTTATTGCTTAAAAACAGTATTTTGTTTAGTTCACTTAAAAATGTCATTTATATAATTGTGTACATCAAAAATAATGATTTTTGTCTCTTTAAAAATCCGACAAATGGATATGGAAATGCATAATCTTGCATAACACATACTTCTTCTGTATATTTTGTCGGAAATAAACTGATATTTTTTTCTCATATTTTTCCAATTTCTTGGTTAAGGGAGGTAATTTCCTGAGTTAATTTAAAGTCAACATAATAAACGTGCAGTAGAGATAAGATTAGACATGTCTCACTGTGATACTGCTGTAATAATTCTGTATTTTGCTGTTGGGGAAGGTTTTGTTGTATGAAGTTTTCATTGATCTGCTATAGATTGCACCAGAGAATCAACAGAGGAAATGTTGCAGCAATAATAGCCATAATAGCTGGTTATCTCTAAATCATAAACAAACAAATCTTAGTCCACATCTTGTTTTTCACCCTCTTGGAGGTTGGCAGATTACAGCCCTGTTTTAGTACTGCTATTGACAAAGTTTTATCCTAGCCAAACAGCCGGATGGTTGTAAAGCTATATGGTCAATACTGATATTGAAAGGGTAAATATTTGTATGGGATTTTGTGCTTCCAGTTTTATAAGTGATAATTACAGTTGCAGTAATGGTTGTGATACATTAGTGTCAGAGGAAGTAAAAATACAAATAAGGATTGAATAGACTTTATTTCAAGCAGGTCATTTCCGGTTTAAAAGGTGAGGAATGTGAGATAAAAATATATGTGTGACATTTTAGTCTGATTATAAAAAAATCGTAATTTAACTTCGAATACAAATGATTTGTTTGTTGGTATTTTAGGCACAAAGTATATTTTGTAATTGACAATTGTAAGTAAATACCAGAATAAGTACAAATCAATTCAAAATTTATTAATTGTCAGTATGCATATAAACATTTCACAAAACATAAGCTATGTACAAATTATAATGCTAAATTGTAGATGTAACTAGTAAATTCTAGTAAATACTAGAATTAGTACAAATCAAATCAAAATTTATTTATTGTCAGTATGCATTTAAACATTTCACAAAACATAAGCTATGTACAAATTATAATGCTAAATTATTAATCTCTGCAAATTTAAATTCCTTAATTGATAAAAAAATCCCACTAAAATTTGGTGAAAAACTGTATGAATACATTTCTTACAAAAGTGCATTGTTTATATATGGTTTACAGTGATAAAAGTTGGTTATATATAGGCATTGTCTATTGTCTGTAATTTTGTTGGACTGCCACGGAGACAAAACATTATAATATCATAATCTCAGACTACAGAAAGTTGCCAAATATATTGCTTTTTCTTAAGTGGTAAAATATGTTTCCATTTACTGTAGTGCTTAAAATGTATGTCACTTTTATAGACATTAAAATAATCATTGATGATGATTTTTATTTTACGTCTGTTTGGTTTTTGACACTTAGAATATATATGTGAAGAGAGATTGTTTTGAAAGAAGAATTGCAAGCCCTCTAGAGAAATTCAAACATGTTTTAAATGTTTGTATTTAAACATATTCAGTTATTGATAAAGATTAAAATTTATACGAAAGATACAAGTTTTATCACTTAATGTGAAACTTCAAAAATAAGAGGATTTTAGGATGGGTTTACATGTTTTATTCTGCCCTAATCACCATTGTATGACAACTGTGCAAGGAACCTGCTCAGTTGATGCAAGTTAAATACTTGTGTTAAAGACGATCATAAATTTACCAGCATATAAGTCCCTAATTTACTAAAATCTAAAGAAAGCTGCTTTCATAGTTTTAAGTTATTTGAATATTGTCACTGTTGGTTTTTAGCAGCAGCTCACAACAGGAACATCAGTTGTTTTTCATCGCCCTAAAGGTAGACAGAGAGAATCTAAGCCTTGCATGCCAGGCTGCAAAATCTTCAGTGATGTCTTAAAACTTAGCGGAAGAAAAATAGTTTATTGATCTACTCAAGAACTTTAAGCCTGATTATGATGGTGCTCCTTAAATACACTGCAGACATGTTCTTATAACTGACTGTTTTAATTTTAATCATAAATTGACAGTGCAGCTAAAAGTCATCAGGCCATAAGGGCAACACTGACTGTATTTTTAGACAGACTGGCCCCCTATGATATAGAGAGGAGAAGATTTCAAATCCCTGACTCATGGTCATGTAGAAGCTTTGAAGAGCCTCTGGATCATTTATAAGGCTTTTTATATTGCAATAAAAGATCTAAGTGTAATACTGGTAGCCCTATTGTTATTGAGTGTTTTAATAAGGATTCCAAAGTAGCTTAATCAGACTACAAAGTGTTATGTTTAGAATATTTATGGAGGTGTAGTTAATAAAATCTTTTCACTGATTTCTCTTTAAGCTGCTTAGGTTTTAAACTGCAGATATAACAGTAGGGAATTAGATAGGTCACCCAGTTATAATAGGTCAGCATGGTCCTGCCATGTAAATGCCAACATTGAAAAACAAACCTGTCAGTTATGTTGGCTGATCTTAAGCTGAAGTTTTTACTGCAATATGTAAACTTTTTATTTTGACACACGCATTAATCTTTTTATTATATGAAAATTATATAAAGAAAAGAACTTTAAAGATGACCTAAATTACCTATAAGTCCAGAAGCAGATTTGTTTCAGTTTGGCCTCACAGTTTACCTTTGGTTTACTAAAGGAAATGACTTAATAATTTAAGCCTCATTTATGCAAACTGAACCTTATGATTAACAAATTTGGCGTTTGATTTCATTTAAAGTCACTGATTTAACTTGTCACATTCTTATTTCACATGTCATGTAATAATGTTTTGAACAACTAAAATATGAACACAAGATAAAGGAAAGAAAAAAATATTGTAAATAAAATAATTGAATATCAAGGTGACCAAGATAGTGTTGAAGTGCAGATACTGTTGGCTGCATGTTTATAGATTGAATGACAGATTGTTATGTTTTTTTCCCCTCTTCAATTTTTTCAGTGATAAAGGTGATAATGTTTACTTGCAGCACTATTCAAGGGTTAACTGCAAAACTGTAATAACTGATATGAAATAAAGAAGGATTTACAACAGTTTTGCGACCAACAAAATTTATTGAGAACGTAACCTTGTAAATGCTGCTTTGCTGGAATACAGTACTGCCCAGCCACATTGACAAGATATCAGTAGATCGCCAGGTATTATACCTATAATCATTAATACTGAATGTCTAGCCATGAAACTTCTGGACCTAGTTTTTACAATGGTCTTAAAGTAAAAGAAAGAGCATTGAAACATGAGGTGATGTTTTGATGTTCTTTCTCTTTAAAACTTTTGTATCATAGGCAAAAATAAAAGCACCTTCTCTGTCTCCCCCAGAAAAAATTAACCAATGAAAGAGCATCTAAATATGATTTTTCTATCATTATCCCTTTCCATGTCATCAATACAAGAAAACCCCAGAAAAATGTAGCCACTCAACGAGGATGCTCTATGTTTATCCCCGACACAGTGCTGTTAGTAGTGTTGCACTCCAGTTAATGCACCATGCATTATACCATTTAACATAAAAGGTCACTAAATTATAATACATTTCTTCGATATGCCCCTCAGAGGATCAACCCACAATTTTCCTATTTAGTCATGTAATTATTGAAGTTAGGAAATATGTAAGTTTCATATTGTACATTCAATATAAAATGATTTTGTTCAATTAGATTGAGATGAATACATAAAATGTTTAGAGATTAAATTGATTTGATTGACTATATTATGCATTAATTTGAAAACTTAGTCTGTATATTACTTTATGTGTTTGTTTGTTTGTTGGTTCATTTGTTTGTTGCATTTTTCCATTTCTTAGTTAATTGATTTGCTTCTTGTTTGTTTCTTGCTACTCGCTTTTAGAAAGGAAAAAAAAGGACAGAAATGAGGAAATTACAGTTTACTTTAGAATATTTTGTTTTCATTGCAGTCACTCGTGTACCATTTGGGAAATGAATTTAATGCAAAGAAATTTCTAACTCAATTTCACATCCTTTGGCGCTTATTTCTGTAATTTTGTTCTAGCTAAATCTAATTTTAAGCAATTTTAAGTGAAGTAATCATTAGAATCAGTCTGATATTCAATTGTTAATATAGAGTGTTACACATTTTGCCTTCATTCGGCAGTTGCAGTTCACATAAAATTTTCATTGCACCAATTGCATACACATATGCCACATATGAAAAAGAAAAAAGAACATGTCAAGCGATTTTTTTAAATAAAAACTATTCAATGGTATTCTGTACGATCTTCTATTTATAATGCTAGAAGACATCGACTTAAAAACTGTTTCAGCCTTAATTGTAGCACTATAATCTACCTGTCTGTATTTATTTATTGTCTCTAACATGTTTACTAACTGTTAAGAACAGTACAAGTAGTTGCTAAGTGAACGACTCTCAATCTTTCACAAGATACTGGAAACACATATACTTTTATCATTTTTCATCACCAGGAATTTTTTTCTATCCTACATGATTAGGATTATTTTTGTAGACAGAAGGAATTGTTTATAATTCAGTCCAGAGGAGAGAGAAAAAAAACCAACCCACCGTAAGTGTAAGTGAGTGCTAATATAAGTTTTGGTGGGTAGATTTTTTTGATGCCATTCTAAAAGATTACTGTCAGATAATGGTTTAATGATGTTTAAAGATTGGAGGCATATAAGATGTTTGTGTTAAGTGAATATTCTATTATCTAGTAGAATTCCTCCAGGAGAAAGATTTTTCCTCGAAAAACACTTCTGTACTGTTACATGTTAGAAAGCTATAATTTTTAGCCTCTGTGAGAAAGTGGTTACACTTGAATTGTGGATAATTGCTCTGTACACTGGGTATACAAGAGAAGACTTTGGATTAAAGCTGGAAGACACAGCATGTTCTTGTGAACAATTTGGTAAATATAAATTCATGTGTTTTAAAGGTACAAATTAACAATATTATGTCTATGTTCATCTTTGTAAAGAGTTCTTTTAGGTCATATTTACTTTAGAAATTTAATACAAATTATTTTAGTTAAAAAAAAATGAAAGAAAGGGCATTCTGGATTTTGAAAAGATGCATAATAATAAAGTTGACTTTGAAAAGTGTTTCAGAATATATGAAAAAATAGCAAAGAGATAATTAACAACATTCAGATTGTAAGTAACGGATGACAAAGAAAAGATTTTGTTGGTTTCAACCAGTATATATATACATATGAAATTGTGAGATCTTTGGTGGCATTTTGTCAAGTTTCCTTTATACAAACAGATAAATAAAAAAAATCAACCTTCTTAAAGGCCCATTTTGCACTGAAATGCTTTTATTTCTGTTTCTTAAAACTTTTTTATAATTGTGTACTTTTATAGTTTCCAAAAAGTTACTCATTGGTCATTGACTTTAACCGTACAGGTACGTTGATTTACTGTTTTGTATGGAAGTCAAAATACTACTTTGTTTACATTTTGCCACTGTTAGGACACATTATTTCATATTTAGTGCTATTTTCTTCAAGTAACATTAACATCTTATATGCTCTAAAACCATTATTAAATGTTATATGAATTTGATGTTTGCTCTTTCTAAAGAAGTCAAATGTTGGGATTTTATTTTATTTCACATAAAAAACAACAAAGTGTTTCACCTACTGATCCACTAAACTTCATACTAAATTATAAAAAGTAATAACTTTGATCATTCTTTATCATAATTTGTGATAACATATACACAGAAAGTAACTTAAATTTCACAGTTCATAATACAGAGAAAATCTCATGCAGGTTTAAATATATAAAAAAATAAACCACAAAATTATTGAAACTTGAAAAAGAGTTTTTCCTAATAATGTTGTTAGATAAAAAAGTGAATGAAACAGCATTATAATTGTCAATATGGCATGTAAAATAAATTTGTTAAAATCTAATAAAACCTTTGAAAGTAATGATAGTGTAAATAAGTTATTGACATTATATTGCATCTTTTTAAAAGTTATATCTGATAATTCAATCTTTAGAATGATAAATTCATTGATTTAATAGCTTCCTTGTGTATATAAAGTGTAAACTTAATATATTATGAAGCTAGGGGTATTAACATACATTAGAACTTCTTTGTAAAATTAATTGAAAATCAAAGCTGTATAATTTAATCTTATCAATTTAGTTTTAATACTTTATAAATATTAGAGAGAAATGGGGGCTTGGGGGAGAAATGAGGCTTGGGGGAGAAATGGGGGCTCAGGGGGCTTTTTGGCAGTTAAGATAATACAACAAAAGAGTCTTGTATATGGTTATAGAATGACTTTATGAATTAGACATATGATATGGAATAAGTAGATGTATTCTGAGTTGGAAACAGAACAATTATGTGATGAAAAGATTGTTGCAGTAACAATTAGGAGAAATTATGCAGCATTGTCAAAACTTCAAAAGCAAGTGAGAGTTGTATACTCGGCTCACAGTGCTGATGAAATCATTCATCAATAGAGTAATGATAGAGATGTCAATCAGAAACTGTGTCTATATTTACAAACTAAACTTGCTAATATAATTATCACTGTTTTTTCTGCTGCCTCATTTTCTTCAATGGAAAAGTTATTAGTGATATTAACCACTTCCTTATGTTCCTAAAAATCTGCTTGACACGTTTTTATGCGCGTTTTTATGCGCGTATCTCCACATATGTATCCACGCATTTTTTTGATAGAAGCACATGTATCCGGCTCCAAGAGCATGTGATTTTCTGGAACTATCTACAGTTTATAATATTAGGATGGATATTTTGATGGACTTGCGCAAAGCAGAAATACTTGGCATCTTTAATTCATTTGGTGAGACACTTAGTGATTATTTTTTTTCTCAAAGAAAACAGTTAAACTGTCTACATATCATAAGATTTTCTGTAATAGTGAAGTGTGATTGAGTGATTTTGTGGAATCTGATGTGTTTAATGCATTACCAAACAAAAGATGTATTTCATACAAATCACATTTTCTGCTTTCATCCAATATGGACTTAATTGCTTTGCATGTTTTTAGGTTTGTTGATTATATGATGAATGACTTTTGTCTTGGGTTGGAATTAAGCTAATATCTTTCCAGACATGAAAAATGTCTGCTATTGAAATTAGCATTTTGTTTTGCTCTCTAGTGAAATGTTTGATTATAATGTAGATTGAGATACAATTGTATCTTTTTTTTTCTGATGTGTGATAATTAGCAGGCATGGATTGTGTGCAAGGTGTAGGGGACTCTAATTGCAAGTGTCATGAGGTAAATGGTTTTATGACAGAAGATTTTAACTGTATGGGTTTTTCAAATGGAAGATTCTATCTGGTAATGTTGTAACATGATGATTGGTAAATAATTTGTTTTATGTAGAATGTCCGGTGATTGAAAAGCCTGAATGTTTACTTTAAAATTATGTTTAGAATTATAGTCCTTGTAGTCAGAATGGTGATTGAGAATGGTGTGTTTCCGCTGCAATCTTTTGAGTGATAGGCGTTAGGATGGCAGATTTATGCTGACAACGTAAAGGGCTGGATTGTGTCTTTATGCAGTTCATGAAAAATTCTAAATAGGAAAAAAATACGAGAAAAAGAATTATTGATTTTTTCACCTTTTAAAGTCGATATCCAAAATATTTCAAGAAAATTAAGATTTTTTTAGTAAAGATAAAAGTATAAATTTACTTGTTAAATGCAATTAATGACTGATTTTGCAGTATGTATCTGACACCATATTTCTACTGCATGACCAATGCATTAAGGGCTATTTTACTTATTTTGACCTCTTTTTGGTAGATCTAACTTTCATTGATTCTAAATGCAGTTTAATGCCGCAATGTATGATTTTCTTTCTCTGTTCACTTGACAATATATTATTTTTGAATAAATTTTAAAAATTTTATTGAAAATTGGCATGAATCTGGAGGCATGCTACTTTAATCTATTTCTATCAAAAACAAGTTTAAACTAGAGCTAGGGCTGTAGATGTTTTTTTCTGAAGTTGAGAAAGGAGCAACAGGTTCTATAACTCTCTATGAGTCATTCAAATAGATTAGTTTTTGACATACCTAATATTTTGAGATGAATATTGACATATTCAAGTCTAGGAAAAACAGCACAGTTATAGTGGAGAAATGGTTGGAAGCCTATTACTATAGCAATGGAATGTAATGAAAGGTGACTTACACCAGAAGCAGGTCTTGGTGAGATCTCAGATGAAGCTGATAAAGGTGATCTAACTGAACTAGAGGATCAAGATAACCTTAATTGATTTATGAAAACCTTGCAGCATGCCTAATCATAAAGCAGGCCAATAAAATGGCAATTTGCACCATGCCTGTTTTATTCCAAGATAAATCCCCGAGCTGGAGTTTTATGGGAATATTTCATTTTATTTTTTATTTTGGTAGTTGTGGAGAATTGAAACTTGGAATCTGTTAGATATAAAAGGAATGTAAGTTGGGTTTTTTGTGTGCTTGCACTGGTGTACTCAACAGGTAACTTATATATATGATACCTTTTTAACTTGCATGAAAACACACAAACTAGTGAATTATAAGATTATTTTTTTTACAAAGTTGTTACATTATTATATAACAATTTGTTCAAGCAAAAGTTACAAATTTAAATCAGGTTAGCAATTGTGCAAATTTGTTCATGTGTTAAAATGAAATGATTTCAGTCATTTGATAAAAGTCACAATTTGTTTGGAAATGCAAAAAATAACAGGAACCTACCTTAATACAGAGAAAAGAAAATAGTTTTAATAAAGAGAAAAAATAGATGTGCATCTTTCAAACATTTTGGGACTTAGGGAAGGTATGACATTTCTTAAATCATCAATCTGTTTGTCAGTATGTCTATCTATATGCATATGTTTATTTTTTCAAGACAAAACATGACTTCACTTCATTTAAATTTTTTACATGACAGAGCATTAATACAGTTATTTATACAATTATCTTTTAGTTATATTTCATGTGTTCATTGTCATTTTATCTAGGATGTATACTATATTATATAAATATAAAAGCTGGATTTTTATCAATTTTAATGACATTTCTCTGAAATTACATACTTTTATTTAAGATTTCATGACAAAATTTTTATATCAGTGTATTTATAATGTTAGATATAGGTGAATTTGGTACAAGTTAGGTACAAAAATAGTAAGATAAATTTAACATGAGTTCTAATCACTACCTTGTATAATTATTCATTAAAATCACATTGTATAAAGCTGGCATGCAGTAGCCATGGGGGGAATTCTCTGGTAATAATGGAGAGCAGCTGCTACTGTTGTTCAGTGTAAAATACAACATCACTCTAGCTACAAGATGTATGTGGAATTTCAAGTGCACCTTCAGATCTGCTTAGCAAACTGTAAAAAAAAATGTCAGAGACAGAGCCTTTTTGGTATGGAAGTAATTTGTTTGTTTTTGTGTGTGAAAATCCCTGTATTATATAGACGAGCTTTGATTAGTGCTGTATGTTGACAGAATAGTCTGTAGAGACTTGGTGATAAACTGACTGGATTATAACAGGATTATTTCACAGTCTTATGTGACATCATTAATATTCTGTTTCCAAGAATGTCTGAGTATCACTATAATTATGCGTCCATCTCTTCCAGACTTGTACAACAATAATATTATTTGCTCTTTCATTTCCTGAATATACTGCTTCATTAGCAAAAAGTAAAAATGATTTACTTGAATTTTTAAATATTGATTATGATACAACATTGATAATGATATTTAAATAAGTATGTCTTTGATATATGTTTGATTGAAAGTGAAGGATATGAAGTATTACATGGATTTCCCTGCAATGTAGCCCTGTAACACAGCCTGATCTTTAAATAAGAATTCCTTCCAAAAATGTGGACAACAATTTGGTCATAAACTGTTTAAGTTAGTTAAGGCAATTAGTACTCATTTATTGTAACATCTCTCAGAAAAGAAAAGCACAGTAAAACCTTATACTGGTTCACTCAATATAGGACAGTATTATCCCCCATGCCCCATCCCCCCACCCTTCCCCCCATAGTCAGGTCAACACACTCACTTTTCATTACTGACCCCCCTCCCCTCCAAGTGAGTCAAATTGCTATATACCACAATATGAAATGTAATAGATACTTATAGTTCAGCTAGGTCTCTCTCCTTGCCAAAGCTAATTGCAATGTTTTCTATAAAAATCAAAGGGCTGCAAGCTCTGTGGTATTTTCTGATCTTTGCAATGACTATCTGTATGTATTTTCCTATATAAGTTTATTTTTATATACTATAATTCATCTTACGCAGCGACGGCGTTAAGATTTTTTTCTATAACAGTTTGAGATTGATACATATGGAATTTTGCATGACTAGAGTTGCATCAAAAATCATTTTTTATGACAGCCACACTTTATCCTTGCATATCGTGGCTACTTCCTTAAAAAAGACACTTCAAAAAAAGTTGCCTCGACTAGGATTTGAACCTTAGGCCTCTCAAACCCTAAACGAGCGCGATACGAGCGCGATACCCCTGCACCACGGTGAAGTAATACGTAATATGTAGCCTGAATAAAAACAAATACATTGTAATTCTAAATTGAGAATTTCCATTTCGTGTTTGTAATCCTTATCAATTTCGAGGTATTTTGTTCACGATAAACAGTCAGACATGTATATATTCCACTACTCGGCAGTCAGATTTATTTGTGTACTACGCCCTGGAGTATTCAGTAATCGACATAGCTAAAAATAGCATTTTCATTGATTAAAATGATATTCATCCGCGAAATTTGTGATTGTTACCTCATATTTCTATTGACTAATCTGAACTTTCAATGCACTGTAATTCGTTAAATGCCTACATTAAAATTATTCTGTCTTTTAAATTGCTGGTTTTTAAGCAGTTTTGAGTGAGAACTACTTTGCGTTGTTAGGTCTGTTAGGAAATTTTGTGTTAGACCGTGGATGTTAGCTATGTATTTACTGATCTTGCGATCAGAAAATACAAAAATAGGCTAAGTGTGTGTACTCCAAGAAAGAAATAAAAAGATTTATGATGGAACATGTTTGACTAAAAATCTGGTAATGTTGTGTTACCTTCAATATTACAGGTACAGTGTGGTTCTGCCACATAAAATACATAGCAACATAAAATATGGCTATGGTAGTCCTAAATCTTTCTCTAGAATAGATACACATGTCTGGATGAAAATGTTACATTCAAGAAAATTCAAAATTCACGCTTTACTGTGTTATTATGTGTACCTGTGGTTAAATTCCATAGTCTCTATTGGTACAAAAATGTCTTTCCTTGAAAAATGAGTCACGCATATAAAAAAAAATGAAAAAGAAAAAAAAATCAAAATTAGTTGCACTTGAAGTACTTTTCAGAAAAAAAAATGTTTTAAGATACAATTGCTAATTAGTTGTTATATGAAAGAAGGTAAGCAAGTACATGATATATTTTACTGTCTTAGTTAAATTGTAGTGAGTAGGGTTTGTCTCATTACTATGTTTATTTTTTTCCATCTTTCTTGGCTTTGAAGTTATTGTGGGTGTTTTTTTTCTGTAATTGATGGAAAAGTTATATATCAGACTAAAGTCAGGGAGGGAATTTTTTTAGGCTTCTTGAGAGGTTTCTGCTGAAATTGCTTTCCTTAAGTTTCCTTGAGTGCAGTATTCCATAATGGTAGCCTAAGACATTATTAAATAGTATAGAAACAGAATACAGACTGTACATCCATCCATTTGACATTAAAATCTTTTATAACAACAATAGACTATGCATTCTTAAATGAAAAGGAATTAGGAAAAGTCCATTTCACAACTTACCCGGAGTAACATTAAAGACTTTCTGTAGTCATAAAAATTAAACATATTTGAGTACAGGACACACACAGTATATCATCAGATAGTTAATTGGGATCAGATAGGTCTATTAAAAATTGACTTGCACTATTTTTTAGCCTTCTTAGATAAAAATAATGGAAACTTGATTGATTGCAGGTCATAGTTTAGGTGATAAATAGGAGATGGAGGATGATAAAATGAATTATAAATGATAAGATAGACATGCAATGCATGATTAATGGATAAAAATCAAAATGTTATTACATATATACTGGATGTTAAATGCCAGTAGTTCAATTCTTTGATGTCCATCTTCTCATCATACTATTTCTTCAGAACTTGGAAGATGTATATATATAGAATACTTACTTGGGTTTAATAATGTATTTTGTCCAGGTTTGAATTTTGACAGTTAAAATTATTCATACATATAAGACATGTAGTTTGTATGGTTTACAGATCACCACTATTAACATATTTGAAACATTTATTGTAAAATGAATATCAGTATATTTGTTATTGCTGAGCAAATTCATGTAGAATGTTATGTGCTGAGATCACAAACACTTCCCTTACGTCCGAGAAAAATACCATAAGAACTTTTCCACTGTCTGACCCAAAAGCTTAAAATTTTGGATGCCAAAATTTTAATAATCTAGTGTTTCTTCGAAGACTGCTGTACCGAGTTTTAATGTAGTATTTTTTTCAAATAATTGTTAGAGCCTTGTTGTTGTTTCTCTTACAGAGAATTTTATAATGTAACAAAATTGAAGGAGGATATACATCATGTTTATTGTTAGATACCAGCAAGAAATACACATAAATGAGTAATTTTATGAAATTAATATTCAAAACAGATGGTATAATCTATAACTGATAGATAACATGAATGTATGGAACCTAATCAGCTTATTTTGGACCATAGTATATTGTTCAAACACAATATTTATTTTTATAACCTTGGCTAATCACATTTTCTATAAATGCTGTATATTAATAAAGGGACAGGATGATAAAAATCATGAAATATTTCCATGCATCTGTTGGTAACATGCATTAATCTTGTTTCTGTACTGGCAATGTTATAATGATGATGAATTAAAGTATCAAATAACAGTAAATGCATTTGTATGTTCATCAAATAGTTTAAGGAAATGTTGAACTATAGAAAAGATAGGAAGTTGATATGTTGTTGTGAGCATTATAATCTGACATATTTGACCATGAATATACCTGGAGTCTAAAGAAAATAAGCTTGCAACATTTTGGCTATGCAAAGAATCTTATTAGCTATAATGATTTGGTATACAACAATTAAAAAAGTAAAAATGAAGTAAAAAAACAACAGTAATTTCATGAATTATATATAGAACCAGATAACTGTTTTAGAGTGGTAGTAGATTGTTTCAAGGAAGAAGAAGAAAGGGTAAGATATAAATGTATCAGATTTTGTCTGCTATCTGTCATACATCAACTAGAACAATTTGATATATGGAGGTCTGATGGTAGCTACATCTTGATAGACCAATTAAAATTCCTGATCTTTATCTGTACATACAACAGCAACCCTGTGTTGAGCTTGTTTGTTTGGCAACATAAAGAAACTGTAGATTACCATCTACTTACGGATGCAGGTGTTCTATTGGAAGACTTGGCTACCTTACCATATAGACTGGCTCGCCAGTATTCTGCAGAAGAGACTATGGCTTGCATACAGATGCCATAAAAGATGAAGGCACAGCTACTAATTAGGTTACGCTTATGACTAAGGTTGAAATTATTTAAGTGAAGTTTTAACTTCAGTTTCTGGATTGTCTGTTGTTAACTTGTAGGTATTGATGTGTTTCAAGATTGAACATGTTGTTTAGGAATGTTTTAAACATGTTGCAAAATTTTCATAAAATGCAAGAGAAAGATTTTTGATGGATATTATAGTTGCATTATTAACAAATAACTTCTAATAGACAATCTAATCTAAAAACATATTAATCAGATATTTTCATAGAAAAAAGGCCCCAATAAACTAAATATTCCTGAAAGAGTAATCTTTTTTTTTGCCATTATACCACAAAGAAATGATAGTAACAAAGATGTTACTTGGAAGAGTATTTTTAGTCAATTTCTCGTTCAATTTTTGTTCCCAGTGTGAACATATTCAGTCTGCTGCTCATCCACAAAATTATAATCTTTATATTCAATCATTGTTAAATAGCTGCTATAAATTTTATATTACTAATCAAATGGGCGCTGTTGGAATTGCTAATACCAAGTTTTTTTCCTTTTTGCTATAATTCACTCTACCATCGATAGAGAAAAAAAAATGCAATAAAAAATTGCATAAATAAGATATCCTTTTTCCAGAAAAGATATTTTCGTAATTTATGAAAAATGACGGATATTACGGATGCCTCGCCAACCAGTAACGATTTTCTGATGAGGTCTGTTTAAAGAAGATTTTTATCAAATGCCATTTTTCTTCTTACGAAACAAGCAAACTCAATTAAGCCATGGATCAGCTTACTAATTTCTTGATCAGATTTCTTGAATTTAGCCGAGTAACAAATAGCAGTGTCATAACTTCATGGTGATTGGAAACAGCTCAGAATTACCTATAGGTACCTGCTGCTGTAGCTTCTCAACAACAATTCATCATGATTTTTGTATTGACTTTTACCTCTTATAAAATCATTTCACTTTTTAGCTGGCTAATAATTGTCTGCTGTATGTTCCCTATTCAATCAGTGTAATATTATTTGAATTTTTCACTAAAAAGTTATATGAATAGTTTAGATGATGATAAAATGAAAGTCCAAAGCATGGAAATGGTTAAGAAGAAAAACAAGTTTCTTGTCTTGTTTTGACATGTTTATCAATCTTTGCACTGTTAGTCAATCTTTGCCCTGTTTATCAATCTTTGCCCTGTTTATCAATCTTTGCCCTGCTAAATCTGTGTGATGGGCTTTGCCCTATTGTGAACTTGGAATTGTTCATTAATTTTATATCTTGCAGCATTTAAGGAAAAAAAATTGCTAAAATTTATGTCATTACAGGCATTGACAGTTATTAACAATATAAGCAGAACAGATAATTCAATACTTGGTAGATATAATTGTTTGGTGTATAGACCAGGCAATTAAAACATTCATGCATTCCAATTTAAACAGCTGCCTCCCAGCTTGTATTTTAATGTTTCATTTGATCAGTCTCTGTGAAAATTAGAAATAAACATTTTGATATATCATAATGACATTGATTATCAGTGCAAAGATTTATTTACCTGAAATTAATATACATTTAAAGGGGATTAGTTTAGCAGGAAGTGCTTAGCTATAAACGTGCAATTAAATTAATTTTGTTAAAAATGCTATGAAAATAAAAAACAATGTGGAAGATATTTTGCTTGCGATTGAAGTATTATATGCATCATGTAAGTCGTTAATAACATCTGCAGTATTCTTAGCTTTCATTTAAACAGTGCAAAAGAACGCTTCATACAAGCAGTTGTTGTCTGATTGCACAGACAATATTTCAGTTTGCGAACGTATAAAAGTTATTATGTAATCAAATAGAATACCTGTAATTGTTTCATAATGCATAAGATTTATTGAGAGATAGTCTCCTAATTTTAACGCATAACAGTTGTAAATATTTACATTACAGAATGCCAGTCAGTATGTTTTTCTTCAATCCCGAAAATGTTGGTTAATTTTCTTCATGATAACTTTATCATAGGCTTGTGTCTTGAAGTTTAGACAGTGTCACTTTTACAAGTGGAATTTGTTATGCAAGGAAATCAGAAAGTAAAATTTGAAATACCTTTTTTTTCAGACTTAAATATATATGTTTAAGTAAAACACATGTTAAGTATAGGGAAAAGTGGATTTTATCGGAAAGAAAAATTCAAAAACTTAAGTTAAAGCATATTTAATTTCATTGAAAAGTATAAGGCATCTACATATGGAAATATGAAATATTTCTTTTAAAATAATGATTGTGATTTAAACTATCACAATCATTTCATAATGTAAAAATATGAATCAAAATTGTTCCTCTTTAGACCCCAAAGTTAAATTCATATATTTTTCACAAATATGGATCATATACAATTTTTTTTCCAGTGCTTCTTTATTTTACCTCATGTTGATTTATGTTGATCATTCAAATATTTATCTGTTATGAAATTGCTATTTAGGCCTTCTGCTCTCAGCAGATACCCAGTTGTTTGTGAAGTTATTTTCTACATTAAAACAGTAGAGAGATACTAATATTACTCTGTCATCCAAGTTTTATTGTTTGATACAAACCCTGGAGAATTTCCTTAGGAGGTGTATTTATAAGACTGGTATTTTGTGGAACTGTAAATCTAGGAATTTATAGGCTAGTTCAGCCATTCTCCAGGAGTAATTCTGGTTTACTGTGGCTTAAACATCTCTCATACCAACAAGTTTAGAAACAAAATTGCCAATAAAAGATGTTTTTCAGTCTTTACCTTGTGGTTAGTTAGTAATTCTGATAGTGAGGTTTGTGGGTTTTTATTGCAACTGGGTGGATTCAGGTGATGTAATTACAAAACATTACTCTGAATTTAGAGGGAGAGAATGATAGTAAAAGTGCAGTGAGCTAGGAGGTATGGAGACTTCTTTGATGTTTTCTTTATATATATATAGACAAGCATTGTTTGGATAATTGCTGAGTCATGATTCTGTCTGTAAATGACTGGAAATAAGATTCTGTTTCTAAAATCATTGAAATGTAATAGTTGTGTAGAATTCCCAGACAATTTGATCAACACCTGCATTTAATTTATTAGCAGCCACTGAAACAGTAAAAATATGGTACATATTTTGTTTCAGGGACCTTTTTGTGTTGATTTACTGTAATACCAAGCTTTTTTCATGTTGCCTATTTACCTATAATGCTAATGTTTGTATTTTTTTTTTCTATTTTTAGAACAATGCATTCCCCACAGTCTCCGATAGAAAACGGGCGCAGAGAGCCGGACTCTGATGCTATAAAAATGTTCGTTGGGCAGGTCCCAAGGTCCATGGATGAAAATGATCTCACCAAAATGTTTGAACAGTATGGCCCAGTCTATCAGTTAAATGTTCTACGTGACAAGGTCTCCGGACAAAGTAAAGGTAAGATAGTTTTAAATGAATGTAACTTTATATCTGCCTGCATATAAATTCCTGAGGAACTTACAGTTATTATGCCCCAGCTAATTAGGGGTTATATAGAACTGCCCTTTTTTTCTGCCTCACTGTCATGCTACCGGTCTGTAGACTCTCAAAACAGTGGAATGTGAGGGCATTTGTGTCCTATGAACACATTTTTAGTTTTATCATTTTATCTATATCAATATGGTGCTTCTCTGTCTTTTATATCAAAATATGAATTATAACATGATACATGACTATGTCATGTTACATTGTAATGAATAGACTGTCAGTCCACATGTAGCAGATGTTATATCTATAGTTTGCATTCTGGTATTGGCCTAAATTTCATAAGGATAAAATAAAATAAAAATATCATGGTGTGAAATCCTCTGAATCCAGGTTCCATTAACAATCCACAGTCCATCCACCTTAATTATTAAAATTTTAAAACAGGGCAGATTGGTTCATGCATTAAAGTAGTAATTAAAAAGTCCAAATCCAAAGCAGAGCAAAACTGTTCACCACAAGTCCATATTCAAAGCTCGCTCATTAAAATAGTAATGAACTAGTTCAGTTTCAAAGCAGAACAAATTTGTTCACCCATTAAAGTAGTGATGGACAAGTTAAAATTCAAAGCAAAGTAAATCTGATCATTCATTAAAGTAGTAATTAAAAAATCCATATTCCAAGTAGATCATATCTGATCACCTATTAAAGTAATAATGGACAAATTCAAAGCAAGGCAAAACATTTACACAAACATAGCTACAAGAAAAAAAAATAGCATGTAAATGTTGAATATTGCTGTAGTTGTTTTCTGTTGAGATTATTTCAGACAATTCTTGAAAGCTCTTGAAAGATTCACTATGAAAATAAAGATGAAATGTCCAGGAATTTTGTCTTGCTGTTGGTATTGATTGGTGGTTATATTGGGTGCCAAAATAAAGCAGTTATCTTCAATTTTAAATGAAGACAAACTTTTTGTCTGAAAAGTATTTTCAAAAATATGCAGTGCAAGACTTCACCAGTGAAAGAATGTCTTCGTTACTGAGTTTGAAATGTTAGGTGAAAACTTGGCAGACTTGTCATTTACTTTATTGTTTCTTGGAACCAGGTTGTTGCTGATTGGGGGGAAGATACTTGAAGAATTTATTAAACATGATAAATGCTTGTCTTCTGTACAGAATTTGTTTGACATTTTATGTTGTTAACCATGAACCATAAATTAGACAATGGGTGGGGAATTGTTTGAATTTTCTAAACTCATTTTTTTTCATCTAGTGTAAAGGGAAGTTGGATGGATGGGGTTTTTCTGTTATCAACTTTCTAGTCAGTAAGATGTTATCATAATAATTGACTGCAGCAGGGATTGGTTGGTGAATTCCACCCTGGATACTATCATGTCTTTCTTAGGGGGAAATGATTCCTATGATGATTCCAAAGCTGACTTTGTCAAGATTTGTATCTTGTTTTGATCAGAAGCATTTAACATGTGTTCTGCTTCTCTTTCATTGTCTATCTTTATTTACTTAGATATTTAATTGATAAATGATTAAATGTTTGAATTTGATGTTATGAGTTAAAATGGAACATGAATTATTATAACTTTGAAAATGAGAAATCTTAAATATCTGACATGAAATATAATTTTGAATGTTACAGGTAAAATGGACCTAGAAAATGAGAAATTTTTAAATGTAGCTGTGAAATATAATTTTGGCTGTGAGATATATTCCATCTCTATTGAAAAAAGTATTTTATTCTCCCTGAACTTTGTTGTTGGGGTAAATAGTTACCAGGTTAACCATTCTTCCATCTTTCAGCCTGACTTATCCCATCCAGTCACAGGCACCTTCATTGACTACTATTGTAGATATTTGGTGTGTTAGTGCATTCTCACTCAACCCTTGTTTCTAAGGTTTCAGGTTGATTAAGTCAAAGGTCATCAAGGCTAAAAATAGATTTTCCTTCTGTCTTTAAGGCAGCCCATACTTTTTGTTTTGAAAAAGTGACATCAAGGAGCATCCGTTGGTGTAACAGATATTCCTGTCACTACTCCTGTCTATTTGTTTCATGCATTTTGATGACAAACAGTATGCTTATACTATGATTGGCCAACCAACAGTGAGTGATATAAATGATATCTAACTGATAAAACCTGATATTTTATTGATTTGTGTAAGAGTGATGAGGAAATTTCATAATATTATTTACATTATTTGAGCAAGTGTAATGTTATCTAATATTATTTTATCAATGAAAACATACAACTTCCTACAGAACATGATAGTGAATTATATGTTAACTCAAATTACATTTAAGTGCAGATTTAATTAATTTTCTTGCTTCATATGTCATGAAATTTGCTGATTTCATTATTTTCATGTTTAATTTATTCATCACATTTTCAGCGATTTTTTTCTAGTGAAATTATAAACCATATATATATATACCCTTTGATCTCAGATTTGTGTTGATGAATAAACAACAACAAAAAACAAGTGAACAAAATGTAAAGTAGAACAGCTTTGTAACATGTTTTATCGTGATCAAATACCACCATAATTACATCTTTCATTGAAGATAATTTCCTCATTAAAATGAAAAATTACATTTATTCTAAAATTTCATAATTAGAAACATAAATTAATTAGAGAAAAAAATTCTAATTGAAATGGAATAATCCAGTTATAGCTTTTACTTTGAGACTGGAAATAGTTTTCTCAAAGCTGATAAATAAATGTATCATTATTTTGACACTTGAAGAATTTCATTTTGGTATTTTCTCATGGTGTAATTGTCTGTATATTATATAAATGATGAAGGTTGTCTGTGATAAGAACATCTCTCTCTCAGTATACTATCTTCATATACTCATTAACTTTCCTCAAGGCTTCAAACAAAATGACAACCTTATAGAAATGGTAATTGCCAAATTTTTTTGGTTTTAAGAATTGGTTTCTTGTCGCCATTATAGAGATGATACATTATTTTGAAGTTTTGCGTCTTTTTCTCAAAGAATTATCCTGATGTTATTTCTTGCAGGCATTATTTTTGTTTATCCCCTGCTGTGTAGTCCTGCTGTGTAGTGAGGAAGAGAATAAAGTTAGGAATGGTCGGCGTCTGTCCATCTGTCTGTCTATAAGATGTGTCCACTCCGTAACTTTTAATCTAATGAAAAATTTCAAAATAACTTGGCACAAATGATCACAATTGTAAGCTGATGTGCAGAATGCATCATCTAGGAGGTTTCCCCCAAGGTCAAGGTCAATCTTAGAAGTCAAATGTAATGTAAAAAGTCACATTTTGTGTCCACTCCATAAGTTTTTATCCTAATATAAACTTGCAAAAATGATCATATTGTGAGGTCTAACCTTTGTTCACACTGTCTTGTTACTTTCAATGTTATACTGCAGCAGGGGATATAGATGTCCTTCAGACTGCCTTGTTTAAACTGAAATACCATTTCAAAACGAATATTTTAGGTCATTTTAAACAGTAAACTATAGGCTCATTGGCTCAGTGCACTATTTGATATAATAAAATTGAAGACCAGACTGTAATCAAAAAGATGTATTCCAGACAAATATTAGCTACATTTTCTTGAATCAGTTTTTAGTGTGGTCTTTTATGGCTTGATCTCAATGAAGTATTTTACTAAATTTTGGTTTAAACTAGAATTAAAATTGATTCGTCTTTCCTATTAGTATAGAGCATGCCCATCCTGCACAACTTTAAATCCCCAAATTTAAAATGATAGTATTAAAATGGAAGAATTTCAGCAAATAAAGGCATAAGTTCATTAATTGTCCACAGTTTTCATCTGGGCCATGGTATAAGAGGGTTGTTACCCTTGCCGGATGATTTGACCTGCATTGATTCTGAAACTGTCCAATAGTATGACAATCTGCAAGAAATGTCAAGGCTGACCAGGCTCTGTTTGTGAAATATGCCTGATATTATATCAGCTTGGTCTTTGAAAGTGTTAGAAATTTTCTCCTGAAAGGTTTGCTTTTCAAATATTTTGCAGACAATTTATGGTAGGTGGACAAATCTATGAAAATCAGTTAAGATATAATAGAGGCTGCATGTTGACTTGTATTAGAGATCTAGGATGTAGAATATTATCAGGTGTGGCATGTTCACCTGTCCAGACTAGTAGATAATCAGAGAATGATTACATTGTTGGTAAATACTGGCAGCTATCTAGTCTCACCATCAATATACCACAGGTATTATAGGTAATCACTCATGAAATATTGCTAATTAGACATGAAGCCTACATGCCTCTCACATACCATTGTAATGTATGGACACAAGATGGACCATCTGACATGCCAGACCATTGCAGTGATATATGCTCAAACACTGCTGTCTCTGTTTACATTACAATACTTCCTGTCAATTTGGTATAAGACCAAAAAACGTTTATTTTGATTGATTAATCATAACTTATATATTTTAAATCATAATAAAACCTTGCTCTTTTTGTAACCAATTAAAGAGTCAAGAAAACATGACCATGACATCAAATAAGGGCTTGAATCTGGTGTCATAGGGTGACCAATGTGACAGCGATTCCTTCCTTCTATTCTTAAAATACTTTTATCATTATCATATAGTTCGGTGATCAATGAGACAGCAATTCCTTCCTTTAATTCTTAAAATACTTTTATCATTATCAGATAGTTTGGTGACCAATGAGACAGCAATTCCTTCCTTCTAGTCTTAAAATACTTTTATCATTATCAGATAGTTATTACTACTACGTCAAGTTGCTAAACTGTATTATATTATAGAAAATGGGAATGACAATCTGGTCTTAGGATAGTCATGGAAAAATACTCAACAAGCTATTTATGTATATACATGTATGACATACTACAGAAATAATTTTCACTTACAATTTTTTTTCCCAGAGTTCTTAGCGGAATGAATCTTCAAAGTAGCATAAATGTATGTATATATCCATGGTACTTGAATGCTAGCCAACCTTTGCAAATTGATCAATTAGTTGGAAAATCATTTTAATTCTTGTATTTCTCCAGAATCATTAGCAATGGTTGATTTTGTAACTGCGTAAAATAAATACGGAAATAGGATTCTTTAAGGCAGGGGGATTTCTTTGAAACCAAATATCTATTTGTTTTGCTTGCAAATTTAGGCGGAATTCTGAAAAAATATTTCCATTGGCTGTTTTAATGCTATTTATAACTTAAGAAAGAATAGCTAGTTGACATCCTGTAGATGTTTCAACTTGATGAAATATGAATAATTGTGTTTATGAAATCATTTCATTCTGTATTGAAATGGCTTTCAGGAATTATAGAATATTGAATTATGCATACCTTTTACTTGTCATAATCAGAAATTAATTATTAAACACTCCTGGGGCTAGTTTAATTCCAGTGAACTTCATTAGAATTTCAGAATTATAAACGTTGAATATTGAAACGAAATTGATAGGAATTATTGATGAAGAAAAGAAATAATAAAATAAAAGTTGGTGTGACATATTACATGTAAGAAACGTATCTGATATTTTGTATATATCTATCACCATGAAAGTTGTTATTTTTCCTAAGAATTGTTCCTGTAATTGTAAGGGTTAAATAAAGTAGTGTGGTTAGAAGGTAAGCTCGCTCCAGGGTTAACATAGCTAACAGTTAGTGGTCCTCCTTAATTGTCTTCATTACTCTAGCAGACGACTTTAACCAGCCAAATCAATTTGGCTAATGAACTTGTGTCAGACACCTAATTTGGTTCCCTACTAAAGTCTGGTTCCCCTTCCAAGTCTTGATAATTTGCACTTGATGAAGTTGATAAAATTTTAAACTATAATCACTCAAAGTTAAAATATCTTGAATTTATTCGCATATTTTGTGTTTATCATAATTGGATTTGAAATAATTTTAAATTGGTACTGTTTTATATATAGTCTAGATGTTTTCAGATGAATCAAATTTTTATCCCCCGCCGAAAATTTTCGGCGGAGGATATAGAAAAAGTCTCCGTCCGTCCGTCCGTCCGTCTGTCCGTCCGACCTTCCGTCCGTCCGTCCTTCCGTCCGACATTTTTGTCCGGAGCATATCTCTAAAAGTATTTGAGTTATCAATTTGAAACTTCATAGGTGGATAGACCTCATTGAGGAGGAGTGCAGTGCACAAGAATGATAACTCTACCTTGCATGATTTTTGAGTTATTGCCCTTTGTTATTTTTCAAAATTGATTTTTGTCCAGAGCAACTCCAAAAGCCTATGAGATATTAACATGAAACTTCATAGGTGCATAGATCTCACTCAGGAGGTGTGCAGTGCCCATGAATGATAACTCTACCTTTCATAATTTTTGAGTTATTGCCCTTTGTTATTTTTCATACCTAATTTTTCACCTGAGTGGAGCATAACTCAAAAAGTGTTTGAGATATCAACATGAAATGTCAAAGGTGGATAGATCTTATTGAGGAGGAATGTTATATGTGGATAGACCTCATTGAGGAGGAGTGCAGTGCACAAGAATGATAACTCTACCTTGCATGATTTTGAGTTATTGCCCTTTTTTATTTTATAAAATTGATTTTTGTCCAGAGCATAACTCCAAAAGTCTATGAGATATTAACATGAAACTTCATAGGTGCATAGATCTCACTCAGGAGGTGTGCAGTGCATATGAATGATAACTCTACCTTTCATAATTTTTGAGTTATTGCCCTTTGTTATTTTTCAAAATTGATTTTTGTCCAGAGCATAACTCCAAAAGCCAATGAGATATCAACATGAAACTCATAGGTGCATAGATCTCACTCAGGAGGTGTGCAGTGCACATGAATGATAACTCTACCTTTCATAATTTTTGAGTTATTGCCCTTTGTTATTTTTCATACCTAATTTTTCACCTGAGTGGAGCATAACTCAAAAAGTGTTTGAGATATCAACATGAAATGTCATAGGTGGATAGATCTTATTGAGGAGGAATGTTGTGTGCAAGAATGATAACTCTTCCCTATACAATTTTTGAGTTATTGCCCTTTGTTTTTTTTTCATGCTATTTTGTCCAGAGCTTATCTGAAAAAGTATTTGAGGTATCAACTTGAAACTTCAAAGATGGATGGATCTCATTGAGGAGGAGTGCAGTGCTTAAGAATGATAACTCTACCCTGCATTATTTTTGAGTTATTGCCCTTTGTTATTTTTCAAAATTAATTTTTGTCCACAGCATAACTCAAAAAGCCTGTGAGATATCAAAATGAAACTTCATAGGTGCATAGATCTCACTCAGGAGGTGTGCACTGCACAAGAATGATAACTCTACCTTTTATAATTTTTGAGTTATTGCCCTTTGTTATTTTTCATACTTAATTTTTCAATTCAATTTTTTTCTCAAAAAGTATTTGAGGTATCAACTTGAAACTTCATAGGTGGATAGATTTTACTGAGGAGGGATGCAGCACACAAGAATGATAACCTACCCTGTATTATTTTTCAGTTATTGCCCTTTGTTATTTTCAGCCATCAGTATTCACATAGGTTTCAAATCTGTAATCACTATAGCCATAAGTTTTCATTACCAAAAGACCTCTCAAAATAGAATTATTCTGTTCTACTACATATACATTCTTCCAATGAGCAACACATTCAGCGGGGGATGGCCATGTTGACATGGCTCTTGTTATTCTAGGAATAATTTTTTTAGTGTATCTGATCAATGAAATTTGTAAAATTGATATCTTTTTTGTATGCATTGCAATTTATTACATAATGAACTTTACTTTTTCTGCTCTAATGTGTTAAAGTATCAAAACTTCAAATGTAATTTATTAACATAGCTTATGATGGAACATCAAGATAGCTGATAACATGTTGATGTACATTTAAAATTACAATTTCGATGTGCTTGTTATTATGGCAACAGTCTGTACATTTTCTTCGCTTTCAAAAAAAAAAAAATTAAAATATTTTATCATTGATAAAAACAGAACTTGAAAATAATGATAGATGCAATTTGTTCTGATATATCTAACTCTTCATTCACCTATTCAAGATGGGACAAGATTTTTACTGAACTCTTCTTGCAGGAGTTTAAAAAGTTAAATCTTAAATTTATGAGAGAAAAAAATGCAACCTGATTCTCAAAACAGATAAGGAGTCAAGTAGATTATATTTAATGAGCATTTAAAAAGTAAGTTAAATTTCAGTTTAACATTTGCTAGAGAAAAATGAACGGTAGAAATGTAAAGGAAGAAGATAAGAGATAAAAACCCATCCTGCAAGCAGATATCACAAGATTTGAAGCCAGAGTTGTGTTAGTTTTTGTTCATGATGATGTTTGGCTCTTCTTTTTTATCAAGCAAAGCGATGCTATATGTTTTGAATTAAGATTTGAATTTAGTTTCTCATTCACCCCATTGTTTTATTTCCCACCACTCTTACCCTATTTGTGCTCACTGGCTATAAATGGTAAGTACAGAAACTATAAATTAGAGACCAATTTATTTTTATAAAGTTGATTATTTAAGTCACAAATTGGTCAATGTATCCTTTATCCACTCCCCTTTGCCTACACCCTAAACACCCCCACCCTCCACACACCATGAATGTTGAATAAAATTCCCATACAAGTTTTTTTTGTATCAGCAGTTGTTGTTGGCGTCCGCGCCGAAGCGCGGCGCCCCTTTATGGAACGAAATCAGATTTTGTGAAAGGGCGACAGCAACTTCTCGAGCCTTTTAGTCGGTCATAATAAAAGCCGATCATTCCGATTCTTGATTATTAATTAATCCGTGGTACAATGAATAGCGAACTTGCAAACATTTTCAAATGAAATAACCTTTTCCGTCAATAAATCGCGCTCTTCGTTTTTTTTATTTACTCAGTGGGTTATTATGGTTGTACATTTATCCGAAAGCTGTAAATAAAATGATGAGTTGATGACCTAAATATTCCGAAAATCTATTTATAGAGGGATGTGCTCCTATCGGTAATTCCCGGTCTCTCCCGGTCTATTTTGACCGGGATTTACTAGTGACCACACGTTTATTGTCTGGTCTCTCCCGGTTTTGGAGTAGATGTTTGATATCGTTACAGAACAGAACAAATAATTTACAGATAAATAAGTTTTTTTTCCAAAATGAATGTTTGTCAGTTAATTTGGTTACAATAATTAATGAACACAGATCAACTCTCAAATTTATTGATTTTTTTATACATAAACATACAATTCGAAAAAAAAACCAAGAAGAACAACAACAATAGCATGTTTCATTTTATCTTTATGAGATAAAAACAATAAATATGTACAATAATTGAGAAAAAAGGTACATTTTTATGGTATTAATACGACACTATCAACTTTGAAACATTTTATTTAATTTGTTATTCGTGGTTAGTAAAGATGCCGAGGAATTATTCAAAGTTACAAATTAGATTTTATGAATTATTCAATTGATTGATAATTTAAAGAATGATAAAGAAAAATGCAAATGTAAATGGTTTAAGAATATAAGAATAAACAATATTATATATTGAAAGATTAACCATTATTTACTGACTTTTTCCAGTTAATTTTTTACTTATAATCGTCGGTCAATATGACAATTGAATTCTTAAAATTTATTTTACAATTTAAATTCAAAAAAGTATGTAAATATAAAATAGCACATAAAACACAAAAAAGAAAAGAAAACAATATTCATAAAATCTGTAAGTTTTTTATCAAAATTAATAGATATTACAATTATTGTATAATAAACAATTATGCTCAACATGATCAACGTGGTAATATAACCAGTGCCATATTTTTACTAAGTGTGAATAGATACCTTAAGAGGGAGTCTTTGCTAATAGCGATAACATAATAAGGGACAATTACACAAGTGTGGTGTTGATCATGCGTTACACATATGGATTATAAATGATTGTATACATGTATATACATATCCGTTGCTCGCCCATATGGTCTCTTTCCAGTGGCGAGGGTAAACAAACGCAAACACACAAAATCCGTTGCTATTAATAACCACGGTCATAAAGAAATAACAAGTAATATTCTAATCTCTAGCATGCCAATCAAAGTTCATAATGAACAATGTCTTTCGTCCGCTCATTCATAAGTGATATACAATTCTGGTAAAAACCATTGAAAAGTTTATAAGAATATCTTGTCATCATATGTCTACTAGTTCATCTTCACTTGCTGCATTTCTTGCTTGGACGCCCTTTGATGCTTTGCATCAATGCTTTTCTTGTATACAACTTGATTTTAACAGAATCCTGTAAACTGTATATCCTCATATATCCTTTAAAACATAAAACATGAATGAGATACCTTACATGGCACCAGTTTTGTCTGGTTCAGACATTGTAAAGGCTTTCCCACTTACACAAGTAAAACCTTTTATACTACTCTTCCATTAAGAGAATCCTTTGTTATGAAAAGCAATCAATTTCTTACACCTTGGGATGACAAATTATATACATGAATATCATTATTGTTTAACTACTCATATGGTTTAATCTGGTGTTTGTACAGTGTTGTAGAATAAATGAGCCGCGCCACGACAAAACCAACGTAATGGGTTTGCGACCAGCATGGATCCAGACCAGCCTGGGCATCCGCGCAGTCTGATCAGGATCCATGCTGTTCGCTTACAAACCCTGTTACAAGTAGAGAAACTGACAGCGAACAGCATGGATCCTGATCAGACTGCGCGGATGCGCAGGCTGGTCTGGATCCATGCTGGTCGCAAACGCATTACGTTGGTTTTGTCATGACGCGGCTCAAATGACAAATTGTGCAATCCAAATTCCCAGCTGAACTGCAATTCTAGAAGGGTTATAAGCTGTTCAATAAATTCATTGACTAAATCTCATGTTCTGATCAGCTTTTGAACTGTTGCAGCTCAACCGGGGATTTTATTTTCCCAGAAGGAAAATTCATTTCAACTTTTATGATTGCCCGTCATGAAAAAACTGTTCCATATTAATTGTTTGTAAAATAAAACAAGTTTTTACGAGTAAGATCTTTGTGGAAAATAACTGTACTAATTTTGAGAGAATTTACTCCGTAAATTACTGGGCAATTAAAGAAAGCAGATTCTCTCATTGCTTTGGAAAGAAAGCATATTTTTTGTGGTGTAAAATTGGTTAATAAATGACTACGTAATTAACAATGTTTTTTTCTGAGCTTGGTTTTGTTGGACAGTTTTTATGCTAGAAACCTGTTTCTAAAAAAGAAGAATGGATGATGTGCCTAATTGTTAGAAATTCCAAAATGGTATTGAAGCACACAAGAAACACCATCCATCCACATATGTTAATGTTAAGTACAGACAAACAACTTGGCTATATTCTAATAAAACATGAAAACCTAATAAGTATCAGTTGAACACAGAGAATTTAGTAGATTCTTCAAAATTTTGAATTATAGAAAATTCCAAAAACTTTTGTGTGCATCTGATCTATATATTTAATATGCTTTGTGCTTTCTTTTAGTCGAAGATTCAATTAAGATTTTGGAGTCTGTACCTTCTTCCGATATATATCAAAGTCAGCTTGGAATGTTTCAGTTTTCTTGGTTTTTTCTTTGAACATTCTTTCATAAAATAATCTTGACAAGAAAATCTGCCAATTATTCTGTTGTATAAACATTTAATAAGAACTTAAAAGATTTTCATTCAGCTCTGTTGAACTAGAAACATGTGTTTGATCAGTAGTAATTATCAATTTTATCACACATGTTTCTTTAAAATGTGAATTTTCTAAATATTTTGATGTAAACTGTAAGGATATTAGCTAGCAATATGGAGATTATTTATCAAGGAACATAAACAGCCTCCCTAGGGCCACAATTTCATCATTTTCCACAATCTGTTTGTATAGAGAACTCAAACAACTTTTATCCAGTGTTCAACTTTTAAGTTTCTTCAAACATCCTTATCAAGAAACTGTTCTTTAGTCATCACTTTTCTCTCTCTAGGAAATGTGGCTCAAATACCCAAAAGCATTAGAAATTAAGAATTGTTCAGTTCTATTTTCTTAGAGATTAAATTTTTTACAGTAATGCTTAAGTATTGTTTTTAGAGATTAATAGAACACCAATTAAAGTTGGCTATAAAAAGATTAAACTTGCCTAAAATATCTTTTGAAGTTCTCTTTTGTTCAGAGAAATGCATTATTTAATCTGGTTTTGAAAGAAAAAGCAATTTGTTCATCCATGAAGTAAGATGCTGTTGGAAAGACAGTGCTCTCCACTTTGAGGTCCTAATTGATAGAAACAGAGCCCAATAATCAAACTCATTTGTGGAAAGTCTTAATTTAGGTTTCAGGTTTTTTTTGGTTGTCGTTTACAAAATTGAAGTCCAGGAAATACATTTATTTCCTTTGTAATCCAAGAAAAATGCTTGTGTTTTTGTAATTGAAAACCATTCACGCTTAGGAGAATAGCCCATTTCATGCTTATTAGTCCCCTACCGGTTTACCGGAGGGGACTTTAGGTTTACCCTCCGTCCGTCTGTCCGTCTGTCCGTCCGTCCGTCCGTCAGTCCGTCTGTCCGTCCGTCAGTCCGTCCGTCCACAAAACTGGATCCCGCGATAACGCAAAAAGTACTGAAAATATTTTAATGAAACTTGATATATGGATAGATGGCAGTATGGAGATTATGCACGTCTTTTTCTTTTCTTCCTATGTTGAAAATTCTGGTTGCTATGGCAACAAATAGACTGAAAATATGGCAAATTTTACACATAACCTGGATCCCGCGATAACGCAAAAAGTACTGAAAATATTTTTATGAAACTTGATATATGGATAGATGGAAGTATGGAGATTATGCACGTCTTTTTCTTTTCTTCCTATGTTGAAAATTCTGGTTGCTATGGCAACAAATAGACTGAAAATATGGCAAATTTTAACATAACCTGGATCCAGTGATAACACAAAAAGTACTGAAAATATGTTTATGAAACTTGACATATGGGTAGATGGCAGTATGGAAATTATGCACATCCTTTTCTTATCTTCCTTTGTTGAAAATTCTGGTTGCTATGGCAACAAATAGACTGAATTTCAAGATTTCTGATTCTAGTTTTTAAGTTTTTTTACTATAAGTTCTTTATTTCTTAAGGTATTTTCTTCAAACTTTAAATATAAGTTGCTTGTCATCAACCACTTCATATGTGACAAGGTTTACAACTCTAGCACAAAATTTATCAGAATTACCTCCCTTGAACTTAAAATTTTCATGAAAAAAACATTGTTTTTTTTAATAACTTCTTTTTCTGAATGTATCTACTTCAAACTTCATATAAATGTTTCTTATTATCACTCAACATTAAATTTTGTGAGTGTTCAATACTCTAGCAAGACTATTTCCAGAATTATGCCCCTTTTGAACTTAGACTTTTTTGTTGTTGAGAAATTGGTAATTTTTACTCCAACTTCTTCAATCATGATAGGATTTTAAAAATGTTATATTTTGATAACAGGGATGTTTAAAAAATAACTTTAGAGTGTCCTTCAGTCCGTCTGTCTGTACATAAAAACTGTTTCCTGTGATCACTTTTAAAGAACTTTTTCAACAAATTTACTTAAAATAGGAACATAAGTGAATGGCCAATGGCCCTTCAGAATGTTGCTTGGGCTCTTACCGGTAGGGGACTTATGGATTGCTTGCAATACTATGATAATTGCTTGTTCGTTTAAGGTTTAATTCATTTTAAAACAAACAAAAAATTACGCCATTTTAATTTTCTTGGGTAACTTCTTGAAGAGAAAAATCTGCATTTTGTAAAAGAAGAGCAATGTGCTCGTTTATTGTGAACAACAATGCTATTATATGATAATTCATAAAACTTGTTTGCAAATACAAATATTTAGTGTTATAAACAATAGCCAAAAGAAATTGAATATTTTTAATAACCTTTGATATATAACATTATTAACAGTTATATTTGATTGATATTAGGAGCATGCCTATGGCATCTTTTATAACATTAGCATTTGATAAGTACAGTTGCAAGATGTTTTGAAACGTCATAATAGTAAGAATTACCTGGTCGCACTGCAAACGCACTAGGATCACCACAGATCCATTAACAAGATTTGTCACATCAGTGGAATTGTATTGTTACTGCATATAAATAAAGAAGCAGGTAAGATAGCCTGGCATCAAGTTGACATATTGGTGTTTTTATTTTTCGACACTTGATTTGTGAGTTGCATCTGCTAGAATGACATCATCTTGTTTACCTGCGGACACACTATTTCCTGTCATTTCCGCTAGAACTTCTGCTGGGATTTTTCTTGTGATCTATTGCATCATTGCATCATATATGAGCACGATGTCTAAATTATGCCATTTTATCAGGATTATTGAGGACGGCAGATTACCTTTTGTTGAAAATAGCAGATGGCAAAGTCTTGTATCTGATATTGTGAAAGCTTGTTAACTCCTGATGTTTGTGTTGATGCTGATTTATTGGTGATTGATGATGGCTTTAGTTATTTTTAACATGGTTCAAATCCTATAATTTATAAAATAGAATCAAATATATAAATAATGTAAATTGCTACAAATTGTTCATGATTCTCAAAGGCTTTCTAAAATAAGATAATCGCGGAGGTTTATGCCATTTAATCAAAGGAGAAGTTAAAACAGCAGTTTTATTTAAAAACAGGATTACTTTAATGCATTTCCTCAGTTGCTTTAGATCAGAATCCCCGTGCAGAATTTCAATTGGAGAGAAAAAACGCTACAGAAAGTATTTGCAGAAAATACAAAATATTCTGTGCAATTAGTTAGGGAATGATCTGATTGAAATGTTAGTATATTTACAGTGTGCTTGTATAACAATGTCTTTCATGCAATGCATGGTTGAGGAGACTTTTGACATGCTGTTTATTGTTCCCCCAGAATATTTTATATTCTTCTGTTAACACTTTGTCAGCTAGTATTTAAGCACGGGAAACAATATTTTATACAAGAATGTTTAGACTGTCTTCACTGATATGGAAGCAATATATATTCAGAAGTTTGGCTAGTTATTTCTGTTCTGAATTGTCATGTATAATTATGACTTTTGAAGACATGTTGAAGATTTATTTCAAAGTATTTAATGACTTGGATGTACTTATTTATTGAAGAAGATTTTTCTTCAGATTTTCTACAGAAGCATGTACTTTGATACTAAATATTAAGAATACTTTGGTCTCATGGTATTTATTGATTAGAATATTTTGCGAAAATATAATAATTATATGAAGTTATTGACAGTACCAGAATGAATGTTATTATTGTACATATAAATATAAGCTGGTTTAATCATTTCATGTAGTTTGCTGAATGAGGGCAATACCCAGTGCCTTTTATATTTGAAATGTCTTTTGTAAGTTACATGAAGGACCAGAATTTATGTAAGGGATTTGTATATAAAAGCATGAAATCAAGCAGTCAGCAGTACAGAGTATCTGGTCAGCAAAGTACATGTATGTATAAATTTGCAGAAAACTTTTCTGAGCATGACTTTAAGTGGCACCATTTATCTCTGGCTATATAAGGATAAGATAACATCATACAAAGAGTCACATACTTACCTTGGTAGAACTGTCTGCAAGCTATGTAAGGCACTGCATCTGTCATAACCTTGTAAAATATCCAGTTGTTATAAACTTGCAGAAAGTCCAATCAGAACGAATCCATCTGTCATGGGCTTGCAGAATATTCATCTGTCATAGGCTTACAGAAAATCCATCTGTCATAGGCTTGCAGAAATCCATCTGTCGTAGGCATGCAGAAGATCCATCTCTCAGAGCCTTGCAGAAAATAGGCATATTTTGTCACGTTCCATATCTTTTAAAGGAGCAATTATCTTCTGTCTTAAGATGATTCTTTAGAGAAAGTGAAATATATGGAAGCTAAATTTATTGAGATCTAGGTAGTGCCACTTAGAAGAATAGTAACAGATCTCAAAGACAACCTGCAACTTTGTGCTGTCTGACAAGAATCTGAAATCTTTTACACTAAATGGACAAGTCTAAAAGCGAGGACTAAGTAATTTAAATAGGTACATAAAGTTGATTACATAATCAGCAAGAATTTATTATCTCCACTTGTTATTCTACCAAATAGCTGATGTTGTGCATGTTTTTATACAGTTGGAGCAATATTTATGAGGACAAAAAACTTTGTAGACGATAAGATATGAAATATTGTTTATTCAATCAAAACCAATTAGTGAGCTGACAGATTTGCATTGTTTATGTTTGAGTCAGGAAGATGTTATGTCTCATATTTAGCAAGGAGACAAAATGTAGCCCTGTATCAATATAGTAGACATTGTCTGAATGCTTATCTTTAAAGTAATTTGCAGGTATTTATCTTTATAATTCCATGTAGCATTACTCTAATATTGTGATATCAATTGATTAAATGATGTTGTTGCAAGTTATAAAACATTGATTCGAAACATCTAAGCTTTTATGAAGTGATGTCTACAAAAAAAAATTGACATAGAAATTGTTAAGTTTTTTGTCTTATTTAGTTTACACAAAAAGATAATACAGTCAAACCTGTGTTTAAAGGTGAGTTCCAGATAAAGACCTTGAAAAGGAAACCAGACTGCCAATGAACTATTAGCCACTTGAACAGATAAAGACTGCTAAAATACAGATTATGAGAAACTATTAGTCTTTTATAAAAAAATCTAAGAAAGAGGGATTATAATGACGCCAACAGCAACACTATTGAAACACTGTTTCACCACTGGTGAAATGTCCAAAGCAGTGTTCTATCTTTAATACTGCTAAATGCTAAAATAAATAATGGATTGAGTGATCCCTAAAGGAATGGACAAAAATAAAGCAACTAAAACTGAAAGTGCAGAAAGAACTTCTTCAGCTGTCACTCAGCACCTGACATCCCGAGAAAGGGCAATCCCTCAAAGACAGTGAAAACAACCAACAAAATAATAGAAGACAATTTTAGACTTGGTGTTAAAGTTAAAGTCTGGTCTCTATAGACAGGTCAGAGTTAAATGTTAATAAGTTATTCATGATGGCTTTGGGTTATTTTTTAATTACTTGTCTATATCAGTTTCTTGTGGAAATATACCCATGAATTATAGAACCAATATGTGTTTAAGAAAAACTCTGGAGGCAGCTTGTACAGTCTAACCTGTGTTAAAGACTACCTCAGAATAAAGATCACCCTATAAATAAAGGCCACTTTATGACAATCCTTCACCTATTAAAAAGAACAAAATGACCTCCAAATAAAGACCACTTGTCTATAAAGGTCATGTTTGGTCTCTCCCTTGTATGACCTTTGTTCACAGGTTTGACTGTATAAGGGCTTTGTTACATAGCTCAGTCATCTTTCTGGTAACTGGATTACTATAAAGTATCTTGAAGGTGTGGCATGCCAAACTTTACATGAGTTATTTATGAATGAATACCTTATTTTTTGAGTTATAAAAACTGATTTATTTTGATAACATTAAATAACAGAAAGAGATAATGTATTTAACAGTAGTGATCGCTGCTGTAGAGTATATAACAGATGAATCAGTAAGGAAGATACTGTGCTTGTTTATTGACTAGATGGCAATCATTAAAGATGCCATCATGTTGCCATGCTAATGTCAGGAAGTATAAATACTGAAGGTGGGTCTGCAGTTGTTGCAGGTTTTTCGCTTAATGCCGTCTGTAAAATAGATTCTGCACCCACTTTTATAACATGAATTTACAAACATTATTTCACACATGATTGAGTAAAAGATTCAGAAGAAGAAATAGGTCTAACTGTAGATTTATAACCATGGTAATTAATTAACTGATATCGGGACATGGACGATTTCTTAAGAAGAATTTGTCATAAGAAGAATTTGTCATAAGTTGTTGGAGGGTTACAGTGCAATTTTGATGTATCAAATGTCTATTTAAGAGGTCATGGATAAAACATTAATCAAGTACCTTTATTTTATGTCTCAACTAAAAGATTATTATCAATTATGGTCAGCACAGTATATTACAATTGTAAAATCTGTCATAAAAAAAAACACGAAAATCTATCTTAGTGTTAAATTTAGTGTTATATGTATAACTATCTGAAATTATGTTTGTGGTTTATTTTTTGTTTACTTAATGTGACACTGCAGGCCCTGCATGGTTTAAGAATTAGAAAATAATAGATTGTGATTGCCTTTATATGATAAAATATCTATTTTTTTGGTACTTGAACAGAATTTAATCACAGAATAAATGACATTGAAGTTCTAGGATTGAGATTGATTGAGACTTTATCTGACAGTACCCTGTCACAGAAGATGTTCATCCTTTATATATAACATGACAAAAACTGTTTACATAGTCAATTTGGCTGCCAGATTATTGTCTGTTTATCTGTAACCTGTATTAGCCCAAGTATTGAATTTGTACAAATGTAATATATAGAAATGGCATTGCATACAAAAAAGCCATAATAATTTAAGGGAAAAACAGTGTTCATAACAAGACTAATCTGAGTAAAGTTAAGACAATGTAACATGGCAGTGTTACAGAAAAGCTTTGAGATTGTCAGTAAGTCAGGCTGACAATGTACACATGCTGTCACATTAGCAGAAATTCCAGACCAATTAAGTTATGTTAATGGAGTATTTATTGTAGATAGTAACCCGGTAGTTGTTTTCCAATTATCCCCACACTAATTTTACTTGGTATTGGCCAAATATTTAAATGTACTGGTAAGAACTCGTGAATAAGTTAACAAAGGGATATAAAAGGTGTTAAAAACAATCTTGGATTGTGAGTTTTTATGACACAGAATGAGGGTATGAATTGATATAAAGATTTAAATCAGGATGGAATCACCTTATCCTTAATCTTCTTCCTGATGTAAATTTGAAATAGACTTGTCCAGTTTTTATTATAAAACAGTATATTCTGTTAATTCAAGGGATTGTATTGTTTCATCAAAATACTAAAACTTAAGCATGCCACAAAGGGCAACACAGAAGCAATTTTGGCAAGTCAAAGTTCAAAGGGTCAACAAAGTTTGTAATTTATTAGTAAAGATATTCCCATATTTGTATTTATTATACTGATGCACTCTAAACAATGGTAATAGAATTGGGATTAATTTAAAAATAGATATCTTAAAATTTGTGAGTTTTCTTGCATAAAATGCAAAGAAATTACTTTTGATACATTTACAATGTATGACAGTGTGTGCTTCATAAATCCAGAAATAAAACACAAGAACTGTAAATCATTGATTAAGTTTGCACAAGATGCATTGAACAGCTTTGCAAATAAGACCTGTTTCTCACACTGACTGGGGGAATACTGCCATTGTAAATGTGTCCTGGTAATTTTATCTTCTGATACAATTATTTGATAGTTGGTTGTGAAATTCTGCTAGTCTCAATTGGCAGTCTATAGAAAACAGATTTTCAGAAACTTTTAAGCCTAGTTTCTTGCAGCATATTGTCTTTTGTTGCTTTTTTGTCTGCCTATTTTGTTAAAAGCTGTCTGTCTTTGAAAAGTGTTTGGGATTTTTTTAGCATTAATAGGGAGTCTGGCATTTCATTCATTTTAGCAAAAGGTCTGTTTTTTCTTAAGAAGACATAACTTACAACATATTTTTGGCATTTTGGGTGTTAAAGATGATACATGTATAATCAACTTTGACATTTATATTATGATGCATTTATGTACTGAGCTATGATCCACAATGCCACATGTTTGCCCAATGTCCATACACTGATTTAAAACTGATGTTGAACACATTGGAATAACACCATTGCTACTTAATTTATAGATATTCCATTGTCTCAGTGAATTGGTAACTGGGTACTATTTTATAACTGTCATGCAATGAATTTGTAACTTAAACTCATTGTCAAATGAAAGGCATTACTTTGTATCAAAATGAGTTTGGTCAGACCGGAAGGATGTGTAAGTTGGTCTAACATTGTGCCATTGGCTGGCCTATAAAAGTTATTAAGCAGATTCCTATCTATATTCTGCTAGGACTGATGGTTTTGCTATACTGCTAACAGGCTTGCCTAAATGTTCATTAATCATGCAATCTATATTATCATAAATTTTTGCAAAAAAGAAAAAAAAAAAAGAAAGAAAAACAAACCCCTCAAAAACCCGCTATTATTTAAAGTTATACAATATTAACTTCTTTTTCTTTTTAAGTGAAGTCAGTATGTTGCCTAATGTTGCTAAGTCATTCAACTTTTGTATTTTAAGGATATTTTAGAACGTAGTCTTAAAGTCTATATTTAGGAATTTCTTAAATTTACTAGTATATAGAATCCTGCAGTGTGACATTTTATTGGTAAATTGTGGTATCTCCATCAATATAATTTGTGTTGTATTTTCAGGATGCTGTTTTGTTACATTTTACACAAGAAAATCTGCACTAGATGCCCAGAATGCCTTACACAATATCAAAACTATGCCTGGGGTGAGTATGCTTTTCTACACAATATAGTATTTTTACACCACAAATAAACTATGAATAGAGTAAGGTGTTTATTTTTACACAATTCAACAATATTGCAATGTTCACCATGAAATGTTTTTGTTAAGTATCTTATACAGATGTTTTGATAATTTGGTAGATTTTGGTGAGTAACTTGCAGAGGTGGTTTTGTTAAGAGTAAGTTCAGTATTGCTGAGGTTTTGTTAGAGTAAGTTCAGTATTACAGATGTTTTGTTAAGTTTGTTCAGTATTGCAGAGGTTTTGTTAAGTTTGTTCCGTATTGCAGAGGTTTTGTTAGAGTTAGTCCAGTATTGCAAATGTTTTGTAAGAGAGAGTTCAGTATTGCAGAGGTTTTGTTAAGTTTGTTCAGTATTGCAGAGGTTTTGTTATAGTTAGTCCAGTATTGCAAGACATTGTGTTAGAGTAAGTTCAGTATTGCAGAGGTTTTGTTAGAGTAAGTTCAGTATTGCAGAGGTTTTGTTAGAGTAAGTTCAGTATTGCAGAGGTTTTGTTAGAGTTAGTCCAGTATTGCAGAGGTTTTGTTAAGTTGCAGAGGTTTTGTTAGAGTTAGTTCAGTATTGCAGAGGTTTTGTTAAAGTAAGTTGAGTATTTCACAGGTTTTAATGGTAGAGTTAAGCATTTCAGAAGTTTTGGTGAAGTGAGTTCCTTACCTGAAGTAAATGCTGTACAAGCTTCATTTGAAAGAACAGAGAAAGGTAAATGTTACTATTAAATAAAAAGAGTAGTCTTTCTGAAGTTGAAATGAGGAAAATCTGGATTAATGGATTAAGTGTCCTCCAGGCTGCCCATTTTCCATGCTTCGCTGTGTAGCTGAAGTTGCAGAAAAAAATGGTGATATAAACATGATATTAGTTGGGGAGAAGAGTATCTGTCAGAATTAGTTTGTGCTGATGGTATGTTGGCTTTCATTAGAAAGTTAATGCTGGTTATACTCAGTGTAATGTATCAACATGCAAGAAGGTATTTTATATTGATGAAGTATGTGTTTGGTTGTGCTAGGTACTAGTATTGAAAAGCTGTCTTGTTGATGAGAGATTGGCATGCTGGTGTTGAGTTAACACCTTATTTAGTAGCTTCATTATGTGTATAATAGAGACATATTGACCAGTACACTGACAATTTACATTAACTCTCATTGGTGATGGTCCAAATGTTCTGTGCTTCCAACTTCACCAAATGACAATTATGGTAATATCAGCGCTACAGAATGGAGTAACAAACAAAAAAAGTGTGTGTGATTAACGACAGAAACATAAAGTAATGGACAATCAACATAAAAGTTTGATCTAGATTTTGTCCAACATTTTCTGGATAATTGCTTAGAATTTCTTCAAAGAAGCTGTTATTGTCAGTCTGTCAAATGTTGGGGTGTTCCTTTGAATTTATTGTGGAAAGTTGCAACATTTAACCTTTTCTCAGCTAATTTATCCTGTATAAATGGTAAAACTAACCAGTTTATTTTAGGTTACATCAATATCTAGAAACTGTAAATAGCTTGTAATTCAGTTAACTGACATGGCAATTTTACTTTTTTTGCTTGTCCAGCATTCAGGTCTAGTTTTAAGATGTGCTTGTTCGAACCAAACGTTCCTGGACTAGGTTGTGTCTAAGATTTATGTAATGCATTTCATTGATTTTTGGGATTCACTTTTCACTTTTGCCAGACAATGGTCTATTTTAAATATAAAAATGTCCTCTTGAGTTAATACAATTTCCCATTTTCTGAATTATCATCTGTTTTTGTACTTGCATTACATCATGTAACACGGAAAGCGTAGGGGGAATGGTCAGTTCATTGGTTACTTTCTAGATTGCTTGAGACTATTAAACATATTGAACAAAGGCCAAAATGTCTGTAACGTTCAGATTGATCCATCCAATCATAACTTGTCTCAATATCTTGTTCAATCATAATGTCAAAATTATGAACAAATGAAGATGTACATTTTTTGTTTCTATTGATATTGACTGTTTGATAGTAAGGTCTGTTAGTTAGTCTGATTTTTGAATTTGGATTTTAGTAGTGCCAAGGGTTTTCTTTTTCTCTCTCCGTGGTATGAAAGGCAATGCAAAAACAATTGGTTCCATTTGATTCAAAGTCTGAAAGTCACAAGATTAGATGGGAGCAAGGATAATGCAATACAAATTAGAAAAATACAAAAGTTGTTTTATTGAGTCTGTTCATGATGTGCTGTAGTGGTATATATAATACAGTCGGTTGTCCAATAAGCACTGTGTTAATTTACAGAATTTTAAAGTATTCTCCTGGAGTCTGTGTCACTTTAATTTGTGAGGTTCTAGATACAGATTTATAGAGGAATGGTTATTTACTAGGCTGCATGGGTTTGGTTTTACTTCCTGATTGCATTCTTTTAAAATAGAAATTATGTTTGTCAAGGCTAGGTTTTTTCTCAAGTTACTAGTATGGATTCAGCTCTGTAATTGAGCCTTTATAGTATGTGTCATGTAACTGCTTAAGTTGTGAATCATACTAATTTTGAATCTCACTTCATCAACCAATGTTCTATTCTATTCTATTCTATCAATAGGTATTGTCTGTCTACATGGCTTTGTCTCTCTTATTGATGTACCATACTTAACAGATTGATATAAGAAAAGGTTTCACAAGATAGCGTCTATAATTAAACAAAAAATCTCAGTTTCTTACTTTTCTGGTGATGGGAGGAACACATCTTGTCTCCTAATTGAGAAGATTGGTAGAGATGGCATCAATAAAGTAATAGTCAAGAAGATAAAACACCCTATAGGAGAAAGATCACATTCTTTATCATAATTTAATAGTGAACTCCACAAATCTTTCTGGCGTATTTAGAAACTAAAGAAATTACTTTTATAGATCACTGGCAGTTTTTTTTTTACATCTCCGAGGTTTATCAAGACATAGTCTCACAGTTTCTATATTAAATTAATGGTGTAGCCTGTATTGTTCTTTTTTCTTGGCACTTGAATTCAAATTCTGGGCATGTGCTTGTATTCTTTAAATTAAGTTAATCAACCAATATAAGCATGTTTCAGGACAATGCTTTGATGCATGGGAAGTCAGGGAGGTATACAGCTATGGTTTTCTACTCACAAGTTAATCTAATGCCAAGTGCATATTATAAAATGCAGAATTTAGGCTGTAAATTATATAATATGAAGAATAAATGTCAAGAATTAATACATTTTGCTGATAAAAGCATGAAAATATATGTTGAGCAGAGATGATTTAATGAAATAAGAAGCTCATTATTAGTGATAAAAGACATACTTTCTAATGAAATACAGAGGTTTATTTGTTATTAGGATTTCATTAAGACAGAAATGGTGTCTATTTAAGATGGGGAAAGGGGAATGTTTGTCCTCCATTAAGAATGTCATGCTCATTCAGTTCCATTACAACTGTGACCCTGTTTTGTCATAATTTATTGACGTGAATACTACTTTTCAGGCTCTGGACTTGAACATTATTAAAATCAGGAAATTGTGTCCTATAGAATTATTAAAATCGAGGAATTGTGTCCTTTAGAATGAAGCTGAAATAATTAGATTTAAAGCAACTATTTCTAAAGATTTGGATGCTTATGTAGCCAAGTAGTTAAGGTTGTGATTTTAAACTATTTGCCACTCACCATTGTGGGTTTGAATCTGATGTGAAACCTAGGATTCTTTCATTTGAGGAAGCTATTCTGCTGTCAAACTAGCTGACAGAAAGTCAGTGGTGTCTTCATGTGCTGATTGGCATTTCACTGTACAACCTTTACAGTACCATAAGACTCAAAACCCAAACCCATCAGACAAAAAAATCCTTAAGATTTACTTTGTACAAGAGCAAATTAAAGGAAACAACATTTTGTTTTCTGAATATATTTTGATGGAATCTTAACAAAGAAATTGATCAACTTAAATATTTTCCCTGTTTTATGGTATCTATATTGAAGTGCAAGCACTAAATCATTATGATAGAGGAGATTCTATCAATATTTGTCTCCTGTTTTTAAACTGGTTAGAATAGATGAGTGAAATGTGCGGCCAATGTTTGGAAATAATGATCAGTACGTAATGGCTTCATTATTGAATTTTCTTGTTTATTAGATCGTGGGTTACATGAAGTAATTCCAGTCAAATATTCTCTCGCTTTCGAATAAAACATGTCGCTTTCGTGATGTATGTACGTGACATGGGAGCCGAGATATTTTCTTCACTTGAAACAATACTTAGATCATCACAAAAGAACAAATTTATAATAGGTCTGAGTGTGGCTGAAAACGTATGAGCTATTATCCTTAAACAAGAATCTGTCTGTAAGGAAAGAAACTAAATGAAACTAAATATATTGCCAAATTATTTTTTGATTTATAGGGATAGTAATATATTACAGTAATTTTGGAATTGTTTCGTTTTCTGACAAATTATCCCAAATATATATATGCAAACAAAAAATTTAAACAATGACGAACCAATAAAGTGCATCATAATGTCATAATTTTGACGATTGGAGTATGTTTTATTAAAATTACAGCTAATGATTTGTGTGAATTAATTCAGCTAATTCATGTCAAATCTGCCTTTGGCCAATGACTGTGAATAGTTATTGTAAGTTTGAATTTATATTCTGATTTTTCTGTTCAAGTACTGTTGATTAATGAACACCAAACTTCCCCCAATTTTGTATCCCCTTCCCATGTGCCCCTGAGTATCAGTGATTATGTGATTAGCCTATCCATGCTCTGCCTTGTGCCCTGCCCTGTTTTTGTTTGGGATTGTCCTTGGCATCTTGCCACTGGTTCTTACTGCTGGGTTGTGTGGGGGTTACGTTCACTGAACGCCCCCTTTCCTTGTTGATCTTGTGTATCATATTCCATTCATATACATATAAGATGAGTAGGACAAATCTTACACTGGAAATTTGTCTCTCTTCTTGCTTGATCATCACAGAATAAAATGCTTCTAACTTTTAATAGGATGATATGCAAGAGAAAATTAGATTTTCTTTCTTATTTACTGACTACTCCTAAATAAAGCCATAAAACTTAAAGCCAGCATTGAAAAGGAATTGATTTTCATAGGATTTCTTTTTCTGTATTATAAAATTCAATTTAAGTTTTATACTTTCTACATCTCTTCTTTAATCACATCTGTTAGAATAGTACATGAAATTGCCTGTCATTTGCTAGAAGTAGGAGCTCAGGATAGCACAGTCATAAAAATGATGATGATATTTATAGTTAGGAGATGAGATGTTTTAAGTAGCATTGTGTTAGAGCACTGAAACATCAACCTGTCAGGTTGTCAGTGCCATAAAGTAAACCCTGGAGACAACACATTGCCATTTCCAACAGTTGTAAGTTTTCTGAGTTGTTATTTTCTCTCTCTTTCTAAAATGATTGGGCTTTGTCTTTTACTATGCAAAAATGTAAATGGTTATAAGATCTTGTTATGCATGCATTGCAATAATATATTTCACCGTGTTTCTTTGACATATTTATATGTACATGTATATCTCTCTGATGATTGGTTTCATATTCTTATTATTTTTGGCTGAAATTCAATTCATTTTCAATCTCATATATTCTATTCTGGCATATTTAAGAGCTGTTTTAAAGTAGAACCATGGGCAGATGTTTCAGGTGTCAAAGTTTGAATTGTCCACAGTGTCAGGAGTATAATCAGAATTATTCCAAAGAAATATGTTTTGAATCATGTATTGCCAAGCCCATATTTGTAAGGTTTTTGAATCCATAAAACTGGATCTTTTTTGCTGCATTGTATGCCCATCTTGTTTTGCATATGCTGACCATTATTTTGTTTCTCTAGACCATGATTTAGCCGATCATGGTTTTGCTTGTTCTGACTGGTTTGCTTGTTCCGACTGGGTTTACTTGTCTAGCTGGCCATGGATTTGCAGATCCTGACTATGGTTTTGTTTGTTGCTTGCTCATCTTGCTGACTTTTACATACTTAAAAAAATGTTACAAATGCTTTTGCCATACCCATGTCAGATATACAAAGGAGTGATGGTACACCTTGTTTCGTCCATTCTTCATTAACAGGCATTTTGTTTGGCCTATTACTCTTAAATTTTCATTCAAATTGTATATGTTTACGATAAACTAAGTGTGTCCATATATATTGCCATCATTATAGTCCTGTCTTGTACAAGGTCTATAAGAAGCAACATAAAAAAGTCATCATAAATCTTGAAGTCTTTATGATGGTTATAGGACCTGTCACACTGCCAAGCATCGTTGGGCAAAGTGAGTCAATGCACCTTACATAACTGTACATAATCTGTAGATTATAAGCACCTAAACTAAGTTATAGTTATGTTGAGCATAAATAACAACATATTTCATGAGATGTTATTATAGTTCTGCTGTTGTCTTCAAAACCAGTCCATAGTTATACATGGAACTTGAGATAAAGGCATTTAATTACTTTATTGCATGTTTATGACAAATCTTCTGCTAGAATTTTACGACAATTTTCTGAAGTCATCATAAAACATGAGCAGAATGCATCTCAGCTTTATAGAGAAAAAAGACTGAAATGAGATTGTCTGAATTTTTACTTTGTGATGGGCTCGTCATATTTTTGTTCTGATGTTCTGGAATAGTAATTTGTGTTCTGTCAAAGTTTTTCTTGTCTGATGGAAACCAGCTGTGTTTGTATTATATCCTACAGCAGGTGGCAAATAATTTGACATCATCTTTTGCTTTCTATATAATATGTTTGAGCTCAGTCATGATGTAGTTATGATTGGTGTACAAAAGTTGTTTGTTAATAGCACATTAAATTAAGGTCTTAAGTGAAAGAATGCAAAATATTGTTTGTCATCAAGGTTCATGACAAGGTGATTGTTGTACTGGTGATGGAAGGAATCATTGTACATGATGATTCTCTGTTTTATGAAACTCTTTGGCAAAAGGTGAAGGTCATGGGAATGGAGTAACAGTGGAATTACATACCCATCTGGCAAAAGGTGAAGGTCGTTGGAATGGAGTAACATTGGAATTACATGACCATCATTGTGAAGCATTGTACCAAAGGGGTCAAGCATAAGCAACATGGTTGGCTAAAGAAAGGTCAGTGGTTCTACACAGGACTGCCTAAGTGATTCCAAAAGTGTATGCATAAGGTGGTTTTGGCTAAGAAAGTACACTTCTGTCTCAAAATTCACCATATGACAATGCTAGTAGCATCAGTACAACTTCAAATCTACCAGAAATGTTGTACCAAGTTCTGTCAAACTGCATGTTAACTAAGTCACAAAATATTGTGAACATTTGACCATCATGTGTTAATTCTGTAGTTGTCTGTTTTACTAACTGGTACTCCCTAAAATTGTAAGTTAATGTTAATTGACCTCTACTATAGCTAAGCTTTTCAAGTCAGTTCGGAGAAGTTCACTGAGTCTTTTCTTACTTGTCCTTGACAATTGATCTCTGAAGTCATTAAGTCGTATGGTCATTTGTCTCTCACTGCTGATTTAGATGTCATATGAGAGTATGGGGATAAGTAGGGGAGAAATTGGTTATTACTGGTTAGTTATCCAGGAAAGCTGGTTAACCAGCATTAAAACCAACCAACCAAACCTGACAATTAGGCCATGTTTACAGCTTTGTCAGCACAACATCTTGTATGTCCGATTTAAATGACTGTCACTATAGGATAGAACGGGGTTTACCTGCTCATCTTTACTTTTATTCCTTTATCATTTTGATTGCATGTTTCAAGAAAAGATAGGGATTAGTTCATCTGACAGATATAGCAAGGTTAAAGGTTAGGACAAAGAAAATATAAAGTAAAGATATATGATAAATAACTGGAGGCATTGGAGGACAGACAGCTAATGTATTAGCATAGTGAAACATTACTCTTATCTTCCTCTTTACTTAATTTTACATAATGATAATGATACTGGCTGACAGCTCCATAACATCACAAGAATAATATTGGCACTGCTATAAATAAGATAAATAACATGTTTCTGTGCCCACATTTTTTCTTGCCAAAGAACCCATGCTCAACGTACAGTTAATTTCCTATCTGTCTTATTAAGCGATGTCTTTTGCCAAATGTCACGCTCTTTATCTGTCATAAAATAATACATATAGCTAGGCATCTTGTAGACTTGATAGTGAGTTGTATAAACTGTCTATTAGACTACTTCCTTTTTACTCATTTATTGAACGTAAATTTATACCAGACTAGTTCATTACACGCTGAACTCTCAACAGAGTACACCAAAGCTTTTGTAGAATCTCCTTTCATTTTCCAGAGACTTTTTAAAATAGATACTGTTTTTACAAAAACTGCAAAAAAAAAAAAAATTTAAGATTTATTGATTCAATTTAGATCTTTTTTTCTCCATAATTTGCAATATTATATGAACAGTTATATATTATACAATATATTATTATACAATATATGAAGGTATGTACAAGTTACCTGTACTTTAAGAGTTTTACATGTAAATACACTCAACAGCCAATTAGAGAAGCACCTGTTACAGTCAATCAATCTGTAATTGATTAAGCTTATTGCCTCATTTAGATACCATAGCTTATATAATATCTTTATATCTGAAACTAAGAAGTATAGTCAGTAGATGTTATGAAAAAAAATTTATAGTCTCAATTTCTGTGATTCAGACAAATTTATTTAAAACATCAAAGGGTAAAAGATTAATTGTCCTGTTTTTAGGGGTGATAATGCTTAGGTAATCAAGGGTTTATTGCAAACACTGAAACAACATGCTCATAAAAGTCATTTCCTTAGGGTGATGTATCCATTTAAATTTTGCAATGCCCATCAGAAATTTCTGACAATATGGATATTTGAAAAAAAAATAGTAAAAAAAAGAGAAGTTTTCAAGCTTTGTAAGAATGTTTATCAATGGTTGTTGTGATCTGATTTTGTTGTTTTCTATTTTCATTTTGGAGGTCATGGTCACAAGAACATCTGATTTGATATGTTCTGTTTCATGTCCATTATCATCAACAGTATATTTGTAGAATGCTCGAAGGATTTGTTTTCTGTCAAGCTTATTGGATAATGTATAAAATGTCATACAATATCTGATATATACTAATTGGTTTTATCTTTGACTGCTGCATGAAAGAATTTGATTGTTTGAGAGTAGCAGATTGTGTATCATTTCTGATGGTAGTTAATGACAATACAGTATGCTTAGTTTAACTCAGTGGCTTCATAGGGGAATCCATGGCTGAGTGATTTAGGTTGTTGACTTCAAACCACTAGTGCCTTTCACCTCTGTATTTAAGCAGCGCTGCTGTCTTTTGGATTCTTCATGACTGTGAGAGAAGTGGATACAGTGGATCTTCTCAAAGTAATTGACCAAGGATCAAACTTCAGATGATATTAAGTAAGAAGTATTTTTAGTCTCCCAGACAATTACAAATCAACATAAGGATGGGGACAAGGTTCATATTATAATTTTGATTTTTGATGAGAAAGAATAAGAAAGAAAAGCACATAAACAAGGGTTCTATTATATCTTATAATTGGAAGCTTCCTCTTGCCTTTGATATGGTTGTATATCTATTTTAGTTTTGACTTGTCTGAAGATTTAGCATGTGTTTTTGTGTTGGTTGTGTGATGAGCATGTAGAATATTCTGTAAAGAGTATGTCTGTTTAATGTGAGAGGTTATTAAGCTGATGAGACTGTTAACAGTTTGACACTGTCAAGAGCTGTAGCAATCCTAATGAAAGCTTTTGTAGTATCTCGACAGCCACACCAGGCATTTGTACCTGGTTTATACCAGTGGAAATATAATGCACACATGCCCATGAAACAAGATTTATAGAAGTCTCCAGAGATAATGATTACTTCTATGAAATCATTTTGTTATGCAATTTTTTCTTATTTTAATTTAATTGTGTCTAAGGTAGAACAAATCTTGGACAAAAAATTCTTGTTTCACTTTCTTGAAAATATTTTTGGCTTACCTTGTTCAGGGGCATCAATGACGAGGAGTTAAGGTCTCTGACTTATACTTTCTTCTACACTGTTTCATGTTCAGTCTTACTGGATACATGTAAGGAAGTTGTCCAATTAGAGGAGGTTGTTAATCTTGCTGATAAAAAGTAAGTGTTCCAGTTTAGGTGTAAGCTTGACACTTCTGAAGGTCACTAAATGACCATTGGTGTGCATCAAAGAAGTGCACATGCAATTAACCTGTTCTTAGGATATCAAAGTCTTATTATAAAATTTGAGCAGCTTACAGTGTAGAGTTTGGTCAGACTTGACACATTCTAACAGAAGCTGGCTTACATGGTGCTATAGTGGTGCATGGCAGATAGCTGTTAGTTTCCTTGTTTAATAACTCATACTTGGTCAAAATAATTTGACCTGTTTAAGGAGATTCTGTGATAAACTTATGTTTTGGGTCAGAATCTCATCATTAAAGTAAAACAACAACTTGCCATGGAGACTATAAAAATAATTTTAGTGTTAAAAGCAGCATATGGAAATAAATTCAATAAATATCAAGTCTGGTATGGATTGATACAGTTTGAAGTTTTCAGACATGTGTGTACCCAATAACTCTGTGTTTCAATGACAGTTTAGAAATGTTTATTATCTTTACAGACTATTCTAAATTTGTTTTTCTTAGAACATGTTTCAATCATAGGTTTTCTTATTTGACAATGAAAGGTTAACATTGTCTTAATAATGTACTTTTATTCAAGGGAAAGTGAGTTGACTGTCTACAAAAAATACTGATTAAAAATGTTGGACAAGGTACTGCAATAGGGGTAGCAAATGCAGTGCTAGATGTGTTCTGATTTGTAAGCAACCAAAGCAGACCATGTTTAGACAGCATGGATGTGACTGGTTGAGACTGGTCACATGGGTTGATTAAGTTTCCTCTGGCATTGTAACGGTTAATTAAAGAATGATGTTTAGTTTGGGTGAAAAAGAAGATAATTTTAGGAATGTGTTGGGGAGTTTTTTAGGGTCATTATAGTTGTAGTTTCATAACTGAAACAATTATGTTAACCATTTTCCTCACACATGCTCGTTCATCTTCATTTCACTCTAGCATGCTCATTCAGGGCTGATCATCACATGTTTTTGCGTCAGGTTCTATCATCTTATCTTTTCACCTGAATTAAATTAAAGCCTTATATAAAAGAGAGGACGGTTGATACACCTTAAATACTGTTAATTGTGAAAATTTTCTTTTAATTGTTGAGCAAGAGATTTGTACCTGGTTAAAGTTTGATTTTTTCTGTGTTTTGTAAATGGGATTTAAAAAAAATTGATAAAGTCTATCCATTTGTAATGAGAGATAATGAATTGTGATCGATTGTACTGATTGCAAAAAAAAGATTTTTTTTTATTTTTGACAATCTTTGGAGGTATAACTCCTTAATATTCCTTTTCTCTCTAATTGTCACTTTATTAATAATAAGATCAAAGAAATAATGTATCTTTGTTGAAATTTATTAAAAATAAATAAATCTTTATTTTTGTTTTTCCTGCATGCATTTAGTGAGATATAATAATATCAAACAATATAATTTATTTTAAATTTCATTTTCTTCATTGATAACAGAATAAGTATTGTACACCAGACATCTGGTATTTTCATGCACTGATTTAATGTCATTCTCAGATAATATTTGTTGGTGTCAAAACCACCTGGTTGTCATTCGGTAATAAGTTTAACACTAGGGTAGGGTCTGTAGAATCTATCAGTTCTATAAAGGAAGCTGTATATTTTAACTGTTCTGACGTAAAGATGAGTTAATCAATATTGTTTCATTGACATTTTCTATTTTTACTGCCTGCTACGAAGCTGTCATTAAGTTGAGAAAAATAATTAGCGCTAGTTATGTTATGACGCTGATTACTGTAACATATACTGTAAAAATATCTATAACTCAAACTTTTGGAACAAGGAAGTCTGAATGAATAAAAAAAGAAAATGTACTATAAAGTACAGTACAACGAAAAACTATTCCCTTGTTGTACTTTAAAGATGGTAATATTATATTATCTTTTTGATCATGAATGTAGAATGTATTTTGGTATATTTTAATTATATCAATGCAGTTTTGTTCTTTACTTTGAAACACATAACATAATTATTATAAAGGCCTTCTATTGCTGTGGCTTCGAAATCTAGGGGGTGTATGTTGCTGACTTGAGATCACTTGCCCGTCATTGTAATGGGTTTGAATCTAGACAGGGGTATTTAATGTGATCATGTCAGGTAGGGCCCCCTACCATCATAATTTGATTTTTCTACCCTGGTGCCTGTCTATACCTAAATACAACAGTTGGGTTTCTAGGATAGCACTGAAAAAATGGCTAAATGACCTTCAAAGTGATGGTCTGATCAACTCAAAAGCACACATTCAAGAATGAAGAGGTATACAGAAAAAGGCCATATCGGTCATTTTCAACAGGTATATTAATTTTAAGTTTAAAATAAAGATTATTGTGAAGCTACCATTTCTTAAGTAGATGACTTTATCAGTATGTTTTATCTTGAGAATTGAGATACTACCTAGATTATCGTCAAAAACCCATTTTTATATGTTTGCCACTTTAAACTAAAGAGATTACCATGCAAGAACAATTGAAATAGCATAGGGAATGCTATCTTGAATTTTGATAAAGAAAATCCAAGGGTGTTTTTCAAAACAGGAAAATAACTTGACATCCTGTAAAGACTAGATGTCCATTATGGTCTGCTTAACAAAATTTTAAAGTTGATATTCTTTTTCTTAAACAAAAGATGAACTGTTTCTGTGCAAACAAATAACGAGCAAAGATAAACATCGTTTAGATTCAACAAATTTCGGGTTCTTTTGTTGGAAATTGAAAAACGTTTCGAAACTTTGTATCTTCCGTGACTGTTGATCATTGGGCTGCAACATAGGGAAATAAAAACACTTAAGACTGGCTTAACGTTTTAAACACTCGAGTGTCTGATAAGTTTGTTTCGCATTAAGTTTCTTAATTGTTGGTTAAGATTGTTTAAGTTAAAAAGTTTGGTAATTTAGTCCGCAATTATAGAGTAGGTGATGAATTGAGAGGAGGTTGGTCTTGAAAAAAATATACAAGAAGAATCAGGAGTTTTAAAAAGTGTGTTTTCTATTAGTGTGGATATTACCTTGACAAATTGCATCGCAAAAATGGAACTGTATTATATGGTAAGAAAAATCTTCAGTGAATTTTTTTATGTTATTATTCTCTTTTCAGACAAGTTTAGTAGATATTTGGACGGTTTTGATGCTGATTTCTACTTTAAGTGTGTGCATCATATCTTTACCTTGCTACATCAGAAGTTAAAATGATCTACAAAATTTGTTCAGTTTAGTATAGTAAATATTTAATGTGAGTGTACTGGATCACCTTCTGTAGGGAATGGTAATTTAGTTACCTTTCAGGAACTAAACAGTTAGTCCAGTGATTTGACATTTATCTTAATTAAGCAGATGAAGTGATAAAATATTAAATTAGCATCTTCCTAAATGTCATTAAAATAAAGAAACATTTGTGTGAGTGACAGATTTATCTTTTTCTTATTGAAACAGGAAATTCTTCAAAACACGAAGGACAATAAAGTGGTCACATGGGTCCTTATTTAAGTTTTTGACATAATTGAGCCGCGTCATGACAAAACCAAAATAGTGCATTTGCGACCAGCATGGATCCAGACCAGCCTGCGCATCCGCGCAGTCTGATCATGATCCATGCTGTTTGCTGTCAGTTTCTCTACTTGTTATAGGGTTTGTAAGCGAACAGCATGGATCCTGATCAGACTGCGCAGGTGGTCTGGATCCATGCTGGTGACAAACGCATTATGTTGGTTTTGTCGTGACGCGGCTCATATTAAGTTTTTATTCTTGAATTTGTTTAAAGATATTGTGAGAGTTAAAGCTTGTTAAGGAAAGTTCTTTAAATCGTTTTCTGCCAATTTTGTAAAATGGAAAAGTTTGCCTGGCTTAGGCCAATATTATAGATATTTTTAATTTCAGATATTTGAAATTTAAAATACCAAATTAATTAATTTGAATGATAATTTTTTTCATATTAATTTTAGCTTTGAAAATGGAAGTTAACTTTGTTGTATTGGGTAAAAAAAATCATGGTCATGTTATTACCTATTTTTTGGTGCCAGTAAGAAAAGCTGGGTTGTGATAATAACATGTGTCTGTCTACAGGAAATCAAGTGTTGATAGGAATTAGACCCTGGTATATAAACTATTTTTGTATGGTACTAAATGAAGGTGTCAAGATTACTTGCCTTCCACACTTTCTAAATTAAGAAATTTTGGTTCCTGCCTTATTTGGCTTGTTTATGAGTTATTTGGGTTTCTTGTTTCATGATGGCAATTCAGCTATCACAGGGGTTGTCATAAAAATACCCTAAATCTTATACTTGTAAACAACAGTGAAACAACAGTGGCATTTAACAACAGTCAGTTCCAATATATGGCTGGATAAACAATGTCAGAATGTAATGAAACTGTTTCCTATTCAAGCACCATGCAGTCATTTGTGAACCTAGGAACCCCGCCCCCCACTCCCCGGTGCAGGGGAAGGCTTTAGATAGCAAGACATCTAAGCCCAGTTTTACCTTCTGCCTGTCCCCCAAATTTGTCTTAAGGTTTTCAAAATTTGATTTATTTTTATTGCATGGAAAAAGGTTTCTTTTATATTGTAAATAAGAGCAAATGCAAACAGTGGAATAATTTTAAGAAATGAAAATAAACTGTATTTAATGTTAAGCATGCATTTAGAAACATATGGTATTCCTATTAATTTGTTTGAAGAAGTCAGTGAATACCACAGTGGCATCAGTAGATGATGTGGTGGTGGTGTGGGGGGGGGGGAATATATTATCAAGTGTGATCTGTTTGTGGTGTTATTATTGGTGATCAATTTGTCAGTATCAGTTAATGTCAGTTCCGCAGATTAGCAGACGTCATTATTGGTGATTAACAGCTGGTCAGTATGATATGACAATTACATTATACTTAAACAGTTTCCTCACTGAATTTTTTGTCCTTGAGTCTGGCTCTGACCATTTACTGTTAGTATATCTGAAGTACTAGAATAGGCAACAAGTTAAAATAGTCTGAACAGATGGCATATTAATGCAAGTGTATGCTTAGATTCATTCTTAGTTATATAAAATGATGATGGTGTCAACAAATTATAAGCCGAGTGATGGCATAGTGGTTAACTGATGTCTGCCTCTTAACCAAGGGGTTGTTGGTTTGAGCCCAGATGGGGTCACAGCCATGGTTCCTTATAAGACACCAGTACAGGTAAGTTGCAGGATGGCCTACTTAAAAGATTGATTTTTATAAACTTACAATCCTTCTTCACATCTGAGCCTAAATAAAATATGTTTAAAATGAATTATCATCCATACAAGTTATACATAAAACGTGAAATCAGAGAAACCATTAGAATGTAGATCATGTAGTTTATAACAATACAACCTTATACATTAAAGTCCTGAAAATTTTAATTTAGTTTGGATGTTTTTGGGTTATTTTGGGATTTTTTTCAAGGGTAAAATTATAGATTTCTTTTACTAGGTCTTAAAGGGTCTATTTTGTGGATTTTCAAATTACCATGTGTGCAGTCATTGAAATTTGATATATGTGTTTGTTTTGTATTTAGTCATGGGCATGCCTATAGGACCTTGTATCTCTGAATAAAGACTATGTTAGAATACTAGGTGTTATTTACCATACCCAAGCTGAATTGATGTATTAAATGGACTTGCCCTGCTTTTAATTTAGAACAGTCTATTGATAATTTAGGGGGTGTCATCCCATTTATAAACTTGAGCAGCAAATGGGTGGTGCTTCCGACCTGCAGACTCTTTACTGGCGACTATAATGCATTAGTAATTATAATCACTGCACATCTATTTAAATGTCCTGTTTTAACAATTAATTGGGCAAATGTTGTTGTTCAATTTTGTATGAGACCATCTTTCAACAAAGACCACATTGTTCTTTGTAGAGAGGCCAGTCTGGTACTGTGTTTCCCACAGAATTATATGGTAGTTGAAGTGCATGGTTGATTTTATTTGCAATATCATCACATACCGTGATACGTGACTGTGTCTGCTTATTAACTCTAAGTCTGCTCCTGGTGGCTAATCTACCCATGAAACCATTGCCAACCAAGACCAGTCAGCACATTCTGTGTTCTCTGATCATGGTCTGCGCTGTTCACTATTCAGTCACTACATATTTAGAAATTTTCTCTTAAAATAATAAATGGTTTTGCACATATTGAGAGATTTTAGTTAGATTTACGATATTCAGGAACTTAAAAGATATACCTGAAATTTTTGTAAAAGGAAGTATGTATTGCCTCGTTTCATCTAAGTTACAGTTTATTCTTCCTTTTACAGAATTTCCTTCCTTATGTCTTTAAGTCTCACCTTTGTATTTAGGGAAAGGTTGAATTATTTTTCCTGCTTCATAAAGGAAATTTAATTTTCTTTCAAAATTAGAGACTATATTTCTATATCTATTATCAACTCACATGGAAATGTGTGCATGCTCTGCTTAACAATTAGTAGTCATTTGTTTGATCAAGTTGTATTGGCTTACATGTGTGATAATTAAAAAAAATGAAGTTTTGTCATTAGTGAGACAGCATGAAACAAGACTGACACTTTTTGTGTCGCCTTGAAAAGACTTTTGTGTCGCCTTGAAAAGGTGACATATAGGGGTTACTTTTGTCGGCGGTGTCGGCGGCGGCGGCGTCTGTGTCGGCGTCGTTGTCGGCGTCGGCGTCCGCTAAAGCTTGTCCGGAGCATAACTCAGTCACTATAAGTCTGATTGACTTCAAACTTGGTATGCATGCTTCTTTCAATAACCTGAAGTGCAGTGCACAAGGACCGGTACTCTGCAGTTCTTATTTTTTGAGTTATTGCCCTTTGTTAATTTTCATACTTTAATTTTGTCCGGGCCATTTCTCTTCAACTAAAAAAGCTATAGACTTGAAACTTCATAGGATGATAGATCTCATTAAGAAGAAATGCAGTGCACAAGAACCAGTACTCTGCACTTCCTAATTTTTGAGTTATTGCCCTTTGTTAATTTTCATACTTTATTTTTGTCCGGGCCATTTCTCCTAATGTATAAAAGCCATGGACTTGAAACTTCATAGGATGATCGGTCTCATTAAGAAGAAGTGCAGTGCACAAGAACTGGTACTCTGCATTTCTTATTTTTTGAGTTATTGCCCTTTGTTTATTTTCATTTTTTAATTTTGTCCGGGCCATTTCTCCTTAAGTATAAAAGCTTTGGACTTGAAACTTCATAGGATGATAGATATTATTATTAAGAAGTGCAGTGCACAAGAATCGGTACTTTGCATTTCTTAATTTTTGAGTTATGGCCCTTTGTTAATTTTCATACTTAATTTTTGTCCTGGCCATTTCTCCGAAAGTATAAAAGTTATGGACTTGAAACTTCATAGGATGATAGGTCTCATTAAGAAGAAGTGCAGTGCACAAGAACTGGTACTCTGCATTTCTTATTTTTTGAGTTATTGCCCTTTTGTTTATTTTCATTTTTTAATTTTGTACGGGCCATTTCTCCTTAAGTATAAAAGCTATGGACTTGAAACTTCATAGGATGATAGATCTCATTAAAAAGAAGTGCAGTGCATAAGAACTGATACTCTGCATTTCTTATTTTTGAGTAATTGCCCTTTGTTGATTTTCTTACTTTATTTTTGTCCTGGTCATTTCTCCTCAAGTATGAAAGCTATGGACTTGAAACATCATAGAATGATAGATCTTATTGATAAGAAGTGCAGTGTACAGAAATGCTGCTCTGCACATATTATTTTTTTAGTTATTGCCCTTTGTTATTTTTCATATTTCATTTTTGTCCTGGCCATTTCCCCTAAACTACATTGTTCACAAGGCGACACATCCGACTCGCGGAGTTCTAGTTGTAATTAAATAATAGCTTAATTTTGCCCCATTACAGAACATTTAATTAAAAAAATAAAGGGAAAAATTGCCCTTTCTAAATTAAAATTAACTTTTTTACATTTTAATAAAGAAATTAGATGAGGAAGGTAAAAAAATAAAATAAAACCCCTTTGAAAAATTGTCAGATATTATTTTATAATTTCAAATTTTAAAATAGAGAAACCTCAGCTGGAACAAACTGAATTTTAAAATGTTTCCCATTAAGAGAGCACCTGCTTTTGATGATAAGTTATCTCGCTGATAAGATACTCTGGTTTCTGAAATTTTCATTTTTTGTGTAAACTTTCAAACTGTACTTGGGTTTTTGAGTGGAATATACATGTTGTATAATAAATACACAATAGCTTCTTGTATTTCAAGGAACTTATTATTTTATTACGAAAATAATGTCCTTGCAGATATTCAGTTTCTGATAGAATTAAAATCCTTTTGAGGTAAAAACCATAAATTTCCTGGAAAATATTATGAAATAATTACCCTCTTCTATTATTTCGGAGTTGTTATAAGTAGGATTTCTACGTAATTACTTATAGGAGAAGGAAATTTTTGAAAGTGCCTGTTGTTGTGTAAAAGTAGTTTTCAAGTATTGAAAGTAGTAATGGCTTGACTGCCTGTCTTTGTTTTTCCAACATAACTTTTCAAACAGAACAAATGCTAGGGTAAATATCAGACTTAATTAAGATAGTAATAATTACCATTATGAACAAGAAATGTTCTATATATTTTAGCACACCACTAGAGAAGTGATAATAGATCAACTTCCCATTATTAGTTCACTTTGGATTTCCAGCCCCCACTTTTAACTGAATGATGATTTGTTTGTAATAAAAACTGTTTTATCACGAAGAACAAAGGTATCTCATGGCCTTGTTTCCATAAAACCATGACAGAATAAAATTTAGTGTAACATCTGTAAAATGTCAGAGAGGGGAACCAAGTGCTTGAGTTTTGTACCTCCCACAGTAAGAGGTAAGTTAATGACAGTCAGTGAGGGGAACCAGCCGCTTGTGCTTGGTACCTCCCAGATCAATAAGTAGGTAATGATAGTGCTAGTTTTACAGAACATGTCAGCAATTGTTGGGTTTGTATGGTAACAAGACAAGCATAAAAATATCATTATTTACATACATTTTTCATGTTGAGAGGTTTTCTGGGAAGTATTTTCATTCATGGATCAGCTCCAAATGTAAGGTATGCTTGTATTTGTTTGTACGCTGCATTATGCATGCTGAGAAGAAAAAATGCCATGCGCACCAACAGTAAGTAAGGTTAAATGAGGAGAAACTATCAGAAAAATACCTGGCATTCATTTCTTTACTGATAGAATAAAAAAAAAGATGTTAGATTTGTAGACATCTTGATCTATAAATAATTCACATTTTATCATAATCCTATGGTGTTGTGTTAGAGCCAGCAATGCCTCATATAAACACATTTGTGATCTAAGTATTTTCAAGACTGTGTTTGAAATGCCTTTATAGTGCCAGACAATCTAAAAAGTCCCAAATTCACAAACAAAATTAGGAATCCGATATGGTTACTATCAATTTAAATGTATATAAGATTATTAAAACTTATCAGAGAAAGAAATGGAGTTGACATACACTGATTCTGTATATTTCAGATAATTAGATTGTATAAGAATAGACCTAAATTGATGTCATTATCCTAATTTTAGACTGGAGGCAATACAATTTATTTCTCTAGAAATTTGCTGGAACATATTATATAATTCTATTTAGTTGGTGCACTTTAGTGACAATTTGGTGTTTTCATGTGTAAATTTTAAGTGCAATTGGAGAAAATCTAATGTATTTGAAAGAGGTAAATAATGATTGAAGAAAACACATATTGGGCACAATTTGTTTATTAGTCCCCTACCGGTTTAACCGGAGGGGACTTTAGGTTTACCCTCCGTCCGTCTGTCCGTCTGTCTGTCTGTCCGTCTGTCTGTCCGTCTGTCTGTCTGTCTGTCAGTCTGTCAGTCCGTCAGTCCGTCCGTCCACAAAACTGGATCCCGCGATAACGCAAAAAGTACTGAAAATATTTTTATGAAACTTGATATATGGATAGATGGCAGTATGGAGATTATGCACGTTTTTTTTTTTTCTTCCTATGTTGAAAATTCTGGTTGCTATGGCAACAAATAGTCTGAAAATATGGCAAATTTAGCACATAAACTGGATCCAGTGATAACTCAAAAAGTACTGAAAATATTTTTATGAAACTTGAAATATTGGTAGATGGCAGTCTGGAGATTATGCACATCTTTTTCTTTTCTTCCTATGTTGAAAATTCTGGTTGCTATGGCAACAAATAGCCTGAATTTCAAGATTTCTGATTTAAATTTTTCAGCTTTTTCACTATATGTTCTTTATTTCTTAAGGTGTTTACTTCAAACTTTAAATATAAGTTTCTGGTCATCAACCACATCATATGTGACAAGGCTTATAACTCTAGCACAAAAAATATCAGTATTACCTCCCTTGAACTTAGATTTTTTAGGGGAAAAAAATGTTGTCTTTTTTAAATAACTTCTTTATTTCCTAATGTATCTACTTCAAACTTCATATATATATGTTTCTTATTATCACTCGACATTTTTGAGAAGGTTAAATACTCTAGCAAGACTATTTCCAGAATTATGTCCCCCTTGAACTTAGATTTTTTTCGAGAAACTGGTATTTTCACTCCAACTTCTTCATTCCTTATAGGATTTACTTTAAATAATATGACAAGGTTGTATAAACATAATTTCCTTACTAAGCATGGAAACTTAACACATTACTGTGATATAGACAAACTTATTTTATTATGTTTTGTGGTTGATATTTTCAAATACAGACTTCATCCTCAAATTCATTATAAATGGCAATATACAGGAGTGTATGACAATTAAAGAACTTTTTGAGGGACCGGTAGGGGACTACTGTATTGCCCGCAATACTATCAAATGCTTGTTTCTCTTAGAGCAGCATAGTCAAAATTCAAGCTTACTTTAAGAATTTAAAAAAAAAGTTTTTATTAAAACTGTTTTTAAAAATGTGTCATAAAGTGATTTAAACTACTAATTCACTATCCACAGAAATAATCTTTTAATGCTTCAAAATATATAGAAATAGTGGTAACTGAGACTGTAAAGCAGATAGAAATAGTGGTAACTCTGTAAGTAAAGAAGGACTATGTAAGTAAAGTAGACAGAAATTGTGAACTCTGTAATTAAAGTTTATAGAAATAGTGGCAACTCTGTAAGTAAAGCAGACAGAAATAGCAGTAACACTGTTAAGCAATAGAAATTGTGGATTTGAATGAAAAATTCAGTCATATTTTATAAATTTCATGCAGAATGTCATATATTTTATGTAAATATTTTAAGCATTCCTTAAAATTTATATATCCCTTTAAGTTTAATCATTTGAACATATAATTGGGACATTGCAGCCTAAAGAATATACATGTTAGGTTATTGTTATTTGAGAGCAATGTGTATAATATGATTGATATTTTGTATATTTATAGATGCATCATCCTGTACAGATGAAGCCGGCAGATAGTGAAAAAAGAAATGGTGAGCAGAACACTGGTAAATGTTGCATTTACATAACAATCATACCACTCAATATACTGTACCAAAAAATAAATGTTAACCCTAAATTTCTGTAATGGATTTGCCCTGCTATGTATTTGGAATAGTCTACTTAAAGTTTGAGGGATTTTAAAAAATTCAAAGCAGAACAAGTTCAAGACACAAATTTACTGGGGTATAAGGTTAAAGGTGACTACTGGTTTCACAAAATAACTTGAATTTTTAAAATGATCAAGTTTGGCTCTTGTATTTGTTCTCTTTCTGCTCTTCAAAATTCTGTTTTATTAAGGAGCCAAAATTGCTACAAAATGGCTTTTTCCTGTCTTAATATAAACAATGTTAATAAAGCCAACCTAATAGATAAAACTTTGCTATGCTTAGCATTTTTGTACGATATTTTTCTGAAACATATTTTTTTACATAGACAAATAGAATCACACAGCCCAGTTAAAGTCCCAGTACTAACTGACTGTATGACTGTAATGGTAAAGGTTTGTAGACGGCCTAGGGAGACACTAACTGAATTCATTGGTTAGTTTGTTTAGTCTTGAAGGCAGATTGCATTTATTGTTATCTTATAAGATTGATTATACCCCTGTTGAGTAGAGTCAGACTCCATGTAATAGAATATTCAATTTGTCGAGAATTTACTGTTTTCAAAGTCTTAGAGGAGAAACAAACATAGTGTTACTAATACAGAAGAAATCCAGACAGCTCTTGTCATTAAATAACTCAACAGTGTTGAAATAAAAATGCATTACAATGCTTTATTGTACAATAAATTACAGTGCTTTATTGTAAAGTTTAGTTTTCAATTCCAAACAAATTTTGTCTACAGCTTAGAATAAACAAATTTGTTTATCTGTATTCCATTTGTTTATGATACATTAAAATGAAAACGGTAACATGAAAGACCAAGCATACTTAATGGCTTCCAGCAATTTCTTAGGTCTAAGGCTTCTGATGCCATACAGTTTCTAAGCTCTTAAGAGTCTCTGATTTTACCCATACAATACAAAGTATTATTTGAGATAAGATTATAATATAAGAACAGTAGGTTGATCAGTTGTAACGGCCACTTTTAATTTTGATCATTTTAATTTTTGCATATCCTTCCTCTCCTTTGGCTGCCCTTTTGTCCTCTCTGATTTTCGGGTCGGTTTCCGTGCCTTCTTGGTGCCCTGCTGGTGTCACTGGATTGTGTTGGGGGCTGCGTTCTGTGAACGTCACCTTGCCTTGAGGATCTCTGTTCTCATTTTCGTTACTATCTAGTCTTTACTATAAGTTTCATACATATAGCTGTGACTCAATGTTTACTATATATGTGTTCTACATATATTGTTAATCATGGAAATATCTATATTTGTCTGTTATAATTCAGTTATAGCGAGTGCTTTATTGAATTGAACTTGTTTATATTTCACCATAACAGACGATTGATTCTCTTACGGCAGCTTAATAAAACCTTTATAGCTCAGATCAGATACTATTTTAAAAGTTTGTTACAAAATATTCTTTTTTTTTCGTCCATAAGAAATGATTTTAAAATGTAAGCGTTGAATTTCTTAGAACGTATTTTGTCTTGAACTGTCAAAATGAAACACTGTTCGTAGGCTACCTCTATTGATACAAAAAATCATATATTGAAGCAAGGTAATACTTTGTCTTTTAATGCATATTATTTTAGAGGAGAGGTGGCCTTACAGTTAAGGTGTTTGCCTCTAAACTGTATCAAGCCTTTCTGGGGTTAAACCTCTATTTTCCAACATACCACGGCGCAGGACTGGTTGGTTGTGAGAGTTACACTGTAAGCTTCCGTCACAATTATACTAAAATAATGATATATCTAAAATTTAGTAGGTTTTCCTTAGTAAACAAAGTGATCAGATTGGAAAAGAAATTGCATGATGGGCAAGGAAATGGCAGGTATTTAGTTACTGTGACATTTTGATAGATATAAATATTTCATGATGCGGTACTTCTTTTATGGAAGAAATGTGACAGCTCTATTTATAGTGTATATATCGCAGACATTGTTTAATATTGTTACTAGAATATCTATATATAAACAGTATTATTGAGTGGTATAAATCTTGTTGAGTGGTTTTCTAACCAGTGTATTATGTTGTTTTTTTTCTACAAACTATATATATTCCAATTCATTTCTTTGTAGTTTAATGATATAAATATCAATTGAATTTAGTAATATTTACTAAATGTATTTGATATTTAAATTGGTATAAAGGGGGTTATGGTGTGAAAGGGATGTAATAATTATGAAGAGTTTTTGCAGTGAAATACTCTAGGGTATGCGCATGAAATACTCTAGGGTATGCGCATCAAAATACTTTATGGTATTACAGTATAAGAAAGTGGATTTAATTGAATTATAAGACCTGATTTGATAAATTTCTTACATGGAACTATGGATGGGATATTGCTTCACACATTGTAGACTTGCAAGAAAAAACAACAACAAAAACACTTTCAGCATATGTCTCAACAACATCAACTAGATCACTCTGATGTATAAATTATAACAATATTTGGGTATTGGGCACAACGAGGTTGAGAGGTAAATTGATTAAAGTTAAAGATAAAGAACACCTTACATTGCTTAGATTGGTTATTATGTTGTTGTGCATAGAGACAAAGTTGGAATAAATATAGAATGTATTTTGTTAAATTGTGGTGGTGAAACATTAAAACATTACATAATTCTTTCCTTATTTTAGTTAATATAGATATTGGCTTTGGTTGCTCTCCTGGTACAATGTGGCATGAGGCATTGCCAAAAATTTTAGATTGTAATTCTGTATTTGTAAAAAATGTTTAAACGAATACTCATACAGTCTGAGAAACCTCACCTTTACCACCTTTATAAAGTCAGGGAAATCTTTTCTTAAACCTTGCCTACCATTAATGGACTTCTCTGTCTTTCAATCTGGACAAGGGAAACATTTCAAAATATGTACTGACTTTGAAAGAAAACAGTACAGGTCATGATTATACAGCACAGATGCACTGGTTGCATGGTTATATATAGTTTCTGCCAGCAGGTTAGGGGTTGAAGCAGTGTCATTATAGTAAATTCTTGATATGTTTGTGTCTGATGTGTATTTCTGTAATGTGTGTGGTGAAATGGGTTAAAAAATATCTTATACTCTGAATATACGTGGAGGATAGTTTTCTTACTAAAATTTACTAATTGCTTACCAATGTTTTTAATGTGTAAATATATTTTGTATTAGAAAGACATGACTTTGAATATAGACTTTTAAGTATTTTATCTGTGTTATTAGGGTTTTAGTGCCAGTTTTTTTTCTGGAGTCTATGCATCTCTTAGCTCCTGCGGGTAAGGTGGTTTTGACCCCTGGTGTTGCTTTATGTTTGTAACATCCAAGGTAAGCCAAAATCATCTTACTGTTTGGGAGCCGTATGGCCTAAACTTTGTTTGAGCACCGTAAAACCAAACCAAAAAAGTGCCAGTTTTCACAAATGTGTCAGTTAGGCAAATACCAAATAACAAGCATTGTTACCTAGAAACATAATAATAATGTTCCTTGATTCTGTACCAGTTCTTACCTATATAAAATGAAGCTCCTCTTGCAAATCTTTCTTACTATTAATCATTTAAGACTAGAAAGTGCTAGACATACTGTACTGTCATGAATAAAATTACGTCATAATTTATTATCCTTAATAAATGGCCTGGTAAAGTTATACTGTTGTCTCAGTATTGAATTGTTCTCTAATGAGGGGAGATATAGTGTGTAAACAGTAGGTAGAGCCACAGTACAGTATTCTGAGGGTCCTGGGTTCGAGTCCCAGTCAGGCAGCACATTTTTCTCGCCCTGTGACACTTTGTGTCTGGGCTTTGAATTTAGGATAGCCAAGGTCTTTTCACGTCATGTCTTCAGTTTTGAGCTTAGTTGACATTGGTGTGCTGCACAATATTTATCTATATGTTTTAATTACATGTATATGTTTCTTTATTTTTCAGTAGGAAAAAAATTCAGAATATTTTAATTCAAAAACATTTTGGCACTGTTTATCTCAGTTGAAACAAAGAGAAAAAAAATACCTTTTCTTTTCTTTTGAAACTAGTCTTGGTCATAAAAAAACAACAACAAACATTAAATCAAATTTTATGATCCAAAGTGCATTTAAATGTTATCAGATTTAGAAGGAAATCCCAACTGTCAGTATTTCCTTCACTGAAGATTGCTAACTGTTTAAAATTAAACATTGAAGTGTTTATTATTTATGCAGCTGTTAGTTTATGCAGAATCTGTTTAAGATTTTGAAAGATTACTGATGAAACATTGAACTTTTATGATGTAATATAGAAATACAATTAATGCTTAAGTTTTCTTTACCTGAGCCTGAAGTGAGATTGAAGTGTGTGTTTGTTTATATGTCTGGAAAAAAATATATGTGTACTTTCTTTTCTGTATCATTTATTAAATGCATTTTTCAATACATGTATTTTTAGACAGATATTATTTGAAATTAATTTTAAGAAAAGATTTTGGCAATTTGCTTCAGATTAAGGATAGCCTTATGTCTTTACTCTGTAAATATAAGGAAAAGAATGTTGATATATCTTATTTTTGAATAGATGAAAATACATCATGGGTTTATATATGAAATAAACAATAATACACACATGTCTGTTTTCTCATATTTTTTCAGAAGAAAGAAAATTATTTATAGGAATGTTATCAAAAAAGTTTGGTGAGACAGAAGTTAAAATGATGTTTGCTCCATTTGGCAATATAGAAGATTGTACGGTGTTACGAGATCAAAATGGACAAAGTAGAGGTAAGGGCACCAGTAAACACCATTGGCATAACTGTTTTGATTGCAAATTTTATTCTGAGATACTATTTTCCATTTTCGAACTATTGTAATAGTATATTTATATTGGAGAAGCAAACTCAGTCACATTAACAAATTCATTCTTGCCAGGTACATTATTAGGTGGCATTGTCCTGTCATAAAAATAGCATTTAAGAAGTTGTATTTTGCAATGAAGAGTATCAATTAGCTAGAAATATTCATGTTTTAAGCCTTAGAACATAAAAAACTGGCAACATTCTTGGCCAGAGGATGCTTATAAGTAGTGGGTTAAGGCAAAAGTTCAGGTGATTTTTAATTACACCTGAAAAATATTAATTTTTTTACGATGTTTAATTTCATTGAAAAAGCATAAAAAACATCGCTATTTCTTATCATTCAATTTTAAAAATACGAAACTGATGATAACTTCTTTTAAGATTATACATATTCACAGATTATTTTACTAGAATTATAAGACTGTTGTGTTTATTTAAGAGGTATAAAAAAAACTGACAGCCTGTCATGAATACAGATCGTAAGCTGTGATATAGTTATAAATTACGCTGAAATCAACAAATTTACGAGAAATGAAACATGTGAAGAAAACACTTACATAAGATACAGGCTGCTTTAAAGCAATAGGGGTGATACATTTGTGTCATAATATGTATTTTCATTTCAGATATACTCACTGATTAAACAATATAAAACTGATACAAAACCTTTGAAACAAAACTGTTGTAGTTGTATCATGTCAAGATTAGTGTAGTTTATACTAGTTAAAATACCATTTCTAGGATGTTAAAATGAGAATTTATATACAAAAAATAGACATGATAACTGTTGAAATTTCAAAATAACAATCCTCACATGATGGATAATATCTCCCCTAAATAACAGTTTCAAACATGTACTTACTTCCATCATTATTGAGATTCTGTCACTACAGGCAACCATTTTCAGATTTTTACAATAATTAATACAGGGGAGGTGGGCGGGGCAATGGTGGAGGTACATTTCCTTTCATTGGTCATCTGTCAAGTGAAAGTATTTGTTAATGATACATGAAATAATGTTTCTGAAAAGCAATGCTACTCAGGTCCTTTTATTTGAAAATTCTGATGTTTTAGAGAAATTACTTTTCAGAAGACAATTTTTGTTAAGCTGCCATGAGACTGAAGGAGTGTAGGACAATTTTCTGTAAATTTTGTTTCAAACAATGTAACATTTGCCAAAATGCAAAGTTTTTCTGTACAATTGTATTTCACAGTGTTTGGTTTTAATGGGTTGTTTTGTGTTTGATGCAGATTGATACAAATGAGCGAGCCTGTTGAATGATTATAGCTGTTTACTTCTAGACTAGAATTCATTTCAATTTTCTAGAAGAATTTATTCTGTTCATTCTTTTACTCTGCTAAAATTGATGATAATTGAGTACTGTACTAATAGCTTGCTAGTCTGTGGCCAATTAAACAAATAAATTACTGCAGCGCTGAAATAAGCTATTCCTCTCTTATAATATGTATATATTGATTTGTTAAAACTGTCTGTTGTTAATTTAAGGCGCTTAATGATAAAAGACCTTTAACCATTAGAATTCTAAATATCTGAAAATGGACTTGTCCATATTCCAGTCTTCAACTTGACTATACCATTCATGATTATTAGGGAAAATTTCAAAATATGTACTGAGCGTATAGAAAAAAGTTCAGATCATGAGCAGATGACATGGTTGTGCCAGCTGATCTTGGTCTGCTCTGGTGGTATGGGTTAATCAGTTGCTGCCAGCAGGGCTTAAAGCTAATTTGGATATAATAGTAAAGTGTTTGGACAGACAGCATGGGCTTGTAATCTGGTCTGGATAATAGCCGGCCATTTTAACTGTTTGTGAATACAGAATTATAAAAACCTTGAAGAATGCATTACATTATACAAAATAAATCAATCAAGTTACATCTCCTCTTTCACTAATAACTGATGTTTCTGCTAATTGTTTTTTGTTAAACACAGAACATCATAAAATAAAACACCATTATGAAGTAAAGGTCATTAAAGATTCAAACAAATAATGGAATAATACAACGTAATTTATTTATTTGTTTCAGGTTGTGCTTTCATTACATTTTCAAGTCGACAATCAGCTCAAAACTGTATTAAAAACATGCATCATTCACAGACAATGGAGGTAAGTACAAATAAGAAATTATAAGAAAAAAAAATTTTTAAAGCTGAACTCAGTGCTGTTTATATACATGAAGCAATCAGTGTCAAAATAGTATGGAGGAAAAACAATTTTTAGTGAGATTAGAAATTTAGATGAAAAAAATATGCGACATGCCGTGTGTTTTATGCATGGTTTATCTGAAGACAAAAACTCAAAACTAACACTCTGTTGGCTGTCATATTCTTGCTTTGGTTTACACCTAGGTGGTCAAAGAATTTGTAGATATCATTTTGATATAAAAATGTATTTTCTTCTGAAAACAGCAGATACCTGGTATTTGCCTTGATGCCATTTTTAAACAACGGATGCACCTGCAGATCCTACAATTTTTATGAAAGGTTCTGGTGGATTTTTTATCTGCTAATGATAAAGGGAAATAAAATTTGAAATATGAGATGTCTGCTACAGACCACTCCCTGCAGTGCCAAAAAGTCAGGCATGCTTTTCAGAATATCAAACACACCAAAATTTTTTAATTTTTCACTGAAATTACTCATGATGAATTTTTGTGCAAAAAAAAATAAAATAAAAACTTTTTGAAAATTTCTTGAAGGAAGTTTGTATTACAAAATTTGATTTGAAATGAAAAATTTTCCTTGTTTGTATAAAACATGGAAAAAGTTCAACTTTGTAAAAAACTTTATCTTATGCTGTTTTGATTCGTCCATTAATCTACTGTTAAATAATACCAATTTTCGTATGACATTGTTTGTACATGTATTTTGGCAATACTTTTGTTAAATTACCAAGTTTTCATATTGAAATGTTTTTTGAGGTAATGTTAGTGAAATAGACGTCTATGTATGATTTCTAAGCAGATGGCACAGTCATTTTTTTGAGCAGTCAAAAGTTGGATTTGTACCATATATTCAGACAGCCTTTATACTCCCTGAAATATTCAAATAAGCCAATAAACATGACATCTTATATGACAGAATGTATATCATAAAATACAGGGAAATGCTGGCTGTAGTTTATTGTTTTACAGAATATTGAATGTGACCGTAATTAATCAGCAACTTGCTATTGCCACGGTTTTACCAGATTTGTCGCACCCTCGAGCATTATTCTCGTTTTCTTGTTTGAGATCTTCCCTCCCGAGTATATAACTTCTCCTAAATTTTCTGACATGGTTAGCAAATATCTGTATTCAGCGCCAACTTGTGCAAAATTGGACTGATTATATGACAATTCTCAGTTTGTTGTTCACATGAGAAGAAAGAAAAGTACTGGTTTTCTAAAATATGTTCTTGTCACCTTTGAAACCGAGAATTGTGATAATTTTGTACAGTGATTTGATGGTTGACAGGAAGTTGAGTGGCAGTAAGGCTGTGTAAAACACAACGTAGAAAATAGCAGACGTGTTATAGCTAGATAAATAGTAAAAAGTAAACCAATATCTGTGCTTTTGTAAGGTTTTATTTGTAAAATTTTTACTAGTTGACAATCATACTGGTGTTAGATTTAGCAGAGACGGGCAGACGCAGGGGTATTACTGATGTACTTTTGTATAGATTTTAGGAGACTGAACTAGTGGGAGTTTGGGTTTTTTTTCACTGACAGTGCATAATAGTTCTCTTTTCTGATCAAAACCCATATGCTGTGAATAAATAAATCTGACTGGGAAGTTAGACATTTCAAATACTATCCTGCGTGACTATGAAATATAAAATTTTGTTATATTGTCATAAATGTCCTTGAAGGCAAATATATTCCATGTCTTCATTCTGAAAGAAATACATCTTCTTTTCATGTCATGTTTATTGATATAAAAAGCATTATTATCATACAACCTTTAATATTAAAGTCTGATAAGGTCAAATGAAAATGCATTGACCTGGAAAATTTGTATGTAGATGTACCTTGATGAGGGCTAGCTGCCACATCTATTTTCAGATCAAAGGTTAAAGGTTGTTGGGACCTGTAATAACAAAACATAAAACATGCATTTAAATCAAAATGCATTGACCTAGAATCTTCAAAATTTGTATGTAGATATACCTTGATCATGTTTACCTGCCTCATTCATTTTAGGTCAAAGGTCAAGGTCACTGGGACATGTAATTAAAAAATAAATAAAAATGCATTGACCTAGGAAATTCACAATCTTTGTTTGTACCTGCATCTTGATAACTCCTATCTGCCATTCTCATTTTGGATCCAATGTTCAAAGTCATTATGACCTTTATTAACTTCTTTAATTAAGTTTTTCTTTATGGTTAGTAACTTCAATTATGGAATTATAACTTGGTATTTGGATGCATCTTTACGAATTTTGCATGCAAAAAGATCAAAGGTCAAGGTCAGAACTCTGTAAAAGCATTTTTGAATGTCACTTTTCCATTTATGTTCAAGTACTATAAAACAGACTATGTTAACTGAAGGTTTCTTCCATGATTCTGACGATATGTGTCTAAAATCTCAATTGTTGTAGCATAAAATAAATATTTGTTATTACAGGGGTGTAGTTCACCATTAGTAGTTAAGTTTGCTGATACACAGAAAGAAAAGGAACAGAAAAAGTTACAGCAAATGAACGCAAATTTATTGGCATCGTTTGGAGGAGGAACAGGGGGTGGAGGAATAAATATAGGGCCACAGTATTTAGCGGTATGTACATAAGTATTGGTTCAAAATATGTTTAAAAATAATAATTTTATAAGGTGTTAAGACAAATAAATACAGTAAAGTTTGATTATGGTAGATAGTCTGTACTAGTCAGTCATATTAAGAAAAGTTGACTTTTATTATCACTATTTTGTGACACTATTTTGTGACACTATTTTGTGACATTCTGTAACACTGTTTTGTGTCTTAAAAAGAGAAGAATTTGTATCAGTCTCGTAAGAATTAACATTAAATATTATCAGTGCAATTTAATCAGATATAAGACAATGTAAAAGAAATAAGTTGCCTGTGTTTACACAATATTTTTAATGGCTGCAATATATTCAGTTCATTATTTCAAACATTTTAACAATAGTATTGAAAGCAGTATTTTCACCAGTGACCTCAGGATTAATTTCTTATGTTTAGATTTAAAGCCATACTAACAGTTTAAAGATCATATGGTGACTTTTCAAGCTTTACTGATTATGAAAAACTCAGGTGCTACTTAACACATTTTATAGGCATGAGTGGGTGGTACTTTAGTAGAATCATGAATCTTCTATGAGGAAACTTGGTACCAATAATGCCTCACTGAATATGAACCAACAGGGGCATGATGGAAGTAGTGTGTTCTAGTTGAAGGGTCTATTATGTTGAATAAAAGAAAACGTTCACATTTAGTCATCAAATTATGTCTAGATTGATACTGAGCTAGGCGGAATAAATCGTCTAAATGGACTCTATGTAATGGCCTCATATATGTCAACACCCAAATTTTTTCTATTGATAAATTTATCAGTAAATCTAATTAGTTGCTATGTTTCAAAATAAATAGCCATTTTAAACTAGCACTGTAAACGTTAATGTCCACACTGAATGTTTTAAACAGTAATGCGAGAAACAAATTTTCCTGACAGACTTTATTTTATTTATGAGATGGCTGTAATACCCATTTATAGCAGTATATATTTATCAGACACTTATATGTTTGTTGAAAATTTCATTCCCTACCATTTTTATGTCTGAGGCATTCAAACTAATTGTTCTTTGACAACTTTAAGTGTGAAAATATAGAATTAATTGTAAGTTGCTAGCTGGAATGAAATATTTAATTATTTTCTTGTTAAGTTTCATGAGAGAAATATTCACTGTCAAGGGAAATGTGTAAAGATACTTTCATTTAATGATGAAAATTGTTATAAGTCTATTTCACAATTGACATGTTGATTTTACTAGGCGCTAAAATTTAACACAAGAATTGAGTTTTCCCTGTCACGGTACAGTGTAATATAACTTATTTCCACCACTTATTTGTGCGAAAACGTTCTCCCAGATAATTGACGATGTGTAATTATTTTTTCTTTTCGCAGTTGTTACAACAAGCCATGACGACTGGAAATCTAGGCATGTTTGCAAATGTTGGAAATTTAGGTAAGATTCTAAATAGAGAAAACGGGAATAATTTTAGATAAGGGAAACAACTCTTACAAGTAGATATATATTGACAACATTGTCACTGCCAACAGAATAGCTGTCTTGCCTATTACACACGTGTCGAAATAGGATTTGAAATTTTGGCAAAAAGAAAATAACCCAGATATATTGCTTCATTTCCTCCATTTCTTTCCTCAAAAAAAGAAGTTATATGGTGATTAATGATAACTTACCTGACTGGAAATGTCAGTGACAGATTGATGTCTTGTTTGTAAGAATAGGGGATTTTATAAATTATATACATATTTGGGTTAAAGTTTAAGGTTTTTATATAGGGTTTATAAATACGTTAGTCAGGAGATGAACTATTCTTACAGATATAGACAACCATGCATATTTGACAAGCATGCAGTTATGATAGTGTTAAGTTTTGAGCTGCTTTGAAAAGTTTTGGGAATATCATAAAGATGACAATGCAACAAATATGATACTGTAAATACATTTAGTTAATTCCCCAAATATGACTATGCTGTAAATGTGGTAATGCCACACACATGCTAATCCCACAAACATGATTCTGCTTTGAATTTGCAAATGCCACAAACTTGATACTACAAATGTGGTTATGCCACAAACAAGTTCATTCCACAAGCATATTACTACAAATGGGTTATGCCACAAACAAGTTCATTCCACAAGCATATTACTACAAATGGGTTATGCCACAAACATGGTAATTCCACAAGCATATTACTACAAATGGGTTATGCTACAAACATGGTAATTCCACAAACATTAATGCATATGTGATTATGTCACAAATATGTTATTCCACAAACATATTACTTTATATGTGGTTATGCCACAAACATGGTAATTCCACAAACATTAATGCATATGTGATTATGTCACAAATATGTTATTCCACAAACATATTACTTTATATGTGGTTATGCCACAAACATGGTAATTCCACAAACATTAATGCATATGTGATTATGTCACAAATATTTTATTCCACAAACATATTAATACATAGATGGTTATGCCACAAACATGTTAATTCCACAGACATGTTTATTCCACAAAATTTTCACTCCTCAAACATGTTCAGTCCACTTAATACACAAACATCATTCACAGGTTGTGGACCAGTTTGCTTTATTTAAGCACAAAAGGTCTTGAAACACTCTTTTTAATGGTACATTTCTTATCATAAATGAAATTTTAGATTGGACTTTAACACTTTTTTAAATGTCAAAAGATTATTATTTAAAGTAAAGGGTTTAGGGAACATACATGTATGACAACATTAGTGTACTAAAATATAAAAATGAAATTTTCAAACATGCTCATTTTACAAATATGTGAAGGCTAGAACTGATTGTGCATGGGTAGATTCTTGTGCACATGTTTAGTTGGGTTTTTTAACAAATTGATTTACCAAAGCATGCTCTGTATTAACATCACTGGACCGTACCCCACCCACTTTATTGTTAGGTTATAACGTAGAGCTCGGAATTTTTACTCCTCTGTTGTTTAAACAAATATATTTTCTTTACATAGTGGTGTCACATATATAATGTTTTTATGTTCATTGAAAATACTTGCATTTTATATTATCTGCAAAGTGAATTATTATATACCGTTACGTAAAATATTTTTTCTTTACTGCGGACCAGAATTATAATTGAATGATTTATCACGGCACTGTTGTTTCCATGGTTCATTGAGAAATGTCAGTGCAATGTGGAACCATATTTATTCAGACACAATAATGTAGCACAGAAATTGAAAGATTCAGTTTGCAGTTACTATATGTGTTTATTATTTTATGTTACAAAAAGATGTAGACATGTTTTTTGTATTTAAATATATGTTGTATTTTGTCATATCTCCTATAGCTGTTTGTTTATATATGTTTGTGAACCTGTCTTAAAGGTGAAATAATTCTGGACTTTAAACATGTTCCTTGGCCATGCTTTAATGTTTTCCTTTCTTGCTGAAAGTGAAATTTACTATGGGCTATTATTTTCTCAAAGTACAGTGTATTATTCTTTACTGAATTTGCCTTTAGGTACTGAAACTACATTGTATATCACCTTGGCACAAGGTTTGAATCGATTGACAGAATATTGAAACATCTGAGTGTCTATTTATAGTAACATAATTATAAGAATGTTTGTATGTACTGACTTTTTGCAGGTTTAAATGCTATGAATATTCAACAATTATTGGCGATATTAGCTGCTGCCAGCAACAATCCAGGTATTATGTCATACACGCCCGTGTATACACATATTCAGAATGTGAACACATAATTCTTAACATACTACACATATGTGTGTATTGTACACCCTGTGTGTATCTACAATGTCTTATGTGTTCACCATTTTACACATTGTGATTAGTACACCCCATTTAGTTGCAGAATCTCTATCCAGTACTGTGTAGGCTGCATGATTTACATTCTTCGACTGACTCAAGTCTCAATATAATCCAGTATCATACAAATATTGAAGATGCATTTCAAAATTGATCAAAGTTGTGAAGTTTTTTAAAATTTTGACAGTATAGTTGCATGGCTGATAGGAAAATTCATTCATAATACATCTTTAAGGATCATTGGTTAAAGCCTTAATTGACAAATAAGTTGTTTGTCTCATTTTTGAGTAAAAAAATTCGTATTACATTTACATTGTGAAATTAAGTTATTTCATAAATGTAGGTTAGAAAACATGTAAATTTTGTTAAGATTGTGAAGGGTCTTTTCTTTGATCTTTATTAACAATTTGACCAACTTTCTTAATTAACGAACTGGAAATCTTTTGGTCTCAAGTATTAATAATAAGAAGCAGGTATAACCAGTGTACAGTCCAGTCTGACAGTAAAATCAGACAGCAGGATCACACTCTATACCATTGACTTCTCATTAGTAAAAATTAATTTGATAGTTCTCTTTAATTAATAAATGAACAAATCCTTATTCAGACCAGGACAAATTCATTACACAAATTTTTGGTGATGTAGGCCCTGGGAATGACAGACAAAAAGCAACTGATGAAATAATTGATCTACTGTTCTTAGTTTTATTTGGAGTTGTGTTATTTATGAAGAAGTATATGGTGTATTATGTCTCGTCTCCCTTGCACACATTCTCCACTTCTGTTTCTGTTTTTGCTTGTTCTTATCGTTGTAATTTGTTCTTGAAATTATACATCCATCACAATCTGGTAAATAATTCTGCATATTACAACACTTTCGATGTTCTTTGACTGTTTGATAACTAGCAGTAATGATATAAGTGACCGTTATTGAACCAGCCAAATTCTGTTCATCCGTTCAGTCTTACCATTACATATTGGTTTTCTCTATAAAATCCCTTAATATGTTAATAGATGGTTCCAAATTTAAAATAAGCAAGACAAGCCAATTACATAAACGCAACAGTGAAACAGTAAAAAGATAATATAAGTACTAAAATGATAAGAAGAGGGATATTTGTCCCGCAGACATAGATTCAGATAGGGATGAAATAGATTCAGATAGTGATGAAATAAGTGAGAATTTATACCAGCCATTGGTGGATGTAAATTGCCCTTAATTTATATCTTCACGTGTCTTGTTGTACCCTATTTCTTGTATCCCCCTGACGTTGTTTTCTATTTTATTCAATTTGAATTCTTCTCTAATATTATTGACTGCATATATATCTGGTTAGTTCAAAATGCTCGTGTTGGAATGGAATAAATTTACTTTACAAAAGCTTTTATTTCAAATCTTTACCAAATTTTTTCTTTAAACTGTCTTTTTTATGATTATTGAAGAGAACTTATGTATTTTTCAATGACAAAAAAATGAAAAAGAAAGATAGAACTGGAATATTTACTTGTTCCATTTGTCTAGAAGTTATTATTGAAGAAAGCTCGGGGGATGGCAGTCAGACTCATGAATCACATATGTTTTTACAAGTAGAATGATAAATCGTGTTGTTTTAATTTACATATTTTCCTCTTTTGAATTAAATATTTATTCTTAAAGAGTGCATGAGCTTCTGCAGAAAATAATAAGAACATTTGACATGCATTATGATTGTATTTAATATATCTCATTATGAAAGCTATGATAGTTTTTTGTTGTTTTTTTTTCTTTGATTAAATTAGAATTTTATTATACTTTATATATGATAATCCTCAGATGCTATAAAGAGGTTTTAGTTGGGGAAAAGACTTTTAACTAATGAATGATTGTGGCTTTACTTGATTAATTAAGAATTAAAGAGTTATGAATGTAGAGTGATTGAGACCTTGTTAATGATGTATTTAATGCTGCAATGCCGTGTTCTCTATCAGGCCTTCTAGCGGCGTTAGCTGCCCTTGCCGGCGGGAATTCAAGTGGCAATAATTCGTCATCGTCAAATTGTTCGAGTGCCAGCAATAACGCGGCAGGTACATTGACTCTCCTCGTTCACGTCTATTTTTACAGCCGCTATTTATATTGTCTGCTCTGACACATGGGGTTGCTATGCTTACAAGCATGAGACTGTCAAAATGAATGCAGAAATTTAAATGAAAAAAAAATGGGAAAAATCTGTAAAACAAAAAATATGATCAGAAAGGTTCAATGGTATATAAAAAATATATTTGCATATTGGGTTATTTTGTCCATGAAAAAGCATTGAATTGGTGGATTTAAAAGTCTTTGTCTCCTTGTTGACGAAGATTTGTAATGCTAAGTAAGCATTGCAGCCCTATGCAACAAACAGTTGTATTTTTGAAGTTGGCTAGCTATTTTTATTGCATTTTTTCCATGTTGTCTGCATGGCGTTTTTATACTTTCATTGTTATTTTTTGGTAATCAAATCTTGGCTTTTCTTATAATCATACTCGAGGGGACAATTTGCTTGAAACTATACACAGCATGCTCTTTTGTTTTCTTGAAATTGTTTTTATTTCATCATATAGACGTTTGTTTCAAGCAGATTTTCACAAACCTGATGTACCAGCTACAGATGTATTTCCAAATAATTCCTATTTCCTTAAGCATAAGAAACTAATGTTGTCACCATAGTAACGAGAAAATACTTTTATTTTTGGACTGGAAATGAATGGAATTTCATCTTAGTATGCTGCACAGTATGAAGTTCATGTTGCTACACCATAAAATGCTTCTGTTATATCTATAAGTTAGATTTTGTTTCTTGTTTTTTTTTTCTGCATGGAATGTTATTTGATTTAGAATATTCAGTTATATTGCTTTATAAACACCCTAGATTCAAAACATTAGTTGATATAATGTTGTTGATAAAAGGTGAAAACTCATACAAAATACTCTAGTTCATCTTAATTATTTAACACAGCTTCGGTTATATTTCAACTATTAATTAATGTACAAGAGCCTGATAAGCATTTTAAATGCAATGCAGAAAGATTTGTACAGATGGCCATTGTTTTTACATTATATAAAATGATTAAAAAAGTCACATGTTTTTTATCTGCAACATTTTGGATGATTTTTCACCTTAGCTGTTTTTATTGCTTGTTTTGTGAATTGATCACTCTATTTATTGCATGAATGGTATAAAACAACAACAACTACAACATGTTAACATTTTGTTCCACACACAATTTATGCTATTTTACTTGTGAATTATAGCTTACAGTAGGCTATTCTAGCCCCTAACAATGGTTTTAATATAAACATTTTAATATCATGTTTTTGAATTACTTTTTCTATACAAAGACTGTGTTGGTTCATTCTATGTTTATATTGTTTTATTTCTACTACACCATTTGTAAATTAGACTTTCTAGAAGTTGTATTAAATGTTAACTGTTTTATAATTGTGAAGAATTTTTCTAAGTGTCTTTTGTGTTCATAAAGTAATTATCACCAGAAGAATTTATATCATGAAATTTTTACAAGAGTTGTATTTACGAATATACCATTTTCAAAAAAAAAATTGAAAAAATTGAATAATACAAAGATAATTTTTGAATGTATTTGATATTCCTTTGTTTCTCATTTATGAAACCAGTGGGTTATTCACATTTACTTATTATTATCATTGTTTCTCAACAGTAGAACCATTTCTTACGAAGATAGTTTGGCTTTAGAGGGTTTCTTTTATACAAAATCAAATCAATTGGAATAAGTTTTCAACTGTGTAATATACATGTATCAATGAGAAATGATATACACAAGTCCTATCTATATACATTATATCTCGGGGGGAAAAGAAACAACCCCAAGCAACAAGCGATATTTCAAATTACCAAGTTGATATATTGAGATGTTAAAATTGGCAGTGATTTTAGAAGAGAGAGTGATAATTACTTAAAGCATGTACATGTTGTGTTGTGAGTTCATGTCAAATGTAGTTATTGTGATTGTGTAGGATATCTTCTGTTCCCGTAATTGTCACCGTTTCAAGAAACTCAATATCTATTCTCGATTAACTTAGATACATCAAACGCTCGATTTCTTTTCTCATGCAACGTTTTGTTGTTGAAACAGCGTGATAATTAGTTTCACACTTTCCAAAGTAAATATGGGACAGTCTTTATTGTGCTGAATTGTCATTGATTTTGTGTTTCTATTTTATTCACAGACACTGTGAGATGTTGATTTTAAAGAGATGAATGTGAATCCAAACTACATTTAATATAATTATTTTTAATTCATATTTAAAATAAGTTTCACACTCAATTATATTGAAAATAGGAGGAATAAAAAACATTTTATTATTACTCTTCTTAATTTTCACATAAGTTGATTTTCTATGTTATAAATCATGCTTCACCACATTTGTGAAAGATATGTAATGTTAATTTACTGTGTTGTGTATTGAAACACAATACCTTTAACTTATAATCTTTTGATGCAAGCAAATTTGCTAATCTTACACAAAATAAATTATTTTGATATAATTATAAGAAAGATAACCACCAATGGTGTTGACTAAACTCAGAAGGGGCAAAGTTTGATTTAAGATTGTGCAATTATAAAGGATTGCAATGTATTTGCAGGTGACGCCACAGGCAACATGCATCTACAGAACTTGCAAGGGTTGGCGGCCCTCGCAAATGCCGCAAATAGTCCAGGTAAATACTTGATGAATATACATGTAGTCAATATGATGGTGGATATATGAGCATTTACTGAAGAATTATAAATTTCTAAATATGTATTGAATATTTAATGACCATTAGTAAGAAATTATATAGAAAAGATGTATATATATAGATATATATAGATATATATGTATATATAACCGGAATGAATACATTATGGTGAAGGTTATCACAATACTACATTGTTTTGACAAAAAATTCACATATACAGGGGTGTCCATGGCTGAGTGGTTAACACCATTGGCTATGTCTTCAGACATCTTGCTCCTCAAGGCATGGAATTCTTTCATGAGAGGAAGCTATCCATCAAGCTTACAAAATGTCAGAGGTTCTACTCGGGTGCCTGTTTGTGCCTGAAATAATGCATTGACCTGACGTCTTCAGCTGTTAAGTAGCAATATGACCTCTACTGTGTTAGTGCGATGTAAAACCAAACCAAAAATGACCTTTACAAGGGACACAGTATGTCCTCAAAATGTTGATCTGATTTAAACAAAATGTGCACATGGGTGTATAATCCTTATAGAAAAAAAATGTAACTTCATATGTAACCAGTAGTGGGATTTATTTTTATATTTATATAAAATGTATATGTTACATGTTTGTCTTGATACATGTTTTATGTTTGTTTCCAACTATTCATGTTTTATTTGTCCATGTTTTCTGTTGTGTGTTTTTCCTGTTAGTTAATAAGAATAATTTTGTCTCATCGGTACATTACTGGAATATTATAGTCCCCATCCCTGTGCAGGAATGTTAAGAGGTCTGTGGCTAGTGTTGAAGCAATTAACCATTACTTGCTTTGTTTGTCATTTGTCTGTGATTTTTGTCTGTGCCATTTTTAAGCGTTTAACCCTGCTAGTATTCTGCAGAATTAACGTTTTGTCTTGTTATATGTATACTAAAAGTTTGATGAAAAAAGATTGGTTAAGATTTGTCTGATGTCACAGCTTTCTTTAATTTGTTCTAAGCAAAACAAAGCAGTTCCTGTTGTCAAATGTAAAGAAAATGTATAAATTATAAAAAGAATTGTCCTGGGTCAAAACTCAAAAGATTTTAAATTCATTACCATGCAATGGAGAGAAAGTACTTACATACTTTATCTCATGTGAAAATGAGAAGATAGGGTAGCAAGTTTTGGGGAGCCTGATTATAATGGTGTAGATGTTAAATGTGTGGAGGAGGCTTTGTGTTTGTGTTGAATGTGCCTATTGTGTTATAGGAGGCTTTCCCCAGGGAAACAACATGGCGGGAAACAGTATGCCAGCAGGCAATAATATGTCAGGAGGAAACAATGCAGCGGCAAACAACATGGCTCAAACCCTGGCTAACCTGATGCAGAACATGGGCAACTTTAGCAGCGTGTTCGGAAATATGGGGAATATGCAACAAAATATGGGCAATAGTGCTCAAGGCAATATGTCTGGGAATATGGGTAACATGTCTGGAAATATGAGTAATGGTATGGGTAACAATATGGGAAATATGGGTAGAAATATGGGCGGGATGAACGGAAATCACCAAATGCAGACCGGAATGAACCAAATGCCAGTAGGCGGGGCTTCAAACAGTCAAAACCAATCAGGTAGCTGCAGTGTCATGTGTTGTGAAAACTTTTCTTAAGAAATTTCATGTTTTATGTTAAGTGTAATTAATAATATATTCCCTGTTACATGTCTTATGTTTGTTTAGAAATATGTTAGGCAGAGATAAGAAATATGTTTGTGAAATGTTTAAGGAGTTTGATATATAAAATTTAACACTATGTAAAACATCTATGTTACGTGTTCTTCTACTTTTTGGTGTATGTTTCACATTTTAAATGTGTAGTAGAAGATATATGTTGCTGAAATGTTTAAAACATTGCTTTCTATGTCAGCCTTTTCCTGTTTTGAGTTAGTGAATATTTGTAGATATATCCGTCAGTGCTTTATGCTGTGATTTAACAATGATTTCAGCCTCACTCTCTGGTTCCTTATCAACATCAAACAGTTCATTAAGCGGCTTTGCGGGTTTACAAAATCTAGGCAATGGCAATATGGCTGCCACCAGCATGTCCCCAGGCGTCACCAATGGTACATCCGGAATGGACGCATTAAGTCAAGCTTATACCGGAATCCAGCAGTACGCAGGTTTGTCAGGTTTGCTCAGTCCCGCTACAGGTAAATGGCTCATTTTTCACTACAATCGTCAATTGTTTAGTGTTACTGGTGTGCGGTTGGGTGGATGGGAAAATTTGTCTCTTAGTGTTGGTTTGAGTGCAGTGTGCGCCCAGCTTATGTCCTGCTGACTGCTCTGAGTTTGTATCGTGTTGAACTCCTTCAGACCTTTCCCTCATTTCTGCACAGAATTCCACAGCATAGGAAATATTGCTATTTGTTACCCCTATAATGAATTTATGAACGGAAAGTGAAAACATTAAAAATTCTGTCTTATTTTGTAAAAATATGTGTCAAAACATGTTGTCGTTTATCATGATTGTCTTGTAAGGTTTTTTTTATGGACCAAGATTATTTTTTGTGATAATCAAATTTCGGAGTTTTAACTTATAGCAGTCAGGTCTGGCATAAAGTGTATTAAACCTTTTAACTTCCATGTATATGTTGCAGAATGTTCAGTGTGTTTATGATTAGTGTATTCTGTTCTGTGGCATTGTTTTCTAATCCATTGATATAGACAGAATGCTTTACACACTTCTTTTATATAGAAAATGCACACTTGATTTGACATTCTGTTGTGAACAAACAATCTTCTGTGCTAATCTTGCCCATTTAGATAATTAATGATGCCCCTTTAACTTTCCAAAACCATCAGTTTATGTGTCATTGATTCAAATTTATGTGTTTTATAATGACTTTGGGGCAGCAAAATCAGACAAATTATGTTGCCAAAAAGCTTTTGTCTTGTTCCTTGTTTTCATGTTTTCACCTCTGGAGAAATAACTTCCTTTACAAAATGTTATTCCTTTTGAAATATTGACAAGAAAACATAAGGGGGGTTAGGTTATCCCTATAGCACACCGTATATAAACAGAAATGAGCCATACACCTGGCTTTACAGCTTTTCCTTTTTTATACAGCATGCAGTAAAAACCATCTGTTGTAACGTCTAAATATTGTCACAATTTTAACAAATTCTTTACAATAGATATATGTGACAGTAAAACCTGTGAATTAGATTTTTTAGATGATAATTACATTTTGAATTGACTGTTGCTCATGAAAAAATTAATTGGTTCAAATTATGCATTAATCTGGTTTTACTGGCCAAAAAAAAAAGGCTGAAAAAAGGAAAAAAATATGCATGTTACAAATTACTTATTTTATTTCAAATTTATGTTTATTTAGTACATTCTATTTTCAATATACTAATAAGAACTTGTTTTCTCAAGTATTACGTTTACATATTCTTGTTTTGTTTCCCTGTGATATTGTAATTTTATTGTAATTTAAAATTTTGAATTATAAACATAGTAGCTTACAATATAATCTTCTCTTAAAAAAATATTTTTTAGAGACCGGGATTATTGTAAACCTAGCATTACATTAATGTTCAGACTAAGAAGGATAATTGTACATCTTGTACTTACGTCAGTCTGTCTTTCATATGGAATTTGAATATTTATAATGCCTTAAAGTCTATTATGACCATTACATTTAGCTGAGAAGAGATATTTTAATTAATGTAAATGTCAGTATGCATATATATCATCAAAATCTCTTTAACAAGATATCTATATTCCCTATGGTCTCTTGTGCCTCTGATTTAACCAGTAGGATGTAGTCGTTTTTCTTGTGTTTCTCTATGTATTAATGTGCTTTAGTGCTGAATTAATGTGATTATAACACTGTCTAGAGCCAAAGTAGCAAATCCCAAGATTTTTAACTTAGTTATATTGTCCAGAATTAGTGAGACAAGAAGGTTAAGGTCAGTAGTGGCAGTGCTGGTTACAGCATTATGCTGGGGGGATATGGGAAATTGTCATCAATATTCATGAGCTTGTTAATTTCTGAGAAGATATCTCATGAATATTCATAAGGCTGTTAATTTCTGAGCAGATTTCCAACTGTTCAGTATGGTCTCTCTTTCAATCCAAATTGATTTCAATTTGTAGAATTTTCTGAGAAAATTTAGTCAATTTGTTTATTTTGGAGCCTTTTGAAACAAATGGCAAGTTATTTAGTCCCTTTCACTTCCATGTTAAGTTAACAAAAAAGGATGGAACATTGAAGAAGTTTCTTTGGTAAAATCATCTTTAGTGGTGTTTGACAGATCCACAATTTTTAGCTCGACTTTTCTATGAAAAGGGGAGCTATCCTACTCGCCCCGGCGTCGGCGTCGGCGTTGGCGTCACACCTTGGTTAAGTTTTTCGTACCACCCCACTTTATTTCAGAAGTATTACAAGTATGGCTTTGAAACTTACCATACTTGTTCACCATCATAACCTCCATCTACAGACAAGAGTACATAACTCTGTCAAGGTTTTTGACAGAATTATGGCCCTTTTTTGACTTAGAAAGTGTATTGAGCTTGGTTAAGTTTTTTGTACCACCTCACTTTATTTCAAAACCATTGGAGGTATTGCTTTGAAACTGACCATACTTGTTTTACCATCACGACCTTCATCAACAGACAAGAGGACATAACTCTGTCAAGGTTTTTGACAGAATTATGCCCCTTTTTGACTTAGAAAATACATTGAATATGGGTAAAATCCACTTATTGCCTTAACCCTTTGAGATATTGCTTTGAAACTTTTAATGCTATTTCACATCATTACCCCCATCTGTACGCAAGAGAAGGTAACTCTGTCAAGGATTTGTTTTAAAAATTAAGGCCTTTTATCGACTTAGAATCTTGGTTAAGTTTTTAGTACCAGTCCACTTTTTGACTGAACTGTTTGAGATATTAATTTGAAAGTTGGAATACTTGTTTACAATCATGATTCCCAAACATGTCCAGGAGAAGGTAATTCTGTCAAAGATTTTATTTGAATTATGGCCCTTAACTGTTAATGTTTTGTATTATAGGCAAGCACTAAAAAACTTAAAAAATCTAAAAAAATTCATTCCTATCCACTGAACCTGCAGTGTTCAAGGGTATCACACAATTCAGTAAAATAATTCTTCACTAAATATCTTAATGCTCATGGCCATTGTTCACTTTAAAAATACAGAGATTCTTGTATTGCCTTTTACTGCAAAAACTTTTTTTATTGGCAAGCAATAAAAAAGTCGAGCGCGCTGTCTTACGGACAGCTCTTGTTTTATACACACTCCAAAAAGTACTGATGCATAACTTTACAATTTGATGCTGATTTTTAATTTGTTTATATAGGTAAATTTCAATCAAGAGAGTTCATATTATTATATTGAGTTCTGTCTTAAATTAGGACCAAAACACTTTTTTGTTACATAGTGTGGATGTTACATATAACCTTCTTGTCACTGGCATTTTGACTTCTAAGAAAATGATAATAGAACAAACCAAACCTTTAATAAACAAGTTGGCTCCACAATGGCCATATACATTTTCAATAGCCACATCTGCCTAATTGTATATTAAACATTTTATATGATTATTATTATATTTTTACAAGAATTTGGTGGTAATATATTTCATATAAATGTGGAATTATTTTATGATATTTCAGCATCATTCCCAAATGCATTCAGCTCTCAAGCAGCCCAACAATTACAGGCAGTGAATACGCCTGCTGGAAAACAAACAGAAGGTAAGCATATGTGTTACTATGGTAATAAGAGCAATATTAATAAACTAGTGACACCAGTATACAGTCATATTGATGGTGACCTAGAGCTTTTTGATTTTAAAGACTTCATGAAACTACAATTGAAAGCTCTCAAGGTCATTGTACAGATCTTAAAAAAAATGGATAACAATTTATATTTGAGTATAAATGTGAGTGATTTATATGACTTGTTCTTACAGGTCCTGAGGGAGCTAATTTGTTCATCTACCATTTGCCACAAGAGTTTAGTGATCAGGACCTCATGCAGACATTCATGCCATTTGGAAATGTGATATCAGCAAAGGTCTTCATTGATAAACAGACTAATCTTAGTAAATGTTTTGGTACGTATCATAAGTATACTCTTCCTATAAAGTTCATCTATGTAGTTGGTATGTTAGGTTATGTATACACTTTGACCAATAAAGTTCATCTATGTAAATTATATGCCAAGATATGGTTATACTTTGATCTATAATGTTATGTATTTAAGTTATTTTTAGAATTTTAGCATTTCCACAATTCAATACATAAAATACAGTAAATTTGTAAAATGTAATCAACTTATTGAAATGCTTTTTACAATGTTTAGAAATGTCCATTATGTTTTCCATCATATAGTGAATATGTTATCAAAGCCAGAATGTTTGGAAACAAGATCTTTTGATCCATTTGTTAAGTCTAGGATGTTTCTCTTGTTTTTCCGCTACAATGTTATTAAAACCAATGAGCCAGAAGCCCTTAACAGTTACGTCAATTGATCTATGTGAATTAAAGGCAGTTATTTTTATATGAAAAAGGTTCTTACTGGTACAATATCAAAGAAATACACTTGGGAAGCTGTCTGTTAATATTTCACTACAGCAACAAACTGTACCTAAGCACATCCATTGAACTTGTCTCCATATGACCAAAACTGTGTTGGTGTGCTATAAAACCAAACAAAAACAAAACAACTTGTTATAACTATTATTATTACTATGAATACAATATGAAAATCAAATCCCTTAATTGTTTTATGGCAATATTTCAGGTTTTGTTAGTTATGACAACCCGGTTTCCGCCCAGGCAGCAATACAGGCCATGAACGGTTTCCAGATAGGAATGAAACGCCTCAAAGTACAGCTGAAACGACCGAAAAATGACAGTAAACCCTACTAGAAGCCATCTCTGTATTACACATTTCATAAGGTATGTATACAATGCACTGTATTTGTTGTTTATTTTTATCCAGACCAGGTGAGTTCACTTTATTGTAAATTTTGTATACAGGTAATAAAAAGATGTTGTATCGTGGACAAAAAAATCACTCTGCAAAACCTCTGCAAAATGCTGACAATAAGTTGATGGACACTGACTTGATACTGACAACCTTGAGCTTATGTTCCTTCGACTTGATGCCAGAACTTGTGTTTTTCATTTCAACTAATACATGTTACTTGTCACGAACTCATTTTGTTTTACATTGAATAATCTACAGGTAATGTTGTGAATTTTCATCATATTGAATGTTGTTTGTTAAGAATTGCTCAAGTTTACATTATAACACCATTTCTGCCTTTACAGTTAATTAATACTATGTTTAGTCATTGGTTGTATATTTGCTATGGAGTAAATTGTTAATGGATTTGAAATTTGTTGTTTTTGGAGAGTGGGAATTGCAATGTTTGCATGACACATGTTCAATGTCAACCAGCATGTATTTGTTGAAATGTCTGGCTGTACTTCAGTGTTTGGATCATCATTAGCATTAAAGCATTCTGCATTAGTGTCATTGTCAACACATTCTTCTGTGGAATCAATGTCAACACATTCTTCATTGAAATCAATGTCAACACATTCTTCATTCGAATCAATGTCAACACAATCTTCATTCGAATCAATGTCAACACATTCTTCATTCGAATCAATATCAACACATTCTTCATTCGAATCAATGTCAGCACATTCTTCTTTCGAATCAATGTCAACACATTCTCATTCAAGTCAATGTCAACACATTCTTCATTCGAATCAATGTCAGCACATTCTTCATTCAAATCAATGTCAACGCATTCTTTATTTGAATCAATGTCAACACATTCTTCATTCAAATCAATGTCAACACATTCTTTATTCTTATCAATGTCAACACATTCTTCATTGGAATCAATGTCAACACATTCTTCATTCAAATCAATGACAACACATTCTACATTTGAATAAATGTCAACACATTCTTCATTGGAATCAATGTCAACACATTCTTCATTCGAGTCAATGTCAACACATTCTTCATTGGAATCAATGTCAACACATTCTTTATTTAAATCAATGTCAACACATTCTTCATTCAAATCAATGTCTACACATTCTTCATTCTAATCAATGTCAACACATTCTTTATTCGAATCTATGTCAACACATTCTTCATTTGAATCAATGTCAGCACATTCTTCATTCAAATCAATGTCAATACATTCTACATTTGAATAAATGTCAACACATTCTTCATTCAAATCAATGTCAACACATTTTTCATCAGAATCAATACATTCTTCATCAGAGTCAATGTCAACATATTCCTTATTCGAATCAATGTCAACACATTCTTCATTAGAATTAATGTTAACACATTCTTCATTCAAATCAATGTCAACACATTCTTCATTAGAATCAATGTCATCACATTCTTTATCAGAATCAATGTCAGCACTGAACTATGCTTATGTGAAATTAAAGGGTCATCTGTACCATTTCTACAAACATCATTGTCATTATCATCATCAGAATCTTTATTCATCATTACTGTTATGTCATTATAGTCCAAAACACCATTGATGCAGTTAGCTGATGTAAGATTGGTGGTCATACCCTTAGTGACTCTTATGCCTGAAAAAATGCTTGGCCATCTTCCTTCTGTATAGATTGAATATCAGCATAACATGATATGGACCTATTCAGTTTCAGTTTGAATGGAAGGGTAGGTTCGCAGAAGTGGGATGGGGGTAAACATCATTTTCCTTGAATACCATTTTCCCACACAAATGTATAATCAACATCATTTACACTTTGATAAGCCATTATTAACATGGATGATATTAAAAGTAAATGAACATAATTATTGTTGCCATTTGAAATAGTTGCATTTTCTTAATATTAACATATTGACTGTCATCATTATTATTAATAATGTCGCATTGATTTGATTCTTACCTATACAAACCTGACAAACTTGTCTCTCCAATGAAAGTGGATAAGTTTGCTATGCAATTTCAAACTCTGCAGATAGATACTTGTATGCAAGTATTATATTCTTGTCAAGATAAAATTTAAGATTTTTTTTTTTTATCATAAGGAATACTGAGCTTTATAAAGTTTATCAAGATTAGAATATAAGTCAAATATTAAGCAGAAGAAAAAATAATGGATGGTTTGTCTCACCACTGCAAAGGCACTATGACTTGTGTTGTGATACCACTATGACTTGTGTTGTGACACATTGTGATATAGATGTTGTGGAGTTTAGTGGCATATCAAGATAAATTGCTACACAAAGTGACTTTATATACTGTCACCTAAGCACCAGACTATTTCATCCGCTTCTTGCTTTTGTATAAGCAATTATAATAATGTTTCACTCTGGTGATGATATGAGCTGCGTCATGACAAAATCAACATAGTGTGTTTGCGACCAGCATGGATCCAGACCATCCAAGCAGTCTGATCAGGATCCATGCTGTTCACTATCAGTTTCTCCACTTATTATATGGTTTGTAAACGAACAGCATGGATCCTGATCAGAGGATGCGTGGGCTGGTCTGGATCCATGCTGGTCGCAAATGCACTATGTTGGTGTTGTCATAACGCGGCTCAATATTATGATAAAATGTCACAATTCATGTCACATTTCGAATTGTAAATTCAGTTTAAGATAAATCTCTTTAATTTTAATGAATGCATTGGTAAACAAATGAATCTACTTAGATATAGATACAATATGAAAAAAAAAAACTTAATTGTAATTTACTTTTATGCTGAAGAGCCATCAGAATTCTAGTCTATGTGAAAAATTACCGGCATTTGGTAATAATTATTCATTGTTTTGTTTCAATTTTTTTCTTTTGGTGATTCACATGCTGAAGTATAAATTATGGAGATGCAAGTCTTGTGGGGTTGGGGGATTCATTGCTGCTGTTTGATACAAATGACAGTGGTTGTTTGTCTTCTGTAGTGCTTTTATCCCTTGGCTAGTTTTAAAAGAAGGTTTCATGAATGGAAAGATGATTTATTTTCATTTTAATGGAATAGACCAGATATAAATAAGGATGTTAACATACAAATTCTTGCATCTCTATAAGCCAGACATTTACCCCCATTTTTGTTTGTAACAAAATGTTTATGTGATCAAAACTCATTTTATTCCTTGCTTTTCTATGTTCAGAAACATTCAAGTGATGTCGCTGTCCCTGTGTGCCTGTAGTCGTCATGACAGCGTGTGTCCATGCATAAACGTTCTTCATGTTGCCTCACGAGCACTAGAAGGCGGCCATTGTGAGCATCTCGTGTATACATGTCAGTCTGCACTTGTGTCTATTTATAAACAATCTGGATTTTAATGGAGCTCATTTTTTCCTTCTACTTGTTTCTTCATCTTTCTGGTTACTATATTAATGTGTTTTATGTAAACAAATTGTGGTAACCATGGTGCAAGGTCTAAGATATTAACTGTATCATTTAGTCATGTTGTATTTGGGTTTTCACTAGAGTATTATGTATATAAATATCATTTTTTTACACAAGTCTTGTGTAGAAGCAAAAAGGAATTTGTGCTCTTTTACTTTGTTATTTTTTTTCCCCTTAATGTTTTTCTTTGTACAGAGTTTGCTTTTTGTTACATTTTTGTTCTTAAGAAATATACAAGATTTTAATTGTTTTGTCCGATAAAAATCAATAAAGAATTGAGCACTGCCATTACTTCATTGTGTTAATGCGAGATGTATTATGCCGAAATCAAACTAAAGCTTTTAAGTATTGTTTTATTGAGATTTTATTGACTTGTTAAATAAGCATGTAACATGTTTTAATTTCAAACTAAGATATTAATAGATATAAGAAATAATTGAAAATTGTCATAATTTTATATGACATTACTTGACATTACTTTTTTATATGGCAGGTTTTTTTTCCTTTTTGCATGGTTATTTCTGATAAATTTGTTTACCTTTAGTCCCTGTAGGATAGGTATTTAATCTGCAATTTGTTTATCACCAAAGATTTTTCTTTTGAGATACAACTTTTTAAATTATAATTTTTCTTTATTTGGGCAGTTTTTTGTTTAATTGTTTACAATTTAATTGCACAAAAATGTTTCTACAAATTTTGTCATCCATATTAAGACACAAAATTATCATATACTTTCATCATCACAGAATTTGATCTAGAATATATTTTGTTGCTAGGAAACAAAACAAAAAAGCCTGAAAATCATTTCATTTAAACAAAATTCAAATATTTGTGATATTGTGTTTTTTAACATTATTTAATTTTTTTTGTCAATCTTAAATTTGATAACAAAGATGTTAATAGTATTGGACACATGTTTTCTAATCTGTTAGAGTTAAGTGTTATTATAAATACAGCATAGATACTATAAGTAAATGTTTAAAAAAATGTATATTTTTCTAAAGATCAGGCTTTTACTTGTTGGAGACAATCATTAGGTTAGATTTACAAATCATAACTTTAGAATGTGAGTCTTTTGTATTATTTTAAGGTCATTAAATAATAAAGTAATTGTTTTTTTTGCCACTCAGAAGAAATAAGTCCTTGCTTAACAGGATTTTTTGAAAATTGATTGTATTAAAATGAAAAAAGGAAGATATTTTATATTTTGAAATTATAAAATGGTAAGGGTGATTTGATGAAAAAAGAACTGGATGTAGTATATATAAAATTTGTTAATGCTGGCCTCTTTTTGACCTGGAAGAAGTTGTTAGTGGTATGTGTGTGACAATATATAGATTTGTGTGACAGGGTTAAATAAAAGAAAGTTTATATTATTGTTATTGTATTCATTATACAGGTGTATAGAGACACAGAAACTAAAATCAAAATGTAGAAAAAAATGTTAGTTTTATTTGTATTGTTAATGTCATTTACTCAAAGAGAATGTTCATATTCTATCTAGACTAGTAATACTTGAATAATATACTCATTCTGTATACTGATTTTTGGAATGATAGCAAAGCAACAAGTCAATTTCTGGTTAGAACATCTCAATTATTCAAAAATGTTTCTCCATATAAAACTCTCCTTTTTTGTGTGAACAAAAGCTGATTATACATGTAGAATGTAGTTACTTAATTTACAAACTTAATAATATGTCTTTACCAAAGATAAATATTTATGCAAATCTGTACATACTTTAATCAGGCCAGAATAACACTTGCTGAAATTTTGTATTTCCATAAAGAAAAAGTGAAAGTTTTTTAATTTTAAAGCAAGACAGTGTGTTGCAAAGAATGAGTATAGAAAGGTATGAAATAAAATATTCAAGTTTTACTGGTGTTGTAATGAATGTGTTGTCTAGCTTATGATTTTTGTCAAGTTGTATGTAAAACAGTTAATGTACATAAGATGTATACATTTTGTTATACAAACATTATAGATACAAAATCAATCTCATTTATCATAGACAAAATTTTGTTTTCTTTTTTTTGTTTAGTTTACACAGATTTTATGTGAGGATCATTTAATCATTGTACAGAGAGCGAAAGGTATCGTCCGATAATTAGCTTTAGTTTTAATTATTTTAGAATATTTTACCAAAGACATATATTTAAATTTGGTTACAAAAAGTGCTTAAAACACTGTTTTATAGTGTGTCAGAGTAAGCTGTGTAACTTCAAATTAAAAATGACTCTCAATAATTGTCCCTTTTTATAACTCAAAACTTACATTTTATTTTTGGTAAGTATATATTTATTTGTTGAACTTGTGGTATATGGTACAGCAAAAAACAGTTTGCTACAATGTATCAGACATAGTGAAGGGGAAAAAAACCCAAAATTTTTATATTATGAGCTAAAATGTTAAGCAGTAGGTAAATAGATTATAGTCAAGAGCATGACAGCAAACAGATACTTGTTTTGTGAAGAAGTATTTGATGTATTCACTTATAACTGATATGAAAGGGAATTGTAGTAATACTTAGGTAGTTGCTAGGGTTTGTAGATGCAGAAGGAATTGCTTAGTCTATATTAAGATCTGGTAAGTTTTAAATTAACAATAGCTTAAAGTTCAGGAAATGATATTCATATTCAACTTCATGCAGAGTACATGATTTTCAAAATATAATGTTACTTCAATTTCATACTTCAATTTCATGAACTGTATATCTGTGAAGATCACTTGAATTTCATCTCTGAGAGTTTTATTTTTGATTTTGAAAAAAAACAAACATTTTTTGATAACATATTAAGAAAATTCAGAGCCGGGGAAAGCTGAATTATTCAATTACATAATTGGAAATAATTAGAACTTAATTAAAAGCTGATTGTATTATAATTGCTTTATTTCAGAGTTACAGAAAAGAATGATATTACACATTAACCTCTTTTATTAAAAGTTCAAGAAATGATCTGAATTCCATAACAGTTGCCATATGATGAATTCTTGCCTTAGTTTTCTTTAAAATGTGTTTTACAGTAGAAATGCTCATATTGTAGCAGTTATTTCATATTATCTTTTTATTTTGACAATTTTTGTTCATTTTTTTTGTATTATTTTAAAAGTAACATATTAACTTTTCTATTTTTTTAAATAGATCACTGTTTTCATTTTAAGGTGAAACAAAGACTTTAACTGAAAGTAGTTTCTTGAAGAAAAGGGAAAAGTTGATATTGTTACTTGTGTATGTAGAAGTGATAGGGTAATTTTTGTATATACAGAGTTATATTTCATTATATAAGGATATGGTATATTTAAACTAACATGGACTTGGTTGTGTGTGGTGCGGTATGCAGTTTAACAGTTTTGTTTTATTTGGCGCACTGAATCCCCCCACCGTAATATTTGTAAAATTAGAACTAAAATTTTATCATCAAGTAATTGAAATTCCTATTGTTTCAATGCTAAAAGTGTTTCATGCAACTACCCTTGTGGCATGGGATATAAGAATGATTCAACAAAAACGACTTTTATTTAACATTCGATACTTAGCATCCATCTATATAACAACCAGTGAATACTGGTAGCTGTGTAAAAGGATACCTATAAGGTGAATCAAAACAGGATGTTTAATTTGAGTTGGAATGCTATTTTTTCTCAAATTGAGAGAAAGAATGGTAGACACATTCTAGAATTTCTTTAAAAAAAATATCAAAAAACTTTTTCATAACATTTATTCTTGAGAACAAGGTAGAAATAAGGACATTTTGGCTAAAAAGAGTTGTTTTCATTGAATAGACGATAAAAGAGAGAGATAAAAGAGAGACAGAAAAATTTAATTATTCGATTTTTATGTTTATTTCAAGAATAACTGCTATGACAAGAGTTCTGAAACATATCAGTGTCACGTTATTATAAACAAGTGTTGTTCCATTTGTTAAGTGTGCAAAATATTGTTGCCATGGTTTCATATTGTGACCGTGGTAATGTATTCATGTTTCCGTGGTTACGCACTGATGTCTCCTACACACAGTATCTCAGGAATATATGTCAACTTTGTGTTTCCCTGGTTACCAAACACGTAATGGCTCTATAAATTATTTTTTCTTGTTTTTTTTTTATTTATTTTATCACTCGTGTTTTCAAATTTTCAAAGTCACCAAACAAAGTTATGTTACTTGTAAACTGTTGAATGTTAGAAGGAAAAACATACTATTTATAGAGATACATGTATATCATTATATATGTTACATGTTTTAATCTACATGTCCACAATTCAATGACTGTGATCAAATAAATGTAAAGTAATAAAATGACATTATAGAAAATATCTGTTACATGTATAGGAAGGTTACTCTTTGTTGAAAAGTATTTTTTGAGTTCTGTTGTTACCATTTTTTTTTGTGTGATAAATTACATTAAATAATGTACATAGTATGATCAAGTTATAAAAAAAATCGGGTGTGAAATATTGAATGTCAATTTATTGTTGTTTTTTTTTTTTTCGTGAAAAGAATTTTTTAGTTTCCGGGGCCTAAGGACATTTTTTTTGTGATTTTTTAAAGAGGGTTTTATAATATTGTTTTTGGGGCTTTATTTTTGGAAAAAATTTCGTATTGTTACTTCAGTCGAATAAGTGGAGACGTTTTTTTTTTCATAAATTAAAGCCAAAACATACATTATTTTTAAAAAAAGTATGTCCATTCATATGAATTTTCAAATTTAATTTTTAAGTTCAAGACCATTTTTGTGATGTTTGTTGTTTTTTTTAAAAAATAAATAATGCTAAAATTAGTTTGAATGCATATTGCATTATTTCTATAAAAGTCAATATGAAGTCAAGATTACTTTGTACTTGGTAGAGATAAAGTTAACCTATGTTGTTCATGATTATGGAAAATGTTACATGAATTCAAAAGCTTTATAAGTTTGTTTGAATATAAATATATAATCTTAAGAGCTTAACACTCTGGAGAGCTTAAAGATAATCTTTTATCTAAATAACATAAAAGTAGTATGGCAAGTAATACGATTCCTAGTAGACCTACTTGGAAAGTATGATTAAAACTTCTTTTATAGATGGTACAAGCTTAAACAAGAAACCTACCTTAAAGTTTAAGGTATTTATAGTGACTGTTAAAGTGAAATAAGTGCAGTTAGAGAATTTCATAATTTATATAAAAAAAAAATGTTTCAAATGCAGGATTGTAATTTATGTTAAAAATTCAACAAACGTGATCTTTTGATAAATATGTTTACATCATTATCCACTCATATTAACATAATTCCGTAAAGCAATAATTTTACCGTGTTAATTCATATGCATGTTTAAAACTTTTTTTTCAGGGCAAACTTTTATTGCCACAATGTTATTATTATTAAAGTAATCAGTTTTGAAGATCGATTAAACCACATCAAATTTGAACATTGACATTTCACGATTTGGTTAGCATCCAAAGTAAAACGAGGAAAGTTTAACCCTTAATTTGTTGAATTCTTACATTAATTGGTCAACATTTCTTTTCGGATTTGTACATAAATATCCATGTTAGGATAATAAAGATGAAAATTAGTCACCTAGCAGAATAATTCTTGTCAGACTGTGCGCATGTGCAAGATGGCTTGACACTATACTGGTAACTAAGACTTATCACTTCCGGCTTCAGCAAGATAAGGGTTAAATGTTCATTGAATTCCATGAAAATACAAAACATTTTAGAAAATCAAAAAAAAAGGTTCATTTGGTGTTGTGAAATGTATAAAAAGTAATCATCGATCTTAGCTGGACTGGAAGCCAACAGTATAAACCGTTACTGAAAAGTTACTTTCTTAATTTTGCTGTTCCTTTTTTTTTTGAAACGAGACATTTGATGTGTAGATATTTAGTTGTGTAGGATCTAGTCTGCATTATAAAGAAAATCAAAAACATTACATGTTGGTATCTTCCATAGAGTTGTTGGTATATGTTACTCAACGTATTATAGTTTATATATATATCAGAAATATATATGTCGATAAGTCAATATTTAGTTTTGCAATCATGGGGAAGTAATTTTAATGCAGCAAAAGAATTGTTTTAATGGATTCAAGTGTCCATTTATGGTATTTTTTACTTCTGTTTTAATCAAATGTTTATGTGAATGAAACTTTGATAAGTTTGTTTTTAAGTTTTTTAGTTTTCATGATAAAGAAATATAATGTGTTTGCCAGTATTTTGGTTTGAGATAGTTTGTATTACGTTACATGTCGTCAGTTACTATTGTACAGATAAATATGACAATAAAAAGCATTGAATCAAAACTCTCTTGTCTTGTGATATATTTTCGCAAAACTGAAACTTTGTTTTCTAACAAATATATTTATTGTCCCCTGCCTTTTCGAAGAAAAAAGGGGGATATAGTAATAGGCTCCATCCGTCCGTCCGTCTGTCAACACTACCGAATAGGGATAGGGGGCCATCTAACTGTAAACAGAACAAAAGAGAACAATAGAGTTCATTCCGTAACAATAGAGTAAGGGGCCATTGGCCCTCTATTAAACAATAGAAAATAACAAAAGAAATGGCCCCTTATTCCATTTCGGCCGGACTTCCGTCCTTCAGCCCGTCACACTTTCTTGTCCGGTCTATAACTTTGTCATTTGTCAAAGGAATCTGGAAAACCTTGGCACAAATGTTTGTCATGATAAGACGATGTGTCATGCGCAACAATCAGACCCTTAACTCCAAGGTCAAGGTCGCACTTGCTCATTCAAGGTCAACATTGTCTATTTGATGATAAATGTCGTGTCCGGTCCATAACTTTCTTATATTTGAAGGGATTTTGTAAATACTTGCCACAATTGTTCACAATAATGAGACGATGTGTCATGCGCAACAACCGGTCACCTACCTCCAAGGTCAAGGTCACACTTGGAGGTCAAAGATTAACATGGTCTATTACAGGGTATATTTTGTGACCAGTCCATAACTTTTTCATTTATCAAAGGAATCTGAAATAACTTGGCCAAATGTTTGTTATAATAAGATGATGTGTCATGCGCAACAACCAGACCCCTACCTCCAGGGGCAAGGTCGCACTTGCTCATTCAAGGTCAACATTGTTTATTTGAATGATATATGTCGTGTCCGGTCCATAACTTTCTTATCTTTGAAGGGATTTTGTAAATACTTGCCACAATTGTTAACAATAATGAGACTATGTGTCATGCGCAACAACCGGTCACCTACCTCCAAGGTCAAGGTCCCACTTGGAGGTCAAAGATTAACATAGTCTATTACAGGGTATATTTCGTGTCCGTTCCATAACTTTTTTATAGATCGAAGGATTTTGTAAATACTTGCCACAAATAGTAACAATAATGAGATGATGTGTCATGCGCAACAACCGGTCACCTACCTGCAAGGTCAAGGTCACACGTGGAGGTCAAAGATTAACATAGTCTATTACAGGGTATATTTCGTGTGCGGTCCATAACTTTTTTATAGATAGAAGGATTTTGTAAATACTTGCCACAAATATTTACAATAATGAGACAATGTGTCATGCGCAACAACTGGACCCTTATCTCTAAGGTCAAGGTCACACTTGGAGGTCAAAGATTAACATAGTCTATTACAGGGTATATTTTGTGTCAGGTCCATAACTTTTTCATTTATCAAAGGAATCTGAAATAACTTGGCACAAATGTTTGTTATAATAAGACGATGTGTCATGCGCAACAACCAGACCCCTACCTCCACGGTCAATGTCGCACTTGCTCATTCAAGGTCAACATTGTCTATTTGATGGTATATGTTGTGTCCGGTCCATAACTTTCTTATCTTTGAAGGGATTTTTTTAAATACTTGCCACAATTGTTCACAATAATGAGACGATGTGTCATGCGCAAAACCGGTCACCTACCTTCAAGGTCAAGTCAAAGATTAACATAGTCTATTACAGGGTATATTTTGTGTCCGGTCCATATCTTTTTTATTGTTGAAAGGATTTTGTAAATACTTGCCACAAATAGTCACTATGATAAGACAATGTGTCATGCACAACACCTGCATCCCTACCTCCAGGTTCAAGGTCACACTTAGAGGTCAAAAGTTAATATAGTCTGTTTTAGGGTATATTTTGTACTTCTTCAGGATTTTGAAATAACTAGGCACAAATAGTCACAATAATAAGACAATATGTCGGGTACAACACCTGCACCCCTACCTCCAAGGTCAAGGTCACACTTAGAGGTCAAAGATTAACAGAGTCTGTTATATGGTTTATTTTGTGTCCTGTCTATAACTTCTTCATAGATCAAGGGATTTTGAAAATACTTGGCACAAATAATCACAATGATAAGATGATATGTCATGCGTAACACATGTGTCCCTACCTCATAGGTAAAGGTCACACGTAGAGGTCAAAGATTTACATAGTCTGTTATAGGGTATACTTTGTGTCCAATCCATAACCTGGGATTTTAAAAATACTTTGCACAAATAATCACAATAATAAGATGATATGTCAGGCGCAAAAGATGGGTCCCTACCTCCAAGGTCACACTTAGAGGTCAAAGATTGACATAGTGTGTTATAGGGTATATTTTGTGTCCGATCTATAACTTCTACATAGTTCAAAGGATTTTAAAAATACTTGGCACAAATAGTAATATTAATAAGACGATATGTCGTGCACAACACCTGCACCCCTACCTCCAAAGTCAATGTCACACTTAGAGGTCAAAGGTTAACATGATAGAATTTTAAATTCCGTGTTTCATTTTACTAGCATTTCTTTAATAAATTTATTGTTGCATTTGCAGATCTAGCATTGATCATAATTTTGGACTGAAAGTCCTGAAATCCATAACTAAATCTTTTGAAATAGCACAATTTTATGCTTCATATAAAACTTCCCCGAGGCGGGGGACGTTGGTAACTCTGCTACAAATTCTTGTATGACTGACTTTTGGCCTGATAAGAAACCTAAACTTCCCAATGTTATATGGTTCAATGTAAAGAAAGGCAAGAAGATAGAAATGAAAAAGAGAGTACACAGTAGATATACTGGATGGTCTGTATCTGAGCTTCCCTGCATGCACTGAAAAAAACTTGAAACCTTTGTAAGCAAAAGGCAGGCCGGGGCACACTCGTTCTTTTACTTGGGGACCATACTCCGCTTTTCATTGAATGGCCCGAAGGTGTCACATTGAAGGTTCCATGATAACCGCCGTATGAACACATCTGCGGATGTTTCTAAATTCAAAATTTCACCATTTTAATGTTGAATTCTGCTTAAGCCGGTGCTACGGGGCGTGGACGGTAGTTTGCACTTGACAGTACCGTCCATGAACAGGCTCAACCAAACCGAGTCTGCAACATTTTCAATTTTGCCGTTTTTGACTTTTTTCAGGGATTCCTGTTTTTTTCTACTTTCGTTGTTGAGTTAAAATACAGTTAATATCAAATTTAAATGGCAAATGTAATAACGACACTTCCCTGTCAAATAATCAAGATTTACAATCAAACGGACATTTCATTTATTGTCTGTTCGTTCGTATCTATCTCTGACTACTTTCTATGGAAGATTTTTGCTTGGAAGTTTTCTTGAATTTGAGGTATAATTTACGCTGATAACCCCAATGTCTTAAAATAAAATTCAGTCGTTAAAGCAGCATGCCTCCAGGTTCATGTTTATTTTGGTGAAAATTTTAAAAATGAATTTAAAAGTAAAATATTGTGAAATGAACAAAAAAGTTATTAACATATTGCAAACAACACTTCCATTCACTCAAATTACCAAAAAGAGTTCAATATATGCAAAAAAGCCCTTTCTGCATTAGTTACGCAGTAGAAATATGGTGACAAATACTGCAAGATTAGACAATAATGGCACATAACATGTAACTTATTACTTGAATATTGAATCTTCTAACTTTTCTTACAATTGTATGGATGTTTATCCCGGACTGTTTTGAAATATTTTGGCTCATCTGGAGGCATGCAGAGAAAATTAAGTAAAGTACATGTATGTACACATGTTTATCAACGTTTTTTGGTTCTTAAAATATGGTGGTTTTAACACATTTGAAATGTACACGCGGTAAAAAGCGTGACAATTGTTCCATTGCAACGAATATAGCAAATCGAAAATCACACATTAATGAACTAATTTGGTCATGTATGAATTGACCTTTGATTGTCAGAACAAACAACTCCAGGTTTGAGTGAGGGATATGAGTTCTACACGTGATATTCTTTCCCAAATATAAAAATGTCCTCAAAAATATGCAAAAACGGCCAATATCACATATTTCAGACGAACATAAAATGAACTACAAAGCAGAATACACCAAACATGAAAAACAACTACATGACTTATTTCAAAATTGTTAAAAATACATAATATTTCTTTCAGAAAACAATTTAACAAATTAATTATTAATTTACAAGTAATCAAATGTAAGTTAGTAACAAATGATGGAAATTCATTTCATCATGCATGTGAAATCAGCTTGTGCTTTAATCTAAAATTAAATTACAACCAGTTCCGGAATGCTATACCTCATTTCAGGATCAATTGTCCAAAAAGTTCAGTTTGTCTGTGACAGTTATTACGCTTGTAATCCGTTTCATTTCAATGCAATACGTTTCTATAAGTCATACTCATTTAATAACCTCTTGAACTTACATATTCTATTGTATAGGAAACGAAAAACTAAAAGAAAAAACTATTGATCAATAATACATGTATTAATTTTCCTTAAGTGAAATTGACTTGTCAACGAACCTAAAGGAACTTTGGCTTTGATTTTCGAGATTGTAATTTTAAAATAAAAATGAATTAGACAGTGCTTATCAGTATTTTCTAAATGGTGATAAATATATCACGGAATGTGTCACAACATGTGATTGTCTGTTTTGTTGTCAATATATGAACAAGTTGTAAGCAGAATAAACGAATTTTAAGAAACAAAATTAACTTTGAAACGTAGACTGTAATGAGCATAACCTGGTATCAATTGTCAATTCAAGGATTTTACCTTATTTGATAAATGGAATCTGCACATAATTTTTTAGACTGCATAGTGTGAAAGCTGCACTATTTCTATATTTGTGGCGTATCTAAATTTTAGGGAAGGGAAGTCCCTTGGAATCAATGAAAACCGCAAAAGTACACCATAAAAGAACAAGCAAATCCGGTTAGATTCAGTCTGTCTACCGATTTTGAGATAAAAATGATATTCATGAACAGGTTTAAACAGAATGTTCAACACAAAATGTGTCGGTAGTAACGACAGAGGAACTAGATGAAGTACCGGAGATCTTTTTACAGCTGCTACACAACATTTTATTCCTGCTTTCACGGGTATGTCATTTCTGGAAAGTTGTCATCCTTCGGAATGAATGGTATCACTGCTTTAAATATTTAACACTAAATGATAAAAGTTCAGAACATTTCGTCGGCACTCATAAAGTATATCATCAGAATCAAGTAAAACAAATGTATACAATAGGAAACAGCACATTTATCAGTCTTTTACAATGGAGAACAACCGCAAGAAAGTCAAATAAAAATAAAATAACTAAGTTATTATCAAGACATAATATAGGAAATAATTATAATAATAGTATAATATTTGTTATCAAAAAAATTGCTTTGAGTGATAAATTCGGCTGAAATCGAAAACTTTCAACGTCTTTATTACTATCTATGTTCAATAATTTGAAAAATTATCGGTCTTGTTTTCAAAATGTCTTAATCTAAATATAGACGTCCTTATGGTGCAGCATTTTCCCAACCGTAACCCCAGACATTAAACTTTTAAACATGATAAGAATAATTAAAATATTTGACTACTTTGTGTGGCCCTAGAGACCGTTGGTGGTATAATTTTTGAATGAACATTGTGGTCTTGTCGGAAATGAATATTTTTATTTGCCCGAAAGAATTTCGGGCATATTATGTTATACCCCCTGTCGTCCGTCTGTCCGTCCGTCCGTTAGCAATTTGATTTCCATTTAGCCCACAGTATTCAAATTTCATAGGATGATTGCCGATGTTGGGTAGTAGAAGACATCTATTGATTTTGGGGTCACAAGGTTAAAGGTCAATGTCACTATAACCTTAAAACTGAAAATGGTTTCCGCAGAATAACTTAGGTTCCATTTGGCCCACAGTATTCAAACTTCATAGGATGATTGCCCCTGATGGGTAGAAGACCCCTATTGATTTTGGTGTTACAAGGTCAAAGGTCAAGGTCACTATTACCCTAAAACTGAAAATGGTTTCCGGAGCATAACTTAAGTTCCATTTGGCCCACAGTTTTCAAACTTCATAGGATGATTGTCCATATTAAGTAAAAGACCCCTATTGATTTTGGGGTCATTAAGTCAAAGGTCAAGGTCACTATAACCCTAAAACTGAAAATGGTTTCCGGAGCATAACTTTAGTTCCATTTGGTCCACGGTATTCAAACTTCATAGAATGATTGTCCATATTCGGTAAAAGACCCCTACTGATTTTGGGGTCACGAGGTCAAAGGTCAAGGTCACTATTAGCTTAATACTGAAAATGGTTTCCGGAGCATAACTTAAGTTCCATTTGGCCCACAGTATTCAAACTTCATAGGATGATTGTCCATATTGGATAGAAGACCCCTATTGATTTTGGGGTATTAATGTCAAAGGTCAAGGTCTCTATTAGCTTAATACTGAAAATGGTTTCCGGAGCATATCTTAAGTTCCCATTTGGCCCACTGTATTCAAACTTCATAGGATGATTGTCCATATTGGGTAGAAAATCCCTATTGATTTTGGGGTCACAAGGTCAAAGATCAAGGTCACTATCACCTTAAACAGTTTTCGCTCAATAACTCAAGTATTAATCAACCTATAGCTGTATTAACAGCTTTATACCCCTGACGTCTTTTCGTCTATCCGTTGAAGCATTTTTACTTACAAGATAACAACTTGATGGTTGTGCTTTGAAAACAGCAACTGTATATACACATGAAGGTTCTTCAGCTATAAAGGAGGATTGCTTTTTGAAGGGGGTCATACTGTATTTAATTCCCATGTCTTACAAATGCTTCATCCTTACTAAAAGAAAAGATACTTTCGGGCATATAATGCTCCGCCTAGCGGTGCTCTTGTTATACTAATCATGTTGCCTATGCTACAGCGCTTTTATCCACAAGGTGGTATGTTTATATAATGATACAGATATATAAAACTATGTGCAGTCTTCGATTGAGATTATAAATGGTTGATTTTTACTTACATTAATGCAATAGTCTCAATATTTCGACGGCAAGACAGACCGATTTTATAATCTGATATTTCATTGGGCGACCACCGAATATACAAAAAAGCCCTAAAGCGCACAATTTGTTGGGCTAATTAATGCAACTGCTCTTAAAACGGATGACATTTGACTTTACTTTTTTAACATAAATTGCCTGCCACGTTTGTCAGAAATGCAGAAAATATGCAATCAACTATTTCATTTTAAAAATGATAACAACCTTACACCCAAAATTAATTTAAAATGAAATTCTAGACCAACCGATCCACCCGCATTAATTATATTCTTATTGCTGAAGAAAATAAGAACAGTAAAAAAGGAAACTTCATGGCTGAATAAAACAATGATAACTGATAACTTAAATAATTATTAACCAAATTAGAATTCATTTTGATACATTTCAACATGAAAAAGTATATTAAATGAAGTTGAAATTATATTTTATAAATATGGCATTTTTACAATATCAATATTTTAAAGGACAATTATTGGTATGGACAATAAGGACGCTTATTATAAATGAAATTATAGTTTAAACATATTTTATTCATAATCATACACAGTACATAATATACATTCATTCAATATATACAATGTTGAAATGGATTAGAACGAAAGATATGAAATCTTATAAAGTTCTTCTCTGGAATTGACAAAGCATAATCTTTATTTCTATCAAATAACATATGAATGATATACATGTATGATATCATATATAATAAAATTTTGACAGAAAACATACAATCACGCAGAACGTATCTTATGATTATATATAGTGTTTAATCATAAAAAACACATATTATTTTGAATGACTTTATCGAGACATGCATTGATAACTTTGAAAGGTACACATTTGGATTTCAATTTAAAATAAATGAAGATTTATGACATTATACTTAAGGTATAATTTTGGATTGTAAACAATTAGCTGTATTTATGACGGATCGTGTATTTCAAATTTTACCAATATTATTTACATAATAATATTATAATATCATTACATTTATGTTCACAATAACATTATAATATTGTATTAGATTAAACAGAACAATGCTTTTGAAAAATACCAAATAAAAATCATGTAGATAAACAATTTGAACACAGTGATGTTTGATATTATACAATTATTGACTAGTGAGCCATTGAATATGATGTGATATTCACCGGCAGATGACATATTGACCGAGGCGATAGCCGAGGTCAATATGACTTTCTGCCGGTGAATATCGCATCATATTCAATGGCTCACTAGTCAATAATTGTTTTATTATATGAATAGGCTAAGAATTAAAAAAAATCACGAAAAAGTACATCCTTATATACATGTACAACTTTTGCCTCGTTGAAGCGCGAGAAAAAAGACGCACGTGTTATGCGTGCAACGACTACGCGAACGCTGCGCATACAAAAGTAATTCAAGTTTATACTCATCGATGCGGTTAAGCCTTTAAGTATAACAGTAAAGTAATGATATTGCAATCGAGAAATATGCCATAAAGAACAAAACGCAACAATTATTTTTTAATTAACACACGTAATTAACAGTCTACGGTGTATGGTCATTGAATATGAGTCTCAATCTATATTTAGACTTGGAAAATCCAATTCAGCCAGTTAATATGATACTACACCCAGTGAATATGATTTTATAAAAAGTTATGTTGACTACAGTTTGGACCAATGAGATTGCAGCTATTTTTAGATCATATAATAATTGAAGTTGTTTTTTTTTTCCATCATACAAAATGTGTTTCGGTCAACAATACTATTTTTTTATCAAATACAATGGTAATATAAAGCGTCAAAGATCTTTATATAGCATTATGCTGTTCCATTGTATGTACGACAGTTTCTTTTTAAAACATTTACGATAGCTTTAACTTTGAAAAGCTCATGTCTTGTTGATTTTTAGTTGGGTGGTTTTAATAGTTCTTTTTGAAAACTATATAATCACCATTAGGCTGTTGGTTTGTGATATGTAGGTTTCCATCCCCTTTTAAAAGTTCATTTTACACAGTTTCGTCCATTGTTTCCACGATTAGGGTAAAATCATTTTTGTAGTTGGGGATCATACGCCGCCACTTTCAGTGGAATGGTGCCAGAGGTCATAGACGATAGCTTGCATTTAACACTACTGTCCAAGAATAGACCCAATCAAACCGAGCTTGCAACATTTTCAATTTTGCCTTTTAGGAATTTCGTTTTTTTCTATATTGTACTTGGCTTATTATTTGTAAATGTCATATATTTATTAGCGAAAATATAAAGAATAACATGATATTTAATAAAAACTTATATTTAGCTCACCTTAATGAAAATTTATGACACCAGTGAACAATTTGGCAATTTTATATGTGATTATAGCAAATATTGAATAGGAAATCATTAACAATATTTGGTTTCAGTTCGACACTGTACAAAACGAATATTTGCACCTCCCTTCCCCCCGTACAAACACACATGAGGATTATTCTTCCAATATCTTGCCTCAACAATTCTCTTAGGAGTTAATATTCTCGTAAATATTCGGACAAATTTAGCAACGCTGTCATTTTAATACATGATTTAATTGATAAATTGACAGTTTACTCATCTCTTCCTCCACAATTACGAAAGTAATATTACAGGAAATACCGGAAGTAACATAGATTTGAAAGTGCTGTTATTGCCACGAGTTAAAACTCTTAACGATGGCCATTGTGATCCTGGGAAATAATCTATTTTTTAAACACAATGAGATAATCTATCCTCTCAGCTCAGAGCTGATGGGTAGAGTATTAGATTTGTAATGTAATCGAACGTTCATAGGTATAAAAATTTATGAAACATAGTCTTCTGTATTAAAATTGCATTTTAACAACTTGTAAATTCTAAGTTTTGGGATATTCTGTTAGCCTCTAATCACTGCATGACTAATACAAAAAGCACCGAGATTCTTCATAGGTTCTGGAAAGTGATTATTAAGAACCATATGAATAATTGCTAGAAAGGTCCATTTTCTGTTCGCTTTACGACCAAGCTAATACGTCTCTACTTGTGTAACTGATCGTAAGAAATAATAAAAACTTTTACATAGCTCACGCATCCACGCAATTGTCAATGCTAAATGTGTTGAAATGTATTATACCGAAAGACAATAAATTTCATTTAATAAAGCACACAAAACAACACTTGAAGCTCTTTGTTGTAGGAAAATTCTGGGAAGTGGAGGTCAGTAAATGTTGAAAGATCCCCTGTAAAGTGTCCATTTGGACCAAGAGACTACACCTATAGATGGGGACCTTTATGAAAATTCTTTTACAGTAAAGTGGCTGTCATTATAAGGGTGTAAAGTAAACTGTGTAGTACAATTCATCCAACTTTTGGAATCTCTTATTTTGTTAAAATTTGAATTTGCCTATGGATCGATCATCACAGCTTTAATGTTGAATGGCTTGTGCTATGTTAATAAACAACTTGCCTTATTTACATGCGCGGTAACTGGTAACTTAGACTAATCACTTCCGGTGTCAGCAAGATAAGGGTTAAATGTTCATTATATTCCATGAAAATACAAAACATTTTAGAAAATCAAAATAAAGTTCAATTGATGTTGTGAAATGTATAAAAACGATGTTGATCTTAGGTGGACTGGAAGTAAACAGTATTAACCGTTACTGAAAAGTTACTTTTTAATTTTGCTGTTCCTTTTTCTTTGAAACGAGACATTTGATGTGTAGATATTTAGTTGTGTAGGATCTAGTCTGCATTATAAAGAAAATCAAAAACATTACATGTTGGTATCTTCCATAGAGTTGTTGGTATATGTTACTCAACGTATTATAGTTTATAATTATATATATATCAGAAATATATATGTTGATAAAGTCAATATTTAGTTTTGCAATCATGGGGAAGTAATTTTAATGCAGCAAAAGAATTGTTTTAATGGATTCAAGTGTCCATTTATGGTATTTTTTACTTTTGTTTTAATCAAATGTTTATGTGAATGAAACTTTGATAAGTTTGTTTTTAAGTTTTTTAGTTTTCATGATAAAGAAATATAATGTGTTTGCCAGTATTTTGGTTTGAGATAGTTTGTATTACGTTACATGTCGTCAGTTACTATTGTACAGATAAATATGACAATAAAAAGCATTGAATCAAAACTCTCTTGTCTTGTTATATATTTTCGCAAAATTGAAACTTTGTTTTCTAACAAATTTATTTATTAATAAGAAACCTGAACTGCTCAATGTTATATGGTTCAATGTAAAGATAGGCAAAAAGCAGGCCGGGGGCCATACGCCGGACCATACACCGCTTTTCATTGAATGGCTCGAAAGTGTCACATTGAGGGTTCAATGATAACCGCCGTATGGACACATCTGCGGAAGTTTCTTAATTCAAAATTTCACCATTTGCTTAAGCCGGTGCTAGGGGGTGGGGGTGAACGGTAGTTTGCACTTGACAGTACCGTCCATGAACAGGCTCAATCAAACCCGAGGCTGCAACATTTTAAATTTGCCGTTTTGGACTTTCTTCAGGGATTCCTATTTTCTCGACTTTGGATGTTAAGTTGAAATACAATTAATATCAAATAAAAATGGCAAATGAAAAAAAAACCCAATAAAAACAATATAATCATTATACTTAGACGTTTTCTTGAATTTGAGCAAGGATCTTAATTACTTTTATTGTAATATAAATCCGTGATTTGAGGTGTAATTTGAGCTAATAACCACAATGTCTTACTCGGACATAAGAAATAAAATTCATTCATTAAAAGATTGTAAAGTATGTACACATGTTTATCAACGTTTTTTTGGTTCTTGGTATATGGTGGTTTTAACACATTTGAAATGTACACGCTGTAAAAAGCGTGACAATTGTTTCATTGCAACGAATATAGCAAATCGAAAATCACACATAAATAAACTAATTTGGTCATGTATGAATTGACCTTTGATTTTCAGAACAAACAACTCCAGGTTTGAGTAAGGGATATGTGTTTTACACGTGATATTTTTTCCCAAATATAAAAATGTCCGCAAAAATATACAAAAAAAACCAATATCACATGTTTTAGACGAACATAAATAATCTAAAAAGCAGAATACACCAAACATGACAAAACAACTGTATGACTTATTTCAAAATTGTTAAAAAATATGATATTTCTTTCAGAAAACAATTTAATAAATTAATTATGAACTAACATGTAATTAAATGTAATGATGGAAAATCATTTCAAAATACAAAATACAAGTGGAATCAGCTAATGCTTTAACATTACCAGTCCGGATTGCAGGAACTATTGCCCGAAAAGTCCAGTTTGTTTGTCACAAAGTTGTAACACATATATTAACAAATCCAAAAGCGGTCATAACAAATTAAAAACACATTTAAACTTACATATTTTGCGGTATAGGAAACGAAGAATTAATCAAAAACATTTATTAATAATATTTATTTTCCTTGAATGAAATAAACTAGTCAACGAACCTAAAGAAACTTTTGCTGTAATTTTTGAGATTGTAATTTTAAAATAAAAATTAATTAGATAGTGGTAATCAGTATTTTCTAAATGGTGATAAATATATCACGGAATGTGTCACAAATATGTGATTGTCTGTTTTGTTGTCAATATATGAACAAGTTGAAAAGCAGAATAAACGAGTTTTAAGAAACAAAATTAACTTTGAATCATAGACTTTGTAATGAACCTAACCTGGTATCAATGTCAATTCAATGATTTTACCTTATTTGATCAAACAAACAGCATAGTGTGAAAGCTGCACTATTTCTATACTTGTGGCGTTTCTAAATTTTAGGAAAGGGAAGTCCCTTCGAAGCAATGAAAACCGCAAAAGTACACCATAAAAGAACTAGCAAATCCGGTTAGATTCAGTCTGTCTACCGATTTTGAGATAAAATGATATTCATGAACCGGTTTAAACAGAATGTTCAACACAAAATGTGTCGGAAGTAACGATAGAGGAACTACATGAAGTACCGGAGAACTTTTTACAGCTGCCACACAGCATTTTATTCCTGCTGTCACGGGTATGTCATTTCTGGAAAGTTGTCATCCTTCGGAATGAATGGTATCACTGCTTTAAATATTTAACACTAAATGATAAAAGTTCAGAACATTTCGTCGGCACTCATAAAGTATATCATCAGAATCAAGTAAAACAAATGTATACAATAGGAAACAGCACATTTATCAGTCTTTTCCAGTGGAGAATAAGCGCAAGAAAATCAAAAACAAATAAAATAAGTAATTTATTACCAAGACATAATTTAGGAAAATACAATATTAATACATGTAGTACAATAATTGTTATCAAATTTGTTTGATGCATAATTGACTGTGATAAAGTTGGCTGAAATCGAATACTTTCAACGTTTTTATTTGAATATTAAACAGTGTCTTAAATATGGCATTTTTACGGTATCAGTATTTTAGATGACAATTATTGGTATTAAAAATAAGGACAATTTTTATAAATAAAATTGATAAAAGTATCATCTTTATTTCTGTCAAATAATATCACATATAATAACATTTTGACAGAAAACATACAATCATACACTCAAGGCAGAACGTTTCTTATGATTATATTAATTGTATAAACATCAAAACATCCTGAAAGACTGCTTCGAAACATGCATTGTTTAGTTTGAAAGGTACATATTTGGATTTCAATTTAAAATTAATGAAGATTTATTACAATATGTTTAACGTATAATTTTGGATTGTAAAGAATAAGCTATTTTAATCTTTCATAACAGATAGTGTCTTTCATATTTTACAAATATTATGTATATAGTAATATTATAATAATATTACATGTGAGTACATTATAACATAAGGTATTAATGCTGTATTAAATTAAAAACAGAACAAAGCTTTTGAAGCCAATAAAAAATGTACATAAACCATTTGAATTAGAATAAATCGGGCAACAAAATGATGCTTGATGTTTCTTTTTCATCATAAAAAATCATGTGTTTCTGCAGAGATTTAAGGTTAAACATTTCGGTTTATTTTATAAACTATTATGGTAATAAAAATTATAATAGCGTCAAAGATCTGTATGTATTATTGTACTGTTCCATTATGTACGACAGTTTCTTTTATAACATTTATCATAGATTTATTTAACTTCGAAAAGCTGACGTCTTCTTGATTTCTAGTTTGATGGTTTTAGAAGTTCTTCTTGAATACTATATAATCACCCATAGATTGTTGGTGTGTGATATGGAGGTTTCTGATCCCCTTTCAAAAATTCATTTTACATAGTTTCGTCCATTGTTTCCTCGTTAAGGGCAATTTAGTTCTTCTATTTGGGGATCATACGCCGCTTTTCATGGAATGGCACGAACGTGTCACATTAAGGGTTACATTGTCTCCGCCCTATAAACTTATCAGCGGATGTTTCTCAATTCAAACTGTCACCATTTTATGCTCAAATGTAGAAGTCTGCTTTAGCCGGTGCCAGAGGTCATGAACGGTAGCATGCATTTACCTCTACCGTCCAAGAACAACTTTTTCAATTTTGCCTTCTAGGGATTTTGTATTTCCCTATTGTACTTGACTTATTATTTGTAAAGTGTCATATATTTATTAGTGAAAATATAGACACATGAGATTTAATAAAAATACAACAACATTCCTTTTAGCTCACCTAAACGAAAACTTATGACACCAGTGAACAACCTGGCAATTTTATATGATCACAGCAGATATCAAATAGGTGGAATATGTACAACAAGAATATTTGCCTCTCCTCCTGCCCCCCTTACACACACTCGGAGAGTTTTCTTGCAATATCTTGCTTGAAAATTTCTCTTAGGAGTAAATATTCTCGTAAATATTCGGACAAATTTAGCAACGCTGTTATTCTAATCCATGATTTACATGTACTTGATAAATTGCAATTTAATCATCTCTTCTTCCACAAATACGAAAGTAATATTACAGGAAATACTGTAATTAAATAAGATATACAAATGCTGGTATTCGGACGAGTTGAAACTCTTAACAATCGACATTGTACCAAGAACCATGAACGATTGCACACAAAACAACACTTGAAGCTCTTTGTTGCATCCACGCAATTTTCAGCGCTAAATGTGTTGGAATTTATTATACCGAACGACAATAAATTTCATTTAGTAAAGCAAAAAACACAACACAACACTTGAAGCTCTTAAATTGTTGTAGGAAAGTTCTGGAAAGTGGAGGCCAGTAAATGTTGAAAGATCCCCTTTAAAGTGTCCATTTGGACCAAGAGACTACACCTATAGATGGGGACCTTTATGAAAATTCTTTTACAGTATGAAAACAGTATTTAGGTATGAAAGTGTGTATTTATAAGCTGTACAAAATAATTTATCGTTTAAAAAATGCAAGATAGTTGACCTTGGTTATTTATTAAAACAAACAAAATTTGATATTTCCTTTTATGTTTATTGACTTATAATGCTACAAGACGAAAACGTATATTTATAGGGTTAAACATATTTAAAGGGTTTTGCATTACATCAGTGACACATTTTTATATGACTTATTCGGCAAGAAGCAAACACAAACTTTCTCAACATAATTATGACGCAAATATCGACATTAATATTTATTAATTACGTATGTATTAGGAATAATTATCAAGGGCATTATTTTCAATTTATTGGTTTCATGTTTCAACTTTACTTCATAGCACTTTGTTTTTCTGATCTGTTAATTTCTTACAATTGATTTTCAACCTGCAGCGATAATTACTACAGGATCACGAAAAAATAGACAAGTAACAGTTTATACTAAATTATATGAAGTATTGTGTGGCCAGTGATCAGTTACGGAGCAGCAATATGGGGAACCCGAGAATACTCAGCGATAAACGCAGTTCACCATCGTGCCTGCAGATTCTTCCTTGGTGTAGGCAAAAATACTCCGAACGACGCAGTTACAGGCGGCATGGGATGGCTCCCCCCTCGGATAAGACAATGACGATCTACACTCGGACATTGGTTTAGGTTAAATAATATGCCATCCACAAATACTATATTCAGTCTGAGAGATCAAATTTTATGAACTCATTGCAAGACAAACTGTTTCTGGATTTCAAAAATGATTGATCAACGAGAATAAATTCAACTACTGGTGTTAGCGGACGAACAAAAGGCAACAAACTAAGACAATATAAACTATTTAAGAAAGAATATAAAACAGAAGACTATGTACAGTCTGAAATAATAAAAAGACGTAATAGAAGCGCATTATCAAAATTTAGATGTGGAGTTGCTCCTCTAAAAATTGAGACTGGTCGTTATGAAGCTTTACCAGTTAATGAGAGAATATGTTTTAATTGTAGTAATAGCATTGAAGATGAGCTACATGTCCTTGTTAAATGTCCACTTTATTCGCAAATAAGAGATGCGCTTTATATCGACATATGTAAAACAAATGACAGATTTCTAATGTATAGTGATAATGAAAAATTTATATACATTTGTATTTGCTATCAAATGAAAATATTGTAAAATATTCTGCCAAAGCCTGCTTTGATATATTATGTGTGAGGCGCAATTTATTATATAATGGCTAATTTTTACTCTGTACATATGTATCATAGTCAAAATCCGAATCATAGTTAGTATGCGTTTGTTTTATATGTGTAATATAATTTTTATTGCCACCACATATTTCAGCTTTTAACAATATTTTAATATTTTAAACGTTTTTTTTATATTTATGATCATGTTCTTAGTCTCTCATAACTCTTTTAGAGTGGTTTTGTACACGTATTTCTTTTATAACTTTGTTATATTTGTCAATGTATGTACAAAAGTAAGACTTAAATAAACAAATTGACTTGACTTGACTTGACTTGAGTAGCCCCCAACCTTAAGAAACTAAAATTACTGAAGTAAGAAATTAAATTTGCTGAATTAACAAGTTTTGTCGCCTTCAATTTTATTCATTTGCACGTATGCACTAGTTGTTTAACAGCAATATACATTTAAAGTTCACTTTATTTCAAATATTCTGATATAACTACTTTGCATCATCGAGACCGGCTAAAATTGAATACTCAATTTATTTCTTTTATTCATGAATAGTTATTGTCATTGGTGCTAGGGGGCGTAGCTTGCAATTACCATAACTGTCCATGATCAGGCACAATGAAACGCGCCTGCAACAGTTTAAATTTTTGTCGTGTTGGACTTTCTTTAAGGATTCTGTTTTTCTCTATTTTTTCAGATGTGAGTTAGGGATATGAGCTTTACACGATATATCCCTTCCTAATGATCAACATGTACACAAATATCATCAAATTGGCCAATATCACATGTTAAGAACCTAACAGCAATGTGCTGACTACCCTACAGTTAACTTCAAGCAGTATATACAACTGTTTGAGACCCATGTTTTCTTTAAAGGAAAACAAACGTTACGAATTCATTTGAAGTTATTAAAGGACCTATATTGAGATCAAAAAGCCTAAAAACATGACATTTGAAAATCTTGTACAAACATCAGTGGGACATTGAAAATGAAAAATATTAAAAAGATAATAAAGATATATCCTTAGAATAAAATTGAAAAATCAACATTTACTGCTACTCTTTGAATTAAAAGCGTTAAAACGTCTTTCATTTCATCTTTTTGCACTATAACAGTGATTATTCTTGAAAAACGGAGCGAATTATCTCTTTGGCATTAAAATTATAAATATAAATTATTGATAGAGACACACATCAAATCGTTTCAAATTCTTGAAAAATTATTTTCAATCAATACATGTAAAAAAAATTCTCAGTAGAGTCACTTTAATTAAGGATTGTCATTCTTTTCTAGGTAGTATTTATTATAATTGATCATTTTACACTGAATTCTGTAGATGAAGAAAATTTCTTCGATTAGATTTCTTACATCTTACATATTATGTGTAAAGTCCATCACAAAGTAGGTGAAGTCTTATAAATTTTCTTTCCTAATTAAATATCAAAACATTTATAAAGTTTATATTTATGAAATATTGAGGGCGACACAGTAATGTACAAAGATGCTTCAATCATCAAAAATATTTCTCAGCAGAAATCCTAATGTCTGTTATTCGGGCATGCTACATCTTATTTTATTGATATCGTTAACTGGTTATGTAAACAACACAACCATTCTTTGAATAGCTATGTGTCGTTCCATTGTGTATGAAAAATAGATATGAGCAAAGCTTCATTCGCTCAACATTAACTTTTTTCATCAATCTGTTTCACAATGTAAGTATACGAAGCAATTACTTAAAATGTCCGATTTCTTGTTGCTCGACTAATTGCCTCATCATTTGTAAACGTATATGTGATCATTTTGTTAAGGTGTCATATATATTTATTCGTGAAATTATTAATAAAAAAACGAGACATCTTGAGCTTGGTGCAAAATAGATGCAACTCAATATATATGCCACAAAAGTTATTTCCTTTTCGCACCAAACATTCGAGCTGATGAAACTTCATAATAGATTTTCAAAAACCTCTGGACTATTTTATATGGTAATTCTCTATGTGATCATATAGAGGGTATTTGTTTGTTTTGCATGTAAGATTGAAATATAATTTCACTGAGTGAACACCAGATGCAATAATTTCACGAGTGGCGTAGCCACGAGTGAAAATATAATAGCTGGTGTTCACGAATGAAATATATTTCAATCTTATATGAAAAACAAATAAATTTTCTTTTTATTTCATGCGTTTTAAGTGATTTTAAGTAATATTTACTGATTTTGCCGCGTAACGTCGCGCATTCTCCTTCGTGACGTCATCACATCATGACGTCACATCAACAAGTTTGAAATATAGTTCTGTTAAATTTCTCTAATTTTGTTACATTTTTAGCATAATGTAGGGGCCTTTGCTGGCATCGACTTTCTTTTCCGAAAGAAGCAAAATTTACGCATGACGGCATTTATTTTTGCCTGTTATTCCATTCAGTTTTGATTTCCTTTTCATCCGCATTCAGATATAGTCCGGCTACAGTGAAAATTATATTTTATAAATTTCACTAGTGGTTTATCAGAATATTATCATCTGATATATTACAATAAAACACTGGAAAGCATGAAATAAAGAAATATCAAATATGACAGGAATCAATTATGCCCTGTTTATGTTAGAATGTGTATTACGAATATATGTGTCATACACTCGAGGATTACCGTGCCTCTCTTTCTTGAATGAGTATTAACATTGTCCTAAATATTCAAATGAATTAAGATGTCATGATTAAATTGACGATTTGATAGATAATTGAACTGTTCCGCCAACTGTTACAAAAGAAACAGTACAAGAATGTGGGAGGTAACTTTACCAATGACCATTGCGACACTTGAAAAGTATGTAGGAAAATTAAAATTTGTAACGGTAGTAGTAAATAAGAAAAGGTAAAAGTAAAACTAAAGAAAAAGAAAATGCTGGTACTCACTCACTCACCTTTCGTTTGAAATCAACAACTTTAGGTGCTAGGGGGGCGTGGACGGTAACTTGCACTTTTCAGTAGGCCTACCGTCCATGAACAGGCTAAATCAAACCGAGCCTGCAACTTTTACACTTTTTGCACGTGTTTGGCTATTCTTTAGGGATTTCTGTTTTTCACTATTTCATTGTCACATCCATGTTAGTTTTGTGCGTGTGGCGGCCTGTAAAAGTCTCCCCGTACACTTTAATCAATGATGCTTATATTTTGATCCGTTGAGATCGTTCAGCAAGACATTACTTGTTGTGTTGACATTTTTAGATTGGTATTTTTAGTTTCTTGATTTGCTTTTTTTCAATTGGGTAGGTACCAGTATTCGCTACATTAATACTGACTATAATCATTCTCTAGGATATGTTGCTGCTTTTTAAACTTTGTTCTTTTGACGTCTTGTCTGTAAGATTTGCAGGCTTCAATACCCTGAGATCCCACCTTTCAAAATTTCCTTTGATTAGGTTCCGCCCATTTGTTTCTCGTTTAGGGCTCACGCTTTCTTATTAACTTGGGGACCTTACGCCTTTTTCATGGAATGAACCCAATTGATTGTCACATTGAAGGGTCATGATACCGCCGTAATGAACACATCTGCAGATGTTTCTAAATTCAAAATTTCACCATTTTTGTGATTAAATGTTGAATTCTTCTTAAGCCTGTGATAGGGGGCGTGGACGGTAACTTGCACTTTTCAGTACCGTCCATGAACAGGCTCAATCAAACCGAGCCTGCAACATTTTAAATTTTTGCCGTGTTAGGTTTTCTTTAGGGATTCTCTTTTTTCAATATTTTAGGTGTGAGAAAGGGATATGAGCTTTCAACGTGATATTCCTTCCTATGCATATTATCATATCGGCCAATGTCACATGTTTCAAACAAACAAAATCAACTTCATGGTAACTGCGCTAATTGACAGAACACACGTAGCAGAAACAACAGCTTTTTCGAATCTTTTAAAATAGTTCTTAAAATCAGAAAACTTGAAATTTATTTCAAAGTTTTTTGTAGATGAAACCAGATAAGACTTATCAAAGTTGAATAACATCTCCTAAATTTTTTTTTTAATTTACAGAAAGTCTATGCATCATACCGGGAAAAAATTGTCTGAAAACTCCAGTTTGTTCGTGACAATTCTAATACGCTTTTATGCCTGTGAATTTTAATTAAATATACTTTCTTTAATTACATTATTGTACTTACATATTTTACGGTATAGAAAACAAAGAATTAATCAAAAACATATATAAATTAATGATATTTATTTGTCAAATTAACGAGTCTATGAACCTGTAGTTATTGTAATATGAAATATATTTGTTGATAAAGTCAATATTTAGTTTTGCAATCATGGGGAAGTAATTCAAATGCAGCAAAAGAATTGTTTTAATGGAATCAAGTGTCCATTTACGGTAGTTTTTACTTTTGTTTTAATCAAATGTTTACGTGAATGAAACTTTGAAAGTTTGTTTTTAAGTTATTTAGTTTTCATGATAAAGAAATATAATGTGTTTGCCAGTATTTTGGTTTGAGATAGTTTGTATTACGTTACATGTTTACAGTTACTATTGTACAGATTAATATGACAATAAAAAGCATTGAATCAAAACTCTCTTGTCTTGTTATCTATTTTCGAAAAAATTCTCACTTTATCTCCTAATAAATATATTTATATGACTGACTTTTGGCCTAATAAGAAACCTGAACTGCCCAATGTTATATGGTTCAATGTAAAGATAGGCAAGAAATAAAAGAGAGTACACAGTTGATATACTGGATGGTCTATATCTGAGCTTGCCTGCAGGCGCTGAGAAACTTGACACCTTTGTAAGCAAAGCGCAGACCGGACTAACAAGTTAGGGCACACGCACTCTTTTATTTAGGGACCATACGCCGCTTTTCATTGTGTCACATTGAAGGTTCCATGATAACCGCCGTATGGACACATCTTTCTTAATACAAAATTTCACCATTTTCATGGTTAAATGTTGAATTCTCCTTAAGCCGGTGCTGGGGCGTGGACGGTAGTTAGCACTTGACAATAGCGTTCATGAACAGGTCCAATGAAACCGAGCCTGCAACATTTTCATTTTTGCCGTTTTGGACTTTCTTCAGGGACTCCTATATTCTAAGTTAAGTTGAAGTACAATTAATATCAATTAAAATTGCAAATGAAATCAAAGCACAGAAGGCGCTGAATTTGTTTGGGTCACAGAATGTCAGAAAGGTGAAGGTTGTAAGATTATAAACCAATTTGTTTTTGTATAGTGCCATCAATGCTTTCCAGCGGTTTAATTGTAGTAGATTGGCTATAAGACAAATTGCAACACTGATATTCGATCCAATGTTTATTTGACTTAAACAATTTGAAAAAAAAATAGTTGCCTTATATGGGATTTGAACTCCAGACCTCCCATTCCTTAGCGAGCGCGCTAACCCCTCGACCACGGTGGATTTACATATTTACGGCCTGGAGAAAACCATATTATTCTAGTTAGGGTTTGTAACGACGCTAACTGTTGTTTACCACTTGTGTAAATAATCATGGCGCTTACTATAAGCATGTATATCTATAAAGAATAAAACAATATTAGAAATATTCGACCATTCGGGAATTATTTTGCTTGAAAATTAATCCGCCTGTCATGTGACCATATTTACGCAGTGATCTCCCCTAAATTTTTCGGCCTTAGTGTTACATATAAAGGGAAGTAACCGCTTAAAAAAAGCGGACTACTTTCGGCACTTGCAATTAACAGCATTAGAGTCTGAAATTTCGCTATCATTATTTGTTTGGTCTGACGACCCAAACAAATAAAAAACGATACAACCCTGTCAAATAATCAAGGTTTTCAATCAAACGGACATTTCATTTATTGTCTGTTCGTTCATAGCTATCTCTGACTAATTTCTATAAAATCACTAGACGTTTTCTTAAATTTGAGGTATAATTTAAGCTGATAACCTCAATGTCTTACTCGGACATACGAAATAAAATTCATTCGTTAAAAGATAAAGTCAAGTATGTACACATGTTTATCAACGTTTTTTTATTCTTGGTACATGGTGGTTTTAACACAGTTGAAATGTACACGCTGTAAAAAGCGTGACAATTGTTCCATTGCAACGAATATAGCAAATCGAAAATCACACATTAATGAAATTATTTGGTCATGTATGAATTGACCTTTGATTTTCAGAACAAACAACTCCAGGTTTGAGTAAGGGATATGTGTTTTACACGTGATATTCTTTCCCAAATATAAAAATGTCAGCAAAAATATGCAAAAAGGCCAATATCACATGTTTTAGACGAACATAAATGATCTAAAAAGCAGAATACACCAAACATGACAAAACAACTGTATGACTTATTTCAAAATTGTTAAAAAATATGATATTTCTTTCAGAAAACAATTTAATAAATTAATTATGAACTTACAAGTAATCAAATGTAAGTTAGAAACCATTGATGGAAATTCATTTCAAAATACAAGTGAAATCAGCTAATGCTTTCTTCTAAGATTAAATAACATTACTATTCCGGAATGCTAAAACCTCATTGCAGAAACAATTGCCCGAAAAGTCCAGGTTGTTTCTAACATTTTTTTTTATACTTCTAATCCGTTCAATTCCAATGCAATACGTTTCTAATAATGAATCCAAAAGAAGTCGTACCAAATTTATAACACATTTAAACTTAGATATTTTGCGGAGAAAGAATCAAAAACATTTATCAATTATACTTACTTGTATTTTCCTTGAGTGAAATAAACTAGTCAAAGAACCTAAAGAAACTTTTGCTGTAATTTTTGAGATTGTATTTTTAAAATAAAAATTAATTAGACAGTGGTTATCGGCCTTTTCTAAATCACAGAATGTGTTACAATATGTGATTGTCTGATTTGTTGTTAATATATGAACAAGTTGTAAGCAAAATAAACGAATTTTAAGAAACAAAATTAACTATGAAACATAGACTTTGTGATAAGCATGACCTGGTATCAATTGTCAATTCAAGGATTTAACCTAATTTGATCATACAAACAGCATAGTTTGAAAGCTGCACTATTTCTATACTTGTGGCGTATCTAAATTTTAGGAAAGAGAAGTCCCTTGGAAGCAATAAAAACCGCAATTGTACACCAAAAAAAAGAACTAGCAAATTCGGTTAGATTCAGTCTGTCCACCGATTTTGAGATAAAATGATATTCATGAACCGGTTTAAACAGAATGTGCAACACAAAATGTGTCGGAAGTAACGACAGAGGAACTTCATGAAGTACCGGAGATCTTTGTACCGCTGCCATACAGCATTTTATTCCTACTTTCACGGGTATGTCATATCTTGAAAGTGGTCATCCTTCGGAATGAATGAAAACAATAAGTCGGTATCATTGCTTGAAAGATTTAACACTAAGTGATTAACATTTCTGACCATTTCGTCGGCAATCGTAACGTTTACCATCAGAATCAAGTAAAACACATGTATACAATAAGAAACAGCACATTTATTCTTTTCGAATATTAATAGTACAATATTTGTTTGATGCATAATTGACTGTGATACATTCGTCTGAAATCGAAACTTTTCAACGTCTTTATTTGAGTCTTAAACAGTATCTTAAATATGGCATTTTAAGGTATCAATATTTAAGAAGACAATTATTGGTATTAAAAATAAGGACAATTTTTATAAATGAAATTGATAAAAGTATCATCTTTATTTCTGTCAAATTACTATCACATTATAATAACATTTTGACAGAAAACATACAATCATACACTCAAGGCAGAACGTTTCTTATGATTATATTAAGTGTATAAACATCAAAACATCCTGAAAGACTGTTTCGAGACATGCATTGTTTATTTCGAAAGGTACAAATTTGGATTTCAATTTAAAATTAAGATTTATTACAATATGTTTAACGTATAATTTTGGATTGTTTGTTTGTTTGTTTGATTGGGTTTTACGTCACATCGACACAGTATAGGTCATATCGCGACGTTCCAGCTTTACTGGTTGAGGAATTTTGTATTGTAAAGAATGAGCTATTTTAATCTTTCATAATAGATATTGTCTTTCATATTTTACAAATATTATGTATATAGTAATATTATAATAATATTACATGTGAGTACATTATAACATAAGGTAATAATACTGTATTAAATTTAAAACAGAAATAAGCTTTTGAAGCCGATTGAAAATGTACATAAACCATTTGAATAAGAATAAATAGGGCAACAAAATGATGCTTGATGTTTAAAGTATTTTTCTTTTTCATCATAAAAACTAATGTGTTTCTGCAGATATTCTAAGGATAAAATTTCGATTTATTTTATAAAATATAATGGTTATAAAAATTATAATAGCGTCAAAGATCTGTATGTATCATTGTACTGTTCCATAATGTACGACAGTTTCTCTTATAACATTTATCATAGCTCTATTTAACTTCGAAAAGCTGGCGTCTTCTCGATTTCTAGTTGGATGGTTTTAGAAGTTCTTCTTGAATACTATATAATCACCCATAGATTGTTGGTGTGTGATATGCAGGTTTCTGATCCCCTTTCAAAAATTCATTTTACATAGTTTCGTCCATTGTTTCCTCGTTAAGGGCTATTTAGTTCTTCTATTTGGGGAGCATACGCCGCTTTTCATGGAATGGCACGGACATGTCACATTAAGGGTTCCATTATCTCCGCCGTATAAACATAATAGCGGATGTTTCTCAATTCAAACTATCACCATTTTATGCTCAAATGTAGAATTCTGCTTTAGCCGGTGCCAGGGGTCATGAACGGTAGCATGCATTTACCTCTACCGTCCAAAAACAACTTTTTCAATTTTGCCTTCTAGGGATTTTGTATTTCCCTATTGTACTTGACTTATTATTTGTAAAGTGTCATATATTTATTAGTGAAAATATAGACACATAAGATTTAAAAAAATACAACAACATTCCTTTTAGCTCACCTAAACGAAAACTTATGACACCAGTGAACAATCTGGCAATTTTATACATATGATCACAGCAGATATGAAATAGGTGGAATATGTAGAACAAGAATATTTGCCTCTCCTCCTGCCCCCCTTACACACACTCGGGGAGTTGTCTTGCAATATCTTGCTTGAAAATTTCTCTTAGGAGTAAATATTCTCGTAAATATTTGGACAAATTTAGCAACGCTGTTATTTTAATCCATGATTTAATTGATAAATTGCAATTTACTGATCGTTATAAGGGTATAAAGTAAACTATATAGTACAATTCATACAACTTTTGGCATCTCTTATTTTTGTTAAAATTTGAAATGCCTATGGATCGATCATCACAGCTTTAATGTTGAATGGCGTGTGCTATGATTATAAACAACTTGTCTTATTTACATGCGCGGTAATTTATTTAAGGGTCATATATTTATTTGTAAAAATATAAACGATAACATGGGAGTTAATAAAAGTTCATCATAGCCTTCTCAAACAAATATTTCTGTCACATAAGATGTGAAACTTTATCGTACTTTTGCAGGAAATATCGAATATGACAGTAATTAATAATTCCCTGCTTTTATCAGAAAGTGTTCTATATTTGTCGCCCACTCGGGGATTATCTATGTTCTTTCTTGAACAATTCTCGTAGGAGTGTAAAGATTCTCGTAGATATTCGGACAAATTAAGCAAAACTGTCATTTCCATTGCTTATTTCCGTGATTTCATTGATGAATGGACACCGCACTGATCTCTCCCAACAAAAGTACGAATGTAATATTACAGGAAATTAGAGGTTACTTAGATTTTAGCTGGTGATATAATGAAGAGTTTCAACTTTTACCGATGACCATTGTGGCACTTGAAACGGATCTGGCTGGAAATGACAATTTACCAAAGTAGCAAACCGTCGTTTTCGATGATTCAGAATAATCATAAAAAGAAGGAAAACAACCGATGATTAAAAGCTTAAAACAGAATCAATTCATGCACAAAACACAAGCATAACAAGGTTTACACTATCATTTTCCGCTTAAATATCAATCATTTAAGCTTATCAATTATAAAGTTTTGCATTAACTTGGTGTTTCGTTAAAGGTATAAAAGTGTGTATTTATAAGCTGTACCAAATAATTTATCATTTAAAAAATGCTAGATAATTGACCTTGGTCATCTATGAAAACAAACAAAACTTATTTTCCCTTTTATGTTTATTGACTTCTAATGCTACACCAATAAATAGTGTTCAATTTTTTGCCGGTCTTGATGATACAAAATAGCTATATTAAATGTTTGTTTTTGCAAGGAAACAACAGATTTTCATCAAGGCGACAAAACTTGTTAATTCACCAAATTCAATTTCTAACTTTAATAATTTCAGCTTCTTTAAATTAAAGTTTGAGGCTACTTGACTATTTTCTTTCGTGATCCTGTATTAAATATCACTGCAAACGTTGAAAATCAATTGTGAGAAATTCACAGATCAGAAAAACAAAGTTCTTGAAAGTAAAGTTGAAAAATGAAAACAAAATTTGAAAATAATGCCTTGATAATTATTCCTAATACATACGAATATTGTCTGTCAATACTAAATAGAGAAGAAAAAATGCTAAATATAATAATGCCGATATTTTCGTCATAATTATGTTGAGTAAGTTTGTGTTTGCTTCTTGCCGAATAAATCATATAAAAATGTGTCACTGATAAAATGACGTTGAAACTTACTGAAATGAATTGTTTGTGTTCGGTCACTAATTACAGGTCCATCAATTAAGACTTACACATCGAATCCTTGACCATTTCTTTAAAATCACCCAAACATGTCACATTAGCTAGTACAATTGTATACATGTTAGACCCTATATATACGTTTTCGTTTTTGATATAAAATATGTGTCATTGATTCATTTACACACACAGAAAAAGAAAATCAGATTTTCCTGAATAGTTCTGGTCATGTAGCTTGTAATTACCACTACCGTCCATGAACAGTTTCAATAAAACCTAGCCTGCATCATTTTCAATTTTGCTGTGTTGGACTTTCTTTAAGGATTCTATTTTTCTCTATTTTCTTTTCAGATGTGAGTAAGGGATATGAGCTTTACACGTAATATCCCTTCATAATGATTGACATGTACACAAATACCAACAAATTGGCCAACATCACGTTTCACATGGTAAAAGAACCTTACAGCAAATGTGTTGACTAACGTGCAGTTAACTTCAAGCAGAAGATACAACTGTTCGAGTCTTTTTTCTTTCTTTAAATGATAACGAACATTACGAATTAATCTGATGTTATTGAATAGATAAATAAATTATAATAATAACAATAAATAATACTGAGGTAAAAAAGCTTAAAACATAAAATTTGAAAATCTTTTACATAAATCAGTGAGGCATTAAAACAGAAAAATATGGAAAATATAATAAAGATTTATCCTTAGAATTAAATTGAAAATCGACATTTACTGATGCTCCTCGTAGCTCGATTTGAAACACATCGTATAAGATTAAAAAGAGAAAAGAAATGATTGAGCACATCTTCAAAAAAGCCTTTACTGAATTGTTTGTATTTTTTCTAGAATTTGAATATATGCAGTAGAATCAATCGGGCGACACAATTATGTTCAAAGATGCTTTAATCATCAAAACTCCTAGCAGAGATCCTGGCAAATAAACATAAAGTTTATAATTCAAACATGTCTCATCTAATTATATTAATAAAATCGTTAACTGGTTATATTAAACAACACTACAATTCTTTTCGTTCCATTGTTATAAAAATTGTATGAGGATAGATGCATTCCTATCAACTTCATAAATCTGTTTACAATGTAATAACAAGAAAAATTTTTAAAATTCCGATTTTTTTGTTGCTCGTTTTGGGCTCTTTTTTTAAAACTTTTTGGGATTTTTTGTTAAGTGTCTATATTTTTTATTGGGAAAATTTATTAAAAATTTTAAACAGTACAAACCAGGTGCAAAAAGATACAACCAATATTATTTCAAAAATTTTTCCCTTTTTGCACCAAAACATTCGATCAAAAACTTCATAAATATTTTCGAAAATTGAAATTTTTAAATATAAAAATTCTCTATGTATCATAGAAATATAAAATATTAATATTTAATAACACAGGGGGTTTGTGGGTAACATAAAATACATCCCGGGAAAAAAATCGTCCCCCGGGGGAAACCAAAATTTTTTTATTTACCCCCCGGAAAACCCAAAAAACTGTGATGATCTGAATTTGTAAACTAAATATAATTGTAACAAAAATAAAACAAGAGTAGCAATAACTAAACTGTCTTTACCGTGCAAGTTTTAAGTGTATAGTAGGCCTATTTGAGAAGCTGTTTTTTTAATTTTATTCTTTAAGCAAGTGATGATATCTACCAGTCATAAACATACAATAAGCTGTGTTTTATTTAGAAAACAAAACACTAACCCATTTATAAGGTTATGATCTGTGAAATCTGATCCTTCTGTATCCAGAATATTCTTCGCATGGTTTTTGACAAAGTGAATTTACAAAATAACGATGATATCCTACAGATGTCTGTCCACCAACTATATCGGTTAAAATTGCTAAATAATCCTTTTGTTGCATGCTTTAATCGTCTGCATGTTCCAGTTTGACATACAATTATTCACATTACAATTACTTCCATTAAAAAAGGAAGCTTACTTTTTGACTATTTAACAAAAAGATATTTTATACGCGAAAAGAACTCTAGGATGTAAAGAACTAAATTTTATGAGAGTCATAGTTACTTTGGTGATGCTCTAGGCCCTATCGTCGAAAATAAGAATGAATCGAGAGAAAAATGGCGGCCATTTTATTTCATTTTTTTTTTTTAGAAAATAGACCACGTGACAAGATTTTATACAGTACACAATTCTTAGTCACGTGGTACACTTGCATTTACAGTAAAAATAACTTCCAGAGGCCTATGGGAAATTAGCATTACGAAAAAAGTGAGGGGTAATAATAAATAATAATGCCCTGTTTATGTTAGAATGTGTACTATATTTGTCATACACTCGGAGATTATCGTGCCTCTCTTTCTTGAAGGAATATTAACATTGTCGTAAAAATTCCGATGAATTAAGATGTCATTTTGATCACCTATCTCCATGATACAATTAGGTAGTTATCTCAAGGATACAAAAGAAAAACAATTAAAGCAAAAAAAAGAAATTTGTGGGGGGAAAAAAAAAAGGTTTTAAAAAACCTTTTTGGAATATAATAAAAAAGAAAAATGTTGAAATTAAAAGGGGGTTGGGTGAAAAAGACTTGCAAATCTTACCGCTAACCATTGCGACACTTGAAAAAAAATATCTTTCTTTTTGCCATTATAGAAAATGAAAATTGGTAATGGGAGTAGTAAAGAAGGAAAGTAAAAGTTATACAAAATAAAAAGGAATAATGGTACTCACTCACTCACCTTTCGTTTGAAATCAACAACTTTAGGTGTGAGAAAGGGATATATATGAGCTTTCAACGTGATATTCCTTCCTATGTCACATGTTTCAAACAAACAAAATCAACTTTATAGTAACTGTGCTAATTGACAGATCACATGGAACAACAGCTGTTTCAAATCTTTTAAAATAGTTCTTAAAATCAGAAAACTTGAATGTAAGTAAATAACCAAGGATGGAAATTCTTTTCAAAGTTTTTTATGCAGACCAAGTAAAAGAAACCATACTACTCATCCAAAAATGAATAACATCTCCTAAATTTACATTTTTTATTTGATATTTCCAGAAAACCTATGCCTCATACCAAGTATATTTATCTGAAAAGTCCAGGTGTTTGCGCCAAATCAAAAACGCCTTTATGCTGGTGAACTTTAAATTAAATAAATTTTCTGTAACAAAGCAGTGATACTAATGTTAACAACATTATTGAATTTACATGTGTAACGGTATAGAAAACTAAGAATTTATCATAAACATATATTAATAATATTTTTTATTTGTCTCTTAAATGTGTTTGTTTGTTTGCTGATCGATAGGAAACATAGTAAAAGAAATAAAAGTAACTGTTACACGAAAACATATGTTAAGTGAACATTCTCTGCTTTAAATTTGACCTGTCAAAATAATTTTTAATTTAAAAGATTTACATTATAAAGCACACATGATAGAGTTTTGTCTAACTGCGCAAATGTAGAAAGTTATTCCTGTAATGGAACGAATGACAAATACATAATACATATATACAATAAATTGCCTGTAAAGACAAATCCAACATCTTTTTCGACCTCTAGCATCGTCTCCAGCATTAGTCTATCTTCAACCCTAAACTTATTAAAATAAATGATTCCAAAGGACCAGAAAATGACAATTACACCAACAAGTAATACGGAGATTTAGCTGCCAAACAATATTTGAAATCCGTTGTCGTAAGTTAAAAAAATGGAAAGAAGCAATAAAAGTAACAAAATTAACAGAAACAAAATCCCTAAAGAACGCCCAAAACAATCACTATTGTTTATTTTTCAAACGACAAAACTTAACCATTATAGCTAGGTTTGAGGCTGTTTATCTGTTTCGTTAATCAGAATAAAGACATACATTTGGATGTTAATTGGAAGAGATTCCTTTATAATTATTCGGATTCAATTGGAAAAAAGAATAAAAATTGAAAGAAAATTAAAACAAATTAATTATTCCTGTAGTTTCCGTTACCTATTGTGTAACAATTAAGTATTTACGTTTTGACCAGACTTATCCTCTGAGATTCTTTAAATTATATATAAAAGCCTCAGAGAAAATGTCCCACAACACTTCTCAAATTGCCATGTACCCTTAGTTAAAATTGAATGCTTTGAGTATATTTATTTTGCAAAGAGAAACTTCGGCGCACGTGATCACTTGATTTAACATCGTTATATATGATATTTACAACATATATATATTTATTTCAGTATTATGAGATAGCATGGTGTACATGATTAAACAATCAAAGCATGTATGAGAAATGAAACCACATCAATTACATCATACTAAGGATAACACAAAAAAGAGAATTACATCTATTATTTCCATTGTGGTCCTTAAGAACAAATGATATTGCCAAAGATGTATGAAATAAAATATCTCAGTTCACTATTAAAAAGACAATAGTGTACATAGGTCTTTATAAAATACTTTAACAATTAAATATCAAAGGATACTCATCAAAATCAATACATATTAAAAAATGACTTTTATATAAGTAAGTCTCGTACGTAATAGAAGATACAAGTTTGTTCAATTCAATATTTAAACATGAAAAATGGTGAAATTTTGACCATTGTAAAATATAAAATCTGAGAGCAATAGATTGAAAGAAATAAATAATCCACTTATCAAATGCTTTTTGAATTTGTATTATAATCATGCCGACAAGATAACTTTTATCCAGATGTTCTCTTATAGATTGTGTGAAACAAGTATCTGTGAAAAAAAAAAACGCATGCCAACCTAGATTGAAACCTTTTCCTTGAAATATGAACAAAATTGGTCATAAACGACCTTTTCAAATCATTAAAAAATAATATGTACTTGATATAGATACAGGCCTATAATTTCCAATGTCTGTTTAATAATTCGTTGACAACATTTGCTGGCTTTAAATCATTAGGTACAGTACTTTGTACCAGTTTATGTACGTTTGCTATTTTCTTTATAATGAGGAACTGTCATATTCTTATATGACAGTTCCTCATTATAATGAAAATAGCAAATAAATTTTTAATGAAAAGAAAATGAGAAAAAAGAAAAAAGAAAATAAATATAAAAAAGGGAGGGCGACAATCACTAAACACAGTTCCAACGACACCAAGCCACATAGGACAATCGGTAAGGCACCCAGCAAACACTGCTATATCTGAAATGTTTGAATATCAAACATTGACCTTGGATTTGAGTTGCACACCTGGCATATCGTGTATATTTATGCAGATATATAAGAAATATACCCTTAGAACAAGAACAAGATACAAAAAAATAGGCCAGCCATTGTTCAAAAATACACCAAGCTGGAATAACTAGTATTTCCCGGAGTTTGTCTATTCGACTGGTTTGGACGAAACTTCATTTTCCACATTATACCAATACCGAACAAATGATAATTAATATACCCTGTACAAAAACATTTTCTGCGTTGTGATTTTGTTGTTATTGGTTTTATCTTTGGCATCTTACCACGGGACTTTTAAAATCATACATATCTAAATGTAAATATTTCTACTATATAATTATGAAGCTTTTCTTGTGACTGAAACAAATATGGTTTTAGTATAATAAATGTTAACTTTTTTAAAATCATTTGAAACATTGTAAAACATTTTTTAATGCAGAACGTATCTTGAGTGAAGCAATCATTTCCAGCGTCTTTGTAAACGATAAGATTGATAAACTGACATTATCCTCACTTTAGAATTGAAGGGAGGTAAATTGTATTAGATAAAAGCTGATACTGCTAGAAGAGTTTTCTTTACTGATATTCCACATTACAGTAAATAACGTTCACTATAGATTCCGTATTGTGGTATTACATACACTGTACTGGGGTTGCTTAAATATTATGTTGCCCAAAAAGTAGCAGGTCTAACTTTAACAAATGTAGTACGCTGAAGCCTGGATGATACCAAGATTTTCTTAAAAGAGTTGAGCTAAAAGATGTTCCCATAAAAAATTGAAATTTAACAGTTTCACTTTAAAAGATAAATGTCTTGATATATTATTTTAAGTGATGATATTAACAAAACTTCGTTTCTTTTTTCTTGAGGGATGATATACCAGCAGTTTTAAGGGTTTTAATTCGAATATAACAATATTTGTGCCTCAATTTATTATTTCCCCAACATTTAAGTGAAAAATATTTTATTTGAGCAATATATCTCATACGCGTTGGAAACATGGGTACTACTAAAATGACTATGAATAATTCTCACCATATAACAAACATACAAAGCCACATCTTGTAGTGAAAAAACAAACAACAAAGTTTCATAAAATGCCAGTGTAAAACATTTCTGGGAAAATTGAGGAGACGTAATAACTGGACATTATAAGTGGCAAAATAGTGACTTCATATAGCTGCAATTAAACTCACTAAATTAAAATGTGTATAATATACAAAATTATAAAGGTAAATCATGAAACTTCTCACCATGATCGTGACATTTGCAAAAAAGTTTAAGAGCTCGGTGTTTGAGTAAAATTGAATGTAGATTCTTGAGGTCAAGTAATCGATTCCGCAGCGAGGCTGAGCTAAGTCTGGCTTGTATTCGGCCAATCACCTATTTAAGTCAAGGTGATTCGGCGTACACAGTAGGCAGGGGCGACGATGAAATGTACTGGGTCTCATTAGCCCCTGTTACACAGTGAACGCTTGGAACCAATAGACCTTACCAGGGTTATCTCCTTCATTATTGTTACAGGTTTCTTTACATTCAGGTGCTTACTGACTGCTGCACACCTAATACTCTGGAAATTGCACGGAGGAGCATCATTTTGTGATTAAAATTTACCCTTTAAGGGCATGACTGGTAACATGCCATGGTCTATACTCGATTACGAAAGCTAATTTTTGATATACATAAGAAACATGTTCCTGAGCTAAAATTCCAATAGCAAAATGATAGTTTGCTTGTATCATCACCTTTTGGTCTACTAAAGTTATATGAAAAACCTCTGGTGGTCATATAGTATCATGAGGATAATGAATATAAATTATGTTTCAGACAAGTTTAAACAAGAGGGCCAAGATGGCCCTAGATCGCTCACCTGACCCATCGAACTCATTCGATCAATTATTTAGACACGTTTCATGACAGTCAAAAATTTGACCCCTAGAGTGTTAACAAGGTGTTTTCCATATTTGAGCAATGTGACCTAGTTTTTGATCCCAGGTGACCAATATTCGAACTTGACCTAGAAATCATCAAACAAACTTTCAGACCAATTTCCAGGATATTTGGATCAAAACAGTAGCCACAAGGGTGTTAACAAGATTTTTCTATTTTTAGCTCCTGTGACATAGTTTTTCATTTGAAATAACCCATGTTCGAACTCATACAAGCAATTACCTAGACAAGCATTCGACAATTGTGTCAAAAATGTGACCACTAGAGTGTTAACAAGGTTTTCTCATATTTGAGAAGCGTGACCTAGTTTTTGAACCCAGGTGACCCATATTCGAACTTGACCTAGAAATCATCAAAACAAAATTTCAGACCAATTTCCAGGATATTTGGATCATAACAGAGTAATAACAAGATTTTTCTATTTTAAGCTCCCGTCACCTAGTTTTTATCCGAGATGAACCATGTTCAATCTCATCCGAGCAATTATTTGGACAAGCATCTTGACAAAATTTGATAATGATTGAGTAAAACATGTGACTACTGGAGTGTTAACAAGGTTTTTCCATATTTGGGCGATGTGACCTAGTTTTTGACCCAAGGTGACCAATATTCGAACTTGACCTACATGTAGAAATCATCAAAACAAACTTTCAGACAAATCCAGGATCTTAGAATCAAAATAGTAGCCACTAGAGTGTTTACAAGATTTTCTTATATTTAGCTCCTGTGACATAGTGTTTCATCCGAGATGACCCATGTTCGAACTTATTCGAGCAATTACCTATACAAGCACCCTGACCAAGTTTGATGACAATTGAGACAAAAATGTGTCCACTAGAGTATTAATCCCAGGTGACCCATATTCAAACTTGACCTAGAAATCATCAAAACAAACTTCCAGACCAATCTCAAGGATATTTGGATCAAAACAGTAGCCACTAGAGTGTTAACAAGATTTTTCTATTTTAAGCTCCTTTTACTTAGTTTTTCATCCGAGATGACCCATGTTCGAACTCATTTGAGCAATTACCTAGACAAGCATCCTGACAAAGTGTGATGATGATTGAGGAAAAAAATGAAACCGCTAGAGTGTTAACAAACAAATGTTGACGGGCGACGGACGACACACGACGGACATTCAACGATCACAAAAGCTCACCCTGAACAAGTTCAGGTGAGCTAAAAAGAAATAAGAGGCGATACTCTATTTTAACACTAAAAGTGCTGTAATCAATGATACCGAAGAACCAGAAAAAGATAACAACAGACAAGACTTAATCATCCGTTCTAATCTTTTTCTTGAATTAAAAAGGTTTAATTTGTATTATAAATGTATATTTTATATGTATATATTGGGGAAATAAAAATGTAAAGCTAAGTTTCTAGAATAATTTTTTTGTCTATATTCGTTTACTAAAAAAAAGTATTCGGGGGTATACCATGCTCTTGTTCAAATTTCAAATATAATAAAATGACTAAATATGATTTTCAGAATATATATATTTAGCATATACATTGTATAAATATAAGCAATTTTCGAAAACAATATTTTACAAAAATAAAGATAATATCGACGATACATCCCACCGGAACATGTCTGCTAAGACTTTCTGTTTTCGGCAGTCATTACTCGCCGAACATCTTTATTTCAAAGGCGACAAAAACATAACTTTAGCAAATGAATAATATTCCGTACAAAGTTATAAAATGATAAAATTTAATAAATTGTGTTTCATTGGGTAGCTTCAATGTCTGCATTTTAACAGGTTTAAGTTCCTGAAAATCGTCACTACTATACAATTAATGAAATTTTGTCCTTAAATTTGTTGCAGCTGTTTTGCAGATAAATTCGGCCTCATGAGTCCATCTATGCTGTCATCCGGAATTTCAAAATATTCATTCATCAACTGAATTTATGGATTTGTCCGAAATCTGAAAATTCAAACAATCTTGATTAAGATAATTCCCATAAAATTACTTCTGCCTAACGTAAACACTTTATTACCGAAAAAACATATAACATTTTATCCGATTAATAAGAAACATTCTATTTCATTATTATACTTGCAATTTAAAGATTGTACAAATCTTGCTCAAGACATGCATATTATGACATTAATATTGGAATTATTTTGTCTGTTTCAATTGAATATATATTTTTCTAAATTTAACCGATATAGACAACAGTTGTAATAATATATAACCTAAATATTTGCAATAAATGTAATGAAATAATTCCAAATTCAAAGAAATTTAATCAATATTCTTGGATTGGCACACAGCGTCATAAGATAGGTAGACCTCCCTGGTTAAAATCGAAGACATTAAAACATAGCTTGACAATATGCGAGCTCAGGTTCTGATACAAAATGACAAATTTATTCTCACTTTAGAGAACATTTTTTAGTCCTAGTATTGTCCTATATTATTGTTAATAACAATGAAATCAATTTGTATTTATTTGTATGTTTTCTTTTTCATTTACATCATGTTAATCGACAGTTTAAACAATCATGAAACATGTAGTAGCGTTATCAATAGTGGTAGTAAACTGTAAGTAAAAGTACTGCGTGATTAACTGGAATAATATGTAACTTCTGCAATTTCACTATATGAAAATGTAAGTTATGTTTAAAAATAGTAAGAAATATTGTAAGCAAACTTACAAACACGCTGTCATCCCCGTAGCTAGGCGACGCAACGTGTTTACTTATGTCAGCCGCTGGAGGGTCAAGGACGGTTATCTTCTTTTGGCTTTATCTTCAAAACAAACATTATAAAGGTCAGAAGTGTGTGAAAATATGAAAAAAATCTATGAAGTATGTGCACGAAGTGATTTCAAATTATTCATTAAAATTGCGATTTGTTTATTATCGAAAATGGCGATTCAAAATAGATCTATTTTCTTTGAGTGAAAAGATCTATTATAAAAATAGGATGGATCACACAAACCTTTTATTATGACAGTCACTGGCGAAGCTTTATAATATTTTCTTAAGCGCTTCAAATGGAATATTACATTAAAATATTTCATTACAATCGTGCAGCGTCTACTACTCCGTAAAATATGGTAAAGCATGCTCGTATATACTGAAGTGACGTCACTTGTATAACGTTAGCGTCACACTATAGACGCGTCAATGACAAAAATGATTATTTTTCACTGTAAACAGTACTACTGTTAACAATTAATTTTAGGTATGTGATAAGTAGAATATTATATTCGTGTAGATAAAATAACACACTTATTGAACTCGTGGAACAATAATATGATCACAAAGATTTAAGGATCAGGATCAAGATCAGGATCAGGATCAAATTTAAAAACTCAAATAGTTTCCATTATTTATCCTCATAGATTAAATATTCAATATTAAATTGATAAAACTGGACTTAAAATAGCATGTTTATGAAACTTTAGAATAAATTTATTGTTATTTTTACAAGAAATGGGTATTTTACAGTTGATTCAATTTTTGATCTTGGTCCTAAAATTGATCCTCATTTTGATCCAATTATTTTTGTATTTGTTTTGTTATTAGTTTATTTTATCCCAAAATAAGGTTGGTTTCTTTGCAAATGAGCAATTATTTACAATTCGAATATGTACCATTTAATTCTAGCATGTTACAATCAATTTTAGTTAAAAGAAACAATGAAAATAAAATCAGGATCACCTGATCCTGATACTGATCTTTTCTTTGTGAACACGGGGCCCGCGGAGGATCGCATAGTATGGTTTATTTTGACTAGTTCAATAAATTCAGTATTGAATCTACATACATTCAATATCCTCTATGATTAAAATAAAAGTGATGTTTAAATTATATGAAAATTAAGTAAAGTCATGTTGTAAAAATGAAGTTAAACTTTTCTTTTGTTGAATCAATTAAACATAGATACATTCATTACATACTTCTGAACATAAATTATAAAGAGAACTAAACACTTATTTTACCTCCACACTGGACACTGCACCAATAATAGCCCTCCTTAACCGGCTTTCAACATATTTTCCTTGGTTTTGCATCTCGCCTTTAAAATAAATGTATGGACATTATAATCCCTGTCGTCTAATTTCAAAATAATTGGTTATTTAAAAGAAAACAAATCAAGTTTTAACTTTTTCTTAAACATAAAAAAATCAATATAAATGTGTGTCAAAACTGAAATCATGTGTTCTGTTTTCTTAAAATATTTAGAACTTTATTAGTTACCATTTCTTTTCATTGCACCATTGCATTTGAATTATTGCACTGATCAATTTGTCCATTGATTTAATAAAGACACAAAATAATTTATGTGAAGAAGTAGCGATGACACTATAACCTACAAAATTAAGTGATACTGTTAAGTGTTACTAAAGAAAACAATTTCTTCAGACACTTTGTCTTCCATTCTAATCCTATTTTGTAAGAATATCTGAAATGCTTTGTGTATATATGTATATATATTCAGAGAAATAAAATATGTTTTAACTAAACTATGTTAGGTTTTGTGTTATTATGTGAATAAAATATTCAATAGAAATTTTCAATAGAAATATTCAGATGGTTGGATATTTTGTTATTTGTATGAGCATCCTTCATGTATAGTATGACAGATTCTATCACGGCATCAAGCATTCTTACCTAACTTTTATTTCAATAATTGAAATAAATTCACTATTTTAATTATATCACAATAAACTATTTTATGCTATGGATCAGTGAAAATAACATAGTTACATTGAAGTACATCTACAAAGATTGTAAGAATTAAAACAAACTCAAATTTATAACATTTGATATAAACTTAAAATGTTTTAAATTAAATAATCAAAGTTTATAGTTTAAAAAAATAGCCTGATATTAAATTAAATTGTTTTTAATCAAATCATTAATAAAGTATATAACAGCTAAAGAGAAATAGTTTACCTGTTGCGAGGCTTAGAGCTACAAGTACAATCAGTAGAAGTGCGACCCTCATGTTCTGTGAGCGAATAATTCACTTATACCAACTACAGGCTTAAATGGCCTTTTTATAGTCGCATGAAATTGTATAAATGTCCCAAGCATTAAGTCAACATGTTTACGTCCATATTGCGTAATACCCATTTAACTATTATGTGTATGCAAATTAAGCAAGTTTATGATGTGTTTTGCAAGTGTTTAGGATTAACTACATGTAGTAGTAAAATATTTGATAAACAACATGGAATATTATCATGGTATAATATTCCACAACATTTAAACATAGTTCATCGTAATGCCAACTTTTTATGCTTTTGTAACAGCTACTATTAATTATGGCTGCGAACTTTGGGGATTCAGTAAGTCAAAAGAAATTGAACTGATCCATCTGAAGTTTTGCAAATGTTATAAAAACAACCATATTTAGATTAATTGGCATTCAAGTTTCGAAATGCTTAATCAAAATTAATCATCTTCACATAAACTGGCTATTGAAACTGGACACTATTTCTTATTGCATGCTGATAACGTTGATTTTCTCTGCATAATCATAACTTTTATGATGCAAGTCTACTGTAAAGATATAATAATTAAGTGATTTTCAGTTTTCCCCAAGTAAAAGAGTTTTGGTCTGACATAAATTCATGATAAATATATTTTACTGTTATATGACCATGTGTAAACTTTGGCTGGCTTACAAGCGTTCATAAGGCGTTATATAAACTGTCAAAAAGATTTGTGTAGAGAACTATATTAACAGTCAGTGTGTTGACGAAGAGATCTGCTTTTTCTATTACCACTTACTGAACATGCTATTTACAACAGACATGTGTTTGTTTTTTGTGGTTTTTTGTTGTTTTTTTTTACTTTTTTTTTCAAACAGTCTCTCTAAAAGTCAGATTTCGATAGTACTTTTGTTCTTGAAATGTCTAGGTTATTGTTATAGAAAGGCATGTTTAAAGTGGTGTCACATCGGATTGTATAGCTAGTGCGTCTTAACATGTCTTCAAACAAAGTCTTGCATTTCAAACAGAAAACATATGCATTTAAAAGAGCAACCCATCAGATGAATTCATTTTTATGACCTCCTAAAAGTATATTACATGTACTTAATAATTGACAAAAAAGAGCTATGTGCGAGTTACTATCACTCAATTATTGGGATTTGTAATGTTCTCAGTTACTTTCTTATTCTTGGCAAAAGTGTTTATGCACACTTATTTCGACAAAATAATTTTAATACAACCTAAGTACTTAAAAACGTTAAAATTATGTAGCTAAAGATGATTAGATGTACATTCTGAAAGAAAGATATTCTTCTATAACAATGACTACAATGCAATAACTCCCTCAACTCAAGTCGTGTTATATGGGTAAATAAATCACCCTTGAAGTTACACTCATCCTGTTACAATATAGACTTGTTGTTTACCTGAAATAGAATTCTAAAAGCTTGCTTACTTGACGGAGAGTGATAGAGTTGTCATATATTATATTTCTGAAGTCTGTCACTCCACAGAAAAATGAAATAGTTATATGTACAAACACATTACTTATGATAAAAACTGCATATATTAGTTTCAACCACAGGTAAAAATAAATTTTCCATCACTAAATAAATGCGTGTTTGCAATCGTTTAGTGAATATAAATGCAAGGTTAGCTTTTATATAATTTTGTCAACTTAAAAATGCACGTTAATATTTTTTTTGTCAAAACTTCCTTAAACATGAATTTTGCCATTTTATCTTTGACGCACAATGAAAACATTTTAATATGTTATTTACCGGATTTTTTAAGAATATACTAGCACAGAACTGGCACAATAAGAAGAACAACTTTTTCGTCAGGTTTCTTAAAGAATCTAGGTATAATAAATCTTTAATAAAATAGAAGATAATTAGTCTTATATGATTTTGTGTAGTGTTCAGATAAATTAGTATTTCATAATTTTGTTTGTTTCCAACATTTTTTATTTATTATAAATAAAGCAAAACAAATAAGCATTTATTGTACTAGAGAACGAAGCCAATTGAAAAGATATTATTACTAAATAAAAATCTGAAAAAGGATAGCTTCCACGAGAGCAGTGAAGACAAAAAGGTGAAAATTGCAGAAACACAATTTCATTGAGACATGAGAGATAATTGAAGAAATAAAATATCTCACCCCCTTAGCACCGACTTAAGCAGTATTAGATCTTCAACACAATAAGTTTTCGGATTCTTTGATCCCCACAAAAATAAGAAAATATGCCAACACTGAAATGAAGATCGGGAAAAAACTTTTTACAGCTGTAAAACGATACTTGACACCTGCTGAGGTAAGTATAAGAATATACATGTTGTAATTAAATAACAAGTGTCTAATATCTTGATATACATCACAAAATTTTTAAACTCCAATCATTAATGGTTTTAGATAAGGATGACTACTGTGCTCGAGTGCTCGGTCATTCTTCCGATCGAGTACTCGGTTACTCAGACTTTAACCGTTTAGCCATTATTTCTATATCAAACCCGTCACAGGAGCAAATGGTATTTTACTTCGAGTTTAAAATATAATTATAGTATAAAAATAACGTGATGTATACAGCTAGATTTTTTTCAAAGTGACACAACAAGCAAACGGTGTAAAGGGGGCTTTTAACGGATGGATGGTGATGCTTCAAATGTTATGGTAAAACTTTCTCATTTATGTCGTTAAATCCTTTGTTATGCCATTGCCATATACTGGTTCATAAACTGACTCGTTAATTTTTTTGCCAAAACCACATTCAAGCAAAATGTTTCTTTGCCAGAAATTGACGGTGCAAGAAATTACATAAAAATCATTAACTACATTCATTTTTATAAAACAAGGCCATTGTCATCAGGTTTCTTGTTTACGTGAAGCAGAACAAAAAATATAGAGTTGTTAAACAGTGATGACTTGTCATGAAAGTACAAGGTAATAAAAACATGCATCAATATTGTTTACATTTTAACAACAGTTGTTCTAAATGCTACATTAATAAAAAGCATGAAATAATGCAAGAAAACACAATTGCAATACGCAAAATATTAAGTAAATAAAAATTCACAAATTAGATTCAACCATTCTTAATATTCTGTCAACATTTCTTGTTAAAAGTACGTAAATAACTTTTTTTCTATGAAAAAATATTAAATGAATTATCCTATTAATTGTGGTAAAACTGATACTTGACAGAGAATGAAGACGCAGTTAAATTAAAAAAATGTCACTTAAAGTACGTTTTGGGGCTTGCACAAACTTAAACAAAAACAACATTTTTCATCAGACTGATGTCTCTGTCAAACATAGGCAAGTTACATCTTATGGAACAAACTGTCATATGCTTTTGTGTAATGTTTTTAAAATTCTGTTAGACACAAATCATTTTTGTAAACTGTATTTTGGCAAGTGGTGAAAACACGTTATTACGTATTCTCAATAACCTAGTACTATATCAAAACTCCATCAAATAATTGAAAACAAAAACAACATAGTCGCTTGAGTTTGTTCAGCATAGGTACTAATATTAACATTATAATTATAGTCTTTTATGCCATTTCAACATCGGTTCAAGTCTTATTTAATCAATACTTAACAATGATCCATCATTTCTAAAATACCAGAAAACAATAAAGATTTACTGTATGGAACTACATGTTGTGATAAACACGAATAATGGCTGTTGTAAATTCAGCTTAAATTTCATTCGGGATCATTGATTTCAGCACATTAAGTGCTTAAAGATTGATAACCCCTTAAGTCGGTTTGGGGGAATGTTGCACTTTTTCATTACCCCCTCATGTACAGACTCCATCACACAGTCTGCAATTTTTATGTAATTTTGCTCATTTTAGTTTTTTTCCGAGGGAGTCTTTTTTCTCGCAGATATTTGAACCCACGCCTCTCAGTTTCAATGTCTTTGACAACTAAAATCTAGCCTGTTTTGAATAGTCTCCAAAGCTTATGTAATGCATTAGGGGGTCATATCTTAACTGACACCTTTGATTTTTTTATCATCGTGAAAAGTGCATTGCTTGCAATCTATATACTTCACAAATGCTGTAGTCGTGAAACCTTTTATTACTGCAATCGCGTAATAGATGAATGAGCACAGCTTGAGCATAAACCAATGACGATATTATATCATATATGAAAGCTTAGAGAAGTGGCCATTGGCAAAAGTACATATTTTTACATTAAATCCAATGTTCACAAGTTAGATTCTCGCTATTGCACGAATCTTTTCTAAAAATGAAAAAAAGAACAAGAAAAGAAACACGTGTATTATCTGTGTAATAAATTTTATATATACTCAAATTGCATCAGTGTTATCAGCCTTTTCAGAAACACCTGACCTGGCTTATTAAAATATGCAAATCACAATTATCACTATCAGCACTGGACTCTTCATGAAAAAGTGGCTTCACTAATTACTGTCGAGTAAGAGCCGATTTGCAGTTATAAATTGATAACCCCTTAAGTCGGTTTTGGGGGAATGTTGCACTTTTTCATTACCCCTCATGTACAGACTCCATCATACAGTCTGCAATTTTTATGTTATTTTGCTCATTTTAATTTTTCCGAGGGATCTTTTTTCTCCAGATATTTGAACCCACGCCTCTCAGTTTCAATGTCTTTGACACTAAATCTAGCCTGTTTGAATAGTCTCCAAAGCTTATGTAATGCGTTAGGGGGTCATATCTTAACTGACACCTTTGATTTTTTTATCATCGTGAAAAGTGCATTGCTGTAATCTTATACTTCACAAATGCTGTAGCCGTGAAACCTTTATTACTGCAATCGTATAGATGAATAGCACAGTTGAGCATAAACAATATGACGATATATCAATAATGAAAGGCTTAGAGAGTGGGGCATTGGCAAAGTACAGATTTTTTTACATTAAATCCAATGTTCACAAGTTAGATTCTCGCTATTGCACGAATCTTTTCTAAAAAAAAAAAGAACAAGAAAAGAAACGCTGTGTCATGTTATACAGCTTTTTACCTTGAATGTTTAATGTCATGGAATGGAGTAATTATTAAATCCTTTAATTAGAATATAATTGCAATTCAGATTTAGTTCGTATGCCGTCAATGTAAATTGGAAAATGTACCAACAAACTGGTACAAAAATGTTTATATGTGCATTGAGAAAGAGAGTTATGGGACGTTTTAATTATCAGCACTTAAAGTAGAAATTTTTACATCTTTATTGTTTGAAATTTGCATGAAATTTATTGCGATAAACCTTTCATTGATTGCCGCCTTTCCTTGTTGACCTTGATAATCATATCTTATAAAGAAATGCTGATTTTTATTTTGTAACTGTTAGTATTCTACAAATATGGTATTGTAAAGAAAGTCTTTATATCTGGAAACTAAGGGTTCACAAAAGCAAATCATTGCCGAAAAAAATTGAAACGTACTATTGTTGCTTATGTCTCTTGCTGTCATTTTTCGCAATAATATATATAAAAAAGAAAGAAAGAAGAAAAATATTTTGTTTTGCAATTTTCGCTTTAACACTATTATTGTCATTATTCACGTGTGTCATAAAATTAAGTATATTTTTACAGTTAACCTTCACCCCATTATTTTTCTCACCACACATTATGTCAGAATTATAGTATACTTAAAATGTATGCACTTATGGTGCCATACTTAGAATAACCCCACTTGTATATATATGATAACAGCATGATACCAAGCTAAGTGTGTTTTACTGAAGAGTTGGCATAAACATTTTTATTTATTGTTCATAAGAAATACATTTTACATGACACGTTGGCAACATTTTTATTATCTCAACTTCATTTTTTTGAAAAGTACAGTGTCACGAAATATAAGTTATTATAAATTGTTTTCGTTATAGAGACAAGAAAAACAAAATCTGTGACTGGTTGTCTAATATTTTACCACATCATTACCTTGACGCGGTATATCCTTATTTTTTCTCTGTCAAAGAACAATTTTGTAAGCGTTAAGTCGTTATGGCTTGCATAAGTCATTTCAACATTCTTTAACCTTTTTATGTTGAGCAGGGATAATGTTGCTTTTGAAATATAGAATTTTTTTTTTACAAAATTCAGCAATTATATCTAACTGACGTGTGTTTCCTTGAATATATTAATATTGGACTTTTAGATAATTCTTAACCCGGCTAGGAATTCAACATGGAGTTGTACTCATTTACGAATTCGTTTAAATATGAACTTCAAAGTGATTGCATGTTATGCTGCAATATACATGGAGGAAGTTTACTACGTTTCTGATCAGGGCCAAGGTTATTCCATGTCTCATCTTGGGTCATATGTCTTCCAAAGAGTTTTTCTATAGACGATCTCTAAGGTGTTCAAGAAATGCCCAGTCTTGTCAGCTTTTTTTTCAGCAAGGACAACATTTTAAAAAAATCTGATCTGTGGAAGGTTATCCCTAGCATGTTGGCCAAAGCATCAAAATAGACATATCTTTTAAGGGGATAATCGGCTTTTTTTCAGTACATATTAAATGTTTATATAGCAACACATTTAATAACAAATCGTATATCTGTCCGTCGTGTTTTGATTCATAATTAAAAGTTGTGTACATATTTTGATGACAAATTAATTCTTAGAGACGTTTGGACTAAAATTACATAGCTTTTCCTTTCATTAAAGTTAATTTCCTAAAATCAATGGTTATCATCCTAACTCAGCTTAAGGTTTTGTAGCTTACATTTCCATCACTCAGCTTAAGGTTTTGTAGCTTACATTTCCATCACTCAGCTTAAGGTTTTGTAGCTTACATTCCATCACTCAGCTTAAGGTTTTGTAGCTTACATTTCCATCCCTCAGCGTAAGGTTTTGTAGCTTACATTTACATCACTCAGCTTAAGGTTTTGTTGCTTACATTTCCATCCCTCAGCGTAAGGTTTTGCAGCTTACATTTTCATCCCTTAGCTTAAGGTTTTGTAGCTTACATTTCCATCCCTCAGCGTAAGGTTTTGTAGCTTACATTTACATCCCTCAGCTTAAGGTTTTGTTGCTTACATTTCCATCACTCAGCGTAAGTGTTTGTAGCTTACATTTCCATCCCTCAGCTTAAGGTTTGTAGCTTACATTTCCATCCCTCAGCTTAAGGTTTTGTAGCTTACATTTACATCCCTCAGCTTAAGGTTTTGTTGCTTACATTTCATTTCCATTGATTAAACCAATTTTATACAGCCTCGACAAAAAAGGCAACACTGAATCACGTGATGTCTGTAACATGTTGAACTAAAACTCCTTTCATCTGTCATCATAATTCCCTAAATCTGATAAACTATGATTGCTGATGATACTTTTAAAATTAAAAACTGCTTAAAAGGGACAAATTTTGTTCGGTTGTCTGGTTTTCAAATTATTTGCACTTATTACAAAAGACTATGCATATAGTTTTATAGATAACATTTGGATTTTCTCTTAAAATTTAATCAGTATATACAGTATTCTATGATAGAAGTTTTCAATTAGATATGATTTATATATTTTAAAAGAATGGAGAATACACCATCGTCCCCCTCCCCTCCAAAAAATCTCTTAGCGGAAGTACGTCTTGATATTCATGTTGTACAAAAAGAACTACAAAACCAGAATAACATTAGAGTTTATTAAATTTTGTGTACAAATAAGTATACAAAAGCAGAATGATAAGCAATATAATACCATTTAATCTAAAGCATATAAGGATATTAGGTGTGTATATATTTTATTGTGCGTTTTTATTGAGAAACAGAATTATTTGATATAATTTCTTTTAACATGTAGCAGTAATTGGTATAAAATGCATTAGTTAAATAACATTAGTCCTGCGTAAAAGTACATACAAGTAGATGACACTACACAATGACGAGCCGTACATTTTGTTTATACAATTTGAAGTTAACAATATATGTACACATATATACAGTACATTGATTCTTTACCAAAGGTATCATCTTACTGGAACTTGCCCTATTGAAGCTTTTAGTATCCAGTAGTCACACTGTTCCCGGCGGTGAATACAATGTTGATGAACTTTGTAGAAAAGCAACTAATTTAGGACTGCTGACGACTTGAATCAATTGTTTGGATATCTGTCGCAGTCTGAAATAAATGATATAATACAATCCTGAGTTAATAGTTATTCGTATAAAATACTGGACTATTCAACAAAGGCTTATCTTTTCAATTAATTCGTAAGAGTATGATTTTTTAACATTAATAAACATATACAAATTAAGTATAGAGAGTAATAAATTATTTATCTATACGTATTTCAAAACATGTTACTTCTTCTTCTAATCGATGATATAGGTATGTGCTAACATAAGTATGACAATTCTTACCTTAAATTAGTTTCATTTCTTTCATCCGCTGCATCAAGGTTTTAAGCCCTGAAATTATACGTAATGCAACTTCGTTTATTAGAATCAAACGTTTAGAAAACATTCAAAAGGTAAAAAAACTGCCGACGCAGAAATAGCTTTGAAAATGTTTAGGACACCAGCAACGTGAATTTGGTATCAGAAAATGTTCATGAGACTTATATCGTAGACGTATCTTATTACAGACAGTTGTTACGTATGCAATATGGTAAGCGACGTATTCGTATAGTTTATTATTCAACTGATCACAGAAACAGTTGTATGTAGAATATAATTACTTTATTAAAATTCATTTCAATCTAGATATATGTTTCATGAAAACAATATCTAATAAATGTTTTGAAAAAGAAATACCCTGCAAATTATGCGTTTGCTAATGTATTGGTTGATTTTAATAGGTTTACTATAAAAACTTATGTAGTAAACGAGCAAGACTAAATCTTGTTAATCATTTTATCAAACGATGATACAAAATGAATTATGGACTCTCTATATGTTATTCATTAAAAACGATTCAATACATTCTATATTCTGTTTTAGTTAGTATTAAACTATTTTTAATATACATGGTACAAGTTCTATGTAAAATAATGAAATGGTGAAACTTCTATAGATATATAACAGTGCAATAACAAATTCATTTAATATTTGCATAGACATGTACAATTTCTCAAATAAATCATTTGAAAGAAACAACACAATTAATGTTGTTCATAATTTCAGATACTTAACAATATGATTACATGTTTTACAATTTGTTTAGATATATTTTGCTCTATAGGACGAAATTAAAAAATATATCCTACCTTTGCCTCCTTGTTTAAAAACACTCTTTGACTCAATGCTCTCCTCAGTCGGCTCTCTCCGGCAACATCTGACACTTTTACACCCTCATCTGAATAAGAATAAATTCGTAATTAAAATATAATTCCAATGTAGCATTTTTCGTGTAACATGAACTTATTTTGATAAAAAAAAATTAGAAAATTCGTTGCAAATTTTGTCAATTACAATGTCTTACATTAATTTTTAAATTTAATGACTACAAAATCTGATTTCTATTAGTTCTTGAAAAGAAAATGTACTTTCGTTAAAAAAAACAAAACAAAAAACAACGTTTACCGGTGCAAAGTGTTGTTGTCAGAAGAGAAAAAACTAACAATAAAACTAGTAATGTTTTCATCGTTAATGATAAGGTTCAGCTGGATCCTGGTCGCTATATATATTCAAGTGTTCAGTCTACCATAATGAACTGTATCAAAGTGAGTGACATTTCATATCCTTCATCTTAATTTCTTTTTGAGATTGACGTTCACAATTTTTGCGACGTCGAAGCATTTTATGTAGTCATTTTAAAGAGAACACAAACGGGATATGGAAGTATTTTTATGATATATTGAAACCCTTTTAATACCGGATAACAAAAATTCAAAACATGAAATTATTACAAATATTCTGATAAATGCATTTATCTGTAAGTTTAGATACATTGATACTTTATTTTATCAGATTCTGTTTCAGTTGATTCAAGAATTTTTAGAATATCTGAAATAAATGTTAATTCAATAATTTATTATCATTATTTATAGCAATGGTTATCTGAAGTTAACAGTTCTAACTTGGATTATTACAAAATCAAGTTTTCAACATAATATATTTTTCCTATCCATAGTACACAAGGCCAAAGCTTCGTTTAAGCTTACAATGAAATAGATAAATACAGAATCCCTAAAGAAAGCCCAACACGGCAAAATTGAAAATGGTGCAGGCTCGGTTTGATTGAGCCTGTTCATGGTCGGTACTGGAAAGTGCAAGTTATCGTCCACGCCCCCTAGCACCGGCATTAAGCAGAATCCAACATTTAAACATGAAATAGTAAAATTTTGAATTAAGAAACATCCGCAGATGTGTTCATACGGCGGTTATCATGGAACCTTCAATGTGACACTTCTGTGCCATTCCATGAAAAGCGGCGTATGGTCCCCAAGTAATAAAATGCGTGTGCCCTAAACGAGAAAACAATGGGCGGAACTAAATAAAATGGAATTTTGAAAGGGGATCAGAGGTTAGAAGATGTTATTTGTGCTATGAAAATCGAACAACCAAAAGATATGTAGTCCCAATGCAAAAATAATAATTGTTTTATCCTAATTAAGACTACGTGTGACTGAAACCCGACGTTCACAAAACCAAACTTAACCCGGTGTTTAGTTTTGCGTTTTCTCATTGTAGTTTTTTCTAGTTTAGTCTATACGTTTAGAATAGTCACAATGTAAGCTTGAAAAGTTAAACAGCACGGCAAATTTGACGTGCTTGTTTGAGCCTGTGAACGGCAGTGGTAAATGCTTTAAACCGTCATTGCCCCAAAACACAGATTTTAAAACATTAAAATGGATTGTTGTCGAACAGTTCAATAGTTATAATGTGATAGTATTGTGATAGGGTAAATAAACATACTATGTATTTCAGTTGGTAATACATTATGAAACTGGCATCACAAAACATAAACTATTATACTTTTTGATGTGTCAAGTTTGCAAATCAAACCACCGATTGATGTGTTGGTAAAATATATTTGTTTCTGTCAATGAATATGTTTTATAGTTATGTATTTAACGCTATATTAAATGTGGTTCTCGTTTTATTTTATCTTACTTATAGCGTTAAATATGAATAGTCAAATATTTTACTGAAAGCAGTAAACTAGTTTTTTTTCCAACTAAATATCACATCTGTAATAGTTTTGTTTTATTGTCGTTCAGTAGCATTGTGGCGGCATTTTACCGCCGCATTTACATATAACTTTCCACTCTACGTTTTTCTTTTAAAGTACATCAAATGACCTATTTTTGTAAACGATCATCCAGGTAAGTTACTGTTTTTTCCGTGTATTTCACGTGATAATTACCGGATCCGGAGATAGTACAGGCTCATACGAAATAAACAACAAAAATATGTTAATTTGAAAGCATTTAATTATGAGGAATTAAGGACTTTAATTTAACATGTGTGCCGTTGAAAAATGTACAAAACATCTTTCACAGCCACTTACAAGTCAATACATCATAAAGTATACAGCTTTTTGTAAAAAAAGATCATTAAAATGAATGCAGGTGACAGAATATGTAGCTATAAAAGTCCGGAGATAGCGTAGACAGGTACAGAAAAACAACAACATTACTTTGATGTTGTTGACGTACCGTATCCAGCGCTGAAAAATGTTTTCAGACAATTTAAGAAAAACAATTACAACAAAGAATGTTTGTTAACAATTTCTGACAGAACAATGAAAACTGAATACCCTATACTTTACAAAAATAAAGTTTTATTTTCAAGTAACAAGGCCATATTGAGTGTTCATATTGAAAAACTAAGCTTTGATATTTCAAGTTTTGATAAATATATAAGTACTCAAATTATCGCTGCACAAACAAACGCCCAATCTAAACAGTATTATTTTTTTATTAAATAAAGTTTACTTTTTTGAATTTTTATTTAGAATGTTTATTTATTTAGTTTGTTTGTTCTGGACCAACTTAAATTCTAGCAGATTAAAGGGTTTAAAGTTTTATTTGTAGAATGTCTCTGTTATCTAACAAACTTTAGTAATGTTTGTCAACAGATACAAGTAAAGTGATTCCGAACAAACTATTCCGCTGCTCTTTTTTAAGATTACACGCTTTTAAGAAAACATACGGACTCATTATAAATACTCTATATTTTTTCTTATAATAAAACATGACTGTTTGTTTGTTTGTTTGATTGGGTTGTACGTCACACCGACACAGTATAGGTCATATGGCGACGTTCCAGCTTTACTGGTGCAGGAACACCTCGGGTGCCTTCCGTGAATTATTTCAGGCACGAACTACCGTAAGTATATGTCATATGGCGACGTTTCATCTCATTAAAACATTAAACAATATGTTTTTCTAATAAAAAACATGACACAATGGTCACACACGACATATACATAGCCCCATTATATTTTAAAAAGGATTGGTGTTACAATGGGCACATAATACCTATCTTTTATTTTGTTAAAAACAATACAAATGTATTATTTGGATATTTTTTTATTATAACATATTGCTTGAAAACAAATGTTAATAAAGGTTCAAGTGATTTAGTACGAACATTTGTATGATTAATAATTATAATATCTTGGTCAAGGACATTTTATAATCTGCTTTATAAATATATATGTAATATGATTAATATCGGATAATGTATATCATACTTTCCAATAACAGTTATATAATTATAATTGTTTCTTGATTTATTGTTATGTCTGATTCTAAATACTATCAACATGATTATTTATTGCATTACAGACCTTCCATTAGAGACCAATTAACTTAAAGAACATAAACGATAATATAATTGCAAGTTAAGAATTATGGTTTTATAATATGTTAAGTTAACATTAAGGAATAAAAAAAACGATATCAACCTACGTAAAGTTAAACAGCCATGTAGTTGGTTACTGGCAGGTCTTAAGAGCATGATTTGAATTCATTTGATAAGTATTTCAATGGATAGAGATAGTAGTTATGTCTAGGCCAAATTTATGTTTTCATTGCAATCATTAAAGGTATGAACAAATCATGTTAATGTATAATATTTTTTGTAATCATTATGTAGCTTTTTTTATAATTCCGGTCTCTGCCTTGGCATATTTATATTGTCGTAATATTTCTTATATTGACAAAATAAAAAGCTATATAAAATATAATTTAGATGTTTAATTGATAAAATCTTAGGGTGTTTTAATTGGATATGTACCATTAAAATCTATAATTCGAATGTGGACGGCACGCCCCTTCTCTTCAGTGTTCTTTGTATCCACTCCTATTTCTTGTTTGGTGCCATATTGGGTGTCTAATCGGTTGCCCTGTATGCTGTTGGATTTGGTTCGGACTGTGTTCTGTGTAAGGTTCTCTGTCTTATTTGATCTTACTCTCATACTTTGTTCTACCAAATGTGTTAAAAACCAGGCTCAATCTAGCCGAACCTATCCATCTTGTTGTGTTAAGCGTTTGGCAACCTAAAGATGTCCTCTTTTCACGTTATACATTTTAATATTACCTTATCCTAAGAAATAAATATCTGTACTAGTTCCTTCCAATAAAACACAGTAGAGCACCAGGCAAATGTAAATAATGGCAAACATTAAAGCAACAACCCTCAGTTTCCGTGCCATTTTAAAACCATAAACGGTATTCATTTACAAAAAGATCAATTATGAAAATGCATTTACGAGCATAAAAACATTCGAGTATTAGAACATGTTCCAGATTTTGACTTCTGAAATGTAGATTTGTTTGCGCTAAAATGACTTGTAACTGCATTGATGATATGTATGCTTCGTAAATTAAATGTTAGTTGATCACATTGTTGGTCCTTTATTCAAAAAATCCATATCGCCATGTGCATTATAAATACAAGGGTGGTACGGGAAATTATTAAAGGCCCACTATGCCTTAGCAATGCTTTAATATTCAATCTTCAAAAATTATGAAAAACTCGTCTTGTTTATCGTGTCACACAACGAGGAACGGAAGTTGCTCACAACATTTTTACCGATGGACATTTTACACTCGTTTTGAGTTAAACGGGCTTGCTATAACCATGTATCTCCTATTGAAAATTGATGTGTCCATCATTAGCTATTGTTTATCATGTGTCATAGTCATGGTTGTTATTGTCTGAAAACATATATATCTTCTCTTTTGTGTACAAGTACTTCCTCTAAAAGTACAATATTATATATTATTATATATTTCAGCTTCTGTCGTGTGTTAAAACATTGGACAAATTAATATGTATAAACACGTTTTGGCCAATATGTAAAATGGGTCATATTCGTATAAGTTTAAAATATATCGTTACGAACGTGACTTCGCAAGAGTTGGTACAGAAACAGTGTCCTTTTTAGTACGAAAATTATGGAAAGAAATTATGTATAACTAGAACTGAATATCTTTATCAATTACGCTTTATTCTTAAGATTAAGTTAATACACTGTATAGTAAATAAGGGCAACATTGTCGCAAAATACGCCGGTCACAAAAGCTTTTGTCAGAGATTTGGGCATTCTTGGAAATTTCCAGAAAATATCTGAGTATTTTATCATCTTCAATGACCTTGACCTTGCAAATATTAACCTTAATTACATGTGTTACACTTGTAGTGATGAATGTTATCATTTGTGTTTCGATCCATCAATAAATGAAAAGTTCGGCTCCAAACAAGCAATGACCTGTAAGTGTGACCTCAACCTTTAACATAGAGAGCTGGTTCACGCACTTGACAATGCTTCTCATAGTGGTTATTATTTCTATGAAGCTTCATTAGAATCCCACCATGCGTGATGGAGATATGATCGGGACAAAATTTCTCATCTTTAGTGACCTTGCATAAAGTAATCTAAATTACATGTTTCACACCGGTTGTCATGATAATGACCATATGTGTTTCAATCCCTAAATAAATGATGACTAAATGGTCCCAATACATATTTTCATATTTTTTTCTGAACTTTGACCCCTATTTGTGTCCTTGACCTTGGCCACAGGGACCTAAACATTGCACGAGACACTCCGCATTACAATGCTGAACATTTGTGCCAAGTTATATTGAAATCCCTCTACTTTTTTGCACATGACACTGCTTCTCATAATTTGTATGAAGTTTCATTAGAATCTCTCCATATGTGTAGAGATATGCTCTGGACAAAAGCTCTATATTTCATATCTTTAGTGACCTTTGCTATAATCTTTAGTGACCTTGACCTTGCATATATTAACCTATATCACATGTTTCACACCAGTAGTCATGATAATGGCTATTTGTTTCAATCCCTCAATAAATGATAATTAACTGGTCCAAATACACATTTTCATATTTTTATCTGAATTTTGACCACTATTTGTGACATTGACCTTGGCCACAGAGACCTACATTTTGCACGCGAAACTCTGCCTTTCAACGGTGAACATTAGTGCCAAAGTTTGCTCCGGACAAGCGTTTTCCAACCACCTCTAAGTGTGACCTTGACCTTTGACCTAGAAATCTAGTTCTTACGCGCGACACTGCCTCTCATAGTGATGAACATTTCTATGAAGTTTCATTAAAATTTCTCAATGCGTGTAGGAGAAATGCTCCGTACAAATATTGGACAAATATTTCCGCCAGGGGAGACTGTAATACGACCCGTTTTTCAAACGGGCGTTTAAAAAATGAAGATCACCGGATAAGACAAGAAAGAGTGTAAGTTGAACGCTCATTTTCATTTATCCGCCTCATTGACGGCAGCGGTAAGTAATGCTACCGTCCAAGCACCCTAGCACCGGCTCAGAATTAACAAAGGTTAATGGATAAAATATCTACTATGGTTCTCGTTGGACATACAATGAAATATTTTCAATCATTTATGGAAAATAGCGTTGGGTGAAATTCAAACGTTTTCACTGACAATAACTGATGAAACAGTCAACTTACAGGTTCAGACAAAATCGAACAAGTTATTTTGTTAGCCTTTAAAAAACAACAATGGACCTTGTAGTAACTTTAGGTACAAAGCAGAAGGAAGCGAACAGAAGATTTTTCTGTTTAGTGTATTTTATTCAGTTCATGAATGCCATATTCATAGACATTTTGTTCCGCAAAGGTATGTTGTAACATTTATATTATATACATTATCATAAAGAGAATATTTATACTTCTAATTCTCTCGGACTTGAAGCTAATATATCAATCCATAGTACTCAAACAAACCGAAGTTATTTAACTTCTACTTTAAAATAATCTCTATAATAAATAATTCAGTTGATTTTTTATGCAAAGCAAATTGAGTACTTTAGCAATAAATATAATAAATATAACATTTTTACACAATTCAAGATCATTGTTGTATGAAAGACTTCAAACAAATTAATACTTACTAACAAAACTGCAAAAAGGTGCATTAAAAATAGACAAATAACAATAAAAAGTGCAATTAAAACAAATTATAACTGACAAAAATAACGCACGAAAATTCTAATGCAGATAAGATTATCATCAAACAATAGCATCACAATAAATAGATTCACAGCAAGGCTAAAGTGTAATACATGTATATACCACAGTTGAGTATTAAGGAGCCTTAAAGTGAAATAAGTTAGCAGTTCTAAAGTGAAATAGTTTCGCATAGTTAAGGTTAAAGTTGTTCACAGCGGTAAAGTGAAATAAATATGTATCATAGGTAAGTATTTAGGAGCGGTATTAAAATGAAATTATTTATTTGAGAGCAAGAAATTAATCATTGTTTAAACAATGAAATGTACTATTAAAAAATACGGATGAAATTATGTTTAGATGATTGTTCACCAGTTAAGCATTTACAAAATGAAATAGATCAAGATCGGCGGAAATTAAGAATTTGAATGTATTAACTAGATAAAGTGAATGTTTGACAACTCATTTGAAAAACTGCAATCTTACACGACAAAAAAATAAAGAATTTCAAGCACTAAAGTAGAGCTTAACTAAATATTTGATCTGTACAGGCCGGATTGGTAGCTAGGTAGATATATATCTATATAATGACGCACTCTGTAAACGACCTTCACACTGAATTGTTATATTATACATTGTATACGTTTGATCATTCTATACTATAATCAATACATTACAGTTTTTAATACTTTGAAATAGATCATATTATTACATGCTTTTCGGTGGTTTATAGAAATATATCAGTGATATAAAACTGGTAATTTCACTGTTTGAAACAGTGAAATTACCACTTTGATAATTTCACTGTTTTGAATTTAAGCCCCTTACGTTGTTTCAGTGAAATACCAGCGTGCACAGTACTGGGTACCAACTTAATGACGTGACGTCGTAAATGACGTCACATTGTATTATTATTTGTCGCGCTTTTCATTCAGTATTAGGTTAAATGTCTTTTTAAAACGTTTCTTTGCATATAATAAAAAGAAAATTTGTTTAGTTTAGTGTAAGATTGAAATATATTTCACCTTGTGAACACCAAAAGTTCATATTTCACAGTTCATATTTCACTCGTGGCTGCGCCACTCGTGAAATATACCTTTTGGTGCTCACTCGGTGAAATATATTCCGATCTTACACTGAACTAAACAAATATCCTCTATTTCACTATAAATGACGGGAATATTGATAGAAAAATAACACGAATCATGTACAGATATATAACTATGTAAATATTCAATCTTGAGCATAATCTCAGGCGTTTGATCAGGCAGGAAAAACATATTGACTAAATTATATAAAACTCTGAAAATATTGATTAACAAACGTTGTAAAATTTATAAAAAAAAATTACAAGTGCATTGTGTATATATATTTAGTTCGATGACGCATTGCTGTCTGGATCTAACGAGTTTACTTCCTCGGTCATCATCTTATCTTTACTAGTTGGTTTTCTTTGTTTAACTCTTATTTCTACAATTAGATATAGACACATTGATACCATGAGTAACACTATGGCAATTATCAATTTTGTTGACACACATAGAAAGTTCCCATACACGAATGTCAACGTAAATCCTATAGCTTTCCATGTATGGTAGTTGGCAAAAGCAGAGTCTTTCTTTTCTGGGAATAACAGAGCAATCAACGCTGAAAGAGAAAAAAAATCTGTTAAGATAAAAATTACATAGTCTATATTTTGTCGTCTGCTGAAGTTATTTTAGAATAGTTTCGGTTTGGCGCCTATTTGTAACATATACCTCATGCTACTTAATAAATTGTTATCTGTACCATTAACTTGCTGGGTTTCCTTAATTAACGTGTCTGGCATTCATTTAAGGAAATGTTCATTATCAATTTTTGAGATATCCAGATAAAAATATTAAGTTACACATGTAAAATGAATACGTTTCTCGGTCCGACTTTGGTTTGGTTCTATAATAGTAGCAAAGGTTAATCATTATATACTTCAGCTTAGGTAGGGGTCACACCGCTCGCATATTTATCTTCTATGATATGCTAAAATCTTCTTAATTCAGCAGACGATAGTAAGCATGTTAATAAGTTATTTTGTCTCTATTCAAAATGATGTAAACAATTTTAGTCAGTGATTCCAACGAGCTTATGACGCACGCAGACAGATTCTTAAATGTGAAAACTGTTTTGATATCATATAAAAGCAAATCTCACCATTTGACTGTATTTGCCAAATACCTTCCGCAACACCCCAAATAACAGGCACCAAAAAGATGAGGAAAATATTCTCTGAACTTGGATTCCAAACATACATGGTTATCAATACTCCGAGATTAACCAGACCAGCAATGGTGAATAGAATATATCTTCCCGTATATTTTGAGATCCGAGCGACAATAAGTGCGAATACTGTAGTAGATGCGCCGTAAGTTGCCATGACGAAACCAAGCTTCTGTATTCCTAACGGACAGCTGATAAATGACTGAAAAAAACAAACAAATAAAAATAAAATCATTAGCAATTATCAAGGGCAATAAAAAATAAATAAACGCATATCAAAACTATTCTATGTGTGTCAATAACTCCTGAAAATGCACAAATATGATAACATATTGCGTCAGGCCTGATGAGTGAACTTTAATTATTGAGCATTTGAATCTATTATTATGGTCTAAAATTTTTGTTCTGGGCAAATACATGTATCTTTAATGACATTTTTGTAACAGGCCTTTTACATAACTCTTGCCTTCATCTGAAGTTTCCTGTGAGTCATGGAAAGAGTTGAAACTTGATGATACAGAAAATATGAGAATAGAGATCGGGAAAAACGGAAAAACCCTCTCCATATAATACTAAAATATTAACGCTATGCCAAAGCAAACTAAAATTATATGGTAATGACATTTATATGATACATATGAATATAAAGAGACATGCTGTATACAATTGTAACAAATTACTATTATTTGCAGTGTTAAAAGTTTATTATTGAAACATGTATATAAGTATCATATTGGTTGTACATTCAAATTTTAAACATCCTAGTATAATGTCGCTACGTGTATTCTAAATTTAGATTTTACTTTAAAGTTGTTCCCTGTAAAAGATTGTTTTACATACATGTGTATTCTGTTTATAGATTTAAGAGAAGTGAACAATTACTTTTGTGTATTCAGTCCAAAGGATTGCCTTTTCCTGTAAAATTTTTTACATACGTATACTTGTATACTGTTTATAGATTTAAAATGAATATTTACCTTTGTATAATCAGTCCAAAGAATTGCTTGTTCCATAGCCATGAATATTATCAGCGGTATGAGAAAAATCAAATTTAAATCTGTCAGACCTTTTCCACATGATGCTAGCGATTTCAAAAGATTAACTTTCTGTTTCGATATCACCTTTTGAACAGGTGGCAAGAAAACAGAAGTGAGAACCACTCCAAAAATATCTAGAGCCAAAAATATGCCAAGAAGAATATACACAACGTGCCGCTCTGGCTCTTCAATTTTGGTAGCATTTACCGCCATGGGACAATCGTCGCTGCCACAAAATGTTTCCACTGTTTCATTACTGGAGATGCTGCTGTTGTAACGTCCCTGTTGTAGAACTAAAGATGATATAAGATTCCCCGTTATTTGTGTGGTTTCAAACATTGCAAAGAAAATTCCATTGAATTTGCTTAGTACTGCATGCCCATCTTTTGAAGTTCTTCCTGCGTATGAATAGGCCATGTCGGATAGATACACGCTTTGTGATGTCCACATTGGTCCTGCTGTTAAACCTAATAGCACAGATGATGGAACTAATGTCGCAAAAGTTGGGTAAAAATTAGTTCCTATATAAATCACGTGACATATAAATGAAATTACTAACACTTTTTTCTCACCAAAAACATTTATAATAGCAGGTGCTAGAATTCCAGAGATTATTATACAAGCGTACATACATGACAGAGAAATTAGTCCAAGTCCTTGCTCTTGATTCAAACTGCTTTGAAGATTTTGAATTGCTAAGTAAGCAGTGAAAATAGCTGTAAATGCGCCGGACAACACCAGCGTATTTCTGAATTCGTTCTTGGTAGATGACGTTTCCATATTTTTAATCGAGTTCTTCCTTACCGCACGAGTTTTCTTCAAATACCAGTCACTATTTCAATTTCTGAAAAACAAATAATACTTGATATTTAATTTCTTTTAACTAAATACACTCAAATACACCAGGTGTGTATCATATAATATCGCCAATGTACCTTGTAGCGCGTAAAATCCGCTTGTACAAATTTATTTCTAACCGGAACCACGTGGTTTTTATCTTTGTTTAATAGGACGGTTTATATTTATATATTTTACTAGTAACATGCAATATATACTCCTATCCTAGCTAATAAATATAAAAGTGAAGTAAACGAGCGTTAAACACAAAAACTAATGTATTTATTTCAATAGCTTTAACTCCACTGTGCTTATATATAATTACATGTACACGAACGATCAATATTTTACATTATATAGCGTTAAGCAGTGACTTTCGATCGTGGAACACAATACTAGTTGTCTACTAATGAAAGACGTGCAGTACTTTACGTTTAAAAAACTAGATTACAGTGTCAATAATCAGTACTGTTTTATTTCTGAAAGTGAAGAAATTGCACTGAACTATAGCATTGCTAAAATAAATACAACGCCGTGCCTGATACGTGTATTTTGACATTACATAAGCACAAGCTTGCTCATTAAAATATCTAAAACTTCCCTGACACCATAAGGCAGTAAATAAATTCTAATTCATTACCTTGTTTATATCCTGAAGCATATTTCTTAAATATCACCGTAAACATTGTCAGCTGAAAAAATGTAAACACACATTATATATAGTGGCTACACGTGTCTTTACGAGTAAAACTAACTGTTGGTTTGAAGGTCAATAATTAGTACATTATACTGGCTTACGCTGTGTAACATTTGGCGCAAGCTGGGATCGGCAGTTCTGAAGCATATGTCACACTCGATAAAAATAACAATAATAGCATGAATAACATTATATCAATTGATATATTCGAGATTTACCAATAATGAAAAACACAATATTATACTATAATACAACAAATTATCGGCAAGCACACAATGTATTGAATGTAACTGTCAACGATGAATAACTTATTTGCGAATTAAATCATTTTAGTAATGATTAAAGCATTATATATATCGAACTTTATATACTTATTTAAAACGACATATCAAAAATCGATTTTTACAGTTTTTTGAATATTATTATAATTATATAACGAACAATCAGCAAATTAAATTTTCATTCCTTTTATTTTTGCTAACAAAAAATGAAGATATATATGTCATGCAGGCCCCAACACACAAGTTCTTTAAATCAGATTAAGCTATTAAGCCGGAGGTTTTAACCTTAATCCTTATGCATTTACTGAAATTTTAACTTTCTTATTCTTTATTGTGGCACGTTCGCCAGATTCTATATAGTGTCGGACGTCTGACATTCACAATGGACTGTTGTACAAATTCAAATTGACATGGCTAATATGTTTAAGAATAATGTTGTACAACTGTCACTAACAACTGACTGTGTTTCGATCATTGATGCCGAGTTTTTAACATCATGATCAATGTATCAAGAGAATGACATTTTACAAACGAATTCAGAACAAAATCTTGGAATACCAGAAAAAAATCAGGTTTCAGGTTAATTGAAAGAAGTATAGTCCATGAGGGCATCTGACAGATAACATATAACAGTAACGTGATTAAACAATATTATATGACATAACAAAACTTTCAAAGGGAATACTATTAACAATGTGTGGAGGATATGGAGTCTGAACAACAATAAGACTAGAAAGTTATTAAAAACATTAGAAACATATCTTCTTTTTTTAAATATTACCAACTTAAATAAAGTCAATATATTGTCAAGCATGAAAACTTAGTTATTATGGACAAGCACTGTTGGCTGTTGTCCATTGCTTGTATCCGCTATTTCCGATATTTATGCACCGTGGGTTCGAATCACGTCAGAGACTTTTGATTCTTTTATGTGAGGAAGCTTTCCCACTACTCAGGAGTCCGCCCGCATAGAATAATGCACGAATGGGCACCAGGACTCCCCACTCCCCCACAAATAATGCTAGAAATTCGCCATATGATTTATGTCAGTTTGAATTAAAACTAAACAAAACAAACAAAACACTTTATTTATTCGACAAACACATTTGTTTGAGACAGCAATCCAGGTATTATAAAGAAATGCAGTACTATTTGCTTTTCTACGAAAGACATTTATTTCTTAAAATCGCCCTGTGAACTTGATATTAACTGAAAAGCCATATTTGTAGATATATAAAAACTTAATGTTATTTACACACATAATGAAGTTGCAAGTGTTTGAATCAACAATCAATTATTTAGAAATACGTTACCTTATATCCTCCTCAAAATTTGAAATACGTGTACAAGTTTAAACAAATGATCACTTTCATGGTATTTATATGCAGTTTGTTTCATTGTGTCCTTATTTTATTATGTATAATAAATGGGATAAAAGGTTCACTGCAAACTTTTTATTAAATTTTATCAATGATATACAAATTGAAGGCTGTCACAACACTTGTCTGTAAACCAAGTTTAACATGTCCTCACTTATATTATACAACCAACTACGAGAAGAAATATGAAGATATCAATATTCAACGCGTAGTTTCTCGACCAGGTGATGTGATAACGAATTAATTAGCATACGTTTATACAGTCAATATGTCGAAACGGAATATGAAAAAACACATATCCATTTATTGTGATCATCACATTCTGTAGCTCATCATAACACTCTATAGCTCATCATCACACTCTAAAGCTTATCATCACACTCTATAGCTCATCATCACATTCTGTAGTTCATCATCACACTCTATAGCTCATCATCACACTCTATAGCTTATCATCACATTCTATAGTTCATCATCACATCCGATAACTCATCATCACACTCTATAACTTATCATCACATTCTATAGCTCATCATAACATTCTATAGCTCATCATCACATTCTATAGCTAATCATTACATTCTATAGCTAATCATTACATTCGATAGCTCATCATTACTTTCGAAAGATCATCATTACATTCGATAGCTAATAATTACATTCTATAGCTCATCATCACATTCTATAGCTCATCATCACATTGGAAAGCTCATCATTACTTTCGAATGCTTATCATCACATTATATAGCTAATCATTACATTCTATAGCTCATCATTACATTCTATAGCTTATCATCACTTTTTATAGCTCATCATCACATTCGATAGCTCATCATTACATTCGATAACTCATCATCACATTCTAAAGCTCATCATCGCACTCTATAGCCTATCACAGTTTATAGCTCATCATTATATTCTTTAGCTCATCATCACATTCTATAGCTCATCATTACATTCTATACCTCATCATTACATTCTATAGCTCATCATCACATTCTATAGCTCATCCTCACATTCTATAGCTCATCATTACATTCTTTACCTCATCATTACATTCTATACCTCATCATCACATTCTATAGCTCATCCTCACATTCTATAGCTCATCATTACATTCTTTACCTCATCATTACATTCTATAGCTCATCATCACATTCTATAACTCATCATCATCACATTCTATACCTCATCATTACATTATATAGCTCATCATTACATTCTATAGCTCATCATCACCTTCTATACCTCATCATTACATTCTATAGCTCATCATCACATTCTATAGCTCATCATTACATTCTATAGCTCATCATTACATTCTATAGCTCATCACATTCTATAGCTCATCATCACATTCGATAGCTTATCATTTCATTCGATAACTCATCATCACATTCTTAAGCTCATCATTACATTCTATAGCTCATCATTACATTCTATAGCTCATCACAATCTATAGTTCATCATCACACTCTATAGCTCATCATAACACTCTATTGCTCATCATAACACTCTATAGCTCATCATCACACTCTATTGCTCATCATAACACTCTATAGCTCATCATAACATTCTATAGCTCATCATTACATTCTATAGCTCATCACATTCGATAACTCATCATCACATTCGATAGCTCATCATTACATTTTGTAGTTCATCATCACATTCTATAGCTCATCATCACACTCTTTAGCTCATCATCACACTCTATTGCTTATCATAACACTCTATTTTTCATCACCACACTCTATAGCTCATCATCACATTCGATAGCTCATCATAACACTCTATAGCTCATCATCACACTCTATTGCTCATCATAACACTCTATAGCTCATCATTACATTCGATAGCTCATCATCACACTCTATTGCTCATCATCACACTTTATAACTCATCATCACATTCTGTAGCTCATCATCACACTCTATAGCTCATCATCACACTCTATTGCTTATCATAACACTCTATTAATCATCATCACACTCTAATGCTCATCATAACACTCTATTGCTCATCACCACACTCTATAGCTCATCATCACATTCGATAGCTCATTATTACATTTTGTAGTTCATCATTACACTCTATAGCTCATCATCACACTCTATTGCTCATCATAACATTCTATTGCTCATAACAACACTCTATTGCTCACCATAACACTCTATTGCTCATCATAACACTCTATAGCTCATCATAACACTCTTTTGCTCATCATAATACTCTTTTGCTCATCATCACACTCTATAGCTCATCATTACATTTTGTAGTTCATCATCACACTCTATAGCTCATCATCACACTTTATTGCTCATCATCACATTCTATAGCTCATCATCACATTCGATAGCTCATCATCACATTCTATAGCTCATCATCACATTCGATAGCTCATCATCACATTCTATAGCTCATCATCACATTCTATGTTTCGTCATCACATTCTATAGCTCATCATCACATTCGATAGCTCATCATTACATTCTATAGCTCATCATCACACTCTATTGCTCATCATCACACTCTATAGCTCATCATCACATTCTGTAGCTCATCATAACACTCTTTTGCTCATCATAACACTCTTTTGCTCATCATCACACTCTATAGCTCATCATTACATTTTGTAGTTCATCATCACACTCTATAGCTCATCGTCACACTCTATTGCTCATCATCACATTCTATAGCTCATCATCACATTCGATAGCTCATCATTACATTCTATAGCTCATCATCACACTCTATTGCTCATCATCACACTCTATAGCTCATCATCACATTCTGTAGCTCATCATAACACTCTTTTGCTCATCATAACACTCTTTTGCTCATCATCACACTCTATAGCTCATCATTACATTTTGTAGTTCATCATCACACTCTATAGCTCATCATCACACTTTATTGCTCATCATTACATTCTATAGCTCATCATCACATTCTTTAGCTCATCATTACATTCTATAGCTCATCATCAAATTCTATAGCTCATCATCACATACTATGTTTCGTCATCACATTCGATAGCTCATCATCACATTCTATAGCTCATCATCACATTCGATAGCTCATCATCACATTATTTAGCTCATCATCACATTCTATAGCTCATCATCAAATTCTATAGCTCATCATCACATACTATGTTTCGTCATCACATTCGATAGCTCATCATCACATTCTATAGCTCATCATCACATTTTTTAGCTCATCATCACATTTTATAGCTCATCATCACATTCTTTAGCTCATCATCACATTCGATAGCTCATCATCACACTCGATGGTCCATCATCACATTCTGTAGCTAATCATCATGCTGTATAGATCATCATCACAGACTATAAATCATCATTATTACGCCAGAGATCATCACCGCCCTCTAAAAATCATCATCAAAGTCTTTAAATTATCGTCAGAGTCTTTAGGGAAGTATGATATAATAGAGACTTTTTCTGAACAATAACTTTTTCTACTGATGTAAATGTTCATCTGATAGCCGATGTCGATTAAAGCTCGTTACTCTACAAAAAGATAAAATGAATTTCCGAACTTTCACGGTAGCAAGAAGTGAAACCGCACGGTATTGCAATATCATTTTTCAGAAATACCAAACGCTTCCACGATTCAAACGCACAAAAAATTAAATAAGATGGGAATCAGAAGTTCAAGTAATGTCGTTCTCTTCTGCCAGGTGTACTCCTGATCCTCGACCCTTACGTGGTGGTCGGGAGCCAGCAGTACCTCCGACTTCACGATAAGCTCAGGTTTCAGACGTGACAGTTACCATCATCTTTAGTACTAAGTTAAATAATAGTAGTAATAATAATAGAAAAGAAAATAGGTGGGTAATGGACATTATTTAAATGATTTTTTGTATTGTGAGTGTACTTCTGATCATGTAAGAAGATAGATGTGTTTGCCTTATATGAAAGGTTAGCATCGCCGAATAGAAGTATAGATAGGTTGTCAGTTGTAGTATTGTCAAGTATTGTCAAGCAGTTCAGCACTTTGTGCATTAAAGCGTGGATACCTGAAAAAGAAATGACACGTGTCTTCATTTTCTCCACATTCGCAGATATGACTGTCTATAACATTTTTGAAAATAAATGCTCCGTTTGTATGTAGGTCGTTAGTTTTGTGTGAGATTTTTGGTCAGTTCTCGAACAAATATAATAGTATCTCGTGATCTATTGTGGATTTGAATTTAAAACTTACTGTTTAAAATACTCAAGGATGAAGAGTTTCTGTAATCATTTGGGAGCTGATTCCATTCAGAAAAAAGTAAGTGGAAGAAAACAATCTATATTAAGCTTGGTGCGACAATGTATAATTGTAGACTTGACATAGTTGCGCAGATTATACTGGTATATAGTAAATGTCGCCAACATAAACAGGGACTAAGTTTGATAGATACGACGGAGTTATGTTGTTTTCATCTCATAATAAAGTTGATCTATGATTTCTTCTCTTGATTTTAAACGGTCTAAGTTCAGATTATGTGTACAAGTTTGAAACAGAAACAAGTCTATTGACCCCAGTGATAATTCTGCAAGATTTAAGCTGTATTTTCTCGATTTCATATTCCTTTTGTGATGTTATGTTAACCCATATGACATCTGAGTATTCAAAAAGTGGCCTTATAAACATAATATATATATATATATATATATATATATATATATATATATATATATATATATATATATATATATATATATATATATATATAGATGATTTATAAAGATTTTCGACCAAGAATAGATTTTAATTTTCTCAAAACGTTGATTCGTTCCCATGCTTTTGCTTTGGTAGTATCAATATGTTGATTGGAGAAAGTAACAACTGATGTTTGTTTCGTGTTGCCTCTGATATACAAGACCGTTCATTGCAAGAGAGGGTGAAACTTTACGAGAAATAATAATGATTCAATTTTGTTTGGGTTGGAAGTAACAATCCAGTCAATGTATTGCAGATCATCTAATAAAATATTCGCATCTCAACAATTATATCAAGGCTTGTATCATCGGTAAATAGTCTAATAGTGGAATCACAAACAATATCATTGTTATACAAGAAAAAGGAGAGGATCAAACGTATATCTAATCTCATCAGTTCTGACAGATTGTAAAATGTTCCCAAAATTAAACAGTCAAGAAACAAAAATAGAAGTATCGGAATATAATTATGTTTATCTTATCACATTTTCGAATTACAAAATTAATAGAAATGTTCAAATTTCAGAGTTCACATGTACTTTGCTATTTGTCAGTTGTTGATATGACGGCCTTGTGACTGGTTAAAGTAGGACTTCTCCAAATCCGGCGTTCATATCTTATCTACAGTCAGACTGCTGTTCTGTTCTCTATAGGCTTCCACCATGTTTCTGCAGATCTTTGTATTTTTTGTGCTGTTCGAAAGTCAAAATGTATGTAAGTTAAGTATTTTAACATTTGAATTATCCTTTATTTTCAAACAATACAACGTTTATCTGTTGCAGTTATTTATGAAAATATATTTCAATTCTAGATGGAGCTGGTACTCTTCGTTTTTCGCATTACTTTCACAGTCACATGGTGCTTCAAATGGAACCAGCAAAGGCACAGCTTTGGGGATATGCTACAACCATTGGCGACACAGTTAACATAAAATTAAATGGGACCGCAGCAGGTTCAGCAGTCGTAAACAAGCGAACGGACGGTCATGCAGGTGGGGTATGGTCGGCATTGTTACCTGCTCATAAAGCTGGAGGTCCAGTAACAATAAGTATCACATCACAAGATGGGCATGCGGCTCTATTTGATGTTTTGTTCGGAGATGTCTGGATCTGTTCTGGTCAAAGCAATATGGCGTTCAGTTTGAAAGATGTATGTATTATATAAAAGTTCATTGTAATTGTATCAATTTTAATACGGCTATCAACTGATGATCACTTTTTCGTAGAATATCGATAAAAAGATTTATATGATTTTCTGTTCAGTTCTTTTTTTTCTTATTTCACCTAGAATAATGTTTTTAAAAGACAATATCTAACTTTCAAAGTGAACTTACTTTTTGAATGATTGCTTTTTCTGATCGTAATGAGGTTTTTTATTCACTTGCAAACGTTTACTATTGATATACATTTGAAACATTGTTTGATGGCATAAGCAAAACTGTGTTGAATTTACCTTTACAATTCATGGATTATGATTGCAATTTTCATACTTGCTTGGTTATCATTGATCCCAAGAATTTATAAATATAACATTGTATGTATAACCTTAGACTAATACAAACAGCTGATTTGTCATTAATTACCACAATACAGGTATTCAACCATAGCGTTGAGTTGGAGCACACATCTCATTTTAACAACATCCGGATAATGAAGGTCAATCTAAGGTCATCCAATACCACTATGGAGGAGCCAGTGATTGCATTACCATGGCGTAAACCTATTGCAGGTAAATTTTACCTAATATAACATTTTTTCATTGACTGACTCGGAAATGTCACACATATGTTTGATGATCACCGCCTTTTTTTACACATATTCGGATATTTCTTAATTCTAAAGAAATATCATTTTCATGCTTAACTCGGTGAGTGGGTGCGTGGGTGATGACTTGCGTTTACCTCTGTCGTTCATGAACAGACTCAATTCAAAAAGAGCCTGCGAAATGTTCATTTTATCCGACATTGGCAGACTTTTTAGGTTCCAGTGAAAAAATGCAATTTAATATTATTGAGAATTAAGTATAATGCAAATTGTATGCATGTGTACAATTAAATGTTAATGTGTTTAGCTATGAAATCATTTTATACAATTAAGAATAAGACAGACAATATTAAATATAAAATACCTCTTAACTTTTTTTATTTAAATAAAGACACTGACAAAATGACACATGCTAAATTTCGAATGTATATGAAATATTGTCGATATATAGTTTAAACAAATATGATAACCTTTAGCCTGTGTTATTAGTTTTTAGCAGTCAGGGATGAACTGAATAAAATTAGATTTACATTGGACATCTTTTTTCCGTCTCGTTTAACTCAACAACAAATTGTAACTGAAGACAATGAAGTTAGTTCAGTCGCTAGTTTCAGAAAATGATGAGCCAAAACACATGCAAAATTATGTTGAAACTGTCACTCTTGTATTCTATATTCCCATACCTAGGTTCAGGTATTTTAGTAACAAATACGTTTCTTAAGAACTACAGACTTTGATTATGTTAAGTTAACGTTACATGGTTCTACATTTGATCAAGTTACTGTTATAGAAAGAGAAATTGAGATGATAATCTATGTATTTTTTCACTAAAATATATTAGTACACACGAAATGTTTTTTTGTTTGTTTGTTTTTGCTTTGTTTTTGTTTTTTTCATAAAAAATAATCGTGTATTCATGAATATGGCACGCTTAAATAGGGACATAGATTGTAATCTATACCCCTGTTATGAAAATTGAAACATATGGTCAGGGTTAAAAATCCGAACTAACTTCAGAAATAGTTTAAAGAAATGTTTAAGACCGTATTTGTTATTGACCTTGAATAATAAATAACAATCTGTTCTAATTTAGAAATAACGCGATTTTATTGACTTAAAAATGAAGCAAAATATTTGAATTAAGTTAATCAGGGCCGTGAATCTTCTTGTTGAGTATAAATCGTTACAACAATTGGGTGGCGGCGTGGCCTAGTGGTTAACTCGTTGAACTAGTAATCTAAGACTTGCAGGCAGCTTGTATTCAAACCTCGTAAGGGGCAAGACGTTGTTTTCATGAGGAAGAAAATTTACACTTATATCTTAGTACTGGTTGGTTCCAGGAACGGATTCGAGAGTGTTTAAATAACTCTATAGCTTCCATCACAATCGAACTACAGTTAATTAGTATAAAAACTTATCGTTACAACTCGGCTTTCTCCGACAAATCCGTAAGACATACTTCCTGAAGTCTCCCGAGCTAGAATAATATCTTTATAGTTTCATACAATAAGTTTTCTGTGATTATCTACTTCATCTTTATATTGAGACAACATTATCATGTATTACGACTCGGTTTTGCATTTGCAGATAAATATACCGGATTATTTTCTGCGGTGTGCCTGTTGTACGCCGTTGAGTTGGCCCCACATATTAATAGACCGATTGGTCTGGTACAAACGGCATGGGGAGGAACTCCAATAGAATCTTGGTCATCTCCTGGTGCCCTGTCAACTTGTTCACATAGAATGAAAAGGTAAAAATATACATGTATAACGTCATAGGTATATCAGTTGTCGCGAATATTAGATTTTACTCTGTAAGATATAGTACAGTTATTAGCGGTTTTATCAGTAGCAATGTACAAGTTGTCATAAGCAGATAAAGATGTTTAAATCGTGTTTTAATAATAAACTCTCTCTTTACAATGAAACTAATGTCATTTCCGTTCGATATTTATTTTACTGAATGACCAATTTTATGAATTTTGCTTTTGCGTTTGATATTTAAGCTATGTAAAATGAGTAATTTTTCCTTCCACGTAGGATTTTATATTAAAATCAAATATACATAAACCAGTTTTATAGTATATTGAAACATTTTACTAGAGGGCCTCATCAGCATAGTGTTTTATGGAACGCAATGGTCTACCCGCTGTTAAGGGCTACCATATATGGCGCTATATGGTATCAAGGTAAGTCTTTTGTCATATTTCTTTCAGTTGCATTGTCAGCTCTTATAACGGATTTAACTTAAATGATGAATGACACACATTTGATTTGATTGGTACTACAATTTGGTTTGTACCATATGATTTTTTAAACTACAGTAGTCCATTTAAGACTTTATTCACTTTTCTGATGCCTGTGGTATATCCGGTATGTTATTTCAATTTTGGGAAATCTGTTTGGAATTGAATTTTCATCCACCTCAGGTGAGGCAAACTCCAGAGCTCCTGAAGCATATGCATGTCAATTTCCCGCCATGATTGACGACTGGAGGTCAAAGTTCAACGCAGCTTCCCAACTTCAAACAGACAAACAATTTCCTTTTGGATTTGTTCAGGTGAGCATCATCAAAATCAGAATAGTCTAGTAAAGGATTATACGAAAAATATTATATATTTTCTGGATATAAATTTTCTTTTCAGATTAACGGATGATTGGTATATGTATTATCCTGTATGATATAAACAATAAAAACAATTTCCCATAATTATAAGACATACCTTTATTTTTTTTTAAACTTCGGTAAAGAGAATATGTTGAAAATAAAAGAAAAAGTATATAAGGAATTTCAAAATATTAACATTTCTTGTTGGTATTTAGAGTCCGGACTGTACTTAAGTATCGTAAGCTGAAAATGAATTATTCCATTGATATATATTATATTGTAACTGTTGAGATTTTACCACTACAATTTAGTTAGCTGCCAATTCCAACATTACCTTACACGCCGGATTCCCGGATATACGGTGGTCTCAGACTGCAAAATACGGATATGTACCAAATCCGCGTCTCCCGAACGTGTTTATGGCGGTCGCAATGGACCTACCGGATTACAATTCTACTCGTGGGACGTACGTTAAAAACGTTGTATTTGTCCTATTTCATCCTACATTTTTCTGTTTTTATATTTCAATCTCATTCAAGGATCCTACAACCAATTCTCAATATGAAAACATAATAAACACATGGACTTAATGACCCAGTCTTTCTACCATGTAATGAATGCTAAATTTCGTGTTATAACATAATTATATTCTACCATTAATAATATTTCAGCATACATCCAAGAGACAAACAGGATGTTGCCAAGCGTCTAGCTCTGGCTGGAAGAGCCGTGGCTTACAAAGAGACTAACTTAGACTTCCAGGGTCCTATACCTACTAGCATTACACAAATGACTAATAAACTGGTGATTGAGTTTGACCATGGCAACAGTGCTATAGAAGTCCGGGCAACCGACGGATTTGAGGTGAAAGCCAACATCAGTTTCTATAAAAGTCATAACTGAGCTGAGGTTGCAAGATAATTTTCTTTGATTACCTCTTTTGAAAGAATTATATTAAACCTAGTCCCATTTGTTTTATTATTCTGCCACCGTTTTTCGTTTATGAAAAGACATACAAACGATACATATAGAAATAAGCTAATCAATCAATAAATATCGTTTAACCTTGCAGATCATATTGCATGTTATTTAAATACTTATTCTATAAGAACATGCAAGTTGTGTAAATCGTGAGAAATAAATGAATATTATGTAAATGTATTTCAGCTCTGTTGCGGAAATAATATTCACCACAATTGCAGTTATAATGCCTGGAAACCAGCTCCAATTGTCGCCCACGACCTTAGTACAGTCACTATAAATACGGCCGCATGTCATGGTAGCTTACACGTTGTGGCAGCAGTGAGATACGCCTGGGAGATGAGTCCATGCGAGTTTAAGATGTGCCCTCTCTATGACAGTACTAACGATTTACCGGCCGCAACATTTGTCAAATACGCTCCTTTTAACTCACAATAATTATATTTATATCATGTTATAACAATAAACCAAAAAATATTATAATATTTATTCGTTTTGTGTCTTTAAATGCATTCCGCTAAATACAAGCGAATTTATATTATTATTTATGAATAGGTCTTTAAATTTCTGGAATGTTTTCGGGTCATGATCATTTGCAACTTCTGCGGGGGAATTTGCTACTTGTGTAAAGTAAGAATGGATCATCAGACTGTATAGATCACCATCCAACTCTTTAGATCACCATCACACTCACACTCTACAGATTTTCATCACACTTCACCACACTGTAAAAACCAGCACCACGCTCCATTGATTCTATAGATCATCACCACACTCTATAGATCATCATCACACTCGAAAGAGTATTATCACATTATGGATCATCTTCACTCACTATAGAACATAATCCCGCTATAAATATCATCATCACGATCTATAGATTAAAACACTTAACACCATTTTTTTTCAAGTCGGATATTAGCATTATAGAGACTTTTCCCTGAACAATAACATTTTCTACTGATGGAAATGTCCATCTCTGGTTGTAACTGAAAGTCGATGTCGATTGAAACTCGTTACTAAAAGATAAAAGTAGCGTGAAGCAGGAAGTGAAAACGAACGTACAGCGTTGCAAGATTTTTTCATAAATGTCAAACGCTTGCTCGACAAATACATAACCCCCTACCCCCCCCCCCCCCCAAAAAAAAAAAAGAAAAAAAAAAGAAAAAGATAGAAGATTGTAATGGTAATTGTAAATAAAATATTCATGCAAATTTGAGCTGGATTTTATTTAATATTTTGTCGCTTGGTCCGAATGTAAGAATTAAAGATACATTTTAATAAAGATACATTCACTTCTTATATAGTTATAGATTTATTCAAGTTACAGCGATCAGCAGTGATACTACATTAACTTTCATAAGAAAACAGGAAGATGTTTAAAGTAACAAATTAGCAGTTGATTTGATTTAACAATTAATAAAAACAAATATTTGGGATTCACAGTTTTTTTTGACAGGGAATTTAATAACAAAATGTGTTACATGTAAATTGTATCTAATGTCCATCTCAACCAATAAAACATACATATGTATTTGGTTTAAGTAATATTTATTTCTCCCTCCATATTTTCAAACAAAATTTCAATACGTAAATTACATTGAGATGAAAGCTCTCCTGTAAAAACATTTCAACAATTTATTAAGTAAAAACACATCTTTTGTACTTACAGTTCTTTGCACCTGCATTTAATTCTTTACATATATTACACGAAGATAATCGATAGCTACTTAGTAAGAAGTTACTAGAAAAAAGGATCATAATAAGGAGCTGAGCATGTCAAATGTGTAAGATACAATGCATATATCACATTTAAATAATTTCTTGCAATGGGAAAAGAGAGATTTTACAGAAAGGCAGGAATAGATCAGAATGGAGACATAGAAAGTGGAGTAAGGGAAAAGTATTACTGTCACAAAATGGAAAGTGTAGGACCTATTTAACCCTTTCCCTCATGAGCATATTGTAAAAAGTGGCCGTTTTCATTGAAAAGCCTTCTGTTACAATTTCAAACTGCTATGAAACTATGAAAAATGCTTCAATACTTATCAAACTTGGCACAAAAATTGATTTCAAAGTGCTGCAACTTCTCAATGGATTGAGGTACAGTCAAAGGCTTTTCAGCATTGGTTACACATTACCTTACGATCGACCTGGGGTCATATTTAGCCTTTCACAAGTCCAAAATTTTCTTAGCGAGCGAACTTTTTTGATAGGGGGCGGCGCCGAAAAAATGATCACTTTTTGAGCAACATTTCCCAAACGAAAAACAGTGTTTGGGGCCTAAATATGGTAATTTTTCACTGATTATCCTTTTACCTCATGTGCATATTGCTAAAAATGGCCATTTTCATTGAAAAGCCTCCTGTAACAAGTTCAAACTGCTATGACACTATGGATAATGCTTCAATAGAGATGAAACTTTGCACAAATGTTGACAAGACCACAGCCTCTGTCACAGCATGCTCAATCGTAAATTTCCTGTTACCATGGCAACGGGGTGGCGTTTCAAAATTGCCAAAAATCACTATTTTGCATTCTTTTTTCCATCAAAACTGATTTCAAAATTCTGCAACTTCCCAATGAATTGAGATAGAGTCAAAGGATTTTCAGTGTCGGTTACTAGTTACCCTAAAATCGACATGAGGTCATTCTTAGCCTGTCACATGTCCAAAATTTTCTTGGCGATGAGGGGGACTACCGCCCCTTCAAACCCCCCAAACAGAAGGGGGCACATCCCCCTTCTGGCAACCCCCTGATATAACATTTAGATGGGGGCGGCGCCGAAAAAGTGGTCACTTTTCTAACAACATTTCTTAAACGAAAAACAGTGTTTGGGGCCTAAATAGGGCATTTTCACTGTTTGAGGCCTCAAAAGGGGGGATACAAAAAGCCGTCAAAACGCGTCAATATCAGGGAAAAGGTTAACAAAAAATGATGAAAAACTTTAAAATAACCCAAAACTAGTTTTTCCATGTTAACACGTGCCCTTACACCTAATTTTGGTGAAAAATTATTGTTTTTTGACATTTTTTATTTTTTCAATTAACACAAAATGATGAAAAACCTTGTAATTATCCAAAAGCTAGTTTTTCCATGTAAACACATGCTCTTACGCATAATTTTGGTGAAAAATTGTTGTTTCTTGACATTTTTTATTTTTTAATTAACATTTTAACTCATGAGCATATTGCGAAAATGGCCGTTTTCATTGAAAAACCTCCTGTAACAAGTTCAAACTGCTATGAAACTATGAAACATGCTTCAATACTGATGAAACTTGGCACAAATATTGACTAGACCATAGCCTCTGTAACAGCATGCTCAATCGTAAATTTCCTGTTACCATGGCAACGGGGGACGTCTCAAAATTGCCTAAAACACTATTTTGCATTGTTTTTTTCCATCAAAACTGATTTCAAAGTGCTGCAACTTTTCAATGAATTAAGATAGATTAAAAGGCTTTTCAGTGTCGGTTACTAGTTACCTTCTGGCAACCCCCTGATGTAACAATTGGATGGGGGCGACGCCGAAAAAGTGGTCATTTTTTTTACAACATTTCTCAAACGACAAACAGTGTTTGGGGCCTAAATAGGGCATTTTTTCACTGTTTGAGGCCTCAAAAGGGGGGGACAAAAAGCCGTTAAAACACGTCTATATCAGGGAAATGGTCAAGGCCTGAAAAAGGGGTAGGGCCGAAAACCGTCAAAACACTTCTATATGAAGAAAAGGGTTAAGAGACTTACATAAATTAAATCTCTTATTTGCCTAAATATTATATTAGCCAATTTAAACTGATTTATATATGAGAAATACAGTGATGAGTTTCCTTGCGACAATATGCTATAGTGATTATAGTATATATACTTGCACAAAGGATCTGTTGTGTATTTGAATTTAAAACTTACTTTAAAATACTTAAGGATGAAGAGATTCTGTAATCATTTAGGAGTTGATTCAATTCAGAAACAATAAGTGGACGAAAGCAATTTAAATAAAACTGTGTGCCGAAATGTATAATTGTATAGTTGACATAATTGCGCAGATTATACTGGTATATAGTAATATCGACAACATTAACAGTGGGTTGATAGTTACGACGAAGTTATGTTGTTTTCATCTTATAATAAAGTTGATTAGTTTTTTTCTTGATTTTAAACGGTTCAAGTTCAGATTATGAACAATTTTACAATTTTGAAATAGAAACAAGTCTATTAAAGATTTAAGCTGTATTTTCTCGATTTCATATTCCTGATGTGATGTTATGTTAACCCATATGACATCCGAGTATTCAAAAAGAGTCCTTATCGACGTAAAATATATAGATGATTTATAAAGATTTTCGATCAAGAATATATTTTAATTTTCTCATAACGTTGATTCGTTGCCATGCTTATGCTTTGATAGAATCAATATGTCGATTCCAAGTGCCAACATTGCAGAAAGTAACACCTTGATGTTTGGACCATACGTATATTTCATCTCATTAATTCTGAAAGATCGTCATATGTCCCCAATATTCAACAGCCAAGAAACAAAAATAGAAGTATCGGCATATATGTCTATCTTATCACATTTCGGATTACAAATAGAAATGTCCAAATTTCACAGTTCACAAATAGTTTGCTATTTGTCATTTGTTGAGATGACGGCCTTGTGACTGGTTAAAGTAGGACTTCTCCAAATCCGGCGTTCATATCTTATCTACAGACAGACTGCTGTTCTGTTTACTATAGGCTTCCACCATGTTTCTGCATATTTTTGTATTTCTGGTGCTGTATGAAAGTCAAAATGTGTGTAAGTTTAGTCGTTTATTATTTGAATTATCCTTTTTTTAAACAATACAACGTTTATCTGTTGCAGTTGTTTACGAAAATGTATTTCAATTCTAGATGGAGCTGGTACCCTTCGTTTTTCGCATTACTTTCACAGTCACATGGTGCTTCAAATGGAACCAGCAAAGGCGCAGCTTTGGGGATATGCTACAACCATTGGCGACACAGTTAACATAAAATTAAACGGGACTGCAGCAGGTTCAGCAGTCGTAAACAAGCGAATGGACGGTCATGCAGGTGGGATATGGTCGGCATTGTTACCTGCTCATAAAGCTGGAGGTCCAGTAACAATAAGTATCACATCACAAGATGGACATGCAGCTCTATTTGATGTTTTGTTCGGAGATGTCTGGATCTGTTCTGGTCAAAGCAATATGGCGTTCAGTTTGAAAGATGTATGTATTATATAAAAGTTCATGTTTATTAACGATTGTTATTGTATCAATTTTAATACGGCTATCAACCGATGATCACTTTTTCGTAGAATATCGTGAAAAAAGATTTATATGATTTTCTGTTCAGTTCTTTTTTTTCTTATTTCACCTAGCATAATGTTTTTGAAAGACAATATCTTACTTTCAAAGTGAACTTACTTTTTGAATGATTGCTTTTTCTGATCATAACGATCTTTTTTATTCACTCGCAAACATTTAGTATATTGATATACATGTAAAACATTGTTTGATGGCATGAGCCAAGCTGTGTTGAATTTACCTTGACAATTCATGGACCATGACTGCAATTTTCATTCTTGCTTGGTTATCATTGATCCCAAGAATTCATAAATATAACCTTGTACAGCCTTATACTAATACAAACAACTGATTTGTCATTAATTACCACAATACAGGTATTCAACTATAGCGTTGAGTTGGAGCACACATCTCATTTTAACAACATTCGGATAATGAAGGTCAATCTGAGGTCATCTAATACTACTATGGAGGAGCCAGTGATTGCATTACCATGGCGTAAAACTATTGCAGGTAGATTTTACCCGAGGACTGATTCTTGTGTTTAACAGAAGTGTCAAACTCATGTTCAATGATCACCGCCTTTTTTTAACACATCTTCAGTTGTTTCTTAATTTTAAATTCAACATGATTTTCAGGCTTAGGTCGGTGCGAGGGTGCGTGGTGGTGACTTGCATTTACCTCTGTTGATCCTTAACAGACTCAATTCAAACCAAGCCTGCCTAATGTTCATTTTCCGACTGTGTTGGGAGACCTTTTAGGCACCAGTGAAAAGTTGCAATTTAATATTATTAAATTAAGAATAATCGAATTGTAAATAAGTGTACAATTTAATGTAAATGTGTTATGCTATGGAAACATTTTATACAATTAAGAATAAGACTGACAATATTAAATATAAAATACCTCTTAACTTTTTTATTTAAAAAAGGACACTGACAAAATGACACATGCTAAATTTCGAATGTTTATGAAATATTGGCGGTATATAGATTAAACAAATATGATGACGTTTAGCCTGTGTTATAAGTTTTTTACAGTAAACAGGGATGAACTGAATAAAAGTATATTTACATTTGATATCTTTTTTCCGTCCCGTTTTACTCAACAACAAATTATAACTGAAGCCAATGAAGTTAGTTCAGTCGCTAGTATAGAATCGTCTTTCAGAAAATGATGAGCCAAATGTTATGGTAGCTTACACGTTGCGGCAGCAGTAAGATACGTCTGGGAGATGAGTCCGTGCAAAATTATGTTGAAACTGTCACTCTTTTATTATATATTCCTATACCTAGGTACATATATTTTAGAAACAAATACGTTTCTTAAGAACTACAGACTTTTATTGTGTTAAGTTAATGTAAAATGGTTCTACATTTTATCATGTCACTGTTATAGAAAGAAAGATTGAGATGATAATCTATGTCTTTTTTCCACTTAAAGATATTAATAACATAAATCATTTTTGTAAAAAAAGAAACCTTAATAATTATCCACAATGTTTTGTTTTTGTTTTTTTTTATAAAAAGTAATCATGTTTTCATGAATTTGGTAAGCTAAAATAGGGTCATAGATTGTAATCTATATCCTTGTTATGAAAATTGAAACCTATGGTCAGGGTTAAAATCCGAATAATATTCAGAAGTAGTGTAATCAAATGTTCAAGGCCGTATTTGTTGACCTTGTGTAATAAATAACAATCTGTTCTGATTTAAAAATAACGCGATTTCACTTAAAAATTTACTTAAAACTTAAAAAATGCAGCAAAATATTTAAATTAAGTTAATCAGGGCTGTGAATCTTATTGTTGTGTATCAATTGTTACAACAATTGGGTTGCAGCGTGGCCTGTGGTTAACGCGTTGGACTAGTAATCGAAGGCTTGCTGGCAGCTTGTATTCAAACCCCGTAAGGGGCAAGCCGTTGTTTTCACGAGGAAGAAAAATTACACTGATATCTTAGTACTGGTTGGTATCAGGAAAGGATTCGGGAATGTTTCAATAAGCTTATAGCTTCCAACACATCGAACTAAAATAAATTAGTATAACAACCATTCGTTACAACTCGGTTTTCTCCGACAAATCCGTAAGAAATACTTCCTGAAGTCTCCCGAGCTAGAGTAATATGTTTATAGTTCCATATAATTAGCTATTGGTGATAATGTACTTTATCTTTATTTATACTCAAATGAGAAGGACGAGTTCCGTTTGTGCAGTTTTGAAATTGTGAGTTTCGAATTTTGTCAGAAAATGTGACACATCCATATTGAGACAACATTATCATGTATAACGACTCGATTTTGCATTTGCAGATAAATATACCGGATCATTTTCTGCGGTGTGCCTGTTGTTTGCAATTGAGTTGGCCCCACATATTAATAGACCGATAGGTCTGGTACAAACGGCATGGGGAGGAACTCCAATAGAATCTTGGTCATCTCTTGATGCCCTGTCAACTTGTTCACACAGAATGAAAAGGTAAAAATATACATGTATAACGTCATAGGTATATTAGATTTTGCGAATATTAGATTTTACTTCTATAAGATATAGTATAGTAATTAGCGGTTTTATCAGGTGTCATAAGTAGTCGAAAATGTTTAGATTGTGCATTAATCGACGCTCTCTTTAAAATGAAACTAATATCATTTCCGTTAAATATTTATTTTGCTGAACAAACTGAAACTTATAACTCGTTATAACTCTTACTTTCTGCATTTGATATTCAAGATATACTGTATATAGAATAAAATGAGTAAGTTTTTCCTTTAACACAAGTAAGATTTTATATCAATATCAAACATACATAAAGCATTTTTATCATTCATTGGAATATTTTGTCAGAGGGCCTCGTCAGCATAGTGTGTTATGGAACGCAATGATCTACCCGCTGCTGAGAGCTACCATATATGGTGCCATATGGTATCAAGGTAAGTCTATTGTCATATCTCAAGACATAGATCGAACTTGACTTATAGGCAGTAAAGATTTTTTTTACTTCTTTGGAAAGTGCAAACTTGGGTATCATATCGTTTAGATAATCAGTGCAGAAGCGTGTTACATGAAAAAGTAGCGCTTATTTTAAAATCGTTTGGCGTAAATGTTGCAAAATGTAAACAATGAAATATTTTAACTTCCATATACAATACTAAATCCCTAAAACTGATTTAATAGTCAAAATGCAACAGAGGAATAAGATAGTTAAGATGATTGGCAAATAGGTAACTTTTTGGAAACTATAGAAGTACACCAAATATAAAAAGCTTTTCAGAAATGAAAATAAAAACATTTCTAAGGCATAATTTTTCTCTTGATAATAAATCTGCACATATTTGTTATTTTGGTATTGAATTCATTAGAACTACACTTTGATTTGTATCATATGTTGGGGGTTTTTTTGTGTTTTTTAACTACAATAGATGGTTTAAGACTTTATTCAATTTTCTGGTGACTGCCTGTGGTATATTTGGTATGTTATGTCTATTTTGGGAATTCTGTTTAAGGTGAGTCAAATTCAAGAGCTCCTGAAGCATATGCATGTCAATTTCCCGCCATGATTGACGACTGGAGGTCAAAGTTCAACACAGCTTCCCAACTTCAAACAGACAAACAATTTCCTTTTGGATTTGTCCAGGTGAGCATCATCAAAATAGTATAGAAAAAAGGATATCCGATGAATATTATCGTATATTTTATATTCTGGATATAAAATGTATTTCAATTAAATGCTTTAAAATAATTGAATTCGTAGATTAACAGAGAGAATTTATTTTCAAGTTGAATTTAAAAAGAGAATTTCGATGTAACGTATGTAATTATTTCAAAATATTTACATTTCTTGTTGGTATTTAGAGTCATAGCTGGTTAAAATGTATTTAACGTATCATAAACGTAAAATGTATTTTGCCATTGATACATATTATATTGTAACTGATGAGATTGTACAATTTCAGTTAGCTGCCAATTCCAACATTACCTTACACGCCGGATTTCCGGATATACGGTGGTCTCAGACTGCAAAATACGGATATGTTCCCAATCCGCGTCTACCTAACGTGTTTATGGCGGTCGCAATGGACCTACCGGATTATAATTCTACTCGTGGGACGTATGTGAAAACCCCTAATTTTACATTTCAATATCATTCAAGGATTTGAATTAGTTTTCATTTCCTATTCTCAATTCCATGTTCACGTACATTATCATAACTTATCAAGAAATAAAACCATCAGAAATAAAAAATATAATAAACACATACACTTAATGTCCCCGACTCTCTACAAAGTAATGCATGCTAACTTCCGTATAATAACATATATTCTACCATTAATAATATTTCAGCATACATCCAAGAGACAAACAGGATGTTGCCAAGCGTCTAGCTCTGGCTGGAAGAGCCGTGGCTTACAAAGAGACTAACTTAGACTTCCAGGGCCCAATACCTACCAGCATCACACAAATGACTAATAAACTGGTGATTGAGTTTGACCATGGCAACAGTGCTATAGAAGTCCGGGCAACCGACGGATTTGAGGTGAGACACGGACTCAGTTTCTATAAATCATTACTGAGTTGGTGTTGCAAGATAATTGTCTTTGATTAACACTTTTGATGGGATACTATCAAACCTAGTCTCATTTGTTTTCATATTCTGCCACCCTATTTCGTGTATGAAAAGACATAAATAAGCTAGTTAATAGATAAATATTGTTTAACTATGCAGATCATATGGCATGTTATTTAAATACATGTTTATGTCTATAAGGACATGCAAGTTGTGTAAATCGTAAAAAATAATGAATTTTTGATCATGTAAATGTATTTCAGCTCTGTTGTGGAAATAATATTCACCACAAATGCAGCTATAATGCCTGGAAACCAGCTCCAATTGTCGCCCACGACCTTAGTACAGTCACTATTAATACGGCCGCATGTCATGGAAGCTTACACGTTGTGGCAGCAGTAAGGTACGCTTGGGAGATGAGTCCGTGCGAGTTTAAGATGTGCCCTCTCTATGACAGTACTAACGATCTACCGGCCGCCACATTTGTTAAATACCCTCCTTTTAATACAAAGTAATCTATATTTAGATAATATTATAACAATAAAGAATAGAAAATGTTTCAATAGTTTGATTTGTTTTGTGATTTCCAACGAATTATGCTAAATACGTGCAAATTCTTACTAAAACTTTAAATTCTTTGACTGAAAAATCTGTAATGTTGTCGTATGTGATGCTTGTTCAAGGACCTTTCATGAGGACCGTAGTAGAATCATCGGCATGATGTTAGCTAGCTGGGTAGTTCATGGCGGGATTTGAACCAGTTGGCCATACATATTTGCACAGGTACCATTAATAGAATATTGTTGAATTATATAAACTCCTGGCTAGTCTTTGGTTTTGGTTTAAATGAACAACTCTAGTCCACTTCCTCATCAACATTGAAGTTTAACATGAAACAAAAGCTATCCTGTATTAGGTTTAACCGCCATACTGGCGTTTTGTAGTTGTTGTTTTTTTTTTGCGTTCTTTAGGTAGAGGTATATTTTACGAAATACTGTTGCGGAACGATATAACCGTTACAACGAACATAGCATGATAACCTAGTGCATCATATAAATGAGTTTGTGTTTTGATTTCTAAATGAAAAAAGCTTATTGTATATTTATGATTGTTTATTTGTTAGAATAAACAACGCGAACTTTGTGACCAGATATTATACTTTCATAAACATGTGGTCCACTAGCATTGTAAGTATGAATCACGTCTTTGCCTTTGCGAAGTTAACATTACAAAATAGTGAGGGGTAATAAATATCCGCCAGTTCGTCTGTTGTATTGTTTGATATTCTAACATGCTTATTCTTATTCTTTTACAATAGTTTTTACTAGTATGACACTTTTCTTGTACGAATTAAGAATACTATGGCAACATTTAAATTTTAACAACATATTTTACTTTTTGGTCATAATCTTTAATTGTTTTATTTTATGACTTGTGAAGGTGAAATTTATTTCTTGTAATGAAATAAACATTAGAAACTGTGAGACCTCTCGCATGCTTCTTCTTAAAGAAGCAAACTTGTTTTGGTAACTGATAATGTACTTAAAGGATAAATGTCTTAATACAAAAAATAATAATGATTATCATGCAATAGTAGTTTACAGATAGATATGAACATATCCAAATAAAATTGATAATACGAATTCAGATAAAAGATGTTGTTCTGTATAAAATGTTGTAATATTATTCTTAAATAAACATGTTTGCGTACAAACTATCATAATAGAATAACAAATAGCATGTAAGAATATCAAACAACAAAGATGAACAAGGATATTCCTTTCCATAATGATGTAATATACGTGTATTTAATGGACACAAAAAATAATTTAATAATAATCTTTAACAGAATTATTAAAGTCAGCAATATGTTCCTAATGCCAAAGTTCTAATCACACTAGAGGTTAACGTCCCTGATCTGGAGGCTGTCAAAGGAAAGTAAATATACTACTCAATATTTACTAAGCACAATACGTATGTTTGAGTGTTAATATTTTTGGGATAATTTTATTAACGCCGTGCGAAAGTTTTGAATGTTGATTTAATGTTTTATCAATTCCGCTGAACAACGAATTCAACCCTATAAATGAGTTTTACATTGATGTTGTGCTAGAGATGAGGATTGAAAATTTCAGAACAAGTAGCCTGTTTTCCAAATTTGTTAAATTTGATATTTTGTTTTAGACTTAATAACGTGGGTGTGACCCGTGACTATCAATGACAGCTTGGCAGCGCCTTCTCATACTCCCTATTAGGTTTCTGATCGTTCTAGCGGGTATGGCTGCTTATTCTTGGACCAACATCACTCCAAGCTACTGGATGGTTCTGGGTTGCAGCTGACGAGCTGAAATTCTAATCTGCAGCTCATTCCACATTTGTTCTATTGGATTTAAGTCAGGTGACAGAGCTGGCCAGTCCATGCGCTCAATAAACTCTCTCTCTAGGTAGTACTGGACAATCCTGGTCCTCTCCAGACTCTAGCACGCCTATCTATGAAGTCTAGATAGAACCTGGACTCATCAGTTAACAGAACGTGTCTGCAGTGTTGCATGGTACACCGTGTAAGCTCCATGGTGCATTCCAAATGGGCCTGGCGATGTCGACGCGTCAAGGGAATACGTATGCAAGGTCTTCTCGACCGCAAATTACCTCTATGCAGCCGTCTATGTACCGTCTGCGTGGAAACACGGTCTCCCGCAGCATTAGCAAGGGCATTTCGAAGAGAAGTGGCTGTCGAAAACCTTGCACGACGTGCCTGAACGACCAAAAACCGATCCTGTGATGGCAGCGTATAAGTTTGAGTGTTTGTCAATCATATGGTTCCATTAAGCCTATTTTAACATCTTTTCCATGCAGATATATTGGCAAATTGTGACAACACAACAGAACAATGCGGTCCGAGAGGCTGGTGATTTTTCAGGATCACATCTTATACAATGAAAATGGTTGGTGTAGGAGGGGAGTTCCCTTCCATAGACAGAGAACTCCAGAAATCTAAGGTTTAAAATGTATGTTACTTCCCAGACTATCTCATGCACCTGTTTTTTGGTTATTTAACAATGCTATTTGTATATTTTGTTCATTTATCATTTACGTCATTGACGGGCGATAATTAGTACGGCAGACAAATATGTTGTGCTGCTTAAAGCGTCTATTCTCCTCTTTTTATGAAAACTATTGCAAAGTAGTAAGCCAATCTAATAAACCTTTTCGACTTTTTAATGCACTTATTCTCCTTTTTTGTGTAGTAGTAAGCCAATCCAATGTACCCTTACGACGTTCAAGCCTCCACGGCAGGAGATTAACAACCGTATTACATCAATGAAATGTTTTGATAATTGAGTACACTATGGCCAATGGCATGAAACTGACAGCGCAATTTGAAAACGTATCTTTGGGAAAAGCTGGAAGAGGGGACCAGGAGAGGGACGGGGTATGGGTGTCTTCAGTACCGAAGCACAGACCTGACTCTCTCAGAAAATGCTTGAAAAAGTGGCAGTCGTTCTTAGAATATATTTTTTACCCGGTGTGCAACAAAGAGATAAAAAATGAAGTTGTAAATCATCGAGTGGGTTACAAAGAAAAGTTTTATCTTTTCAATGCGTGTATTTTTGAAAGCCTTTAAGGCGTTCGACTTGCAAACGTCATTTTTCTTGATTCACGCTTTTGAATGAAAGTACCTTCAAACTTACCGGGTGTTACTTTTTCGTTTCGGTGAAAAAGTACTTTATTGAAATTTGTCAATAGAATGCGACAATACAATAATGAGCATGTAGGAAAATTGAAATGCTACATTGTGTTTAAAAAAACAACTTATAAACGACTGGGTTCCTTTGATTTATTTCAAATGTCGTTTTGAACAATACAACACAATCAAAATTATACATGATAAATACGTAAGGAAAGCATATTTTAAAAGTTTTTGTCTAAAATATCCTACACAAGAATCCAGTTACTTTTGACATGCACATGTCCATATGAATTTAGAACATTGTCTATGTGTATCTAGAATACATGTCATATTCTTTCAATGTTATGGCACATGAATACATCAAGCTTAAACATGCATAAATTCTAATATAAATATTTAAGATACAGTGTGTAAGAAGAAGCTTAAGCAGTATAACATTAATAAAAAGTGATGTATGAAGAAACAAATTATTGTCAGATACACTATTTTTCATTTAATTTTTCATCTCTTCAAATGATTTAACACTTGTAATGGTTTAACTTATAATACAAACCTTTCAACAAATTTCATATACCAGTACTTTATTTTAATCAGAAATCAAAGTCATAGTCATCATCATCATCATCGTCATAACAGTCATACATATCTGGCATGTAATCATCATCTTCTAAACTGTTATCATATTCATGTTCATTCGGATCGTGGAAATGCTGTATTCTGTCTATAAGATTTTGTAACTGGATCGCAGGATGTACTCTCTTTAGGGGTCTGATTACTATGCCGGCTTTATTCCTCAATGTCGGCAATCTTTCTGCGAATTCCGGGTCAAATTCACGCATGAGCTGCTCAGCACGTTGTGAATTAATGTCATTGTCCGGCAATTTTTTCTTACTTCTTCTCAAGATATGATAAACGGTATCACCTCGCTTCGTGATAATTCTTGGATCTGCACCATTGTTCAGAAGCATCTGTATTAACCCAATCTTTGCCTTTTCACATGCTACATGAAGTGCCGTTTTCCCGTATTTGTCCTTTGCGTTCACATCGGAATCTTGTATCAAAATAGTCGCAATGTCATCTAAATCTTTGTGAATAGCAGCATGTAGAGGAGTGAAACCTTGCTTTTGTGGTTTTCTTTTATCTGTCCGCCCGAAGTTTATTAATTTACGAATGAAGCTTTCATGTTTCCTCATAATAGCAAAAAACAGGGGCGTCTGGCCATAGAAATCTTTTACATTTGGATCAGCATTTAATTGTATTAAAGCATCTAAAAGCTCCTCATTCTTTTTCCAAACGGCAATATGAAACAATGACAGTCCTTTGATGACAGACTTTGTACCATAGGAGGAAATTCGTAGTTTGTCCTGGCTTCGGTCAGCTAAATAAAGTGCTCTTAGAATATCAGTACTTCCTCGTATAGCAGCAATGTGTATTGGAAAGTGTCCTCTATGGTCTTTGACCATCAATGATGCACGTTTTTCTAGGAGACGTTCTACAAGTTTGATCTCATTCAAATCAACTGCTAAATGCAATGGTGTTCTTTTGAATTTACCCCCTTTTATATCAAGTGGTGCTCCGGCATCTATCAGTAGCTTGATCACATCTTCGTGTTTGTATAGTATTGCTTTATGTAATGCCGTCATATGAGCTGTGTTCTGTACTCCAGGATCTGCACCTGAGGTTAGCATACATTTCACAGCTTCGAATAGACCCTTTCGCGCTGCTATGATTAAAGGAAAATTACCATTGATTGCATTTCCTCTGTCATTTACGTTTGTACCTGGATATTGAAGTAATATCTTCAGAAGCTCTATGCTCTTGTGAGAAGCGATATATATAGCATCGCCGGTTACCTTTGCTCCATTACGTAGAAGGAATTCTACTGAATCCTTTTGTTTTGAGTGTACGGCTAACAATAGTGGTACAGATAAATCGATGTTTTCCTCTCCGAGTACCTGTCTTGTTATTACTTCCTTTGCAAATGCCGTTGCCCCACTGTACCAGGCATATCCCATTAGACACATATCAAGTTGCTTCATAGATATTCCATAGTCAAGGAAATATCCCTTCATTGTCATAACTGGTACAGAGAAAACTTTTTGTATGAGATTTTCTTCAATGACATAATCGATGAACTTTTTGACAAACCTTTCAGAGCTAAAAGCCTTGTGTTTTATGATACCAAAATCAATTGTGTTGATAATGTTGATGTCATTATTTCTCTGTCCGGTCCTGGAAAGTGTTTGAAACTCATCCATTTTGTTTTCTTCAGCAACTTGGTTACAGTTTTCTCGCAAAAGCATTTTAACACATTTAACTACTAGACAATCTGTTTGTCTCTCCAGTAAAACTACTTTAAAATCATCTTGTATGTCCCCAATCGAAACAAACTCCATTAAAAAGTCTCGTGGACAAATTTCTACAGCTTCTTCTGGTCTCTTTTTACCAATAACCAAACCAACCATATCTGCAATGACATTATGACTGAAAGTATATTCTCCAGTAGCCTCTATGAAAACAAGATATCCTCCCACATGAGAATCTAATGACGTTCGCATTGTGTCAAGAAAGGCTCTGTTAAAATCATGGTCGAATATTTCTGCTATCTTCTTCACATGGTCAGAAGCACTTTTCCTATTCCTCAGTTCTTCTCGAGATATCTTTTTGTTATCACTTGCCCATACAGCTACAAGTGCTAAAAACTTTTCTTGTTCTTTGCCTCTATACAAATTTTCTAGATATTTTTTAAAGAATTGAGCCGGTTTCTTAAAAAACGCGGCACCTTTTCTACGCATAGTTTCGTTTCTGACAAACATAGATGCACATTCTGGGAAACCAAACAGAAAATCTTTTACTTCTTCTGTCGGCCCTTTGGAAGCTTCAACACATTCATGTATTGTTTGGTCTTCCAGATGTTTGTCATTCTTCGCCGCTTGCATTTTTAGAATTTTAGTTTTCTCATCGGGTGTAAGGTCAGAAGATGTAAGCAGTAGAAGAGTTTCATTATTGTCCGTGATCATTGGCAGAGAACCAATCTCCTCTTTAGATTCCTCAAATATATAATGTCTGGATGTTATTATCACTCGAACAACATTTTTCCTTGCTGCTCCCTCTATTTCACTCAGATGATTTCGCCAGTCACCGACCAACTTCTGATCCAAAGCACCAGCACCAAATATGTCATCAATGATGATTGTATCAAATATTTTTAATGACAAATCAATTATTCTCCAATCAGATGGCGCTACAAGTTTAAGGCAGTTACGTGGGGATTGACTTACATGTAAGGCAAGTCTTGCAGCCATTGTAGTTTTACCTTCACCTGGATGACCAGTTAGTATTACCATGTGTTTATCGTTTAAAATTGACTTTGCTTTCTGGAAGGCAGCAGTTTCAACAAATTGACGTTCGTCTTGATAGTCTTGTAGAAAATATTCTGTATTTGCTGTAAACAATTTAGATAATCAAAATTAATGTCAGATTTCACAACGAAAGATAGAAAATAAATCATTTTCACATAATGGTTGTACTGTAGTAACTTACTAATGTGGTAATATATTGCGGAAAATTATCCTGTGACAAAATAGCTACATAAGGACTCTAATTGAAATGAAATGTATCCAATACTACAGGTTTAACACTTAACACCTAAAATTTGCAACACAAGTCTTACCTCTTATACTTCTCATTTCTTCTGTAACTAAATCAAGATGGCTATTCATCAAATCATCAATTTTCTGCTTTTGATCTTGTATGTTACATTTTGCAGCTAGACGGAGCATGACCTGAATATCAAGAAAAAGACGTTCATTATCAAAGAGGTCAAAATAATATCATCAAACATATGTGGAATGCGCCTGACTTGAGGTTCGAACTTGGTTTATACAGAATTTATTTTAGTTCGATTCTGTAGGAAGCTGTAAGCTTATATACACACTTTCGAATCCGTTCCAAGAACCAACAAGTACTGAGCAATTATTGAGTGTAAAGTTTCTTGCTCAAGGAAACAACGACTGCGCCTGAAGGGGTTTGAACCCATACTAGTCCGACACGTTAACCACTCGGCGATGCCGTCACTAGGTTCGAACTTCACAGTAAGAAGTCCAGTTGAATGCTCTGTTATAAGACTTTAATCACTGCGTCAAATACTTTGATGGAAATGTCACCGGATACGACAAAAGTTAATACTAAAGAATCATCGATTGGTTGCATTTACCTTTAACAAAATGTAATTTCTGAATTAAATTATGTACATTTTCTTATTGGAAACAAACCGTATAGGGATAACTCAAAATGTTGTGGTGAAAAATATGTTGTTTTTTCTGTAGGAAATCTATTCTTTAAATACGAATCGCATGCTATTCATACTCGGTTAATGCATAAGGTAACAGAGGAACTCTTACGGCAAATAAAAATGAAGCCATTGTTGATGCAGGTTTTCTTTTGTTTTATCTAAAATTAGAATGCCAACCATTTTGCTTCGTTTGTGCACGTGCTGATCCTTAAAATGCTGGGGCTGTCTAGAAATAAGACGAGCAAGTAGGCAAGCAAAAAATGTTCTTTAAATAATACTGTCAAAAGAAAACAATATCTAAACGTAAATTCCGACGCGTACTTTTATCGTTTAGATGTATATTTGCAAAGTTAAATTAACTGTTCTGGATGTGAAAATATCTTTTAACTTTAGAAGAAGTGAAAAAGGTAGGTCTCTTTATGTGTTCGTACGGTGTTCCGTTAGGACCAATGCGTTTTCTCTGAGAATGAAAAGCATGAAGTAAAACAGAACGATGGCAAAGCACCACCATATGATGGCATATGGAGAAAAAACGATGGCGAAGCACGACAATACGATTGTGACAGACCATCGTACAGTCGTATTGTCACTATCGTACTGTCGTATTGTCACTATCGTACTGCCGTACTTTTACCGTCATACTGTCACTATTGTACTGACACCATCATACTGTCACCATCGTACTCTCACAATCTTATTGTCGTATTTTCACAATCGTACTGTCGAGCTGCCATTACCGTACTGTCGTGTTCAGAGAAAACGAGCTGGCCCTAACTGAACACCGTATGTTCGTGATAATAATTTTCTATGACGCATAATAAAAACGTTCCAGATTATCAAAACGAATACTATAACTATATTGAACTGCTGGGAAAATAACAAAACAGCAGTCAATCTGTCTATTAATTTAAAACTGATTTCGTACTCTTAGTCAACGGTTTATATACAAACGTACCGTTTCTGCTAAGCCCCACATGTCTTCAAATTCTGTTTGCTCTAATGAAGCAACTTGTCTGTGCAGCATCTATTTTCAATAATGTAAAAGACAACTGTCATTAATTAATATAAGTTGTAACTTCGAATAAGATTTACTCTCTGGTTTGAAAATTTAAATGGTAATAACTGGTATTGTTTTGATGACGTTAAATCAGTAACACTACCGCTTAAATATATGCTTTTTAAATTTAATATCAAGATTGAAGCAGTAATATAATTACATCATTCCTTATGTTCCTCAATCGAGCAATGTCAGCTTCCTCAGTTACTATATTGCCAGGTATCTTGCTGTTGTCATTAACACCCCACCATTTCGAATTTGACTTAAGTCCACAGATGTGTCTAAGAAGATACGCTAGAAGAGTAACGTCAGAAAGTGTGTGAAGACGGTGGTTTGTGTGGCGGAAACAAAAGACCCCACTGCGTTTTATTCAGATAATTATTTTTCTTTGCATGATTAAAGGTGGGCATAAAATTTTGTAACGTCGGATGAAGTTGCTGTGGTGGTACAGCCTGGTCAAACCGTGCCCTTAACAAGGCGGTTACCTCTTTCATAATCAGCAAATGCATACGTAAGTAATATGCCTCTTTCTTTTCGAGGTCAACAGGCACTCCAGCCGGGGCTCCGACAGGCGCTATCCCAACAGGTCCTCCGCCATGTATCTGTACTCCTGCTACCACGAGACCTCCCCCAGAAGCCATTTTCTGTTTTCTCTATCTAAAACAAATTGTCTTTACAGTTTGAAGTAAATAAAAACAAGTGACCCGAGCCAAGCTTACGCCATTAATTAAACGAATCGGTTTTATCAACTCGGCAACTAAAATTTTGAAATTTATGAATGTCAGTCGTCATATGAGTTTAACTTCTAAGGGTAGCGATAGAAAACAGCACGTGAAGTGTGAAATTGACAGATTTGTAAAGTTTCACGTGTAAGTGCTTATAGTTGTTTGATTGGGTTTTACGTCACACCGACACAGTAAAGGTCATATGATGTTTTAGCTGTACTGGTGTAGGAAGACCATGGGTGCCCGTACGTGTATTATTTCAGGCACGAACGTGCACCTGAGTAGAACCATCAATGGCGTACGCTAGCTCGATAGCTACCTCATGTGAAAGAATCCATTCTTATTTATAAGTTTGTAAATTATGAATACATTATGACACTCATTTAATTATTCGACCCCACTTTTGTTTACGAGAATTAACATGGACAGGGATCACGAGTTCGAGCTTTACTTTGGTCACGATCTTATTTCCGCATATGACAACAGTACTAGGCCTACATGTTCTAGAGAGCGGACTCGAAAGTGATTAATTTAAGTTGCGGGAACAAAAGAAAAATTTGCATAAATATATATATTTGTATTGTCAATGAATATGTTTTATCATGTTCACAAGTTTAAAAATTAGAATATTTATATCATCTTACCAATATCATATGACATCAAGTTAAAGTATCCGCTTATAATTCTAAGAATTAAACATATCTTTAAAAAATGAGAAAACTTCAGTCATGCTTTAGTAATGAATGCAGAATAAAAAAGAAAAAGAAATATCAAGGATCATTATTTACATCGACATTAAATATGTAAGGTCTCTTTCTTCATCTTTTCTTATTTTGCAGCATTGGTTTAGCGTGATATCTAATCTGGATTACCTGCCCCTTACCACTATCGTTATCGTACTTTTACGTAGCAAAGTACGACCCGGAACCAGACTACGTGATATCTATGCGAGTTCCAATGAAGCAGAACAAATCGATTTTAAATATCACCTATCTATTTAGTCATTTGCGGCATTTCTTTTATTTTCATTAATTACATTCTTGTAGAAAGTGGAATATATAGACAGGAATCTGTTTTATATAGACCATTTTGAAATATGTTCCTTGTTTATATAATGATGTAGAAAAAAATATCGGGGAAACCACCTTTGTTCACGCCTAGCAACACAAACATTATAATTTGAAACACTTAGCCATGTTTAATTTCATATCCAGGTTAACAATGAACATGCAAAAAAATTAAAATTGACTTTGCTTCTTGATTATTTGATTTGTTTTCAGTATACAATCCTTTATTTAGCATTTTTGAAAAAGAAACTTGGGTTATTTTAATATTTAATGGGTGTTACTTTCGGTTTTAAATTCTTAAATGAATCACGTAAATTGAATTCAATGAGAACAATTGTATGATATCAAATTTCTATAATTACCTTTTCGCAGTTTAGCAATCCATAGAACACATTACAAGTAAGATGTCGGTTAGATTCTTTAATTTTTAACGTAATTTTGTACACCGAAGTAACTCTGCTGAATTATTGAATGTGTATAATATGCGGGTTACGTAATGATATGCGGATTTGCTGTCCGAATGTCCGCTGAGAACATAACTTTGTTAATTTCAGAAATGCGACATCTCTTATATTCCATATAATATAATATTACATTACATTACATAATATTACATTACATTACATTTCATAACATTACATTACATTTTTTATATTATATTATATTATATTATATTATAATTATTATTATATTATATTATATTATATTATATTATATTATATTATATTATATTATATTATATTATATTATATTATATTATATTATATTATATATTATCAAAATAAATGATAATATAGAATATCATTAACTATAAATGAGTTAATCAGAAATATTGTCAAGATATTCATGCAGTCTAGTCAAGGTGAACTATAACTGATCTACTTTCAAGCGCTTTATCAATATAGAACATGCCATTCTAATAATCTTTAAGTTATACAAACTATAAACATTAAGAGAAACACACAATTTTAAATTTACGGCATGTTAAGATTAAACAAATGTGTCTTTAACATTTTAAAAACATAATTATTAATGATAAAATAATAATTTTTAAAGTCGAAAGTGATGTCTAATACAATCTAAATCTTGTAAAACATTTGAGTTATTTGATTCGTCAGTTTTATTGAAGATGTGACACAAGGAAAGGTCGTGTATAATATGACCTAAATACTCTACGAGTCTCAAATTCAAGTCCCAGATGTAGATCAATTACCATGACCGTTTTTATATTTAACATTTTCATAATTGAATAAATAATCGTAAATCGTGTCCTGTAAATGTAAATACAATTTATAGGATTATTACTAAGTGGTATGCCAATACAGGACATAACTCTCGTAGTCTGAAAAATCTCTATACATATATATTATGATACTATTAGTCCTAGAAGCATTTAAGCATAACATAAATAGTCACTATATCGCTTACAAACCCTATAACAAGTTGAGAAACTGATAGCGAACAGCATGGATCCTGATCAGACTGTGCGGATGCGCAGGCTGGTCTGGATCCATGCTGATCGCAAACCCATTATGTTGGTTTTGTCGCGACGCGGCTCAAATAGTCACTATTTCGGCATTAAATATCAGTTCTTCTGTATAGGACAACACAAGTTTTCCGGAGTTATCTATGATGATGTATGGAGAATGGCATATATTTCTATGGTTTCACTCTCAATAAATAACCTACGAATTATAGCGAGTTTATACCAGCTCCGTCTGCAAAATAACTTTTCTTATATGGTATTTTTTCAAGAGTATGTTCATACGTATGTATGTCGCATCGCGTGCTTTCGTAAGAATGTTATGAACAGTTTAAAACCCGCCAAATTCGCCGCAAACTGTCAACTTGCATATATTTCTTCTATTCTAACCGATAAATAATATTTGTTGCCAGTTTCTCTAAGAAATAGGTTAAACTCGACTTTTTACTCTTAATAATCCTTTAAACATATTTTAATTCATCAAGTCATAATTAACCAATCTCAAATCTGACCCTGCTAGTAGGGCAAATATTCTGAATAATCAGTTTGTAAAGGCATTCACTCCAATTTCTTCTGGTACAGGCTTGAGAGATCTGTGTTACCTATTTGTTAATATTTGTTACTCTTTGTTATACATTGTATTTTGCTCAATTTTCAGATGATCCATCAAAGATGTTCATACATATTCCAACAGCTTACAAAAAAAACGTCAATACAGTGCAATACATGTATATACAAAAATATAATAATATTATATTTAACATTACGCTGTAATTTGTTACTTTTTTACAGACTAGTTATGAATGTATTTATTAAAATTTTTACTACATTGTGTCTATTATTGTAATTAATGTTTTACAGATAAAACGATTCCTTAAGTCTGATAATAAAAACATCTACAAAAATATTTCATTAGAGTGCATTAATGAAATATGTACACATTTGTATATTCTTACTTCAATGATTTGATAAGACAGTTCACGTATATGAGTTCGTATGTAGACATTTGTGTGCTTGAATTTGACCTTTAGTACTTAATTTAAACTGCAGATATATTGCTGGTACTTTCATAAGTCAGTCGATTCCACGATGATCTTTCATTATTTTGTGATAGTTTTGCTTTTTTGTATTTCAAATACAGGTGAGTAATATATTTCCATTTTAAATGAAATGATATTTGATTTAGTGTCATATGTTTCGTGTGATATATTGAAATAGTTCTGTTAAATCAAAAGATAAATGATATTTAATACAGTAGAAGATTTTCATTTAATAGTGTTCTCTTCTAAAACAATTAAAATGAAATTCTGGAAAGGGTAGTCTACATCCAGAGCAGGAAAAAATTAAATAATCGATGACATTTGATTGTGTCTGTTCGTGCAAAGTGAAACATCGCTTGCACCTCCTAGCACCGGCTTAAGCATTATTCAATGACAAAATAACTGGAATCAATAATTCTGAAAAACCAGAAAAATAAGGGTGTACAGTGTTGTCAAAAAGGTTTTGGAATAGTGGAGATTCCTCATGAACACTAAAACAAAATTTCAAAAAGGTGATTGCTACAAATCGATCAATAAGCAAACCTTGATAAAAGAAATAGTACTTATTTTCTTTAAAAAAAACACACTTTTTAATCAATTCAAATATAACTTACACAATTTCATACAAGCGTAGACATATGTTCAAATGCTCAAGAGATGTTAACAAATCTACTGATATCTTATTTGTCATGAAGATGGGGCTGGTACCCTGCGGTTTGCGGATTATTATGAAAGTCACATGGTACTACAAATGGCTCCGTCAAGAGCTCAGATTTGGGGGTATGCTACCTCAGTAGGCGATACAGTCACTGTCGACTTAAACGGGACTGTTGCTGCTACTGCGACCGTCGCCAAGAGAACCGATGGCAAAGCCGGCGGAATATGGTCGGCATTGCTGCCAGCTCACAAAGCCGGCGGTCCAATCACGATTGATATACGATCGAACGACGGTCACGCTACTTTAACGGATGTTTTGTTCGGAGATGTTTGGATTTGCTCAGGCCAAAGCAATATGGCGTTTACGCTAGGACAAGTAAGATATTCGATTTAAATGCAAAAATCATATCTAGACAAACTTTGTCCTTCTTATTTGATATTTACACGAGCAACGTGTTATCTTATAAATGTCTGTTTAGGATGAGCAAACGCGCATGCAATAAGGTTTGTTCAAATAGATTTATAAATAAAACATGTTGTATATTTTGAATGGTAATAAAATTGACGTAATATTTCACTAATTCACTAATATTGATTGTGTCAGGTATTTAATAACAGTGCTGAGTTAGAACATTCCTCACATTTCAACAACATCCGAATCATGAAAGTCGCTCTAAGGTCATCAAATACAACCGTTGACAAAACACCTCTTGCTATACACTGGCGGACACCTGCAGGTACATGTATATTGTGCAACTTAACATACAAATCATCTTAACAATGATAAAGATAATTTTTACAAAATCGTACGTTTCTATCGTAAGCAAAAAAATACTTGGTCTGTTAAACCAGATTTTTCTTTGATATTTTACCGAATATGATATCATTATAGCTAATCTATCATTTTGTTTAACTGTTATGGGTTACGTGTTTTATTTTAACACATGCATGTACAATTTTCGCCAATGGTAATCAGGCAGCTCTACAAGGTATTTTTCTGCGGTATGTCTTATGTTCGCTGAAGAATTGGCTCCACATATTAACAGACCAATCGGACTTATACAGACTGCTTGGGGAGGAACGCCAGTAGAAGCCTGGTCCTCTCCTGACGCCATTGCTAGCTGTACATCTAAAACAAAAAGGTAATCATGTCACGCATATTTCCATATGTTTATTGTCGGACCGTTTCTGAGGACGATTTCTGTCGCCAATAGATAACATGAAGGGTGTAAAGACATGCATTGGGTTCATTAATCAAGTTGTATAGAAGTATTTACAGCGTCACATCACCTTGGTATATAATAATGTTCATTTTGTAACACAACGTTTGTTACAGAGTCCCTTGACAGAAATTCGATTTGTTAAACATTGCACGGTACGTCAGACTTAGCTAAATATGAAGTTCGACACTTGATCATTTCTCCCTTCTTGTTGGTAAAATGGTGCTGTATTAATGTCTCATATGTACTGTTCTTGGTTTCTATTTTAATTAGAATAATAGAATATATGTTGTAAGCATCACCATATTTAGCGTTGTGACACAGAGACTGTATAGCTTTCAAACTCGTTCTTTTAGGGCAACACCCCATGAAAACAGTGTATTATGGAATGCCATGGTGAACCCGTTATTAAAGATGACAATATACGGTGCAATATGGTATCAAGGTAGGCCTAACTAATTATATACTTCATAGATAAATCACATACCGGTAACTATAACATAAAAAAATATTGACTTTCCAAAGATAAAATAACAGCACTTTATTAATGCATGAAATAAACTTACTTGTATTATTACAAAGTCCTTATTTTTGAAATACATGTGTGTTTGTATTTGAACGTTTAGTTTATTTCTTGTTAAATTGAACTTTTATTATTGATATATAATTTTTTGCCAGTATTGTCAGTGTATGTCGGTGGTTCTACTCGGGTGGTGCCCGTTCGTGCCTGAAAAAATGCACGGAGGGGCACCTAAGGTCTTCCTCCAGCAGTAAAGCTGGAACGTCGCCAAATAACCTATACTGTGTCGATGTGACGTAAAACCCAAATAAAAAAAATACATTATTAAAAAAGTCTTTTTAATTTACAAAGTAAACTAATAGGTTAAAGAGTCCTTAGATACTTCGCCTTATAAACATAAGTACATGTATACATTTATGTACCTTATAGGAGAAGCAAATATCCGCCATCCGGATGCCTATGCATGCCAATTTCCGGCCATGATTGACGACTGGAGGTCTAAATTCAACATTGCCTCTAAACACCAAACAAACCAACAATTTCCGTTTGGGTTTGTGCAAGTACGTATTTAATATAACTGTGTAAATTATATTAACCAACACAAGCTTCCGTTTCTCTATTTCGGATTTTCTTCTTCAAAAGATTTCAGACTCCATACATTTGTATAAAAATGCTCCTTTTTTCAAACGTGACATGACAAAAATTGTTTATACTCTTACGATTACAACAATCACCGTGTATATCTACTAACGCAGGAATTGTGCAAAAGTAACTCAGATTTGTACAAAAGTAACGCAGAATTGTGCAATTCTATGGCCGAAACGAGCAGCACGGAAAGAAAATGAATCGGTATATTTTAGAGTTAATCAAATTGAAAGAAACGAATAAGCGCATACGGTTGCTTAGACATTATGTTTTAAACCTCGCCGAATCGTTCAAGAACATTCGTGAGAATGGCGACCTGATAGCGACATCGATATCTTTAAATACAATAACGTATGTATTACATTACAGTTTTGGACATTTGCCAAACAACTGTGCCATATTATATTGAAATTAGCAGATAAATAATGACTGAAGTAACGCCGATTTCTTGAATGATGTATAGAAGAAATGTTGTACACCTCATTTAAACAGTAGCTGAATCCTATTATATCAGCTTCCCACTAGTATTATATCATTTTGTATGACACAAGTGTTTTGGCAAATGTCTATGGTATACCGAATATAATGAAAATAGAGTTTTAAATGCATTATTGTAGTTATTAATTTCAACGAAACGCAAAATATCACCTAAAACACGGTGTCGTTATTCTCACGAATGATCTAGAAAAGTAAAAAAATATTTTTAATGCTGGTTAAAGCATAATGTAATAGCAGCCGTATGCGCTTATCTAATTGACGTCAAAATTAATATCTTGGTCCGTTTACTTACCGTGTTACTCGTATTGGCAATAGCTTTGCACAGATTCGGCGTTGCTTTCGTCTTTTGTTAGTTTTTATTTGTTTGGGTCGTCAGATCAAACAAATAATGGTAGCAAAATGTCGGACCCTGATGCTGTTAATTGCAAATGCCGAAAGTAGTCCGCTTTTTTGAAGCGGTTACTTCCCTTTATATGTATACTAACGCCGAAAAATTCAGGGGAAATAACTGCGTAAAGATCGTCAAATGACAGGCGCATTAATTTTCAAGCAAAATAGTTCCCGAATGGCCGAAGATTTCTAATATTATTTTATTCTTTATAGATAAACATGCTTATAGTAAGCTCCATGATTATTTACATCTGTGTTAAACAACAGGTTTAGCGTCGAAATAATAAAAGTTACAAACCCTAATTTAGAATAATATGGTTTTCTTCAGGCCGTTAACATAATTATAACTTCACCGTGGCCGAGGGGTTTGCACGCTCGCTTAGGAAACGAGAGGTTTTTTAAATTGTTTAAGTCAAATAAACATTGAATTGAATATCAGTGTTGCAATTAGTCTTATAGCCAATTTACTACAGTTAAAACACTGGAAAGCATTGCTGGCATTATACAAAAACAAATTGGTTTATAATCTCACAACCTTCACCTTTCTGACATTCTGAGACCCAAACAAATTCAGCACATTCTGTGCTTTGATTTATAATTGTTATTATCCATTTGTCGATTTCAGTTAGCTGCCAATGCAAACAAGACATTACACTTTGGATTCCCGGACCTACGCTGGTCTCAGACTGCCAAATATGGTTATGTTCCAAACCCACGTCTTCAGAATGTATTCATGGCTGTTGCAATGGACCTTCCAGATTATAATTCAACTTTTGGAACGTATGATAAAAAGCAATACAATATTAATTTGTTAAAAACAAATAGGATCTAAAAGCATGACATAATTATTATTTATTTGGATGGCGTTTTTTTCTTTAACTTTGTTGAGATGTAGAATCATATTTACTTTCATTACGTTTTTCCTTCTCTGTCTTCCATAAAACACAACTTCTGTTATATGTTCAATAGAATTCATCCAAGGGACAAACAGGATGTTGCTAAGCGGCTAGCTTTAGCTGGGAGGGCTGTTGCTTACAACGAGAAAAACTTAGACTTCCAAGGTCCAATCCCGACTGACTTAACCCTTACTGAAAATAAACTTGTCATAGAGTTTGATCATGGTAACAGTGCTATAGAAGTGAGAAAAACTGATGGATTTGAGGTAAACTTATTCTTTTAACGTTCATCAAGTATAAGGTGTAGCTTATTTGCAAGTACCTGTTCCATGTTCCTGTTTTGTTTTTTGTTCTTTTTGTATAATCTTGTTATTTTAAAAATACAACAACAACAACAAAATGTTGTCCTGGAGAAATAATTTATGCCAGTACTTGACATCAACATTGTTTAAAATGCTTTTGTGAAAGTTATTTGAATAAAAAAACATACACTACGTATTAATTGTTAAATAACTTTCAAAGTGTCTTTCTAGCTTTGTTGTGGGAACAATTTCAATCACACGTGTCATTACAACCATTGGACACCGGCTCCAATTGTGGCTCACGATCAAAGTACAGTAACCATCGATACATCTGGCTGTCATGGTAACATGAGCCTTGTGGTAGCAGTAAGATTCGCCTGGGAGATGAGTCCATGCGAGTTTAAGATGTGCCCTCTCTATGACAGTACTAACGATCTACCGGCCGCAACATTTGTCAAATATGCTCCTTTTAATACTAAATGATGTACATTGTTCAAATAAAAGTATCTTATTGGAAATACGTTGAAAATACAATTTTCATTATCCCTATTCCTGATCTACAAGGCCAACAAATGAGCAACTACCCAAAAACATATTTGCATGCATCAGGCCACAATCAATAACACTCATATAAGGTTATTTAAAGAACTATATCTTTTTGATGTATATGTAGATAAGGTCAGTTAACTGCCTATCTGTATACTCATCCTATATTTACAAACACAGTTGTAATCACTGTAGTGAATAACTAACTGTACATTTTCATTCATTCAGGCATAATCACATGACATCATTTTCATTCATCATTATAGAATTATGGGTAGTGTCTTGTTCTTGTTGCGAGTTACTATGCTCAGTGAACTGTCTCTTGTTATGTCCTTGTTATGTCCTGTGTTGTTAAGTGATGTTCAATAAATATCTTGTATATTTGTTAAGTAAGAATGTGATTGGATGAGAGTGATTTCATATCATTTCATACATGGGCAAATTAACATTCCTTTTCTAAGGCAGAAATCATTTTCATACTTTGCATTGTAAAGTTAACCTCAGTAGTTCTTCATAGAACATTTTGAATTATTTATATAAATCAACTTTACGTTTGTTCTTTATAGAACGGATTTGATATTATTTTATATAATAGAGGTCAGCCAGTTGCACCTGGTAAGATATGTTTTACTTTAAATAACTTAAAAGAAATGTAATGAAGTGTATGAATTAAATAGTTAGAATTATTTGAAATGTGAAATGTTGAAATGATATTGATATTGAATTTGTATTTTAATTTGTGTTTTGTATTTCATGTATTTATAATTGTTTATTCATTTTATAGGTTTAATTTACACATCATCAAAATAAATATTGAACACCCAGTCAGAGTTGGTCATCTATTTTACCCAAACCATATTCTACATATAGTTAAAATTTCTTTTGGATAATTGTTATTTTTATCAAAAAATGGTAGCCTCTACAGTAAATAAGTATTTTATCGTGGATTTTTTCTGTATTATATGATGGTGGGCAAAATAAGGCTTACATTCCAGGTAGATAGAACAACCAGGATACATGCTAGATTTTTTTCTAAAGAAATGCAACGGTCGACTATTCTGACCATCGTTGTAAAATACCCCTAGATACATGTATATAACATAAAATTAATTTTACCTAACAGTAAATTCTATACATTCAATTTATTTATAGTTAATGGTCCAAATGCTATATAACATAAAGTGTACGTAGTACAATGTACGTCCTGTTTTATGAACATGCCCAATTATAGCTTTAGATTTGTAACCTATAACTAATCAAATGTAAACTCTGAAAAATAACGGGGCATCACTCTTCAAAAAAAATGGGTCAAACACTTAAATTTTGTTTGAAATAAACAACTAAATCGTTTTAACAACACAAGTTCAGTCTTAAATATGATGAATACTTTAAGTGACATCCCTTTGAAAATAAGACAGTTAATACCATATTTACGTAATGTTAATAAAATAATTTATGTTGCTTATTTAATCAGAAAAATTACTGATATCATCTGGTTATAAAACTAGTCAAAGATGTCCACATAGCTATAAATACATTGCTCTATGAAAATATTGAAAACAAGTGCCCAAGAGTTTGCATGATATCTACAAAAAGAAAAAAAAACGTACATGTCGTAGTAAAAATATCTTTGGCTTTATTAAGACATCTTCTTGGTGTTTTTATTTTCGTATTTCATTGATTAGTCGTTGTTATTCAAAATTAAAATAAAATATTCAATATTATATTCATTTTATTTTAAGTGTTACCTTAAGCAAATGTTTAAAATAATCCAACACAATTTAAGCGAAAATACGAAACTGAGCCTTGGTGGTGTATTTATGACGTCACGTGACTTTTCCAGCTAAGAAGTTGACCTACTACTTTTGACAAGGTATTTAACGTTTCAACCACGCCTCTTTCTTTTAATTTTTTTAATGTTCTTGTAAATCGATTGCTTATAAATCGATTGACAAGTTTACTTAAGTCAGTAATTGTCAAATCTTACTCTGACCTCAATATTTCTGCTGTTTACATTCATAATTATTTTGTCACTTCGCTGATTTCATTTTCAGTTGACATTTTTGTCATGTTTTTTTTTCCTACGGTGAAGGGAACGATATTTAGATCTCATTATTTGACGCGTAAGTATGAATGGTTTTATAAAATTGAAATGATTATTGTTCTGAACATCTTGTTTTCATTTATGTCAATGATGTGTTGTGGAATCCGGTGTTGTGTGATTAATCATTCCGCATGGAAAAAGTCTAATAATGTTATAAAAGTAACAAGTGTTTCTTTACAGAACAAACAAAATTTAAATTTATGTGTTTGAAATTATATTTTGTGAAACATGAAAATTGTATTGCGAAAGCTTTGACTTTTGTTGCCGACTTCATATAACATAACTTGTCATCTATTCCAATCTCAACCTCCACCCCAAATCACAAAATATTGCCTAGCATAATGACAGCATGATTAGATTTTCATGGTGCCAGTGAAACAGCAGTGGTTTTCATCTGCCATTTTTGTTTCTGTTTACATGAAACAGTGACAATGGAGTGATGCACTGATTAGATAATATTATCTCAGGTCCTCTCTTTTGACAGTTCCTTGACATACTGAGCTAAAAACATGAAATACAAATTCAGGCCTCGACAAATCCATTTGCCCACTCGCATTTGCGAGTGAAAGTTTGCATCCGGCGAGAGAGAAAATTGATCAAACTCACCCACCAGGGCGAGTCAGATTCTCCTGAGCCAATGTTTCTCTAAACATTTATAAATGAAGTAATTCTTTATGAGAACCAAACTGCAATAATAACTGTAATACTGTCAAACGAATCCGGAAATTGACTGTATGACTTAGAGGGTGTTCGGTAGACTCTGAAACTCAAGGGTCAATGATCCGTCACACAAAATTTTTAAGGATCAAACCTATATTGTTTTGTGAATGCGAAATTTTTGCGTTGGCACTTGTTGATTGACAAACAGTTAAGTTTCCATGCGTCCATCAGAAATTATCAGGAGAGCTGATTTTATGACGGGTCAAATGAGTGCATTTCAGAATTTTCACAGGTCAAACGAACATCCTGACAAAATGTAAAACTTTTCCGAACACGTAAGGTGAATCAATTCGACGACAGCAGCAAACGACAATGTTTTATACAGACATGTTTGGTAATGTCTTATACTGAGACATAAGGTCGATATTTTAGCCGAGTGCCTTAGAATTTGAATGAAATAAGTTTTCTGGCCGCTATGTCGAAGATCATAAATTAAAAAAATGAAAAGTATTGTAAACAATATGTATTTGTATGTATAGAAGATTATTCCTATATAGACAGTAAGTAGTAAATTTGAACAAATTTTGTCTGTCAAAATACTGGTCAAGTTCATTTTATGAAGGGCAAGTAAATTTGTATGGTCACGCCCCACATTAATCGATCAATGCCTGACATAACTGGATATAGGGGGTAATCATGACCTTTGGCAATATGTTTGTTAAGAATCTACATGTATTTTAAAAAGTTTAATGATAACTATACCAAAGCCATGCAAAAGTCTTGAATCATAAAATTTGAACTTCTTGCAAAGATAATGTGAGGGAAAGAAAATGAAAAATTATGCAAAATTATTGAGTTAAAGGCGCAATTAAAATAATTATCCTTCAGAAACTGATTGAGCAATTGATCTGGAATTTTGCAAACAAGTTATTGGTCCAAGCTTGCATCTTATAGTACACAAATCTCGAAGAAAAAAAAATTTACTGTCATGCTAAAAACCCTCAGAGTATAAAGCTTAGAACTGACTTCACCATAAAAAATGTTGGGCTTTATGATTGTAATAGGATGAGACATACTTGCTATATATTGTATATTGCAGTTTGTTTCCTTTTTAGTCAAACAAAAGATCTTTGAATGTTAATTTTGAATAATGGTTGATATATTAAAGATAAGCACAACAGGTTGATCACTCTCATGAACGGCAGTGCACCTTGAAGCTGTTGTAACAAAAGTTTGTTTGTAATGGAGAGTAAGCTTGATAACATCTATAATCTTGAAAAAATTGAATTACTTTACTAAAAAATAGATTGTTTGTGATAAAATAGTAATTTATATTTTAGAATGAAGAAACATTAGTGCCAGAAAAATGTAAAAGATTTTGTGACACATGGACATGGGTAAGTGTTGTTTAAATTTAATACTTTAATGATTATCAGTATTGATATTTTTAGATAAACTGTAATTAGACATAATGTGATAACAGTATTGTAATCTGATATATAATGAATTTTAAAATGAGAGAGGTTTATTCAAATAAGATTTTTTATCATACTTGATCAATGAATGGCATGCAAGCCAATCAAGGAAATGTGCTTCAAATGTGGGACATGATATTGATAGTTTAAAGTCACGTTATTCCTCATTTAAAAAGAATATTTTTTCCCTTTCTTTAAAACGTCAAACATGACTTTAAAACGTTTAAATAATGGTATTAGAGCCAGTTTGTAACTTTGTGAAATATATAACAATCATTTGAAGCCACTTAATGCTTGACATGTGAGAATATTAAAATTACCTGTGTGGTTTATTTAACCACTCCACTTTTCAAAATTGAAATTTGTTCATACACATGGACATATATGCACGATTGATTGATATGCGTAACAAATGGGAAGGTGTTTTACAAAATATAAACTGCAGAAAAATCTCATAGTCCATTCTATTTAATCTAGGTCTAATTATGTAAACTGTGAAAACATTCCTGATTTTCTCCTGCCTTACACAACCTTCCTTAGACAAGTGCAGAAAGTGCCAAAAATTTCAATTTTTTCCATATGATGTCAAAGATTTTGAAGAATTTTCTATTTAGCAACATTGTTAACACAGTTTTTCCCCAAATTTACCTTCAGTTTTATGTTGTGATCTCTGTTTTCTAAATTTGGTAGACAGAGACCAATGCCCCAAAAAAATTGTATGAAAATCACTAGTATTATAAAAATGTACATAATGTATCATTCACATATTGTGACAATTTCATCAGTATCAGGAAATTTAATAAATATTATATGTATGTGGTAATTTGATCATGAAATCAGTACATAAATTAATACTATGTATGTTGTTTTTTTTTTCTTTATAAAAATTCATACTGTGTAAAATGGTACAACATAAAGTACAACATTTAACATCAAAGAGGAAAAGGTTAACATCTCAGTAGGAGTTATCTACATCTTATTTAAGAACTGAATATTACCTTATTTATTACAATTTTTACAGATAATTAAAGAGGGAGTGGGGGTTTAAACAGATGTGAAAATCAAACTTGTGGAAAATGTTCTCTATTAGATTTTAAGAAAAGTAATGTGATTCATGATTCATGTGATGAGTTGTTGATACATTTAACTGGTTTTGCAGTATTTATAACCATATTTGTGACTAACACAGGAAGGACTATTCTTGCATATTTTTGACTATTTGGTACTTTACATGGATTGTAAGTGCCATTTGCAATGTGGTACTGTGAATTACTTTGTTTGTTCCCTTCAAAATAATTAACTTTTAAATATATTTTCAAAATCTTCATGATAATTAGTGTGAATCTTGAGACATGCTGCTGTCAGCAACTTTGTACTTTAGTTTCCATGGGAAGTACTTTAGTTTCCCTGGAAAGTACTTTATTTCCATGGGAAGTACTTTAGTTTCCATGGGAAGTACTTTAGTTTCCCTGGGAAGTACTTTATTTCCATGGGAAGTACTTTAGTTTCCATGGGAAGTACTTTAGTTTCCATGGGAAGTACTTTAGTTTCCATGGGAAGTGTATCCAAGCCAAGTTTGATTCCAAACATGTTTCCTCTTTTGATCATACTTGTTAGTCTGGTTAAGCTTGAATAAATATTGGCGATTAAAAAATCTGTGAAACAAGTACGAAGTAGCAATGATATGTATGTATTTGGAAGAGTAATAATATTGTGATAATATTACAGATGCCCTGAGCCTGGACGAATATGAGGAGTTACAGAGGGCAGCCTTGGAACGTCAGGAGATTGTTGCCAAATATGATAAGGTATGTTATTTATACATTAATTTGAATGTCATAGAAATTTGACAAGATGATATACAGCAGTTTGTATGTTACAGAATTTATACACAGTTATATACAACATTACAAGTAAAGCAAATAGGATGCACTGTTTAATTTTATAACCGTTTTATGTTATTTCAACTCCGTTTATTACCTTTACCTTAAGAATTGAACAGTGGTTTAACAAGTTTAAGCATGTGAAGTGAAATAACATAAACCATAGTGTAAATAGTTTACTGTGTGACAATGATACATAGATATTAATTGCTTGTTCAAACTGTAGCAGGTATTCACTGAAAACTTTATACATGTCTTTTGGATCATAAATGCAAATCTTTATGCAAGATCCATAGCTCTTGCATGGATTTTGAATAAATTATTCCCTTAAATTTTTTCTTACATAGTCCTGGTTAAATTGCTGTTGTTAATCTTTTAACAAGTATGCAGCTATGGTAGTTTTCAATTAACATGTAGTTAATTATAATTAATTCTATTGCTCTGTGTGCTAAAATAAAAAAATTAATAATTTTACAATGTTTAGGGACGTGAAGAGGGGGCTCAAATTGACCCCTGGGAAGACCCAACTTTTGAGGTGTACCAGGTTACAGACAGATATGGATTTATTCAGTAAGTGGACTCCACTTTCTTTATTTTATACTTATTTTATATACCAATGGAAAAAATGAAATTCTATACCAGATAAAAAATGAAATAATATACCGGTTCAAAAATGAGATTTTATTTCATTCCCTTAATTCTGTGTCATAATAAATCTTGCTTTAAAGCAGCCCAACCCTCAGAAGAGTAAAAGATGAAACATTATAGTGAAACATTAAAGAGTTTTCTTAAAAGTTAACAGTAATCTAGAGGAGTACTGCTGTAAGTGTTTAGTTGATGTAAAATAATTAAAACTACCGGGTAGTATACTAAGATCAAGAATCATGAAAACTTTAAACATTTATGTGACACAGACATGAACTAAACCACTGACTACCTGATGTAGAATAGGTGGTTACATATAAACTAGAGAGGTCAAAGGTTAAATATAAATATTTCCTCTCTTATGACTATCTGAACTGTTTACATCCTTATATATTTCCTGATTAACTGTTTCAAATGTTGATATGCTTAGTTTCAGTTAGAAATGAAACATGATAAGTTATTAATACATTATAAGATTATTTGATAAAAAAAATCATGTTATACAATTTATTGAATAATTCCATACTGACCTTTTTCCCAGGCTTAACTTCTATGTAGAACTTTATAGGAATTTTTTTTATAAAACATAGAAGTTAATTATACTATGATATTAATTCTCTGTACATGACACATGTACTACAGTTCTGTTATACTTCCTAAAATGTTCTGGTTATGTCTGATGGGATAATTGTATGTCATTTGAATTGAACAGTTTGATAGTTTAGTTTAAGTTGGTCAGCAATGACACTAGTATAGACCTAGATTAGTCTTATGTATCCTGCAGTTTGAATAGACTATACTGTCAAGTGTTGTGTGACATATATTTGAATGTTTAACTGTTACAAGTGGCTATTCCGCAGTCATGATGTATTGATGAATAAAGGTGTAACATGTAAATAAGGAGGTTAATCCCAAAAAATTTAACATAAAATGTATAAAACATCAGTCAATATAGCAAGGGTAAAAGTTTTCAGGAATTTTCCTGAAGTTCAGGATTCTCAGTCTCCTGAAAGCCTTCTATTTAAAATTATAGAAAAACTGCTAAATTCAGGATTTTCAGGATTTTTAAAATTTCCAACTTTTACCCATGCACTAGCACTTAACATCATTTGTATACTATACAAGGAAACTTTCATTTGAAAAGTAATATTTTATGACTGTGTATGCATGTTTTTCAGTGTATTATAATAATATAATTTCAGTAACAAAGCCCTACCTCATATGACAGATGCTGCCGAAGTCAAGGTTTGTGCTTTGAAAGTTCCACCTTTCTACAATTTCACAAAACATTATAATAATTAAATAAACTAGGGGATCTTTGTGGCAAGGTGGTTAGAGTCACAGATGAAAAAATCACTTGCCCCAGACAACTGTTGGTTCGAATCCCTATTGGGTCTATGGAATTTTTTCATGTGGGATAATTTATTCAGCTACCTAATGGTAGGTCAGTGGTTCTGCTCAGGTACCTGCTTGTGCTTGAAAATTCCCAGAGGGGGACCCGCGGTCTTCTTAAAGTATAACTGGAAATTAGCCTTATTTACAGTCTTTGTTACTTTCCAACAAAAAAGGAGAGAAATTTAACCAATTCCATCAGTACAGAGTCAAGCTAGACTTACATTTCAACAAGGCTCTTTATGGTTGACTGCTATAATTTTAGCATTTTTGTGTCGCCTCTACGGAGTAGTGGCGACATATAGGGATCACTTCTCCATTGTCTGTCTGTCCGTCCGTCACAAAACTTGTCCGGACTACTCCTCATAAACTACTAGTGCAATTTCATCCAAACTTTACAGGAATGATCAGTACCAAGTCTAGTTGTGCATATTGTCAGCATTTTCCGGTTCAATGATTTTTGTCAGAGTTATGGCCCTTTAATAATTTTTATTTTTAAAGTTTGTCCGGACTACTTCTCTTATACCACTAATGCAATTTCAATGAAACTTTACAGGATTGATCTGTAGCTCAAGTCCTTGCGCATATTGCACGGGTTTTCCGGTTGAATGATTTTTGGCAGAGTTATGGCCCTTTGATAAAAAGGTGTTTTTTTCTGTATGTTGCCAGATACACAAAAGCTTGTTCGGACTACTCCTCATAAACTTCTTGTGCAATTTCATTCAAACTTTACAGGAATGATCAGTACCAAGTGTAGTTGTGCACTGTCCGTCTGTCTGTCCGTGTGTCACAAAACTTGTCCCAACATGAAATTGGCCATCATGAGGCGACACATGTGATCACTGATCGCTCTTGTTATAATGAGATCACTCTTTTTCAAATCAGGATAGGTCAATTATCAACTTAAACTGATAATGATGCTTAGTAGTAACTTTCACAAAGAACTTAAGCTGGAATCTAGAAACAATTTTGATTACAGAACAGAATTTTATTTACAGACTAATACATATGTACATCGTCTTGTTAACAAAATTTTGATTACCCGTATAATACAGAGTGATAATACAATGTGCTGTAGACATACAAAAAAAATCTTGATCTTTGTAAAAAAATCTTTTCAGACAAAACAGGTAGAATTAGAAAGAACAACAAAATGGGTGAAAATGATGAAAAATTGGAAGAAATATTATCCAGGGGAGAAGGTTTGTTTGTTTTTGATTTATGTTTTTTCAATGTATCTATTACTTCTTTTCTCTTTTAAATTGTAGGCAAATAGTTGCTTTAATTTTAGCTCGACTCCTACTCGCCCCGGCGTCAGCGTCCAGATTTCAGATTAAAGTTTTGGTGCAGTAAAATATTTTTCACTATAACTTTTTCATTTCTTAAGGTATCAACTTCAAACTTCAAATATATATTCCTTATCATCAACCACATCTTATGTGATAAGGTTCTTAACTCTAGCATCAATATTTTCAGATTGATCTCCCCTTGAACTTAGAATTGTCCATATAATTATTATTTTTTACTGTTCTTCTTTATTTCTTAAGGGATCAACTTCATACTTTAAATATATGTTCCTTATTATCAACCACATCTTATTTGACATGGTTCATAACTCTAGCACAAATATTTTAAGATTTATCTCCCCTTGAACTAAGAATTTTCCTTTAAAAATATTATTTTTTTACTGTTACTTCCTTATTTCTTAAGGGATCACATTCATACTTCAAACATATGTTCCTTATCATCAAACACATCTTATGTGACAAGGTTCATAACTTTAGCACCAATTTTTTCAGATTTATTTCCCCTTGAACATAGAATTTTCCTTAAAAAATATAAAAAATTTTCTTTTACTTCTTTATTTCTTGAGGGATCAACTTCATACTTCAAATATATGTTCCTTATCATTAACCACATATTACGTAACTCTAGCACCAATATTGCAAGAATTATCTCCCCATTAACTTACAGTTTTTTGGCTTGAATAATGTTATATTTTACTATAACTTATTTAGTTTTAAAGGTATCTACCTCAAGGTTCAAATACATATTCCTTATCATCAATCAGATCTTCTGTGACAAGGTTCTTAACTCTTAAAGCATTATTTTCAGATTTATCTCCCTTTGAACTTAGAATTTTCTTTCAGAAATATAATAACTTCTTTACTTTTAACGGTATCTACTTCAAACTTCAAATATATATTTCTTATCATTACACAAATGTTGTGTGACAAGGTCCTTAACTCTAGTGTGACTATAACCAGGATTTTTCCCCTTGAAATTGGAATTTATCTTCATAAGAAGAAATATATTTGTATCATAATTGATTTTTATTTCATAGTTTTCTCTTCCTTACTTAGTCGAGATTCACTGTCTCCTGTGACAGCTCTTGTTTATTTTTATACATAATAGATATTTGAGAGATTTTTTGAAAGATAATTGGTCTTGACTATTCATTATACATTTTATGATATATATTTCAACTAGTTTTTCTTTGGTCTGTTTGATAGACTGGTCATTGATATTTTATTGAGACCAAAGAATTTATATCTTTAATGGGAAAAAAGTAGTTAGGTGGCAGTGGTAGGATATTATAAGGTATTTGAAGATTTTTGGTTTAACATACATATTAAAATTTTGGTGTTTTAAAGCCATATGATTTATGTGTTGCTAAAAAAAGAATAGTTTATGAAGGGCATTTACTTTACCTGATAAATGTTTTAGATATACATATTCTTTGTTGTTATTTCAGTTAACAAGAAGAATATATAAAGGTATACCGGACAAATTGAGAGGTGACATATGGTGTAAACTACTGGGTGTTAGCTTTGTCAAAGCAGAACAAGATGGTGTCTATTCTGTATGTATACTCGTTATAAAAAAAGATATAATCAGAGTTAAAAAAGAAGTTGTAAAAATTGTTGGTAAAAATAGTTGAAATCAGTAATGAAACTAAATATGAAATTAGATAAAATACTTGTGTATTATGAGAAGTACTACATATGGGCAGGGCAAGATTAGTCTTTTGACCATTGAATGAAGTGATCAGAGCCTTTGGCATACTGTTTTGTTTTCTAAGACAGTTTGGTTAGTTTTGATATCATAATGATATATGCAATCCTGAAATGTAATATAATGTTTACTAAATACAATGTTATTATCTGAAGATTAGGTAGGTTAACTTATTATTATGGTAAAAATCGAAATTATATGATATGTGCTAGTATCGAACATACAAGATGATTTTAGGCTGTATATGGCCCACTGAAGATTTCTAACACTATATTTAAGGCTCTTCAGCTTTCACAGTTTATCTTAGTGTTCTAAATACATCAAGTTTTTCTTCAACACTTCTTGTGTTTAGAGTTTCTCATTGTAAAACTATTGGGGTTTTTTTCACATGCTCGTACTATAAATAATATCCATAGAATTGTTGCTACTTTTTCTCTTAAGTTGGTTAACTTCGTGTCTGTTGAGTATATTTCATTGCTTTAATTAAATATATATAGTGCATAATGAAACATGTTTAAAATTGTGAATACTATTAAAAATAAAGGTATATCATGATTTAGTGTCATCTACATTGTAGATAGTCACTACTACATGTAAGACCTAGTTTAAAGTTAAACACACAAAGTTTTCTATATAATTTACACTAGTTTTTCACCAACTTTTCCTACCATAATGCTAGAGATGTGGAATACCTGTACATTTGTATTATTAGTAAATGAAAGAAAAAACTTTTTCAAGGTTGTAATATTATAGTTTGTTTTTCTGTTAATGGAGGTTTGTGGTTTTAATTAATGCATCAACATTTCAAGAATTGAAGTCTTAATTAAGAATTTTTCTCAGATATTTCAGATTTAATTGACATATAATTCATTTTCAGTTCTGTCTTTTTTTTTTTTTTTTTTAGGGAAATTGAATATGCTAAGTTTTTAATTAAGCAGTTACATAAATATGAAAACAGAAGCTTCAAATTTTAGATCTAGAAAACTTGAGTTTCTGTAATATAATAATTTACCTGAGATAAGTTGAAATTTTAAATTTGTGTACTTGAGTTGACTGCTGTTAAGTTATTAAAATTAAATACCATTGTTACTAATTGAAGGGATTTCAATGTCTAAATGTTAAAATCAAACAATCAATTATTGGTTAATTTGGTCTGCTCAGTGTGCTAGAATGTAGAGGCTTGTACAGCTCTAAACTATTGATATTTATAAGCAGTCGGTCATAATTTCTAGCATTATTACGGAAAATTGGTGGTTCTATTTGGGAGCCCTTTCATGACTAAAATAATGCATGAAAGTGCACCTTGGTCTTCCTCAACCAGTAAAGCTGGAAAGTCTCTATATGACCTATTCTGTGTTGATGCAGTGTTAAACCCAACAAATTTTTTTTTATTATCCAGTGAGTTAATTTATACCTGTGTATTGTATGTTACAGCGTATGAGGAGTAGGGCTCGTTCAATATCTCCACATATCCGCCAGATTGACCTGGATGTTAATAGGACGTACAGAAATCATATCATGTTTCGTGAACGATACGGTGTCAAGTATGTACATGTTATAGTTTTAATATTATATTACCATACAGTGTTAAATTCTATACTGCTGTAGTTTACTACTGTAACATTAAGAAATTTATATAGAATCTGTGCAATGGGAACAGTTAATACAAGAATTTATTGTCTTTGTTGGATGTTTGTACAATTTAACTTTATTGATTATATAGCGTTAATTTTATGCTAGCCAGTTCTAGTGTCTGTGTTATTAGATTTATAGTCCAAGGGTTGCTGGTTAGATCCTTAGGTGAGGCATTATTTCTCCATAACAATTGTTCATGGACATCAAGTTTATTGTTTATTTGTTTCTCACAGCTGATTCATAAGTCATGTATAGTAGTTGGTTTTATTGCTAAGGAATCAGCAATTACCAGTTAGTAATCCAAACAAGTCAGTTTGGTGGACCAGCTGCTGAGATATGACTAAAAATATATTATATTGATGTAAAAAATATACATACAATGACATTGTTATATAATGGTGGCACTTGTCATAGAGCTCGTACACCTTAGCCACTGAGCTATTGCTTTTCTTGTATAAAAACAGAGTTGATGTGTAATCAAAACATTTGAAATTACCACTGAGAACATGATACGTAAAAAAAAAACTCGAAAAAAACATTTTTTGTGACTAAAGAAAATAAATGAATAAATTATAAGATGTATACTACATGTATTAAGAATTGTGTATATTGATAGCTGTACAGAAGTAGTAACAATTTGTTTCGTATCTTTTCTAGATAGTACATAGTAAGTTAAGACAGACGTATGTTTTGTATTTCAGGCAACAAGCATTATTTCATGTTCTGGCAGCATATTCTATGTATAATACAGAGGTGGGGTACTGCCAGGGGATGAGTGAAATAGCAGCACTACTTCTCATGTACCTTAATGAAGAGGTGCGTTCTTTATTTAATCTGTAACATACTGTAAAAAAAAATCTGAAGAAGCTGATGTGAAACAATTTATCAAATATTAAAGACAAAACATGTTTTTTTGGTATATTTACATTAAAAAGTAATTGTCAATGTCAGGTGATGAATGATTATAATGTAACATATTTACTATATTTTATATTTACAGGATGCATTTTGGGCATTATCACAGTTATTTACAGATAAAAAACATGGCATGCATGGTATGTTATACATTATGTAAAGTTTGTGATACTCACTCTTACTACACTAAATATCTTATATGGACTTGTCCATCTTTCATTCTGGACAAAACCATTTATAATTTTAAGGGAAAATTTCACAAGCAAACAGTGCAGATCATGATCAGATAGCACTAGGGTACCTGCTAATCTTGGTCTGCACTGGTATCAGTATAGAATCTGCCACCGCTAGCAGGTTTTGAGTTGATATCTCTATGCTCATGTATATAACAAATATACAAAATATTACAGTATAGTTAGAAAATAAAGCATTGTAAAATAAGAAAAATGATATGGATATTGAAGATAATGAGATAAAAAATATACTTTATAAAGATAATTTAATGATAAAAAAAATCTGTACAAAATTAAAAAATAGAATAGTTATTGCGTACTTTGTGTTATGACCTGCATTAGTAAGAGCAATGTGACCATTGACTGTAGGTATAAATATTACATTTCTGTGTTTCAGGTTTATTTATACCAAAATTTCCAAAGTTATTAAGATTCCAGGAACATCATGATAATGTGTTAAAGAAATTTTACCCGAAAGTTCGCAGACATCTGGTATGTGTAATTGTCATCATTTATTCTTTGTTTTATTATTTTCCTTGCTTATTATTTGAGTTATATTTTTCAGTTTGATCTTTGTTAAATAAATTCAATGTCATTAGGTGTTTGTGAAAACAAAACAAGCAATATCTGATGATTTTCTCACTTGTTTCTCACTGTTATAAAAAGTTACTTTTATTATATAACTTAATGAAACTTTATAATTGAATTTGAATTGCATATGAAGTAAACAAAGAGAGTATTGTAGTTTGTGTATAACTAGTATTACTAGTTTCACTGAACTATTTGAATGCATGTGGCAATAATGAAAGGGATATAAAATAGCCAGATTATTATAATTATTACTATGAAATGATACATATTCATATTCAAGGAGCAATTTTTGTTTCGAACATTTCAGGAGAAGGAAGGAATAGATTCAGGTCTCTACACAATAAAATATTTCCTCCAGTGTTTCCTTGATAGGGTAAGGACTAAATTGTGTTGTTTTATTAGTTGATTACATGCTCGAAAAAAATACATATAATTTATTTAGATAGATATATGATTTGTGATCAGTTGTAAACAGATTTAAATTGAAACACAATAGCAGTTGTACATCCACCTATAAGGCTATATTGGCTTTGTCGTCTGTTTCTGTCAGTGGATGGACAGATTTAACACTGGACATAACATCTTGTTAAATACTTCTAATCCCCTTATGGTTACCATGTCAAAAATTCCCAATTTTAATAGCATTTGTTGCTAAGGAAAAAAAACCAACAGAAATTTGCATTATCAATTTATGTTTTTCATTGCCTTTATTTCCATTTTATCTTAAAAGTAATGTTTTCTATGTTTTTCAGCTTCCATTTACATTGACATTAAGAGTATGGGATATATTTATGTTGGAAGGGGAGAGAATACTCACTGGCATGAGTTATACCATTGTTAAACTTCATAGACGTAAGTGATCTTACAAAATAGTTCTCTTAGGAGAGCAATTTTTAAGATTTTTTCTATTTTCCTGGGAACAATTAAAATATAATTTTAGGGTAATTTTTTTACTCTTTTCACAAGAATGCACACAATATATAATTTAAAGAATTCTTTTATAAATGTTGATCTAAAACATACATGCACTTATTTAGAAAGAAGTATATTTTTGTACTATTTATGCACCTGCCATGTTATTTGTTGTCAAATGTTTCTAATGTACCACAAGTAATTATTGAAAGCAAAGAAATTAAAATTTCAGTATGAGGAAAGTTTAAAACAACTTAGTATTACCCAATCAAACACAATAAAAATTGTTGCAAGATATTAAAAGTTAAGCAGTTTTAAAATACATATTACAAAAAAAAGCTCAGCTTTTACTTCTGAGAGCAAGAACATAATTACCATCTAGTTTCAGGTAAATCTTTCAACAACAAAAATTGTCAATATTTGATAAATATTTTGAACATTATTTTGGCTTTTTGTTATCAACAGGAAAGATAAGGAAGCTAAGAATGGACAACTTGCTGCCATTTTTCCAGTCAGAATTAGAGGCTGATTTTAAATATGATGATGATACTGTTATAGACCAACTACAAGTATCGCTAGAGGAGTTGAGGAAAGCCAAGATGGATGTCCCACCTAAACCCACAGCCAATGAACTTCCTACCTTACCTTTTGGTTTAGAAATACAGCCAAGTGTTCATGAAATAATATCTAAACGAGGTGCTGATGAAACATTTGATGAACATTTTAGGAAAAATATAAAAGGTGGAAAAGCAGCGTATTATAGAAAGCGTGGATTACACGGAACCACTCCAGAGATGGGTGGTAGAGGTGGATCAGATACGCGATCTATACAGTCTAGTAGAATGTCTGAGTACTCAGCCGGAGATTTATCTTCGTACTACGATACAGCCGCAAATTCTAGACTGTCTATCGCAGATTTAGGCTCAAAATCACCTAGAAGTTCTCGTACATCATTTGCTGATGGTTCCGATTTAGAAAGTCCACGACTACCTGGTTCGCGTCACACTCCGACGCCGCTTGACGAGGATGACATGGAAATTGAACATGAATTGACCAATATTCCATTTAAGGAGAAAGTACATGTGAATGGTACAGATACTTTAACAAGAGAATCAACTCTTGAGAATATGCCAAATGAAGTGTTTGATGTTAAACCACCTTCTCAGGCATCTGATTATGATAATATGAATGGTGAAAATATGAATGGAAATGCCGATTATGATAACTTGGAAAATGAGCCAGTAGAATTAAATGTTGAACATATACAGTCTATCCCTGTGCAATATGAGATACCAGTAAAACATCTGTCATCGCAACCACGTCGTGTCCCAATACCTGATATCCCTATAAGATATGACAATACTGTGCAAGTACCTGTTAAACATGAAAGTTCAGTAGAAACTGCGCACATTAACCATTCACCTACCATTGTTGTGAAACCTCATACGCAGGTACATTCTATACCAATCAGTAAATCTGATGGTTTTATAATAGACGGAAAACTTCCTCCGACAGAAGATGTCTGGATTGAACGGAAAGAAAATCAGATAGTTGTTAATAAAGAGACAATGGACGTATCCTCTAGTGTTCAGAATGGTGTCAGTGCTCAGTCATTCACATCTTCAGTTAAGAAACGATCTTCAGAACGCCCACCTTCCAACAAGTCTAGTCATAATCCCGCAAGTCCACGTCATCCCACAGAATTCAGGCACAGTCCACAGAGGGGAAATAGCAAAAGTAATCCAAATACTCCTACATATTCGGAACATGGCAGTCAGCCATTCCCGTCACCAAAGTTTGTTTCCCAGCTTCAGATACGAAGGCAGCCAGGTATAAGTACAGAACAACAAAATGGATACAGTATGCAGATAGATTACACCGAGCAACAGATGCAAACACCTCAACGATCAAGATCATCACAGTCAAATGTTAAAAGGGAGATAAATGTGCATCACCTTTAAGTACAGATAAATTCCCCTTATTTTTGTTAGACATAACTCTTATTTGCTAGAAATAGTTTAAGAAAAAATTGCATTTATAATGCATTATATCCGATAGTATATTTTACTCTTAGTATATTTTACTATATACAGTATGTTAAGACTTATAAGTAAAATGTTGTCACAAAAATTCACACATCAACAGTTAACTGCTAGTTTAATTTTAAACATTTATTTAAGTTTTGTGTAGTTATAAAATTACTGTATTACATCTCCCAACATGTTAGACTGTATTTCATTTATATTTCATCCTGGTTACTGTTAGCTATATAATTTTTTAATGTCATGGTAACTAAGACCACAATGTAATTTGCAATAGGAAATTTGAATCATTTAGATGATTAAGTTGACAAATTTTAACTCAATTTAGTTGACAAATTTAACTTGATTTAGTTAACAAATTTAAACATTACAAATATTTTTTTTGCAAAGAATTACTACTGGAATTTGTTTTTTAGGAGAACATGATTACTACTAATGTACATTAGGAAATAAAAACATGATAAACTAATCAAATACTAAATTATGCTTATGATTTGTATTACTCTGTCTCATTTTGTATTTTCGGCATTGGACAAATATGATAGGTGGATAAGATTTATATTTGGACTTCTAACATTGTAGCTATGTTAGGTCTATAATCAAACTACAGCTTTTGTTGTTGCCTATAAAAGAGTATTTGAGATATTATGTGATGTGTTTTAAGTTTAGTAAGAATGTAATGTGGATGTTGGCTTCTAATCTGATGGTTTAAGTGCTATGCTTTATAATAAAAAGTAAAAACAAGACGAAGTGCTGCCATAACTTGCCAGAGTGATAAAATCTCTATTACAGATATGAATATATCACATTATGTTATGTTTGAGGTTATACAGTTATATACTTCTGTTGAGGTCAATAAATAGTTTAACTGACCTGATAGCAGATAATGACCAAGGACATAATTTCAATGTAAAGTTGAAAGATAGTTCACAAAGTCAACATCATTAATGTTATGATTTATTATTTCTGCTGTGTAACATTTTACAGTTTTTTTCATGACATCACAGTCCAATAAGAATTTTGTTAATTATTATTTTGTGGCAAAAACAAAATTTAATAAATCAAAATCCACATGTATAATAGTAAGTGAAATTACATTTAATGCTTGAATACTTTTGCTGCATGTTGAAATATGTTGCTATGCTCAGTTACAGCTGATTTTGAACTTAAATAATAATAATGTCTTAATAGTTACAAAATGACAAAATATTTTTGAAGTATGTAAATATATTTTTGGTATTTAAGAATTATAGAGCTGTATTCCACAGTTTAAGTATTACACATGACTATGTCAGCCAAATAAAAAAATTTAATGTACAATTTACACATATTATTGTAAAATAGCTATTTTTCTGGGGAAAATGTAGTAAATAAGATATCATCATTAAGTTAGATATTTGGAAAATTTATTTTATGCAGTATTAAGTAATAAAGGGGTGTTATCTGATAATCATTGAGGATATTGGTACTTGATTCAAGTGACATTGTTAAATGACAACTTTGTCATTGTTTTTACTGAATAGTTGTTTTGAAAGTCAACATCCTGATTGATTGTTGATAAGTTAATACATCTTATATCAATCTCTAGTGGTTTATCCTACTTTTTTTAAATCTTTATTTGTTTTTTGAGGATTTTTTTTTTGTTCTCTTGTATAGGTTTAGTTGTCATATTGAGTTTAAGATTACAGTATAAATTGTTACAACCTATAAACATGTACATCTATTCATAAATTATTGTTTAGCAGAGGCAGTTTTATTCATTTGTAATTCAAATAATTTTAACAATCAGTTATATAAGTAAAAAAAAAATGAGGTTTAAGAAATTGAAGAAATACTCTTAATTGAATAGAAAATTAGGAACAGAACAGAACAAATATTTTATTTGACTTAAGCATTACAAGCTCATGGTTTTTAAATAATGAAAAGAAAAAAAGTTAAGTAATGAAAAGAAAAAACATACATATTCTTGGTATTAGTTATAAATGATATAAGGTAATGCCGGGAAAGTTACAGTGATGGTTAAGGTGGATTGTGAGGTGTAATAATAAAGTACTGTTGTTATACAATATTGTTATATCATGTTATAAAAAAGATGTTAAATATATTTTATCTTATTATATGTTGTGCAATATAACTCTAGGCTCATGTAACAGAAATATTTATCTTATAGTGAAGTACTTGTACATAAATAACGATAGATATTGAAGAAGAAAGTAGGTAAATCTGCCATGTAAAATATTAATTGTCATATTTTTACTGACTTAATATTATAAGAACTATTTTTCAAATCACTGTAGCATTGGTTAAGACTTGATAACAGATTGACTGCTTAGCTGATTGAATTAAAATGATTTTTTTCCCACTGAATTTATTCCATTTTTCATCCCAAAAATCAAAAACATTTTATCATTTAGTTAATTGTATACAAAATTTGACCTGTATGTTAATAAGATACAAGTAGTAGAATGATGATTTTGACAGTTTCATTCTGTAAAAAGCAGCTGTATTATTATTGCTCGCGAAAGAAGTTTTATTCAAAGAATATGGAAAATATTTCATCATAAACTTTGTGTTCAAACTTTACAAAATGCATTTGGAAAAAAAAATGGCAATTGTACAATGTCATTTTTTTTAAGCATACATTATCAAAATCAACAAAATATCATGATTTTTTTTATATATATAGTTAAACAGTTGTATTTTTAGAAATAAAATGGATATTTTTTCATTTTATAGTAAAAATGCTTAAAGAATTGTAAATCTTATTTGAAGAAATGTAAATATTTCTTTGTTTTGTGCCAATTTGCTGTCCCTGCACACTCCCCTAATGCATAGACATATAAGTATGTGATGTATTGTACTAATTTACATTGTTGTAGTTAGAAGATATAGCTGCATGCTTGTAACCATAGCGATAAGATGACGAAGAACATATGCTGTGATAATTTGTTTTCCTAGAATATTTCTTAGGTGCGCTCAATGTTGTATCGTGTTTTTTACTTATCAATGAAAACAATGTTTAAATTCCCATTCTTGCTGTTTATTTTTGTTCCCTCATATATGAAAAGTAGGGTATATGTTATTTGATTTGAAAGTTTAAAAGTTAAAAAATGCTCAGCTTTTGTTGACTTTAAAATTATTAACTCGCACTACATATCCCTGGAAGATGATAAAATACAATGTTGTAGATAATCTTTATTATTGAACAATATTAGTTATGCGTTAAAATTTAGACTGATTTTAAAATTTGACAAATGATACAAATTTGACATAAAAAAATTTAATATAATTTAAAGTAATATTTGATATGCAATACTTAACCAGAAAATTCAGATTGTTAAAAAGAAATACTTTCAAGCTAATAAAAACCCTGCAACGAAGTGCAAAAGGAGTATTATATTGTTTGCTTTAGATACTGCTTCTTGTTTTTATATTTGAGCCGTGTCATGACAAAACCAACATAATGGGTTTGCGACCAGCATGGATCCAGACCAGCCTGCGCAACCGCGCAGTCTGATGAGGATCCATGCTGTTCGCTTACAAACTCTATTACAAGTAGAGAAAGTGATAGCGAACAGCATGGATACTGATCAGACTGCGCGGATGCGCAGGCTGGTCTGGATCCATACTGGTAGCAAACCCATTATGTTGGTTTTGTCATGACGCGGCTCATTTTATCAACTATCTGTAATTGTTATGACTCTCAAATGTTAACCTGATATTGTAAGCTTGATGTTCATAATTCTTCTATTTTTTCCCCCATTAATAATGTTTTCATCTGTAAATTTTGTAATATCGTAAAGTTACGTGTGGGAATCACATAATTTGTATATGTTAGAAACATTGGAATATGAGAAAAGCTGTATATAATTTTGTTGTTTTTTTACGGAGAAATAAATAAAGATCTGGTCAATCTGTGACTGACCTGAATTAAGATTGTTTGAATCTGTTAGAAAAAGGGAGTACTTGCTGTTTTGTATAATTGGTGTTTAACGAGGGCACAGTTAGAAGCTGTTAAGCCTCTTAAATTATTCAATGAATATCAATTACAACCATTTATCACCAGAACCATATGATTTTGACTATATAACTTGGTTATGTATAAATAGTGTTTTAAAGAATTTAGCCGTTAACTAATAATATCATTTATATAATATCATTGTTTTTGTAAACTTAGACAACAGAGATGAGATATCTCATGCAAGTGTTTGATATACATGTATATTATTTCCCTTTAACAAATCTTGCTTTGTGTAAGTTTCTCTGTTTAGAAACTTTGAGAGGTTTGCTTACTGACTTGTTTCATGAACTGGTGACATAAATATATTGTTTTTATTAAGTTGATTAGAGATGAACCAAAGATTATGAAAACAGATAAAGGCCTATATGAACTATTATAGCTGGATAAAATAGTTGTTATGATGATAATAGCATTAAATAATTTATAAAGAACAGATTAGTTACATTCATTGTTAGATAGTAAAAAATCAGCAAATATTGTCATTTTCTGTTAACTGCAAGGATACAAATTTTTGCCTATACATACTTTGTTTTACTGTATGTATGGGACATATCACATGCACTAATTAAACCCAATTGAATAAAAATCTGTATTTTATGAATGTATCATTGTGACGTGGTATCTTGTAACTAATGTAATGTGTTCACTTTATGGTTGACAACATAGAACAAGGATACATATAGTAAGTGGGTTGTTATAAGACTTTCTTGATTTATTACTTGTATTTAGCTCTCTCTTTGATTTTAATACAACAGATCCAACTTGGCTGTTCCAGGTCCTGTGTAATTATGGTGAAACAAAATCATCAAGTCTATCTAACAATAAACCTAGTATATAAGTACAATCAGAAGTTACAAGTTTCTTGTATACATATTAGATGTAGGAAATGACAAACTTACGGGAATTTATACTTACTTATGATGAATGGTATAACTAATAAAAATCGTGATTTAAAGCTAAAGGTGTCAAAATCTCCTCTGTTTTTATTGTGCTGTAAATGGCAACAATCTTATCTGTTGATACTATGTCGCGATGAAAACATAACAGTACAGATAGATATAGAAATGTTCAAAGTAAGAGAATTCAAAGATAAAGTGCCATATGTATATATGCTAAATTGTTAAAAGTAGAAGGAAATGATATTTAATATTAGAAAAGGAAGATATTTAAGGAAGATATTTTAAACATTTTGGATTAGAGGAGACAGAGATTTCCTGATATTAGAAGACATGATATATGTTTGAATATTATAAGAAAATAATAGTGTTTTGATTTAATGTACAATATATATATGCTTAAATGATGAGATTTTGTAGTTTAGAATTTTCATTAAATGTTGTCAAGTGTGTTGATGTGACATCTTAATTGTTTATTCCCTGTACATCCTTCACCACAGTGCAAAAAGTGCCCAAGTGCCATAATTTAAAGGAGAACTTGTACACTTTTGGCTACAGTGAAGATTATATTTGTTTTTTTGTTACAAATGTTATTTTATTTTTATACTCTTCCAAACATGTTGCTTGTAGGAATTTGTTTATTTAGGGCCCAAATTGTTTTTGTGTTATTGTTTTAAAGTTTGTTTTTATGTAGGAAATTATTTTAAATACACATTAATGTTCAGTATATTCCATCTAGTAGAATAAGGAAATTTTGACAAAATGCTTGTCTGATCTATCGTTTAACCTTTACCTTGCTAATTATGTGTCCTTCTTGAAATTTGAAAATGTTTGTTGTTATTTTGGTGGATTTCAGCATCAAAATATTATAATCAGGCAGTCATTAGAAGTAGAAAATTTGGTCATAATGTCTAGAATAAACATCAGTTTGATGTTGTTTACTATTACGGCAGTCCATAAATGATTGAAGAATGAAAACAACAAAAATATAGAGAAAGTTATTTCTCCCATTTTCTTACAGTACTATTATTCATGTATTTTACTAGCTAATTTGATTTCTAACATAAGAAAACCAAAAAGAATTCTTAGCTTGTTTTACTCAATTAAAAGTTTAATAGGTACACAGATGTACTTTCAATTTTATGTGACTAATTTTAGATTTACTTTTCAAGGAATGAGGAGTGTTACTTTACTCACCCTGGCATTGGCGTCCCTAAGTTTTTGTGTGCAAAACTATTAAAGGGAATGGGTGAAACTTCATACACTTATTTGAGAACATTTTAGGAGTTCACTGTCCAAGACCCATAACTCAAACACGTATTTTGACAGAATTATGGCTCTTTTTGAGTTTTTACAATTCTACATTATCCAGGCTCTTGTTTTACTATCAAGCATTGAGAATTGTTGAGCACCCCTCCCTACTGACAGCTCTTGTTTTAGAGAATATATCACATTTTGTTCTTTATTTACATAGATGGAATACATTGAGCTGATTTACTACATGTGTTCAATAGATTTGTTATTTTTATTTTTTACTCAGAACTATAAAGATAAGCTCAACTTCTGTGTGAAGTATACATTTATTTCTATCTAAAACTGATAGAAATTCACATCTATTTCTGTCTACCACTGATGGAAACACATAAATTATGTACTGTTGGAAATATACAGTCATGTATTTCTGTCTACAACATCCTAGATTCATTCAGACAATATAATATTATGGTCCAAGGTTAAAACATTACCTTTTTAATTACCGTCTAACAGGTTCTTTAGTTTACATATATCATTCATCATAAGTATTTCTTCTTTTTCTCAATCTCTATTGTATCACTAACATTTTGGATCTCAAAAAATTATATATACACAGGTGATGGGGGAGTGTTGAAGTTTGAATTTATTTTAATTAAGGGTTTGAAATAAACAAGGTTAATTATTGACTCAGGAATTTATAAGAAAGCCCTAGTCAGACAACTGTGTATAGTCTCCTTTTTATGTCATCTTTAACAAAATTAAAAAAATAATTTGAGAGGGAATTTTATATGTCTGTGTGTTTAACAAAAGTAATATCACATGAATTAACACCAATATTTAAATATTTTACAAATGTTTAAAAATTCTTCTATATTATATTCTTCTCTTCTTTTCTTAATGTTTCTTCTTTCTTCAAATTTTGAAGAAAAAAACGTCCATTTACGTTGTATTATTTTCCATTCATCTTGTTTTTCCATCATTATGAAAATATAAAGATATATCTTGATAGTGAAATATTTTATATATCACAACTGGTTATTCCAGATCTTTTTATTCAGTTTATCGTTCATTCTCTTACAAACTACCATGATGCAGTAAAAGGTAATATAATGGACACTATTAATTTATATAGCATAAAGATATTGTATCGGTTCTTTCAAGTTACTGACCAAAGCTATGGATGATTTTGACACAAAGTAAAATGTTTATATAATTTATTCATGAATGAATAAATGTAATTTACATTTCTACAGACTTTGATAGCTTATAGAAAGAACCATCGTCATTTCTGTTCAATATAATTTTGTTTTCTCCTTGATATTTTGTTGTAGAACTTTTTGTTTTCTATGCAACATTTCATTTGTGCACATAGAATTATAAATTAAATTATCAGTCTTATACACATGCTTGTTGTTGTTTCTTTTATTACATTATGTGTTGATTGACACGTGAACATAAGACAGAAGACTTGCAGCAAAAATATGTTCAAATAGTTAAATTTTACACACAATAACTTACTTTATCCCATGTGACTTTTCGCAGTGTCCTCCCCTTGTTAAAGAGTCAGTTTAGGTAACTACCCATGATTCTTGGAATAGTAAAATGTTTAACAACATTTGCATTTTACAGTTGTGTACCTTGATTTGCTATGATGAATTTGCAGTTTAAACATATTTTATTCCTTTCAATTTTTACAAGATTTACAATACAAATATATAGAAAAAATACATTTTGAAAGAAAAAGGGTTGGACCACAAGTTCAAATAACAGTAATTCTGTCCGTCCCTAATACGACTATAAAAAAGATATTGATTGAATAAATTATTACAAAACAGAAGAGTACACATGTTTAATGGATGAAAAAAAGCAGTTGAATTTGTTGTGATGTATACCGTCTGCAATTGAAAAAAGAAATGTTCAGCATCTTCAAAAGCATAACCGCATTCACAAGATGCATTTTCTGTTAAATGATTTCTAAGTAAATCAGCATTTAAATGGCTAACGAATTTGAGCGTTTAAAACCGAGTGTAGATGATCCCCGACACAGAAAAAATAGGAACTGTTGCGGGTTTGTATTCTCATCTATGATGAGTGGACAAAATGCATTCACATGGTATTACTACGGTTACGTTAGAGTTGCGACCCTGTATTCGTCTGGAGAGACGCTTAGTCCGCTTTGAAACTTGTATCATAATTGGTTATGTAAATGTATCGCAACAATTGTGTATTAAATGTATATACTTCAAAACACGTTTTTATAGTTTCTCCCTTTTTACATAGGCAAGAATGAAAATTTTAACTAGTAAATTGATTTTTAGCTCGACTATTCGCAGAATAATCGAGCTAATGCAGTCACCCATTTGTCGGCGTCGGCGTCCCTGTGGTTAAGTTTTTGTTTGTAAGCTGGTATCTCCATAACTACTGAAGGGAATGGATTGAAACTTCACACACTTGTTCTCTGTGATTATCTAAGATGATTGGCACAAGTCCCATAACTCTGATTTGCCTTTTTACATAATTATGCCCCTTTTTAGACTTAGAAATTCCTGGTTAAGTTTTTGCGTGTAAGCTGGTATCTTCATAACTACTGAAGGGAATGGATTGAAACTTCACACACTTGTTCTCTGTGATTATCTTAGATGATTGGCACAAGTCCCATAACTCTGATTTGTTTTTTTTACATAATTATGCCCCTTTTTCAACTTAGAAATTCTTGGTTAAGTTTTTGCGTGTAAGCTGGTATCTCCATAACTACTGAAGGGAATGGATTGACACTTCACAAACTTGTTCTCTGTGATTATCTAAGATGATTGGCACAAGTCACATAACTCTGATTTGCTTTTTTGCATAATTATGCCCCTTTTTGACTTAGAAATTCTTGGTTAAGTTTTTGTGTGTAAGCTGGTATCTTCATAACTACTGAAGGGAATGGATTGAAACTTCACACTCTTGTTGTCTGTGATTATCTAAGATGATTGGCACAAGTCCCATAACTACGATTTACTTTTTTCGCATAATTATGCCCCTTTTTTTATTCATAAATTCTTGGTTAAGTTTTTGTGTGTAAGCTTGTATCTCCATAACTACTGAAGGGAATGTATTGAAAGGGTTCGTACCTTTTCGGACAGTTTAATGTATTCATATAGGTTAGCATTATTATACTCAATGAAACACCCTTGTGACAAATTTTCGAATAGTCAAGCGTTACTGTCCTCCGACAGTTCTTGTTTTATTAACTTTGCATGATCAAAGAGAACTGAGATAGATAATAATCGTGACACAAAATTGTATCAATTGTTATTCTAATTAATCGTGTAAAGTTAAAAATCTGTCAACTGATTTCAATTGTCTTTCTTTGTCAACATGTATGTGAGAAACTTTAGGGAATAACTTTTATAAACTATATAGAAACGACTCTACTTGAGTGAAATTTAGCATGCTTAAGTAATACCAACTGGGGAAACCCAACCGTGTATCCTTATCAACCAGTGCATTTTTCGTCAACGGTACAGAAAAAAGACATGAGAGTTGTTTATTAAAACTTAAAATCAATCTTCTATCAGTGGTGTTCACTGGCTGTTTAAACAGGAATTGACCGCGCAGATAAGAACATAGGAAAAGCCATGCACAGCATGGTAGAAGCATTGATTTTGTTACATATACATTGTTTTAATATATACCAAAAATAACGAACGTGCCATTTAAATATTTCCCTTTTTGTGGTACTATAAAATGATAAAATATTTGACGTAAGTAAAGGTAAAAGTTTAAAATCTTCTGTGCACCGTAACGATCAGATATTCTTATTCTGTTAGTGCAATTAATCTAAGTTCATTTCTGCTAATTAAACACAAGGTAAACTTGAGTGCACTTCAGGTACGAAGTCATTTAACATAATATATACACCTGAAATATACACCTGCACACCCAGCATTTTGCCCCAATTTTGACATGACCACAACTGACATTTTGAATTTTATTTGGGCAATGGTACGAATCACCTGTAGTCAACCTGCACCAAGCTCTGCACCAATTATCTCAAAATCGCATTAGACGCCTGACTGGCAGTATGAGGAGAAGGGTTGAGGCTATCATCCGGGCACGTGGCGGTTACACGCATTATTAAAATTTGGCTATATAATGTTATTTTAGGTTACGTAATCGTCAACATTTACCAAAAATATCCGCCGGTAAAACCCCAGTCACACTTGAGCTTACGATTACTTGCGACCACCGGCGACATGTAAAACCGACGATCATCGGCGAATGTCTGCGACCAAAACCTCTTTGCACAGATAAATTTACTTCCGCGATTATCGTACGACCAGTCATTGCCAATTGTGCGAGAACGTACGATGGTCTCAAGATTGCCCGGGATTACTTACAACTACCTTGTTGTACTACCATCTACCTAAAGACTATCAGTGACTAGTGGCAATTTGGAAAGACTGTCGTAAGATTGTTGCACGACAGTTTTGCGATTAACAAAAACCTTAAAAAGACTGATGAATTGGAGGTATAAATAATGACATTACAGGGAAACATTTACTTTAATCACAGTAGCGAGATAGTAATCAACCCAGAATGGTTATGGCCGACGCACCAATAAGACTGCAGTGATAGAGCTGCAAATGCAATTGCAACAACTAGTTGTCATTTGTAATCGTGGGTGATCGTAAGACAGGTCGCTACTAGTCGCACGGTGATCTTACGACTATGGAAAGACAACCTGCGACTAAGTGACAAGGACATCGGCGGCGACCAGTTGAAGATTATTAGAGACTTTCGAACGACGATCGTGCAACAGTCTAAGACCTTATGAGATCACTTGCGACCTTTTGATTTCAGAGAGGTTTTTGTGCAAGCTCAATAACCTCCCTGCGACTGAAATTGGTCGTGGGACCATAATAAGATAATCTGCGACTGTCGAAGATCACCGGTGACGACCGTCGTAAGACTTTTTTAAGATTGTCCGCGACTAGAGGTCACTGGTGATCGTCAACTGGTCTTTAGTGGTCGTAAGCTCTAATGTGAATGGGGCTTTAAATGTTTTGTAAACGCTCCAACGCCATACTTATAAACACATTTTGGTAAAAAACACACATTTGCTTATGCTTCAATAATTTGGTTGAGAATAAACTAAACTCATAAATTTACTGTTTTATGATTACTAAATTGGTGTTCACGAGTTCTTAGCTCAATTAAGTCATCATCTTATGACAGTGCTTTCAATCACAACCAATTTTAAATTTCCGGTGTGTGCTTCAATTATTTCCAGATATATATAATGTGGAAAACTAAAAACTTCGTCCTTTTCCCACAATGATTATGTTACGGAGAGAATTTCCAAAATATATAAAATTATAATCAGTTATACTTCTGACACGCTGATATGGCTATTTGTTTCTATCAGGTTACGCCTGATATTCTAAGTCATGTTGCCATGGCACTGAACCAAAAAATAAATGCACTTTTTATCACTTTGGAGGGTATGAAGTCTTTCTTCACCAGTGAAGCTAGAAAGTCGCAATATGAAAACCCAGTCGCCTGATCACGGTCTGCATTGTTAGCTATTCAATCAGAACATGTTTTGAAAATTTCAGTTAAGACGACGAGTGGTTTGTATAGATTGAAAGATGGACAAGTCCATTTAATATGTTGTCTGGCGGAATTTGTTTCCCCAGATAAAACAATAAGTTCAACTTTTAATATGTCTCTGTTATTCTAGTCATGTTTAAATGTACTATAGTATACTTTGTTTACGGCTTAAATAAAAGCCCTTTTACAACACAAACTTATCTTGAGTTGTTTATTGTTTTACAAGCTACGCAAACTCCTGAATCTATGTAACCGAACCACCTGCCACCAATAAATGGTGCAAGATTTTACAGGCGTCTTTATAACACACATTGAATATTAATTTCTTTAATAACTATGATAAGAAAGCTTGTAAATGTTTCAACATTTTATTGCACTTAAACTTCTAGGTTTTTTATAATTTACTTTAAAATATCGTTAAAATTGTGTAAAAGTATAAGATCTAGATTTAATGTCATTAACTAAAGGAGGTAATGACAGTTTAGTATTTCCTTTTGTAAAAGGAACACTATTTTCAGTCATTGATTTACTATTGTCCATGGCAACTTTTGTCTTCTGAAGACTCTTAAACGAGTCCTCAGTAGAAGTGTCTGAAAATAATTTTGGCACGTGCGTATAACCTCTCTGTAAACCTTTTATTGTTCTAGTTGGTACTGACTGAATATCTCTCGGCGGATCCGCATGAATCACATGGCTACGGGGACTGTAGTTTTGTGTAACGGATTTTCTGATTGGTTGCTGCGTTTCTGGTGGGCGTGGTGTTGTAATACTCGTGAAAGATCGCATGAGCTGAAGCTTTCTTTCGCTGAGAGTTGAGTTATATTCAGGAATACTGAAGTTCATTCCCAGACTATTTACTTGGTACAAAGCTGTAATAAAAATATCAATAAATGAGAAAGTAACATATGTACACCACTGACTTGATTGCACGAATAATTGTTTAGACTGACCATTACTAGTAGTGCAAGCACAACAAATTATGAATAAAACACATTTTAAAGACAGAAACAATTTTAAATAATGCATGTCCTGTTAAATATATTCAATAAACGAACTGTTAAACAACATTGAAAAAATCCATATTTTATGGCTGTAAATTTTACGAGGATTTAAGCCGAATGTTGAAGATTTAAAAATATCTCTTTAAATTAACTTACATTTCTTGATCTCTGTATGCAATCTATTTTTACACATATCATCTTTCTTCAATATCCATCCTTTTAGTCCTTTGAGAACAAGTTTTTGGCCTCCACTGTCTTCCGTAACTATTAATGCATTGTCTTTTGCCTTACACTGTAAGTGTATTTCTTTCTTTGGTTCATCTTTATCTCTCTTTATTCTCTTTTCTGGACTAAGGTCTTGTTCTGAGCGTTCTTTGAATTTACTTATGTATGTTTCTCTCGTGGAATTCGGTGGATCAGGGCGATCGTTCGTTGTCGACTTGGATTGCATAAGTGTTGTTCGTTCACGGCGCCATACTTTTGGAGCAACGCTAGCTGGTTTACATATATTTATATGATCTCTGGTAGTATCTGGATTTCGTTGATTTCTGCTCATTCTGGCTCGTTTACCAGAACGTTGAAACTTGTCGTAAAATTCATGTGGGTATACAATTTCTAATAGAAGTCTGTTGGCCTCAACAGACGCATACTTAGCCGTTGCTTCGGTGATTTCACAGACCATACACTTATCTGAACCATTCTTAAAGTCTTCAGTTCCATTGTGTGCTTGATTCATAGATAAATCTCGACCAGCAAGAATATGTTCACATTTAATATTTGGAAGTTTTGTCGTCACGTCTTCATGCACGTGGAGATCATTACCCATTTCATTACTATTATTGGAACATTTTTCCAAGTTTGATACATGTCGTTTACGCTCTTGTTTATCTTCTCGATCTAATTCTAATTTAGGAATTGAAACTTCATCTTCATTCTCACTCTTCATTATATTATTACTTTGACTACTACTACTGTTTCTTTCACTTGTACAGGATCTTTTACCGTTCTCCAATATTCCCGCATCATAGCTTGATTGTCTGCTTTTTGTGCTTAAACTCATTTTATCTTCTATATATTTTGGAAAAAGTTCCATTTCTGATTTACTTTCTATGTTATTTGAAAGAAACATTTCGATGGTTCCATTGCCACTGCTTGAGTACTTAATTCCGGATGTTTCTGGTTTATTTCCTTTGTATAAATTATCGTCACTTAGTTCCTTGAATTTATTCGAGTTGCGTTCGGAATTTCTTCTCTCCGTGACTTCTTTTATATTTGCTAATGAAGATTCATATGCACTAGATTTACGTTTCTGTTTAACTTGAGACACGATTACTTTTTCACCTGTAAATCAAGTAAAGTAACTATTAACTAAATTTTTCACTTGTAAAATTACAGCTATATAATAGGAGAAAGAGATCAAATGATAACCTTGACAATGACTGTGTTGTTAGATTATAATCAATATTATTTCTCAAATATTTACATGATATTAAGTCAATATATATTTTAGCTTCATTATAATATTTACAATTAACGCTCGGCGTGTAAATTGACTGAAACTAATATTTATACGAAAGTTCAAAAAGTCTATGCGTCACTTAAATCTTTCATGAACGTAAAAAGGCCGGTGTATTTTCTTTTAGCCAAACCATGTGAAATATCGAAAACTAAATACATAACGAAGTTTCGGTTGAAAAATCAAATGACTTGATTAAACATTGATTTAATCAAATGTTTAAATCTTTTAAAATACAGTAGACATTTCACGTTATAAAGGTATATATAAGTAAATACGCGGACATGTTTAAAGGTGATGTTAAACCCTTATAATTAATGGGTTTTTTTGTATGTCCCTTATAATTAATGCATTTTAATTTTTGAAGGAAATATTTTATTGTGTTACAAACGGTATCATTAGATTGTATAGGTCTATTTTAATATATTATGGACTTATGGACAAGAAGAAATATGTTTGTTTTTTTCCTTTCTTTAAAAAAAATAATCATACGTACTTTAAATGTTACATATAGCCTTAAATACTACACTTTTAAGAGAACATGATAAATTGTAATATAGTACGTTTATCCGTACGTAATAACAACAAAAGATGTTGTTAAACTATAGTAAGAAAATCATGCATTTTGATCGCGTTTAAAAAGATACCAAACTTATGTATCCAAATAATGAAATATTTCGAGTTGTTAAATTTACAAAAACCTCAACAGCGAATCGTTTTTCTATATATTTTAATTGGTTTTCATTTAATATAATATAATATTATCAAATCCATAAATAAAGTACATAAAACGTAAACTCAAGTAGTTCATATCGGTATCATCAGACAGAATTCTTCACAAATTAAATGAGTTTCAACGAATTGTTCAGTCTTAAATTATCGGAAATATTCTTCAAATTAATTTGAATAATACACAAAGATAGTAGTTAATGTTCATCTTTAATTAGAGCAGTGAATAAATATTAGAATGACAAACATATAATGATAATTCTCAAAGCTATCTAGGAGGACACAATCTATTTAGGAAAAATATATCTTGTTAAGGCATCATTTTCACATATACATAATAAAAAGTACCATGGAAATTGTCAAAACTTTAAACATATTTGCTGGAATATAAACTTGGAAATGTTTGCGGGTTAAAAATGGAATATACAGATTTTACACTAAAATTTTGATCGTTGGTAAAATTTGAAAAAATATGCTTTAACGTAACTGAGCATAACATCGACTTAAAATAGAAAATATGCCAAGCTATTGTTTAATTTGACGTATGACGCTTATTTGAACTGTTTGTACCGCCCTCAATTCCAGTCTTCCCACAATTAACAATTCCGTTGTCTTTATGTCTTTAAAGGAAACTTGGTCTTTATTAAAGTGGTACTCGAACCCATGAGGCAGGTATATCTTAACCACGTGACCACCCTCTCCACATTTCACCACATGACCATCCATCCCTCTCCATATTTAACCAAGTGACCACCCACCTCAATATTTAACCACATGACCACCCCTCTAAACATTTAGCCACGTAAACACCCCTCTCAACATTTAGCCACGTGATCACCCCTCTCAACATTTAGCCACGTGATCACCCCTCTCGAAATCAATGCTACATACCTTCTATCGGACAATCCAGTGATTGGCCGAGGTCTCCGTTCTGTAGGTACATGTGCCTGTTCAGTGAAAACTGAACCTGTCATATATATATAGACCATCAATCACATTATATCAAATATCTCTGAAGCAAGCTATTTATAAACATATAGTCTTAAAGCTGCACATTGTAAACAGATTAAAATCGTTGAGACAGAGTTAATTACACGTACATGTGTACAGTAAAACAGATTAAGCGCAAATGTAGTTATTAAACTAATGTAGAATAAAAATCAATTTACTGTTTTATGTATTATGTATTATTAGATTATATCTTTTATAGTTATGGCTCAGCTGCAATCTAACTTAAAAGAAGATATTATCTAAAGATACGTCGAATTGATAATACAAAAAAGCATTTAAACATCGTTTAAATATTACATGTATGGAAACATAGAACATCTGCTTGTACAAATAATAAACATGAATTACTTTTAGTGATATATCCTGATTTATCCAAAGTCATTTTCATTTTTACATGGAATTTTATCCTTCAAATATATTTTAATACTAAACCAACATTATGTGGCAGTGATAAATCGCCTTCTTTTCAATGCATGTAACAATATTTAATATAACCCCCACACATAAAATTAATTGAAAAATTGACGGATTTTATGAAAACTATCCGCTATTGTAATGTTTGATAAATGACACTACATTTATTGATGTAGGGTCCGGACAAAACATTTTAAATCTCATGGAATGCTATTACAATAAGTAGAAATCAATGAAAGCTTCTTATTTCACGTATAGTTTGTATTCCATTAGGTTTATTTTATTTATATCTACAATAGAGCAAACACAATTATTCCTAATTTTTGTAAACAGTTTATTGTATATTATCGTTTCTCTTATCTTCATACACGACCACCTTTGACTTTAGATTAAATAGTCATATAAAATAAAGTTCAAAATGTCCCTTAAAATATTTTATAGTTAACTTTGGAACATTGTTTTAAGTATTTCAAACTTAGATAATCTAATCTTGTTGTGTGATAACAGTTTATGTAAATAATGAATTACAGATTTATTTATTCGATCTGTATAGAGATGCAGTCAACGTTACGGCTGCACAATCATGTAAAACATAATGATAATTGAGCCGCGCCATGACAAAATCAACATTATGCGTTTGCGACCAGCATGGATCCAGACCAGCCTGCGCATCCGCGCAGTCTGATCAGGATCCATGCTGTTCGCTTACAAACCCTATAACAAGTAGAGAAACTGATAGCGAACAGCATGGATCCTGATCAGACTGCGCGGATGCGCAGGCTGGTCTGGATCCATGCTGGTCGCAAACCCATTATGTTGGTTTTGTCATGGCGCGGCTCATATGTGTTCATGCTTACGCAAATAAGCATAGCATACATGTTATCAAAGAAAAAAATCGTTTATCTACCATAATGTCTATATATCATGTCTATATAGATTTGATTGCATTACTAGATCTAATTATAAAAAGAATTGTAATAATTTATACCACAATGTTTGGTATAGAATTTACCTTATCATATGTCATACCGTCCTCCAAAGTTGGACTTTCTTGTCCTTGATTGAAGATTTTACATTATTTTGTCAATTATAACCATTAAAATAACATTAAAATGTCAATCACAAACGGAAACAGAACTGTACACACTATGGTTACGACGTAATTGACGTCACGGCGTCAGAATTATGTGTAATGTTCACGGTATACGTCGCTTTATCATAGAGCGATAATAATCCATTACACCTATCTCAGCATGTACATGAGGTTAATTTCCTTTTCAAACCTTCCTATATAAATGAAATTTAAATATATGTTTTCTCCATTGATATTACGACACGCGCCTTTCTCTCACTTGAATCGTTCTATTTTGATTCCATTATAACGCTTTCAATATGAAAACTGATCAATTTAAATTTCTTCATTTACTTCTGTATATCCGTTAATAAAGTTAAACTTCGATTTTCAACATTTTATTTTAACGACACTATTATATTGTCACATTTTATTTTTCAATTAATAAACTTGTCAAATATTTTTTTCTCTTTGCTTTTTCAATGTTATTAAATATTCAGATCTGTTATAAACCTGCAAAATTGACTTGTATTGTTTACTCAAGTTCGCTTTACTTATCGAATGAAACGTTTTTGTGGTATTAAGTGTCTATTTGAACATTTGATATAGCGTCCGTGGTAAAGTTACATACAGTCCTTCAAATGGAAATAAATCTTTTAAGACGGCTTCGTGACAGCACAATATTTCTTAACGGATTATTTTTGTTGAAATAATATAATAACGAAACAAGACTATTTCATTCATTCCATTCAATTTAGAAATGAAAGAGTATTATTTATTCGATTATGAAATAAAACATAACTTCTTTTAAATCATATCCCTTTATATAGCTGTTAAATAGCTAAGTAAGCTATCATATGTATATATAGTGTTAGGCAGTGTTATTGGTACCGGCCAAACGTATCACTTGGCAACAAGGACAGGGTCCGAGGCTACATGTGAAAATAAGTTCTTTTAGCTCAAACTCAGTTCTCATGTATTTGACTGGTCAAAATCTGGCACAAAATGTGTACTGACCAATTAAAATCCTGTCATTTGAGAGATTTTAATGATCTCCGAGAGCTATATTTGTTGAGAACAAAGAATAAAGCATTCGTCAACAACATGAATCGATTTTAAAAGACATGTTTCGCCTGGCACGAAGTTGGTTGAAATAAACAACATCGTCACAAAGAAAATGTTAACTTTCATCATCATCATCATCATCAGCATCACTATCATCATCGTCAACATAATCATCATCAACAACATCATTTCCATCATGGTGATTTTTCATATTTCTCAACCTCGTTCAGTTAATCTTACATTTTAAAAGATATAGATAAGAAAAACGTTTTTTATCACCATGATTAGAACAAGTTTTACTAGCTTGTTTATAGCCCATTCAATTCAATTCATTCAATTATTAATTAATCAAAACAGATTTTGCGTACTATAACTAATCCATTAAATGATAATTTGAACATTTTAATTCAGGACCCTCGCACTCTTTGTGTTCCTGTGTGAGAAAGAAAAGTGAACTAAAATAAAAGTTATATAATGTATTTGAAACGTTTCGTGTCAAAGGTTACTATCAACGTTCTAATAAAGGATATAAATAATCTGTCCACCACTTAAAACGCATTAGAATGGAGTTTTTCTTTAATCCCTTTTTAGCTATGATTATTATTTCATAATCATATTAGATTGTTTTCGACTTCTTGCAACAGTCAAATACGTCTAAAAACGAATACATTATAATTGATCATAATTCAACCAAAGGATATCGTCCTAGATTTTATGCTGTCCAAAGCATACAAACATCTGTAATAAATCCTTCTAAGATCTGAAATAAAGTAGGGCAAAAAAGCAACAACCAAAAAAGAAAAAAGGAAATAAACAAGAGCACTGCAAAGGCGCGGTTTATATGCATGTAAATAACCGAATGAAAATTTGTTTCAGAAATCAAAACTAATCTTTCAATTAGGGAAGTAACCAATTAAGGAAACGTGTCCAAAAGTGGTTTATATGACTTATCCTTATGATACTTAAATATTTACGGACCCACAGGTCGGGCCATTTTATATAAATGTACTAGTTTACATAAAGCAAGTGAGTCCTAGGGTACAAAATGTTTGACCTCAGGTTTACGATAAATATAAATTTAGGTTTGGCGGTCAAATACGCGAGTTAACGCGATGTCATGCGAACTTTGTTGTTTTGCCTTACCAATGTGCTTGTGTACTGATGACAATTTATATTCTTGTATGTTTGTCTTTCCTTACAAAAAGAAAACAATTAACAGACTAATTAAAACACAGACTGGGCTGTCAGGCCATATTTTATATTTGCTAGCCCAAGCCAGGATTAAAGGGGAGCGCGGTGGCCTTTAGATAAAGATGTCTGCCTCTCAACCTAGGTTTCGTAGGTTTAAGCACTTATAGGTTCACGACTATGATTCAAGATACCAGTACTTGCGAGCTCCAGGAAGCGAACTCTAGAATGTTTACAATAAGCTTAACGCTTTATCATAAAAGTGTTAAACAAAGCCAAATTTTACAAGTCCTCTGCCTGCTAATATTAACTTCAAGGAGTGTTTACCTGTTCTTGGTTTCACATCAAGTATGTTGTATACCTTTTCTACCAAATGCTGATTTTTATTATTTTTTTTTTTGGTGGCGGAGGTGGATATTGAACAAACATAGGGTGTTGACGTGGTGGGGACCGTTAATCAAAGCTGAAACAGATGATAAAACAAATGTAAGACTAACAATCTTTTACCAAAGATGAATTAAAAATATTATCACACATTGATCTTAAGTCAAAGAAAATTCCAAATGCTTTTATCAAAATTCTTAGAACAGGACAAGTGCTCATACATGTTAATCTGACAATCAGAAATATTACATATTCTGTAGCGGTATTCAAACCCAACAACTTAATGCAGGACAGTTTATATTGTTTGATTTATTATTAACTTTACTGTTATTCACATATTTGTAAAAGTTTGCAGTTTCCAAGAAAATTAGGGCACCCTAACAGATGTTACCCTTCATTTGAGACAGCTGTAAATGCATCTGCGTATATATTGTATAAATCCAATTTCAGATCAATATTTACAATATAAAACTTTGCAACAGCTTAAAATTAAACTTTGCAACAGCTTAAAATTAAAGTCTGCAAGAAAAACGTGTAAATTAAAAAAGCTCATTTTCTTGGGACCAAGTCATGTGTATATCTTATATAATCATATAGTTATTTGTAAATGGATGAACATTTCATTATACTCTATTTAAAACAGTTCAATCTCAAGACATCATGTTCGAAAAATGGTAATTAGTTCCTTTAAAAATATTAAAGAATTAGCCAATTCAATGTTTTACTGCAAATTATAATTATCAAAATATCATGTACATATTTACAAGATCTTGTTTATTGTGATGGTCTCAAATATCAATATGGGTCCTATAAATAAAAACTTGATATCTGAGAGACACGGATGACGCCGCTATATATATTAGGACATCAAATAATATAAAGGGTTGTTATGTCCAAGTACATTATATAAAGACTATCCATAAAGTTATATAAATTAATTGCCAATGCAAAAAAAATCTGGACAGCAATGGCAACAGAAAGTGACAACATGACTGTGGCAATAGCTCGCATTTATTTTCTGTGAAAATGTCAAGCTAAAAATGATGTGCATAATCTCCATACTGCCATCTATCTATTTTTCCATACTGCCATCTATCCATATTTCCATACTGCCATCTATCTATTTTTCCATACTGCCATCTATCCATATTCCCATACTGCCATCTATCCATATTCCCATACTGCCATCTATCCATATTTCCATACTGCCATCTATCCATATTTCCATACTGCCATCTATCCATATTCCCATACTGCCATCTATCCATATTCCCATACTGCCATCTATCCATATTCCCATACTGCCATCTATCCATATTCCCATACTGCCATCTATCCATATTCCCATACTGCCATCTATCCATATTCCCATACTGCCATCTATCCATATTTCCATACTGCCATCTATCCATATTTCTATATATACTGCCATCTATCCATATTCCATACTGCCATCTATCCATATTCCCATACTGCCATCTATCCATATTTCCATACTGCCATCTATCCATATTTCTATACTGCCATCTATCCATATTCCCATACTGCCATCTATCCATATTCCATACTGCCATCTATCCATATTCCCATACTGCCATCTATCCATATTTCCATACTGCCATCTATCCATATTTCTATACTGCCATCTATCCATATTCCCATACTGCCATCTATCCATATTCCCATACTGCCATCTATCCATATTCCCATACTGCCATCTATCCATATTCCATACTGCCATCTATCCATATTTCCATACTGCCATCTATCCATATTTATACTGCCATCTATATTTCCATACTGTCATCTATCCATATTCCCATACTGCCATCTATCCATATTCCCATACTGTCATCTATCCATATTCGCATACTGTCATCTATCCATATTCCCATACTGCCATCTATCCATATTTCCATACTGTCATCTATCCATATTCCCATACTGTCATCTATCCATATTCCCATACTGCCATCTATCCATATTTCTATACTGCCATCTATCCATATTCCCATACTGTCATCTATCCATATTCCCATACTGCCATCTATCCATATTCCCATACTGTCATCTATCCATATTCCCATACTGCCATCTATCCATATTTCTATACTGTCATCTATCCATATTCCCATACTGCCATCTATCCATATTCCCATACTGCCATCTATCCATATTTCTATACTGCCATCTATCCATATTTCTATACTGCCATCTATCCATATTTCTATACTGCCATCTATCCATATTCCCATACTGTCATCTATCCATATTCCATACTGCCATCTATCCATATTCCCATACTGCCATCTATCCATATTCCCATACTGCCATCTATCCATATTCCCATACTGCCATCTATCCATATTCCCATACTGCCATCTATCCATATTCCCATACTGCCATCTATCCATATTCCCATACTGCCATCTATCCATATTTCCATACTGCCATCTATCCATATTTCTATACTGCCATCTATCCATATTTCTATACTGCCATCTATCCATATTCCCATACTGCCATCTATCCATATTTCCATACTGTCATCTATCCATATTCCCATACTGCCATCTATCAATATTCCCATACTGCCATCTATCCATATTTCCATACTGCCATCTATCCATATTTCCATACTGCCATCTATCCATATTTCTATACTGCCATCTATCCATATTTCTATACTGCCATCTATCCATATTCCCATACTGCCATCTATCCATATTTCCATACTGCCATCTATCCATATTTCCATACTGCCATCTATCCATATTCCCATACTGCCATCTATCCATATTCCCATACTGCCATCTATCCATATTCCCATACTGTCATCTATCCATATTCCCATACTGCCATCTATCCATATTCCCATACTGCCATCTATCCATATTCCCATACTGCCATCTATCCATATTCCCATACTGCCATCTATCCATATTTCCATACTGCCATCTATCCATATTCCCATACTGCCATCTATCCATATTTCCAAACTGCCATCTATCCATATTCCCATACTGCCATCTATCCATATTTCTATACTGCCATCTATCCATATTTCCATACTGCCATCTATCCATATTTCAAGTTTCATAGTACATGTACTTTTTAGTTATCACGGAACACGTATTTGCGGACAGAAATACTAACTTACTGACAAACGGGCGGACGTGCCAACATTTGAGGCTTATGTGCTTTTTCTTCGATTCTTATGTGTCACTTTTCCCCATAAACCAGTAAAAATTACCACATAAATCGACTGTTTTATGGGATTTCCACCTTTTTATTTAACTACAATTACGGAAGGAATGAAGCTCATAGTCCATTGTAATTATTAGATCAAGGAACATTGAAATATTTCACACCAATGTACTGTTAAACCTTTTGCACAGGTTACTTTACCCATGCAAGGGGATGGGGTGTGAAATACTTACCAGGTTTATAGTGTGTACATGTACAAACATATAGTCCTAGATTTTTCCAAACTATCACAATGATTTCTGCATGATTCACAATTGCTTATTATCACAGTGAAATGCCAAATCTGAAAGTCTATACAATATGAATGTGTACGAGGGGTGTCCAAATTGTAATGCAATTCGATGCGTTTTGCGAGTAGGTATTTAAATAGCGCAAACCTGATTATCGCATTCCTTCAAACACGGATTTATATTACAATGTAATATAAATCCGTGCTTCAAAGTACTACTTTTGAACCAATTTTCAAATGCATTTTGATAGTCATTTTGTCCAAAAATGTAATTTTTCCAGCTTTAGAAAGTTACGTAGAATGACAGAATTGTGGCATGAAGCATTGTCGTGCAACAGCCGAATACCATACAGACCTGCCGCTGGCCTTCGTTTGTTGAAAGTTTTTCCTCAGTCTTGCCATTGACAGATTGCCCTTTTGATACAGCTTTTTGCACAGGGGGCCCACACAGTGTTTGGATGGTATATACTGCTTGATGGTGCCAGAAATATTACATATATCATTATCAGCATTTATAGCAGTTTTTGCTCAGCTTTTAAAGCAAACCCGTATTTCAGCACTTTTAACTGAGCATTGGACAGCCATTACATAAACATGAATCATCAAATCTTTTCATAAACATGGGTCAGTAAATGTTTTTATAAACACAGGTCATTAAATATTTACATGGGTAATAAAATGTAAGCTACAACAAATCTAGACTGACAATTTATTGGCAATCAAAGAATAAACAAATAATATTGTTTTTTTTCTTCATGAATTACACATTATCTACACTGGAAGAATTTCTACAATGATCAGCATTTGTTAATTATGAACATCACTTCCTCTCTTGAACTCAAATTTTGATCATAAATAATGAATGATAACCATCATTTAAATATACATACATTTTTATATCACTACATATATTACATCATTATTTTCATTACATCACATACATCATTATTTTCATTACATCACATATATTACATCATTATTTTCATTACATTACATTTATTACATCATTATTTTCATTACATTACATCACATATACATGTATTACATAATCACATTACATATTTATGGTAAATTAATTATATAATGTATAAATACTTTGGAAGGTGACTATTGAATTAGATATTTAAATGATTATTAAACCTTTAACATAATGTTTAACAAAGCTGTTTTCAATGAAGTTTAACACATATTTAAATGATAGGACTATATGGGAGACATACATGAATTGAAAACACCATAGTTACATAATTTTAGACATCCATTCTTTATTTAAGACACACAAAGTAACAAGCAATTATCATAGTATTGCAAGCAATCCATAAGTCCCCTACCGGTAAGAGCCCAAGCAACATTCTGAAGGGCCATTTGCCATTCACTTATGTTCCTATTTTAAGTAAATTTGTTGAAAAAGTTCTTTAAAAGTGATCACAGGAAACAGTTTTTATGTACAGACAGACGGACTGAAGGACACTCTAAAGTTATTTTTTAAACATCCCTGTTATCAAAATATATCATTTTTAAAATCCTATCATGATTGAAGAAGTTGGAGTAAAAATTACCAATTTCTCAAAAAAAAATCTAAGTTCAAAAGGGGCATAATTCTGGAAATAGTCTTGCTAGAGTACTGGACCATCACAAATGTTGAGTGATAATAAGAAACATTTATATGAAGTTTGAAGTAGATACATTCAGAAAAAAAAGTTATTAAAAAAAAAAAAAAAAACAATGTTTTTTCATGAAAATTTTAAGTTCAAGGGAGGTAATTCTGATAAATTTTGTGCTAGAGTTGTAAACCTTGTCACATATGATGTGGTTGATTACAAGCAACTTATATTTAAAGTTTGAAGAAAATACCTTAAGTAATAAAGAACTTATAGTGAAAAAACTTAAAAACTAGAATCAGAAATCTTGAAATTCAGTCTATTTGTTGCCATAGCAACCAGAATTTTCAACATAGGAAGATAAGAAAAGGATGTGCATAATTTCCATACTGCCATATACCCATATGTCAAGTTTCATAAACATATTTTCAGTACTTTTAGTGTTATCACTGGATCCAGGTTATGTGTAAAATTTGCCATATTTTCAGTCTATTTGTTGCCATAGCAACCAGAATTTTCAACATAGGAAGAAAAGAAAACGACGTGCATAATCTCCATACTGCCATCTATCCATATATCAAGTTTCATAAAAATATTTTCAGTACTTTTTGCGTTATTGCGGGATCCAGGTTATGTGTAAAATTTGCCATATTTTCAGTCTATTTGTTGCCATAGCAACCAGAATTTTCAACATAGGAAGAAAAGAAAAAGACGTGCATAATCTCCATACTGCCATCTATCCATATATCAAGTTTCATTAAAATATTTTCAGTAGTTTTTGTGTTATCGCGGGATCCAGTTTTGTGGACGGACGGACTACGGACGGACAGACGGACGGACGGACGGACAGACGGACGGAGGGTAAACCTAAAATCCCCTCCGGTAAACCGGTAGGGGACTAATAACTACTTCTAATTCTGCTAGGTTTGTCAAAAGGAAGGAAAACTTACTTCTTACATCACATTTGGAATGGAAAAATATTTGAAAGAAATCAGTTGATAAAACAATTGAAGAAAAAATTTTGTGAACGTGTTTGTCAAAGAAAATTTTCACAGCTCTTTTTCTTAAAGACAATTTATTCCTCAGAAATTAATTAAAAAATTACTTCTTTAAAAAGGGCACATGAGTTTTATAACATTTAAATAATGGTTTTAGAAATTGTTTGATGTTTTTCACATGAAGAATATATCGCTGAATGTTAAATTACTTGTCCTAAATTAGAAAAATATAAATAAAGAAGTATTTTGACTTCCATACAAAACACTAAATCCCCATATCTGTACAGACTCCCAAAAGAAGTAACAGCAGCAAAAGATATTTCCGGTAATTAGCAAACAAGTAATGTTTGGAAAAATGAAACAGGGCGCCCAAAATAAAAAGCTTTTGACAAATGAAAATAAAAGCATTTCTGGGGCATAATGGGCCTTTAAAGAAGCTGACAAAAATAGTTTTAACATATATAATGAAACAAAGCTCAATCCTAAAGAAATATTTCATCTAAAATTGAAAAATTTATAACTTTTTCAAATATCTTTACTGATTCAAATATTATTCTATTGACATAACAGCAACATATTTACATAGTACTATGAGCTTTAAACAAATGAGATGCGGTCAAATCTCCTAGTGAAAATATTTTAAGAAAACGCTGTTTGCTTTTAAAGGTGGTATGTAGTTTAAGAATTTTTACTAGATAAATACATGTACAATAGACTGTTAAACAATCTAGAAAGAAATACAGGCTGACACCTTGGGATGTAGCTGTTTGATATACAATGATTTATGTTAACACATGTGTAACTGTATATGTAACAGATTGTCTATGTAAAATGTACCTTCACCTGGTAAAAATAAATAAAATATTTAAACAATAATCTAGACAAAGCATGAAAACATAATAAATCTATGAATGTAAAATCAAACCAGTGAAGAAAACGATATATAAAATGCACTGTACACATAATAGCAGAAATAAATATGAACAAAATAATACTGAGAACAAACTGTCATTCTAACTACATTCATATAAAAGCTCTTATACAGATTTCACATGCTTGTATAATTTTGTCTGAGAATTTATCATCAAAACAGTCCTGTCAATTTTGTTTTTATATCAATGAAACCTTTCTGTAAAGTCTCAATTTAAGACATAGGAAAGTGCCTTTCGTGATGAAAACTGGTTAGTCGATACATTTCATTATGCACTGTAATTTGTCAAAAACAAATAATGATCAGACAGAAATAAAGAGTTTTTATTTAGTATGTCTTGTGCTAGATATAATCATAAGTTTTACATAAATTAATTTCTAGGAGTTTGGTTTCAAGTCACTATGGTGAAAAGGTCATATGCCACAATGACTTTTCCGGCTTTACTGATGGCGATGGTATCCATGGTAACCTTCTATCCATTTTTTTTAAGAACTAACATGACTATGGATATACCTAGCTGAAAGCAAGATAAGTGACTCTTACACTTGCTGAAAGTATCTTTGAACAGCTTCTTTTTTTAAAAACTTTGCAACACTTAACTAACATTCCCTGTGGTGAGTGTATATATGAATTTGCCTCGAATGAAAAAAAAAAGAAAGAAGAAAAGAAAAACTCACAAAAATACGTCAAAGCCTGCTAATATATACTTACACAAGACAGAATGTGACAGAAAATGTTTTGTGATAGTTAAATAAATAAAAAGAAACCCTAAAAGAACAGCAAAACTGAAAATGTTGCAAGCTGGGTTTGATTGCAGTGTAGGTTCAAGCTACCATCCATGCAAGTGTTTTGTTATATGAAAAATAAAAGTTATTATAAGTTATTATATTATCATCATCATTATTATTATTATAAACAAGAGGGCCATGATGGCCCTGAAGTCGCTCACCTGTATATAGCCCTCCTCCCCCCCCCCCCGGCAGAGCCGATTTTAACCCAAGGGCTTTTATTTGAACAAACTTGGTAGACACCCATAAGAAGATGTTTCATGCTAAACATCTAGGCTCTAGCTCATTGGGTTTCTTAAAAGAAGATTTTTTAAGTTTTTACTATACACATATAGTTAATAAATGACACCCCTGGGGCGGGGCCAGTTTTGACTCCAGGGCTTTTATTTGAACAAACTTTGTAGACACTTACTAGAAAATGTTTCATGCTTAATATCTAAACTCTAGCTATTTGGGTTTTTTCAAAGAAGATTTTTAAGTTTTTGCAATACACATATAAGGAAAATCAATGACCCCCAGGACGGGGCCAATTTTGACCCCAGGGCTCTTATTTGAACATACTTGGTAGACACCCATTAGAACATGTTTCATGCTAAATATCTTAGCTCTAGCTCTTTGAGTTCTTTAAAAGAAGATTTTTTAAGTTTTTACTATATGCATATAAGGAAAATCAATGACCCCCTGGGGCGGGGCCAATTTTGACCCCGGGGCTTTCATTTGAACAAACTTGGTAGACACTCATTAGAGGATGTTTCATGCTAAATATCTTAGCTCTAGCTCTTTGGGTTCTTTTAAAGAAGATTTTTTATGTTTTTACTATATGCATATAGGGAAAATCAATGACCCCCTGGGGCGGGGCCAATTTTGACCCCGGGGCTTTTATTTGAACAAACTTGGTAGACACTCACTAGAAGATGTTTCATGCAAAATATCTAAGCTCTAGCACATTGGGTTTCTTAAAGAAGATTTTTTAAGTTTTTACTATACACATATAGTTAATAAATGACACCCCTGGGGCGGGGCCAGTTTTGACCCCAGGGCTTTTATTTGAACAAACTTTGTAGACACTTATTAGAAGATGTTTCATGATTAATATTCAAACTCTAGCTATTTGGGTTTTTTCAAAGAAGATTTTTAAGTTTTTGCTATACACATATTAGGAAAATCAATGACCCCCGGGGAGGGGCCAATTTTGACCCCAGGGCTTTTATTTGAACAAACTTGGTAGACACCCATTAGAGCATGTTTCATGCTTAATATCTTAGCTCTAACTCTTTGAGTTCTTTAAAAGAAGATTTTTTAAGTTTTTACTATATGCATATAGGGAAAATCAATGACCCCCTGGGGCGGGGCCAATTTTGACCCCAGGGCTTTTATTTGAACAAACTTGGTAGACACTCATTAGAAGATGTTTCATGCTAAATATCTTAGCTCTAGCTCTTTGGGTTCTTTAAAAGAAGATTTTTTAAGTTTTTACTATATGCATATAGGGAAAATCAATGACCCCCTGGGGCGGGGTCAATTTTGACCCCAGGGCTTTTATTTGAACAAACTTGGTAGACACTCACTAGAAGATGTTTCATGCCAAATATCTAAGCTCTAGCTCTTACAGTTTTTTAAAAGAAGATATTTAAAGTTTTTTCTTTCGGTTGCCATGGCAACCAGAGTTCTGCATGGAATTAAATTCTTTGAACAATTTTTAAAGTTGACCACCAAAGGAACATTCCTGTGAAGTTTGGATGAAATTGGCTTAGTGGTTTATGAGGAGATGTCATTTAAAGTAAAAGTTTACGGACGGACGGACGCCGGACGGACGCCGGACGAAAAGCGATCACAAAAGCTCACCCTGTCACTTTGTGACAGGTGAGCTAAAAAAGAATTTAAATGTGACAATCATATTTTAAAAGAAAATTCTGCATTTTTCAAGTGTCTACAAGATTAGAGGCAACAAAAAATTCTCTTTACTTCCACAGATAAGCAATGAAGTCAGTTGATTACATATAAAAGATATTAATAAGTTAAACAGAACATAGTGTTTTATCTACTTTGTGACATAACAAAATTTACAACATACTTTGGCACTGCATTCAGAGCAACAATTATATACAGATTTTGAATGTTTGTGTATAAAAATATATCTAGCACTCAATAAGTATTTGAGACAAATGATTAAACTGTACCCATTAGCGTGAGACCATCTCCTCTTATTTATCTGTATCAGCCATCCCACTGTTTATATGAGCGGCATCACAACAAAACCAACATAGTGCGTTTGCGACCAGCATGGATCCAGACCAGCCTGCGCATCCGCGCAGTCTGATCAGTATCAATGCTGTTCACTTACCAACTCTATTTCAAGTAGAGAAACTGATAGCTAACAGCATGAATCCTGATCAGACTGCACGGATGCGCAGGCTGGTCTGGATCCATGCTGGTCGCCAACACACTATGTTGGTTTTGTCGTGACGCAGCTCATATACTTTTCTTTTTTATAAACAATCCCTTCTGATTTATATACTCCCCATTAGAATAAGTATATACCTGGGAGAAAAGGACAAAACAAAGTCAGATGAGAAGAGCTAAAAAAACAAACAAAAAAAAACAACAAAAAAACTTAAATTTAAAAAACAACTTTTTAACACTATCTTATCTTTCTGTCATTTTAATTTTGAAAACTATTCCAACTGTTTAGATAATTGAGCAGCCAACAGTTTCAATTTATTCTCAATTCCTGACAATATATGTTAAACATATTTACATATAGTGCTTCTAAATGCAGTAAAATATTGTCAAAATATGTATGAAAATTTAAACCAACTTTCTTTAATTACATGCTTTATAATGTAACTAATGAATTCTAGCAATTAAGGAAAAATACAATGAAAAATATTTTTTCATATCTCACTGCAAAACAATCAAATATATAATCAATTTGCAAGATATAACAGATAAAAATATATTTCATGTGTACACATAACCTTTTCAGTGAAAAAGAAATTTCATTTCATATTCACATTAAGTTAGCAAAAGTCTGAACTCATATTTATAAAACAGCAAACAATTAAAACTCTTTTTAACTAAAGAAAAACAGCAAAAAACATCATAATTCATATGAAATACGCCCCCTCCCCCAAAAAACACATATGAATTAAAAAACACCAAAAATATGCCTGACATATCCATTTATTAGACATAAATTTATAGATATTCTCTGAATGCAGTTTTTCAATAAAATTACCACATTGTCTATACCTCTTGAACTTTTGTCATTTGTGTTGTATGGAAAACCAATAAAATAGATGGTCCAGGTTATACTTTCTTTGGAATCTTTCAAATATTTCATTATATATTTTTTTCATAATGTAGGGGGGGGGGATAAAGAAAAGAGTCTGCTGATTTTTAAGTGAGTAACCAATACTGGGTTTCTTTCTTTCTGAGAAAAAAAATAACTGGGTTTCTTTCTTTCTTGAGAAAAAATTTCTGGTAAATCAAAACTGGTTATTTGAGCAGTCAAAAATGAAGGCAGATATAATAAAACCCTGTACTTCAACTTTCAGATATAATTGGAGAGGGTTTCACTTTACAAAAAACAATACTCTTTTTTCCCATGACACATTCAAAGTATTGGTTACTCTCTTAATTGAATGTTCTCTTTATTTTAACTCATTTAAGATAATGAAACAATAAGAGGGCCATGATGGCCCTGAAGTCGCTCACCTGTATATAGGCCCCCAGAGTGGGGCCAGTTTAAACCCAAGGGCTTTTATTTTAACAAACTTGGTAAACACCCATTACAAGATGTTTCATGCTAAACATCTAAGGTCTAGCTCGTTGAGTTTTTAAAAAAAAAAGATTTTTTAAGTTATAACTATACACATATAGTTCAAAGCAATGACATCCCTAGGGCGGGGCCAGTTTTGCCCCCAGAACTTTTTTTTTTTAAACAAACTTTGAAGACACTCACTAGAAGATGTTTCATGCTTAATATCAAAACTCTAGCTATTTGGTTTTTTTCAAAGAAGATTTTTAAGATTTTGCTATACACATATAAGGAAAATCAATGTCCCCCTGGGCAGGGCCAATTTTGACCCCAGGGCTTTTATTTGAACAAACTTGGTAGACACCCATTAGAAGATGTTTCGTTTCTAAATATCTTAGCTCTAGCTCTTTGGGTTTCTTAAAAGAAGATTTTTTAAGTTTTTTTACTATATGCATATAGGAAATAACAATGACCCCGGGGCGAGGCCAATTGTGACCCCCATGGCTTTTATTTGAACAAACTTGATAGACACTTACTAGAAGATGTTTCATGCCAAATATCTAAGCTCTACCTCTTTGGATTTTTTAAAAGAAGATATTTTAAGTCTTTTCTATCGGTTGCCATGGCAACAGAATTCTGCATGGAATAAAATTCTTTGAACAATTTTTAAAGGTGACCACCAAAGGAACATTCCTGTGAAGTTTGGATGAAATTGGCTCAGCGGTTTATGAGGAGATGTCATTTAAAGTAAAAGTTTACGGACGACGGACGGACGACGGATGAAAGCGATCACAAAAGCTCACCCTGTCACTTTGTGACAGTTGAGCTAAAAAATATTAAGAAAACATAACCTGGATCATCTTATTAGTGTTCCACCACAGTTCACAAAATATTCACATGGCATCGGCACCATAAATACAGTGAACAGTTCCATTATAAAAAGTTCATCAATATGATGAAATCTATTTAACAAATATCATACATCTTACATATATGAGCTGCGTCACGACAAAACCAACATAGTGCGTTTGCGACCAGCATGGATCCAGACCAGCCTGCGCATCCGCGCAGTCTGATCAGGATCCATGCTGTTCGCTATCAGTTTCTCTACTTGTTATAGGGTTTGTAAGCGAACAGCATGGATCCTGATCAGACTGCGCGGATGCGCAGGCTGGTCTGGATCCATGCTGGTCGCAAACGCATTACGTTGATTTTGTCATGGCGCGGCTCAGTCTGATCAGGATCCATGCTGTTCGCTTACCAACCCTTTTACAAGTAGAGAAACTAATAGCGAACAGCATGGATCCTGATCAGACTGCGCGGATGCGCAGGCTGGTCTGGATCCATGCTGGTCTCAAACGCACTATGTTGGTTTTGTCGTGACGCGGCTCATATATTCAAATCTTTAAAAATATGTATCTTATACAAGAATTGCCATTCTGTTTTACTCACAATATAATCAAGAAAAGCTTAGTCATAAAATTAATCATGAACTCTTGCAGGGACTCCGTCTAAGTTTGCAATTCTTGTAAACAATTTTATTACAACTTTGCTTAAATGCAATATACAATATATAAGAATGGAAACATTAAGCCAAAAAAACTGTATATAAAAAAAATATCTTCAGATGATCAAAATTTTAGTAATTTGATGAAATTATATATGTTCAAATTGTATATTTAAGATATCTATGAATATCTAAACATTATATTTAACTACATGTGTATATTTTACATACGTATCTAAGACAGTATGTACCATTTCAACATGTTCGAAGGTAGGGAAAATAAACAGCCAAACAATTAACAAGGAAATTCAAAATCATTGTTAAATGTTTAATGACAGAGCTATTTGACTATTGACACAAACTTACGTGTTTAAGTCTGGTACAATAGAAACTGGAAGGGCAATAAACATAATATGGATATATAATAACTATTATACTATTAACCTAAACAAGAACACATCAAAGTTACTCTGAACTAAATAAAGCAACACTAATAATCCTTACGCTGTTTCCAGGCAACATATTTTGATTAGTTCTCCAAACAAACTTCTATGTATTAACCATGTTAAAGCTTTATCTGACCAAAACAAACCAATTGAAATTTGATGAAAAGATTCAGAATTATCTACAGATATATTACAGTTTAATATGACCCTCTTTATGTTTTACACATCTTACAGATCAAACCTGTCTATAAAGCCTATAAAGTCTATACCATTCGTTAGAAAGCCATGTAAGGAATCTTTGTTGACATAAGACCTTATTTTAAAATCAAAATGTGATACAAATCCTGAAATGGACAATAGAATGATGGCAATGATGTTCACAGAATGAATGTCTATGTTCACAAAAAATCTATGTTAACAAATGTTCTGTGTTCACAGATGATCTATGTCCACAAATAGTAAATGTTTGCAGATGACCTATGTTCATAGATAATCTATTTTTATAAATAGTCTATGTTCACAAATGGTATATGTTCACAGATGATCTATGTTCACAGATGGTCCTTGTTCACAGATAATATATGTTCACAAATGGTATATGTTCACAGATGCTCTATGTTCACAATGGTTTATGTTCACATATGATCTATGTTCACAAATGGCTTATGATCACAGATGATCTATGTTCACATAGGATCTATGTTCACAGATGATCTCTGTTCATAAATAGTATATGTTCACAAATGGCTTATTATCGCAGATGATCTATGTTCACATAGGATCTATGTTCACAGATGATCTCTGCTCATAAATAGTATATGTTCACAAATGGTTTATGGTCACAGAAAGATTATCTATGTTCACAGTTGAACTTGACTTAATAAATATATATATTTCCATGGATAATTCAGAATCTGATCATCTTAAAGCCCTGGTATCAAGTGACTAGAGCTACACATGAGCAATATAAAACCATGTACAATATGACAAGTTTTAACAGTAATACATAACTGATACATTTCTACTATCACAGCCACCACATCTTGACTGTTTCTACATATAAAGTCTTGCCCCAAGAAACATTATATCAGCCTTTTTTAGTCTATGTTTTTTTATGCAAAAACAAGGATATTGTATACATGTATTTCATAATACAAAAAAAATACAAAATCTAAAATGATATGCAGCAAAGACATTGTCTAAAAATTTAAAGTTGTGATAAAAATACATTACATGAAATGATTTCACAGGGATAACAAGTTCAAGATACTTTGTTACCTCAGCATTGATATAAACAGCCCTATGCTTGTTACATGGAATCAGACAAGCTTGCATATCCATGTTGTCTGTACAGACTATAATTAACTAGTTGAATACTGAAATCTCTTTAACTACTTATGCACTGTTTCAAGTTCAAAGAAGGGTAATTTAGTCTTTTTTTCATTTCAGCAATGTAGGTCAACCTACAACCTGCTGAGGTTGTTACTGAATATTTATTAACCTATGATTGTGGATTCACGGTGTATCAATGGACAACATAATTTGAATCATTCCATTCCTATTTTTAATGAATTTCAAAACATTTATTCTTATAACAGTTAAACTGATTTATCTACACTGCCCAGGCTGTTACAAGTTTGAGACTGAGCTGATGTTTATATTTAAAATATTATCAAACATGTTTTTACATCCTAAGAAAACAATTTCATATGCTAACAAGACACAATATAGTTGTTTCAATATATGTTACTCAATGGACTGAAGTTTGTTTCCAGTGCATTAATTCTCAAAATAAAAATACCAATCATCATGTACAAACACAGATAAAACAAAACTTAGTGAAACCATTGAGAAAGTTGACTATCAAATAAACATTATACCATGATATTTTGTTTTACAACACTCTCATCTTAAAACAATACTCATGTCTGAAACAGTAAAGTATTTAATATAATTATAAGGCTAAAACAACTTTATGTTTTTGTGGCACAATGGGAACCTCAGCTGTTTTCACTTATCAGAATGTATATAAGTACATGTATTTGTAAATAAATGTCTGTCATATGTAACTTTCATCTACAACATGTAATACATAAGACTAGAGTGACTTAATACAGCAATCAGTTTACCTTAATACCACATTCATACATACATACACATGCTATAATCTACATGATGAATAATGCTTAATATGTAGTATTGGTAAACCATGTGACTGAAAATAATCTGTTACAAAGAAAATAATCACAGTTATGTCTAGACACAAATTTTACAAAAAGGAGAAGTTCAGTAACAGTGACAATTTGCCACTATATGTCTATTGTAATAATTCAATAATAAGTAATAATCAGTAATAAGTTTCAATGTAATCTAGAACAAACGTTGTCTGTAGGACAGTGTACCCAACTATTCCCAGTGCTTGATGCTAAAAAAAGAGCCTGGATAATGTAGAATTTTCTGAGTTTAAAAAGGATCATAATTCTGTAAAAAGCCAGTATCTGCAACATTACTTGCTTAAAAATATTTCACCAACTGAACTACTCTTCATTCCCTCCCCCACTTAAACCAGTCATAATAAAGCCCTCATCAAAAACATTCACAGCATAGATTTCTCAAACTGTTTCCTGTAAAATTTGCATATAGAACAGCCTTTTTTATTCCATGTTAACAAATTATTTTCAATGACAAGATTCTCATACTGTATATGACTATGTTATAACACATTTATTACATGACCTATAACCTGACAAGTCATTATCAACATTTATACCATGGTTAGCCATGCAATATAGTTCAACAATCACTCATTTATAATTCCATATTTAATATAACAGCTTAAAATCATTCCCAATATAAATAACATATAAAAATGTATATTCAATCATACATTGACTTTTTTTCCAAAAATTTATGACATATACAATATATCATTTATTATTACTATGTGATGATGATATACTCTAAATATTTACACAATAAAATACCATGGTAAATTGGCACTAAATGACAATTATGTTTTATGTGCCATTAACCAACATGAGATAATGTACAATTTTTTATATATTTTTTTGTACCAATTATTGCCATAATGCAAGATTACTGTAAATGCATCCTATTTGACCCTTTTCAGCACTAATGGTCAAAATAATTGACCTTTTTCATCAGATAATAGCCAAGTCAGCAAAATCATCTATGCAATCTGACCCTCTTGAATGTGCTGACCAGCTTTAGTATTAAAATTAAATACTGGAATTACTAAAAATTCTACTTCAAAGAAGAATGAGGTACATTACAAAAATTTAGCAATAACAGTTCAGTGCAGTTCTAACAGTTTTGTATTGTTACATCAATTGGGGAAAAATTACATCTGTAATTGAGCCAATTAGCATTATAATAAATGATTTAGCCAATAAACATTACATATTAGAAGTTATTAATTTTCCAAAGATTTTCTTTGAGGTTGGGTGGGGTGAGCAGTTGGAGCAATTGTGGCATCAAATTGGGGTGGTTGAACTTCAAAGTTCATATGTTGCACTGTTAACTACTCAAACAAAGTTTCAGAACAAATTACAACAATCCAGTAAGTCTTCATATTTACACTTTACTGTTTAATATTATGAGGTAACCAATAATTTACTGGCTGAGAGAAAACCCTACACACCTTAACAAACTTAACTGGCACTTGAAAAAAAAATTTAATAATATTCAAAGTACATGAGGCTTTGTGATATGAAATAAAATAAAGTATGCCAATAAATCACTTGTAATAACATATTTGTTTTCATTTTATTCTGAGTAGAAGCTAGGCTGTATTTTCTAAGTGCTTATCTATTTCAAATAATGGTGTTTTCATAAGATACTACCATAAGTACATGTATCTTGATTTTGAAACTCTAAATCAGACATTATCTCTAACTGAATTAGATAAAGTAGGAAACATGATAAAAAGTTTATATACATGTGCTCGTTAAAATAATTATGTCTAGTTGAATTTATTTACTAATAAAGTAGTAAAGGTAAGAAATTTCAAACCTTTCTAAAACAATTGACAACATGTTTATCTATTTATGTTTTCAACTTACATGTTGAGCATTATTAGTTTATTCTAAAAGATAATATTCTGGACCAACATTAGCTACAGAGTGAAAATAAAGTTTATTTTCAAATTTAAAAATTTCTGCAGAGAATTAAACCGTGCAATTTTTTTAGAAATTATAAGGAAATTGTCACAAGCAATGTATCTTTATCTAAACAATATCACAGCTTGTCAAAATCACACATAAATATTCATTTCATATTTACCCTTTTAATTATACCATACTGGACATAAAATTATCAAGATTGTCTACATACATGTATGTAATTATCCCAATACAAGATTTCTGTATCTGCCTTTTTCAATTTTACACAGTTACAGCTATAATCTGTTGCAATGATGATGATTTTATTTTTCCAATCAATCATAGGAGGACATTTAGGATTATCCCCCATCCTTTAAATCTGAATACATGTGAACACATATCTGAAACACGGCATCTCCACAACAGAACACATTACATGTATCATTCTGGCTTTTCCTCCCATTTCTTTTTTAGAAAATTCTGATAAACAGGCTTATTCCAAAAAGCAAAAATTTCAAATTTTTCACAAAACAAAATCTAAAAATTCTTATTGACTAAAAAAAACCATGATTTGACAGTTGGCACAAATTTTTTTTTTTCCAAATTGACATAATTTCATGACTGAAAAAAATCAAAATGGGTGGACCCCGACTTCATAAACATGAGAAAAAACATTTTTTTTGTCATTTTACAGCATTCAAATTACATGCTCTCATGATTTGTGATTGATGATATAATATTATAAGAACAGAAATTGGGTTCCTTGTCCACACATGCACTACAATCTATTACGGAACACCTTTGGCGTTCAATTCAATGTTCAGCATATACCATCATTTCTAACTGAATTTTTTTTTGTATTTAAACCATGATCTGACAACTATTAAAACCATAGTTAGAAAAAATACAGACCATTTATCCATGGTAAATATCGAGTTCTATATTTCTACGGAGTGCTATGTTTAAGCTGTTTTGTTTTCAACTGTGAAGAAAACAATCTACGTAAAATGCATGTAAGAAAATGTTTTATATTGTTATCAAGAATTATAAAACCTGAGAATCTGACTTATTACCAGTCTACTGGTGGGTGAATATTAAATGACACGATAGTCTCACTATTACAGATAAACAAAAACAAATGAAGTGACTAAAACTTTAAACTTAACAAAATTCATACTCCATCACAAAAGTCCATTTTACCATCATAAAATAAACCTTATCATGAATATTCACGTCCATTATGACTGATGTAATGTGTCGCAACAAGATTTTGTACAGCTTATCAACTGTAAAGAAGTAACTACATTAAATTGTGCAAAGAAAAATGCCTATTACTATAAGTTTGAAATTTCTAGATGATCACAATGCTGTGGGTGGGGTAAGAATGTCATCATCTGTCTTGTTTAGACTGTATTTTATGGGTTCCCGCCACAGGTAAAGGATGGGCTTCTGTATTAAATACCCATTTATCTAATGGTATCAAATCATCGTCCGAGAATATAAGATATAAATACTTTAATGTTTCAGCTAAAAAGAAACTTTGTTGAACATCGTCTTGTTGTGGATGTGACTGGTACACATCCCGTATACCTGAATAACCATTCTCTGTACGGCAATGTCTCTCCAGAGCCTGTAGAATAAAAAAAAGATAATATGTGAAATAATGGCTCACAGATAGATGTCCTAAAGTCTGCAGAATAAAAACAAGATATTCTTACATTGATGAATGCTGAAAGCTAGATGTCCCTTTGCATGGCCTTTTTATAAGAAAATATGGAAAATCTATTCATAATTTCAGTGATTTTGACTCAATTGACGTGAACATCATCAAAAAGAAGTGGTTCTATGGAAGGTTCCAACACACTTATTATATAATATATATAACATCAGTCAATTAATGTAGCTGCTTTTAGAAACAGTAAGTCAGTGTGACACACAAGACAAGTTAACATCCAAAAATAAGTTAGGGAAAACAAAAATAAAAGTTTAATGTAATATGCCATTATTACTTATAAGTATCATAAAAAATTTTATGGGCAATCAGAGATCTGCCAAGGACGCGATTTTGCACCATTGGCGCTAAAAAAATGAGAATGGCGCAGAAAAATTGGCAGCAAAGGGCGCATCTAAAATCTGTGCAAGACTTGTGAAAACAAAACTGTCCGCTGGGTTATTTAGTCATCCAGTCAAAACTGGTACCAACAGCAACATGTTACCCATTCCCCTGTAATTACGCATATTCTTGAGTTTATCCATTCCCCTATAGCTTTTGTTCACCTTATTTACTTACCGCATTTCTTCTCATAATCCCTTTCCCACACAGATACTCACTCATTTCTACTACCGTAAATTTAATCCAATAAAGCAAACAAACAAAAAAATTATACAACTACTTATATTTAAAATGATTATTGGTAGTTGCTATTTTTAGAAAAGCTGTAAGTTACAGTATAATCTGACAGGTGTACAACTTGATTTCCCCTAAGGTCACTCAAGTTCACGCAAGCTTTGGCTAATGAAGTGTAAAAAAATATGTCTTTTTCGTCATCAGAATATTTGACAGGGTGATTAACCAATCTGGGAAACATTGTGCATGACTTTTTTCATGATCAAAAAGTCTGTCGGCAAGTGTCTTTGATGTATGCTTTCTACACAGAGGCATACAAGAAGTAATACAAGAGCTGTCGGTAGGACAGCACGCTCGACTATTCTAAGTGCTTGATAGTAAAAGAGCCTTGATAATGTTAAATTTTTTTAAGTTCACAAAAGGGCTAATTTTTTTTTTATAAATTCATGTTATAGGCCTTAGAGAGAGTCTAATTATACAGTATTGGCTTGACTATTCTAAGGGTAATGTCACAAGGGTGTTTTATTGAGTATAATAATACTAATTACCTATGAATACATAAATTTGACAGAAAAGGTACAAAGGCTTCTTATTTAGATGTTTTATCAAGTAAATCACTGCTTTATTATTATGAATGCATAAATTGTCCCAAAAAAGGCACAAACCCTTCAGTAGTTATTGAGATAACAGCTTACAAGCAAAACTTTACCATGAATTTCTAAGTTGAAAAAGGGGAGAAAAATCAGCCTAAAAGCAAGATAGAATCATAGATCTTTGTCAGTGACCTACAATTATGACCCTAAATGCATATGTGAAGTTTTAAATAAATATCTTTAGTAGTTATTAAGATATGTAAAACTTGCATGCAAACATTAACCAAGAGACTAAGTAGAATAGGGGATATGAATCAGCCTTAATGCAAGATAGAGTTATGGAACTTGGTCAGTGACATACAATTATGACCCTCCAATTATGACCCTAAGTGCATGTGTAAAGTTTGAAGTAAATATCTTTGAAGACCTTTAACCAAAATTTCTAAGTTTCAAAGGGGCAATTAATTCTGCAAATATTGCACGCAGAGTTATGCAATTTTGCAAACTGATGTACATTGTTACTATAAAAAAGTATTTTAAATTTCAATTGAATATCTCAAGCAATAATTGAGATATTTGACTTTACAAAAAACTTTAACCAAAATTTCTAAGTTAAAAAGGGGCATAATTCTGTCAATATTGTAGGCAGAGTTATCCAACTTGTCAATCTGTTGTACCTTGTTACTATAAATAAGTATTGTAAGTTTCAATTGAATATCTCAAGTAACAATTGAGATATTTGACTTAACAAAAAACTTTAACCAAAATTTTTAAGTTAAAAAGGGGCATAATTCAGTCAATATTGTAGGCAGAGTTATCCAACTTGTCAATATGTTGTACCTTGTTACTATAAATAAGTATTGTAAGTTTCAATTGAATATCTCAAGTAATAATTGAGATATTTGACTTAACAAAAAACTTTAACCAAAATTTTTAAGTTAAAAAGGGGCATAATTCAGTCAATATTGTAGGCAGAGTTATCCAACTTGTCAATATGTTGTACCTTGTTACTATAAATAAGTATTGTAAGTTTCAATTGAATATCTCAAGTAATAATTGAGATATTTGACTTTACAAAAAACTTTAACCAACGCAGACGCGGACGCTGACGCCGACACCGACGCCGACGCCGGGGCGACTACAATAGCTCTCATATTCTTCGAATAGTCGAGCTAAAAATCCGTCAATATACATTGTGACAGGGACATTTGGTGCAAAGTAGGAACAATTAAATGGATAATGCACAGTATTAGGCATTAGAAATTATGTGGATAAATTATGCAAATCAGATTTTTGAGCAGCCATTTGAAAAAATGTTTTGCCTGCAATTAATATTAGAAAGTTACTGTCTAGGCATTTTTTTTAATTATTGGTTATCTTCTCTGTTAAATACTGAATCATAAGTGAACCACTTGTCATAAAATATGATTTAAGTTCCATAACAAAGGAAATTCAATTATCTACAAACTTTTTAACAGTCATTTAGGTCAATGTTTACTTCTTTTCCCAAGGCCCATACTTTGGTGAAAATGGCCCATCATTTTCAGACCAAGTGGGCCCAGGGCCCAGTATTTTCAAATTCTTGGCAAATCTCTGGCAATAATTTACATACAAAAAATTCTATATACAATTCTGTATTTGGAATTTCTTTACATACAAACCCATGGACAAGGTCAATACTCTAATCCTCTGACTTTTTTGTCGAGGGATAACAACATTTATAGCTTCATTGGTAATTCTTCCACAAATATTAAAGTTAACATATATTAATAGAACAAACAGTATAACATCAAAAGGAAATTATACAACAGTAAAATGCTAGCATCAATACTGAAATATTGAGTAATTTTAAAGTAATGTATACCTCTTCTATTAAAGTTAAGTTTTAGGTAATTGAGTAATATTACATTGAAACAATGAAACTTCAATAATATGACACTCTCACCTGAACTGCCTCCCACGCCCAGTCTCTGTATTTCTGTTCTTTGGTTAGTCTCCACATGTAGAAGTGTGTCTCTAATACTTCTGGTCGTAAAATGTAATATTTCTCATTCTGCCTCACAGCCTTTGCCTCTGTATTACCATCAAATCTAAATGCTTCTGGTCCCAACTTGGTCTCTATATGTACATAAAGTAATAATTATACAGATGGACTTGAAAAATAACCCTTTACTATTGGGGAGTATCTATGATGAGAGAAAACACAAACACTTGCATCCTAGCAACATTAACTTTTAACTTTTTCTTAATTTACTAAGAAAATTAATGAAAGTGGAACAAACATTCAATACAGGATAAGTTTGAAAGAAAGACACAGGCAAAATTTTCATTTCTTAATTTTGAATTTTTCATTCCTTATTCTGTAAATGCCCTCAAAATGAAAATATTAGACAGTCAAAGGGAACAAAACTTTTCTCCATATAAAGAATAAAATGGTGGTTTCCTAACTTGACCCGCAGTCAGGTTAGGCGCTAGCAGTTCACAATAGTTGTCAAAGTAAACTCTGGAAACGTTAAAGAACATGGCAAATGAATGACTTAGGCTTGTTTCAATCATACAATATCCACAATATCTGTTATTGTAACTTCAAGGGTTTGTTCAAGTCACCAGACTTGTTTTAAAACTATTTGGTGATTCTATTGGCGTCTGAATTTTGTTCAACATATATAGATATATTTATGCTTCAAACCCAAAATATATAGAATTTAAACAGAAATTCATGCTGAAACTTCAAGAAAACTCATTTTAGCGTGGTTTGAGTACATAGGATCATTTTAATATTTTTGTCATTATTTTGCCTGAATATCCCTTTAAGGTTTCATTTAATGATGACAACCGAAGTTTCGACTCGAGTCTTCATCTGGGTTATAAAATATCAGAGTATAAAGAAATCATTGTCTTAACTTATAAAAAAACGGGTCTACTTTACGGCACATGATTTGTTCTAAAAATAGATTTTACTTTTTCTTATTTTGTGTAATGGACTTATCCTGCTTTGAAAATGGACAATTCCTTTGTAAGTTTTAGGGGTTTAGGTACAGAGATATTGAAATTGAGCAGGCAATAGTACAGGGTAGTGCAGACTACATAAAAGAGTAGGCTGGCCTGGTTCTATACTGCTGTGGCATGTCTATCCTTAGTACTACTAAACTTCAAAGGGTTAAAATAAATCCGAGAGATTGTTTAAAAGTAAAAAGTTACTTAACAGAACATATAACATATACCTGTGTTATTTACTGTTTATTTTAGTCTGATATTTATTGATTTTTAGACAGCGTGCTTAATAAGCTAATTCCATAAAATTTTATGTACATAAATAGCTATTCTTAAAGGCACTCTGCTGAGGTTTTTTGACGGGATCATTGCATAACTTGTGTGCAAACTTTCAGATCATGCACTCATTTTTTTCGAGAATAATTATTTAAATTGTAAGAAATGATCCAAAATTGAAAATTGATGCAACGCTTTTCACTCAGCATTGCAACGCTTTTCACTCAAATCAGGCTATGAAATAATGCAAAAATACAATTTCAAATTTATAATGAGAATATTTCTTAATCTAAATAATTTTTTTCATATCTGTCTGTTTTAATTTAAACATCTGTATGTTGATTATATAGAAATAAAATGCAAACCTGATCTGTCATAAGATTCATGACAAGTATGGGCGATATCAGCCCCTAGTTTTTTATATTTCTCTGGGTCTGGTGATCCTTCGGCCCCTAGTGCAAACATACCCCCTGTAATATAAATAATAAATCATGTTAAAACTCATTATAACATTACCAATTCATGATTGTTATTATTTATACTGTCAGTCATAAGTGAACTCTTCCTGGAACACTCAAAAGTAAATTGTTTATCTTGCATTTAAAAAACAGGAATAACTCATTTTTTTAACATAAAGATAACTTTAACCTTATTAGGATGCATTACAAATTTTTCAATTCAGATATGATGAATTAAATGTACATCTGATGAATTAAATGTACATGAACATACCATCCAATAAAAACTTTTATCAATACGAGAGGTTACAGCTTTTTTTTTTAAACTTTGATGATTTATGAAATCATGGAATACAGATCAATAGAGTTGAGTCTGCCACTAGTGGTGAATTTCTTTACTCTAAAGATATGTTGATATTAAGCATAAGATGTACGATATCAAATATCATAAGTGTGCCTTCCTATTCAATGTGTATCAATATATCAGAGAACAAAAACAAACTTGGCTACTTATCCAATGTTATAAAGAAATCCTTCAAGCTCAAACAGAGATCTCAGGTATTTGATTGATTTGATGGTTAGAAACTGTCACAGAATGTACTCTGCCCAATGAAAATCCTGACTCACAAAAAAGTTTCATAACCACATGGCCTGGTTAGACTGTATGGAGAGTTACAGGCTCAGCTGGCTTTACACTAGTGGCATAAGAGCTCAGAGAGTTAATAAACATCGTTTTCATTGAAATTTCAACAACTTAAACAACTGTCTCATGTCCTATATGATATACATACCACAGAAACATCCTAGATGGTCCATCTTGTTTTCTATTCTACCAGACTTATATTCTGCAACATATTTTAGTCCACCTGGGGAAACCTTTATCAAATTTTCTTCAATAGCCTGTAAAAAATATTTTTCACAAAACTTTCTTAAAACACATAATTATACATGTTATTCTACAAGCATTTCTGACATGATTTGCAATATTTCTAATTCATCAATGTATAAAATATATTTGTCTTAACATATCCTTAAATGTGTCTTCATTGTAGTACAATGTTGGCAAAATTATTTCATTTATTTTAACTTCATAATAATTCATTTATTACTACATAATTTAGTGTGTTAATAATACAGTAATTGGACCCCACTAGAAATAAGCTTTTAGCTTAATGGGTAATTCTAGGATAAAATATTACTAATTAATTTTATAATTATTTTGTTGCATTTTTTGTGTGTTTTATATGCATTTTGATATATATGACAATATAGTATGTGTTTATGTATATTTCCATAGATAAAATGATACAATATAAGTTATAAAGATTTTTACAAGTTTATGAATGCTAGTAAGCTTACATACATGTATAGTGAACAACGGTTTATAGCAAATTAATAATCTAATCTAACAAGTGATATTTTAAGGACAAAAACCATTTTTGATTCATTATTATGAGGATGCTATGCAGCCATTTTATTGTTTATTGTTCAGTGTTGCACAATAAACCTAACCAAAAATGGAAATAGTCAATAATGTTAAATTAAATGGCAACAGCCACAGTTCATTGCTATTTACTAAGTATAAACAGACAGCAATATAAAAGTTTTCTATATTCCACAACTGAGTGTACAATACACCGCTGATAACAGTTGTAATTATCTGGTTAATGAAACATTCTATAAATGAGGTTACCATACAAATTAACACAACCATAACAAATGTCTCTCACATAACCAAAATACAATAGAAATAGCTACCATTACGTTTATTCAGTCAGAAAAATAATGAAAAGTCTATGATATTGTAGACATTTACTGAAGAAGCATAAATGCATGGTTATTAACAATTCAGATTTGTTTGGTGACAGCTTTTGTGTTGCATGTAATAGAATTCTAACATTTACTAGGAGAACAATCTTGTACATAAATGCAAATAAAAATGTCATCATTTCTTCAACATTTCCATCACAAATTTCTCAGAATTCTAGATCAGTATGAATATATAAGTGTTTTATGTATAAACATTAAACCATCTTGCGGCTGCAAAATCTACCTATGCAAACAGTGCAGACCAAGATTATGGTCTGCAATGTTTGCTACTCAGTCAGTATACATTTTGAAACCATCCCTATAAAGGGATGAATGGTTTAGTCCAAATTGAAAGATGTGCAAGTCCTTAACAATATTTAGCATTATGAGTGATAAAGAACATAAATCAGCAGCTAACAGAAGGGTCATATGACTAACAGATGATAGAAATTGTGTAGGTGTTATTTACATGAAAAAACAATGAACATTTATGTACAATGTCATCTATGTAAAAGTTAGTAGTACATGTATATGAATTTTTGATTGTGTGCAATGGGATTTCTGAATTTTGTATACTGAATTTTGTATACATGCATATTTTTTATTCATTTGGTTAACTTACTGTTGTTTGTTTGATTAGGTTTTACGTCACAGTGACACTTTATAGATCATATGGCGACGTTTCAGCTTTACTGGTGGGGGAAGACAACAGATGCCCTTCTGTGCATTATTTCAGGCACAAACAGGCCTCCGAGTAGAACCACCGACGTTCTGTAAGCTAGCTGGATAGGTTTCTGACATGAAAGAATCCAAAGTCCCTGTCGTGATTCGAAGCCACAGCAGTGAGGGGCAAGTAGTTTGAAGTCAACAACCCTAACCACTCGGCCACAGACACCCCAACTTATTGTTAAGTCAGAAGGCTAAAGAGAAAGTAAGTATAGCATTTTTTATGAGTAAACTATGTATGTATGTTACCTTCTTTTGTTAAAGATTTTATCATTATGTGTAAAAATTTAAATATACCTTGACAGCATCATCATACATCTTACGAGCTGTTGTATCAGTTTTACCTGACAATAACCACGCCTTGAGCAAATACTCGTAAAAACTGTCTCCTAATGCACCTATAGCAACATGGTCTGTAAATATAAAACAAAATGTTTGGTTGTACCATTAATTTCTTATGAATATATCTAATGAACAAACATTTACCACTTTCAGTGTTATCCGAACTAACACTTTAAGTATAATACATTATTTTCTTTAGGAAATTCGTAAAACAGATCAAATACAGTAATATGCTGACGAAGCAATTTTTTCAACATCTACGTAGACGACAACAGCTTAACTTTAATCATTCACGTGCAGACAGTCAGCTAGAGTAAGCCCTATAACTGTAGGACATGATGATAGGTGTACAAACTGAATTAATGTTATAGAACAAACAAGGCAGTAATAACAAGGCAGATGGTTTAAATTAAGTTGCATTGTCACTAATTTAGTTTTCTTAAAATATCGTATCATTAAATTTTTCCAAATCCTTTACTTTTAATCATATTCCAAATAACTAAAACAGACAATTGTTTAAATGCTTGTAAATGATAACTGGTCAAAAGAATAAACTGTATATACATAAGCATTGGCACCAGACATTTATTGTTTAGTTTGTGGCAGACAGAACTAGCCAATTTTAACAGGAGGTAGTTTGAGGAAATTGTTAAGACTAGAAGAATTTGCCAAATGAACATCATTATCTGAAATAAAATAACAATGAATAAAAATAATGGTAGTCAAGTCCTTACGTTGTCCCCATTTGCCAGTCCTTGGGTTGAGGTAATTTGGATATAACCCATTTGGTTTTTCTATTTCATTTAAGAAGTCTCTAATTTTGTAAACCTGAAAATACAAAATATATACATGTACAAGAAATAATACATTTAACCCTTTACCTATAGATACCAAACTTAGCATTTACCACCAGTATAGAGCCAGGTCAACATGTACTACCATACAGTCCGACAAGGCTCCACACTGTTGGCTGACACACTTGAATTTCTTATCTTGACATCCCCAAAATTGATAATGGACAGTCCAAAATATTAAAGGTGAGCAAAGGCATTTAAGAAATTCAGCAAGGTGATAAACAATCACACATATAGTTTAACGTATAGTGAATATCAAAAGACTGCCTGAATGATATACTTGTCCCAGAAGTAATCCAACATCTTTGCCTGATTTAAAGCAAAACATCTATTGATCAGAAATAAAACATATTATAATGTTCTACACAAGAAAGAAGTTGTTAATTTTGATCTTAATTGATTTCTTCTCCTGATTTTGCTGGGTTTCTTTGCATTATTTTTGAAAATACTATAATTATCATCACCTCAAATGACTAATATTTTTGTACATATTCTGCAATTTGTGTATGGGCTGGTGTCTTGATTGTATGGTAAACTTTGCCATTGAAGTTTTTGGATGTTGTTGTGTTGTTTTTGTTTTTAGAACGACATGATAATTTGTTTGATATGTTAACTCTCCAGCTATCTGTACCAGAAGACACAAGATGGTTTGTGTGCAGTATTTCAGACACTAGTGTGCATATAAGTAGAACCATCAACATGTAAGTAGCTAGCTCGGTAAGTCACATATCACTTGTGTTACACTCAGAAAACACCAACATCTCTACATTTTAATACCTTTAATGTAAAACTGATAACACTTCTCTCACCAAATCTACAGTCATATGTCAATCAAACTAAGATCTTTATTTTTTGTAAGGCTTCATAATATAAAGCAGAGTTTGGTTATCTTACCTTCTCGGCAAACACAGCATTTCCTGTAACATTAGAGAGATAGACAAATTCTAGATGCATGGAACCAAACTCTGACAGTATAGAAGCTCCTCCTGATGCCCAGCCCCAGTTTCTACTGCTACCTCTGTAATAATATAACAGTAAATTGGTATTTATGAATAATCGTTCTTCATTCTTCTGTTGTATGATTGATTTTATTAATTCTTGTTTGTTTTTATCGAGGCACATTAACAATGTAAACTATGAATTATATGTAGACTTGTTTTCTTTAGTTACAGGAGTATGAAATGGTTTTTGTGAAAAATCAGTGTGCCAAAATATTCTAATTTTCCATAAATGTGAATGCATGATTTCATAGATGTGATTGGTTTCCATACAAGTGAATGCATGATTTATATAAATGTGAATAATTTCAATAGATGTGATTGATTTCCACAGATGTGAATGAGTCACTTAAATAGATGTGAATGATTTCTTATAGATGTGATTGGTTTTCATAGATGTGAATGATTTTTATAGATGTGATTGGTTTCTATATATGTGAATGAGTTCCTTCTATAGATGTGAATGATTTCTTATAGATGTGATTCACAGGTTTCCATAGATGTGAATGATTTCTTATAGATGTGATTGGTTTCCATAGATGTGAATGATTATTTATTATGTTCAGTATTAAGAAAATCATGTAAATAATCATTTTCTTCACTTCATGTATAACAATTCTTGTTTTTGATTTCCTTATTTTCATGTGAATACAGTTACATGTAATTGTTTAATTTTCATATGAATTATTATTCTTGTTTCTAATTGTATTCTAAATGTGTCTATAAGTTTGTTTGTTTTTTTGTTTTTTTTAATTTTTACCATTGATTATAGAAATGTTTAATGACATTCCATTAATCAGCATTAATCAAAAACTTTAAATCAACAGTTTCAAGAGATAAACAGCAAAAGGTTAAATATTGATCAAATATCACAATTAATCAATTATAACCTATTTAATCTTGCATGGTAATTTGTAAGTGTTTATTGAACAGAGACAACTTTAAGATAGAATGGACTTTTGTTAACATATTTACTTTTAAAAGAACCCTATAACCATCCAGTGTCAGGAAAACACATGATATTTTTCCTTTTGGTTTTTGTCTTGAATTTAACTGTTTAAGATATAATATGCTCATCTTTGGATAAAATACTTCTAGTGTGGCTATTTATTAAAATCTAGGAAATTCTTACTGTCTTATATGAATAACAGAATGCACAAACTATTTTGGGGAAGATGCAATCCCTATAACTGGTCAATTTTTAAAACACTGAGTTTTTAAAAGATACTATCATAGTATTCATATGTTTTTTTACTACAGTAAACGGGTATTTTTAAAATGTAACATATATTTCTGGGGTTTCCCATAAAAAAATTTAAAAGACTTATAAAAAATTTTAAAAAAGACTTAAGTCATTTATAAATCATTTTTTTCCCAAATATCAATATCAATTTAAAAGCATAAATATCTTTAAAGGCACTAAAAAAGGGAAAAAATTTAAAAATGATAAAAAAATTATTTAGGTGTTTAAAAACCCTATATTGAAGGAACAGAAAAGTGATAATTTTTTTCCCAAACCATTTTAATTTTATAAAAGCCAAGCTGGGCCATTTTGACAAGGCTCAAATTTTCGCAACGGTTAAATAGTTAATTTTAAATTTTTGGTGTTTTGATTTTGGGAAATCCCTTCAGCTTTAAATGGACTGTTCAAAATTGAAAGCTGTGCAAATCCACTACACAAAGTCAGCAGGTTTTTCTTGACTATGTTTTATATATACTTTTCACATGCCCCATCAAATCATAGGATAAATCAAATAAAAAATAAATAAAAAAAAAGTATGAATAAACTTAGATGAAGCTTTATTGAAGAATACTCCAAACTTATATTCAAACCACTCTCAAGTACTCTTCCTGGAACTAACCAGTCATATGAGGAAACATGGTTGTGACCCTAATAGGGCTCAAACCCACAGTCACTGGCCAAAACAGTTAGCTACTTGGCCATCACTTCCCTACACATTCTTGAATACTTGCCTGAACAGGTTATGAGATATCAACTAAAACTGGGCAGGGGGACATATTGAAATACCTAAATATTTTAATATTATACCAGACAATAAAGATAAAACACCCATCACATTTATAGTTCAAAATCACTGAAATGTTTCCTTGGTGCATCACTAGGATACATTTACTAAATGAATTTTACTCCCAAATCATCTGTTCAATATTAATCTTATATAAAAAAGATTAAATTAAATGGCTTACGATCCCTGGGTGACAGACATGACAGGCAAACATTAAATGGCTTATGATTCCTTAATTTTCACAGATATTTTTTTGTTGGGCTTTAAGTAACACCAACACAGTCAGTGTTAAGGTCAATGGCAAATTTGATCATTTTTAAGTCTGATCTAGTGGTGTGCCACTTTTCACAAAATTGATTCAATATCAATCAATATATAATCATTGGCAGTTCTGTTATAGTTACTAATATAGTCTAATTCCTGAAGTGATAATTTCCCACCTGATGGTATATTTTAATAGCACTGACTTCACACCCATGAATATTGAAGCTTCATTTTAATTCATTACTGGGAAATTCTAATCAAGTGTTCTATACATTTGGTGATAAAAGAATGAAAGCAATTCTGCCTCGCACATCCTGTGCATTAATTCACAGAGGTGTAATTAAGTTTTGTTTATTAAAATTGTAAAATCATTAACTTTTCAAACAAGGTAAAAAAACAAATGCATCAGAAAATTGTATGAATGCAACCAAAAACTTGAATTTCATCAAAAGGGTTTCATGACAGCAATAAAAGCAAGATGAAAGTAAATGTTGCATATATCATATAATTGATCTAAATAACATTGTCAATATGTTAACACTGATTGTTATGATAAATAAACACTAGAACTCCCTGAGTCGGATGTGTCGCCTTGTGAACAATATAGTTTAGGAGAAATGGCCAGGACAAAAATGAAATATGAAAATTAACAAAGGGTAATAACTCAAAAAAAGTTTCTGTGCACTGCATTTCTTATCAATAAAATCTATCATCCTATGAATTAGTTTCAAGTCCATAGCTTTCATAATTTATGAGAAATGGCCTGGACAAAAAATAAAGTAAGAAAATTAATAAAGGGTAATAACTCAAAAATAAGAAGTGTAGAGTACCGGTTCTTGTACACTGCACTTTTTCTTAATGAGATCTATCATTCTATGAAGTTTAAAGACCATAGCTTTTATACTTTAGGAGAAATGGCCTGGACAAAAAAAAAGTATGAAAATTAACAAAGGGCAATAACTCAAAAAAATAAGAAATGCAGAGTACCAGTTCTTTGCACTGCACTTCTTCTTATGAGACCTATCATCATATGAAGTTTCATGTCCATAGCTTTTATACTTTAGGATAAATGGCCTGGACAAAAATAAAGTATGAAAATTAACAAAGGGCAATAACTCAAAAAATAAGAAATGCAGAGTACCGGTTCTTGTGCACTGCACTTCTTCTAAATGAGGTTTATCATCCTATAAAGTTTCAAGTCCATAGCTTTTATACATAAGGAGAAATGGCCCGGGCAAAAATAAAGTATGAAAATTAACAAAGGGCAATAACTCAAAAATTAAGAAGTGCAGAGTACAGTTAAGACTGTCTTAGCGACCCCCTGTATATAGTGACGTTCTGTCTTTAGTGACCATATTTAGGTGCGCCGAACAGTATTTACTATATAAATGGTCTGTATGTAGCGACTCCCTGTCTAGTCCGTACAACGACCATGAATTAGTCACCCGTTACGGTATTTGAGCCGTGAACAGCGACTTTTGCAAGGGGAGCAAGGCTTGAACTAGGTGACGACTTTGGCGAAGAAGTCGCCTTCGGATCAGCGACTTTGCCTAAAACAAACTTCAAAGAGATTTTGAAGTCGCCCGATTTTTATAATTTTCCGTCATACTTATTTACGCCGCTAGGTCTGCTAATAATTTGTTTACCTCTCAATTACAACCAATTACCGTTAATCCGCTAATTAAGAACGCGTGTCAACATCAACAAAGTTCAATACACGAAAAGATAAACAATGCCAAACGTCTTAAAGGTGTAGTTATGTTTGAAACCTCGATTGTTAATTTTTTTCGGAGCACTTATCTGTAGAAATTATGTGAAGATTTGTATCTAATGTTTTATTAATACATTGAACTCCGTAAAGTAAACAGGCTGATTATACAAAATTAAATGTCTCTACAGTAACATCTCATTAGTAAAATTGAAATTAAACATTTTTTTACAAACAGATTTATCAATATAAATTACATTTTAATGAATATGTAACTTTTAAATACTAATGTTATGGTGTAGTTTATATTCTTAACCAATTATACATGCAATTTTAATACTCTATTGTTTTTTATAAAAGATATTTGATATGTTTAATATCAATTATAAATATAATTAAACCCTTAGTATGGTACTATCCTGCTTTTCAACAAAATATTGGTATGATATGTTCATATATCCGAATTATGTAGAGTCTGTCCACAATGACTCCCTGTCTATAATGACCTTTTTTCTTTTCTCCCATCGAAGGTCACTGTAAACAGTCTTTACTGTATTGATTCTTATGCACTGCACTTCGGGTCATTATAAGAAGCATGCATACCAAGTTTGAAGTCAATCAGACTTATAATGACTTGACTTATGCTCCGGATCATTATTGCAAGTTAATCAAAATGAGCTAAATGGAACAGGTAGCCCTATAGTGGTGAAGTTTTCTGCCTATTAAGTCAGTGATTGTGGGTTTTCTGCCTACTTTAACTCAGGTCCAATTAATGGTTTTCTGCCTATTCACTCAGGGACTGATGGTTTTCTGCCTATATACTTAGAAATTGATGATTTCCTGCCTTTTGACTCAGGGATTGATGGTTTTCTGCCTATCCACTTGGGGATTGATGGTTTACTGCCCTTAACTCAGGATTTGTGGGTTTTCTGCCTATTAACTCTGAGATTGTGGGTTTTCTGCCTATTAACTCAGGGATTGTTGGTTTTCTGCCTATCAACTCAGGGATTGATGGCTCACTGCCCTTAACTTAGGGATTGTGGATTTTCTGTCTATTAACTCAGGGATTGTGGGTTTTCTGCCTATTAACTCAGGGATAGTGGGTTTTCTGCCTATTAACTCTGGGATTGTGGGTTTTCTGCCTATTAACTCGGGGATTGTTGGTTTTCTGCCTATTAACTCAGGGATTGATGGTTTACTGCCCTTAACTCAGGGATAGTGGGTTTTCTGCCTATTAACTCTGGGATTGGGGGTTTTCTGCCTATTAACTCAGGGATTGATGGTTTACTGCCCTTAGCTCAGGGATTGTGGGTTTTCTGTCTATTAACTCTGGGATTGTGGGTTTTCTGCCTATTAACTCAGGGATTGTGGGTTTTCTGCCTATTAACTCAGGGATTGATGGTTTACTGCCCTTAACTCAGGGATTGTGGGTTTTCTGCCTATTAACTCTGGGATTGTGGGTTTTCTGCCTATTAACTCGGGGATTGTTTGGTTTTCTGCCTATTAACTCAGGGATTGATGGTTTACTGCCCTTAACTCAGGGATTGTGGGTTTTTCTGCCTATTAACTCTGGGATTGTGGGTTTTCTGCCTATTAACTCAGGGATTGTTGGTTTTCTGCTTATCAACTCAGGGATTGATGGCTCACTGCCCTTAACTTAGGGATTATGGGTTTTCTGCCTATTAACTCAGGGATTATGGGTTTTCTGCCTATTAACTCAGGGATTCTGGGTTTTCTGCCTATTAACTCAGGGATTGTGGGTTTCACTGTGTTTCCTCATATGACAGCATTATTGGTTATCATAGTTTTAGGAAGAAGACTTGAGAGTCATTTGGATAACCTACATGTTTTCTTCACTATCAAATTAGCCACTAGTTTTCTATGCAATGGAAATACATTTACACAATTTATTTTCACAATTTTTCCTAAAAAGATAATGTTTAAACTTACATGAGCAACAGTGGCATCACTAATTGAAAGATCATTCAATGTATTTACGTAAAAATGTTCAATATAAAATACAGTGCTATAATGACATGTGTAATTGGATATAATTGTATTTAAAAACAAATATAAATTATAAACATGCAAGTGTTTTCAAATATATCACTGGCCCCCCTTGGTTCAAAAAAACTTGAATAACTGGGCACTGTTGGGGTTTCCAAAAATCAAAGTGGATAAAAAAAAATCTCCCATACCCTGCCTTAAAAACCCATACAATCAAGGGGGGGGGGCTAGGTAGTCATGTCGCATGTCCCCTTGGTATGTTTTTGGCATTGCGATAAAAATTAATTATTGATGTTTTTTTCCCCGAAAACCCTTTTTATAAAAAAACCTGAAAATAAAAAAGGAATAAAAACCCAATTTTTATTACATTTATCTATTTGCCACTTCTTTTCCAGATATTGTAATCAGAGTCAAAACTGCTGGTACTCACTAAACCAATCACAATAGTCGATATAAACATTGTGATATATTGATATTTTTGGCTTCTATAACACCATTTCTAATTTGGTATGGGTGTTTGCCTTTAATGTTGATTGAAACACTAAACTGTACTTTTTTTCTCTCTGTTGGAATTAATGTTGCACCAACACAGCTATAATATCATATGGCGACTTTTCAGCTTTACTGGTGGAGGAACACCTCCTAGTCAAAAAGGAAAAATGTAACTTTGATAATTTTGTCTGTATTGAACTTTTCATTTCATTGTTTAAATGTTTATAGATGTTAAAGAAGCATTGATTAGCAGTCTTTAAGACTGTCCCGAGATAACCATATACATAAAAGTCAAAATATCAATTTTCCATTACTGATTACTTTTCAATAGGAAACACAATAAGTGACTAAAACAAATCACTAAACAGCTTCTAATTTATTAATTAACTAAATGAATGTATCATAAATTTAAAATGAAAATAGAACTCTATCACAAATATTTACAGGAAGAATTCTTTCGATCTTAAACATTTCAATGAAAACATTTACCGATATCTGACTTTATTTACTTTCAAGGTATAAAGAATTTTTGTATGATGAATAATTAAAATATCAAGTGATTATTGAATTAAAATATCAATATTTATGCAGAAAAATTATCAATTTCCCGAACAAATTGTCAATTCAATGTGCACCTTGTCTTGGGATCACAAGCACCTGCTTCTTCCAATCTATATAAATTATGTTTCTTTCTTAGGAGCTTATATATTTTGAGCTTATATGCTTGTATAGTCCTTAAACAGGAAGTAGACTGACATAATTTATCCATTGTGACAATGACAATCAGTGCTGTAATTTACTCATGAAATCATACTTATTTCATGCATAAGTATGGGACGCCGTGACTGTCTTATGCTATCAATGTTTTTGCTATCTTCTGAAATGATGATATTATTTTGTCATTTAAGCATATAAACATGTGCAATTTACATCATATCTTGTCTAAAGACAATGCTGACTTGTTCAAACAGCATGTTAACTTGTCAAATAATCATTATGACATGTGCAGACAGGGAAACGGACAAAAGCCCTCCCCGACAAAAGCCCTCCCGTAAAAAAATGAAAAGGCAGACAAAAGCCCTCCCGTGAAAATGACAGGGCGGACAAAAGCCCTCCCGGTGAAAATATAGGTGGACAAAGGCCCTCCCGTGAAAATGACTGGGCGGACAAAAGCCCTCCGAGAAATTAACAAGGCGGACAAAAGCCCTCCAGTAACAAAAAAATATGTATGTTAAATACCTGTGTATTTTTAATGCACTCAACATATTAAATTGTTACATATATTTCTTGTTGTTTTCAATTGGCCTAAGTATGTGTATGAGCGGACAGAACCACCTTTTATTCTGAATATACCTTCCTGAAATGTTTAACGAGGTAACTCTTTACACGAATGTCGTTAAAAACAAAGTCACTTTTAAAAGTAATTGACTCATTACAAGGCACATTATAAATGTTTTTAACTTTAAGTTAGATAATTTTAACTTCTTTTCATCATTTATTACTCTATAAATCTTAACTTCACATATAGGAGTAATCCTTCCTATCTACATAAATAAATATGCACTTACAGATTTTAGCACTGATTATTCAGATGCCTCTCAGGAATGTGCTCAAGCTCATACAAACATGCTTATGCCAATGGAAAACAAAAATATTCATGATTACAATATTAATATGTTGAGTGCATTGAAAAGAAAATATAAACTATTCAACGTACATGTATATGTATTTGCTGCGGGAGGGCTTTTGTCCGCCTTATTGTTTTCTTGGGAGGGCTTTTGTCCGCCAAGTCATTCTTACGGGAGGGCTTTTGTGCGCCCTGTCATTTTCAAGGGAGGGCTTTTGTCCGCCTTGGCATTTTCACGGGAGGGCTTTTGTCCACCTTGTCACTTTTTGATGGAAGGGCTTTTGTCCGGGAGGGCTTTTGTCCTACACTCGTGCAGACAACATGTTAACTTGTCAAAGTATCATGATGACTTGTGCAAACGACATGTTAACTTGTCAAAATATCATAATGACTTATGCAAACGACATGTTAACTTGTCAATATTTCATGATGACATGTGCAAACAGCATGTTAACTTGTCGAATTATCGTGATGACATGCTCATAATACCTTAACAAGTTAACATGTGTTTTGCACAAGTCATTACGATTCTTTGACAAATTAACATGTTGTCTGCACAAGTCATCATGATACATTGACAAGTTAACATGGCATTTGCACAAGTCATCATGATACATTGACAAGTTAGAATGTAGTTTGCACGAGTCATCACGATACTTTGACAAGTTAACATGCTGTTTGCACATGTCATCATGAAATTTGGACAAGTTAACATGTTGCTTTCACAAGTCATCATGATACTAGGACAAGTTAGCATGTTGTTTGCACATGTTATCACGATGATCTGACAAGTTAACATACTGTTTGCACATGTCATCATGAAATTTTGACAAGTTAGCATGGCATTTGCACAAGTCATCATTATACTTGGACAAGTTTAACATGTCGTTTGCACAAGTCATCATGATACTTGGACAAGTTAACATGCTGTATGCACATGTCATAACGATAATTCGACAAGTTAACATGCTGTTTACACATGTCATCATTGAATTTTGACATGTTAGCATGGTATTTGCACAAGTCAGCATGATACTTTGACAAGTTAACAGTGCTTTTTGACATGTCAGCATGATACAAGATAACATGTCATTTGCACAAGTCATCACGATTCTTTGACAAGTTCACATGTTGTCTTCACAAGTCATCATGGTTATTTGACATGTTAACATGCTGTTTGCACAAGTCATCATTATACTTTGACAAGTTAACATGCTGTTTGCACATGTCATCACGATAGTTCGACAAGTTAACATGTCCTATTCACAAGTCATCATTATACTTTGACAAGTTAACATGGCGTTTGCACAAGTCATCATGACATTTTGACAAGTTAACATGCTGTTTGCACATGTCAGCACAATAATTTGACAAGTTCACATGACGTTTGCACAAGTCATCATTACATTTTGACAAGTTACCATGTCATTTGCACAAGTCATTATTATACTTTGACAAGTTAACATGTTGTTTGCACAAGTCATCACGATACTTTGACAAGATAGCATGTTGTCTGCACATGTCATCATAATAGTTTGACAAGTTAACATGCTGTCTGTACAAGTCAGCATGTTCATTTGACAAGACATGATGTAATTGCACATGATAACATGCTCAAACGACAAAATAATATCATCGTTTCACAAGATAACAAAAACATTGATTACATAAGACAGTCACGGCGTTCCATACATAAGTGTGTATCTTGTGTTAGATTAAAAAACAAGAGCTGTCGGTAGGACAGCATGCTCGACTATTCTTAGTGCTTGATAGTAAACAAGAGCTGTCAGAAGGACAGCGCGCTCGACTTTTTTAGTGCTTGCCTATAAAACAAAACTTTGACAGTTAAGGGCACACAAGACTTTAACTAGGAATTTCTAAGTACAAATCAAGAAACATTTTCACAGAGTTATCTTCTCTTGCTTACAGATAGGTCTCATGATGGCACATAAGAACTCCAACTTCCAAAGTAATATCTCAAATGGTTAAGTCAACAAGTGGACAAGAATGAAAATCTTAACTGAGTTTCTAAGTCAAAAAGGGCCATAATTCAAATAAAATCCTTAACAGAATTACCTTCTCCTGCCCATGTTTTGGGACCATGATGGTAAACAAGTATTCCAACTTTCAAATTAATATCTCAAACAGTTCAGTCAAAAAGTGGACTGGTACTAAAAACTTAACCAAGATTCTAAGTCGATAAAAGGCCTTAATTTTTAAAACAAATCCTTGACAGAGTTACCTTCTCTTGCGTACAGATGGGGGTAATGATGTGAAATAGCATTAAAAGTTTCAAAGCAATATCTCAAAGGGTTAAGGCAATAAGTGGATTTTACCCATATTCAATGTATTTTCTAAGTCAAAAAGGGGCATAATTCTGTCAAAAACCTTGACAGAGTTATGTCCTCTTGTCTGTTGATGAAGGTCGTGATGGTAAACAAGTATGGTCAGTTTCAAAGCAATACCTCCAATGGTTTTTGAAATAAAGTGAGGTGGTACAAAAAACTTAACCAAGCTCAATACACTTTCTAAGTCAAACAAGAGCTGTCCGTAAGACAGCGCGCTCGACTTTTTTATTGCTTGCCAATAAAAAAAGTTTTTGCAGTAAAAGGCAATACAAGAATCTCTGTATTTTTAAAGTGAACTAGTTGTTTGATACCCTTGAATATTACAGCAATGTTTATACTGACATAATTTATGGTAAAGTGAACAAGTGGATAGGAATGAATTTTTTTAGATTTTTTTAAGTTTTTTAGTGCTTGCCTATAATACAAAACATTGACAGTTAAGGGCCATAATTCAAATAAAATCTTTGACAGAATTACCTTCTCCTGGACATGTTTGGGAATCATGATTGTAAACAAGTATTCCAACTTTCAAATTAATATCTCAAACAGTTCAGTCAAAAAGTGGACTGGTACTAAAAACTTAACCAAGATTCTAAGTCGATAAAAGGCCTTAATTTTTAAAAACAAATCCTTGACAGAGTTACCTTCTCTTGCGTACAGATGGGGGTAATGATGTGAAATAGCATTAAAAGTTTCAAAGCAATATCTCAAAGGGTTAAGGCAATAAGTGGATTTTACCCATATTCAATGTATTTTCTAAGTCAAAAAGGGGCATAATTCTGTCAAAAAACCTTGACAGAGTTATGTCCTCTTGTCTGTTGATGAAGGTCGTGATGGTAAACAAGTATGGTCAGTTTCAAAGCAATACTCCAATGGTTTTGAAATAAAGTGAGGTGGTACAAAAAACTTAACCAAGCTCAATACACTTTCTAAGTCAAAAAAGGGCCATAATTCTGTCAAAAACCTTGACAGAGTTATGTACTCTTGTCTGTAGATGGAGGTTATGATGGTGAACAAGTATGGTAAGTTTCAAAGCCATACTTGTAATACTTCTGAAATAAAGTGGGGTGGTACGAAAAACTTAACCAAGGTGTGACGCCAACGCCGACGCTAACGCCGACGCCGACGCCGGGGCGAGTAGGATAGCTCCCCTTTTCATAGAAAAGTCGAGCTAAAAAGGGCCATAATTCTGTCAAAAACCTTGACAGAGTTATGTACTCTTGTCTGTAGATGGAGGTTATGATGGTGAACAAGTATGGTAAGTTTCAAAGCCATACTTGTAATACTTCTGAAATAAAGTGGGGTGGTACGAAAAACTTAACCAAGGTGTGACGCCAACGCTAACGCCGACGCCGACGCCGGGGCGAGTAGGATAGCTCCCCTTTTCATAGAAAAGTCGAGCTAAAAAAATGCCTGATACAGTTACCTCCTCCTGTTTACAGGTTGGGGTCATGATGGTGAACAAGTGTGCAAAGTTTCAAAGCCATTGTCAATGGACTTTGAAAATATTTGAACTATTACAAAAACTTTAACGTAAATTCTAAGTCGAAAAAGGGGCATAATTCTGTCAAAATGCTTGATAGAGTTACCTCCTCCTGTTTACAGGTTGGGGGTCATGATGTTGAACAAGTGTGCAAAGTTTCAAAGCCATATGTCAATGGACTTTGAAAAATATTTGAACTATTACAAAAACTTTAACGTAAATTCTAAGTCGAAAAGGGGCATAATTCTGTCAAAATGCTTAATAGAGTTACCTCCTGCTGTCTACAGGTTGGGGTCATGATGTTGAACAAGTGTGCAAAGTTTCAAAGCCATATGTCTATGGACTTTGAAAATATTTGAACTATTACAAAAACTTTAACGGAAATTCTAAGTCGAAAAAGGGGCATAATTCTGTCAAAATGCTTGATAGAGTTACCTCCTCCTGTCTACAGGTTGGGGTCATGATGGTGAACAAGTGTGCAAAGTTTCAAAGCCATATGTCAATGGACTTTGAAAATATTTGAACTATTACAAAAACTTTAACGTAAATTCTAAGTCGAAAAAGGGGCATAATTCTGTCAAAATACTTGATAGAGTTACCTCCTCCTGTCTACAGGTTGGGGTCATGATGGTGAACAAGTGTGCAAAGTTTCAAAGCCATATGTCTATGGACTTTGAAAATATTTGAACTATTACAAAAACTTTAACGGAAATTCTAAGTCGAAAAAGGGGCATAATTCTGTCAAAATGCTTGATAGAGTTACCTCCTCCTGTCTACAGGTTGGGGTCATGATGGTGAACAAGTGTGCAAAGTTTCAAAGCCATATGTCAATGGACTTTGAAAATATTTGAACTATTACAAAAACTTTAACATAAGTGGTTACGCCGACGCCGACGCGGACGCTCGGGTGACTGCAATAGCTCTACTTATTCTTATCGAATAGTCGAGCTAAAAATAAATCTGGTAGTTTTGAAATAAGAAAATAAGTTTTTAACATAAAATTTTTCCCAATTTTTGTATACAACAATGAGCCGTTGCTTTCATAAGGAGAGATAAATCTAGAGTTATGTAATGTCTATAGCATCATGTTTTCTTATTAGTCTGACTCCTATAATGAAATTCCCTTATCCATACCATAAACATATCATAAAACTTTCATGTCTATTGTAATAAAAGGCATTAATGAAAGACATTTTATATGAAACAAAATTTATTACAATTGTACAAACGAATGTTAATTTGGCTCTCTGTCCAAAAATGTCTGTGTTTGTTTCTAGACAATTTTATATAGCTCTCAGTTGACAGTCTCACATTATTGCAGAAACAAGAGGGCCATTATGTTCCTATTTAGCCACTCACCAGAATTACATTACTTTAAATAAAGGGGGTATAAACATAAATATTCTGAAAGGGTCATCCAGCACTAGTACAATGATTAAGATACAAATCGGTAAGTAGATGATTGTAATAAGAGTTTAGTGAAGGTCGTCAATGTGTGATTTGTTCATACGTTTAAAGTCTCTAGTTAAACTATGTCCAACTCTTGTGGCACCTAAACACAGCAACTTTAGCACCACATAAGAATACTTTTATATTATACAATATTTGGTTGGGACCCAATTTCCACTGGTTCATTCATGAAAGCTATTTATGTGCCCATAGGACATGGATGCCAACACACTTCCCTGCATTGCCACAAAAAACACAATGTACAATAACATAGCAGTTATACTTTGACAGTTAAATTGTGACAAAAGTCAAAACATGCTTTGGCCATAACTTATGATGGTAATCTTTAATGAATTGTTGTCAAATTACCAGAAAGTCTGTAAATTCACAAAAGATGAAAAAACAACTTCTCTTGGTAAGTTTCATAGCTCTAGCGGTTATAGTTTTGGAGTTACATAATTTTGACACAAAATAGTAAACATATGGACAGTTTGGCTTAAACAATATAATAGTTGAATCAAAAAGAGTTAGCAGTGATTTTCAATGTGCTGAATGTTTGCCCCTCTTGTTCACCTTGGATGACCGTCTTACCTTTTATCTTTGGGTACATCTTTTGGAATATCTTTTGGTATTTTTATACCTCTGTTCCCATAACGTAAGAAAGATGCTCAATCAAATTTTAATATAAAAAACAACAAGAAAATAAGAAAAAATAACACCAACACCTTCTTAATTAAAATTAATAGATAAAATATTATATATTTTATCCACACAGAAATGGTACTCAGTTAATGTTGCTGTAAATCATTTTTCAATAACTTTGACTCAAACTGTCACAGAAATAAAACAGAAAACTGGTAGTTAAAAATTCCATGAGGGACCTAGCCAGAACAAGACAGTTTAATTATTTTTGATAGATTAATATTCTACAAAGAGTTCTAATGCTAATATTTCCAGAGATCTATTCAAAAATCATATGTTTATATGCATATATGCATGTATGTAAAGTAAATTAACAAATCACCTATTGTACCAGATAATTAGCTTATGACAGAGAAAAGGTGAATAAGTGGTTGTAATAATTGGATGCCAGATTATAAGCATTTGCACTAGGATAATTCAAATTAGAAATTATCACTTATACTGACTTTCTTCTTAATTTTTAAACAAGAAACATGGCAATGCCATGAAACCAGGTTTTCAATTATCACCATTGTAGATAAATATGTTGTATTTGAAATACAAATACAAGCAACAAACAATGTAACTATGTGCATTGTAAAACATGAATAATGTAGGAGGAATTGCCACTGAAGAAGTGTTCACTATATATTCTGTATAAGGAAAAAAAACAATGGGCCATAATTAGGTCAAAAATTATCCAATCACAAAACCCCGACAATATGTGCCAGGGCGCTTGATGACAAAGCTTCTGTGAAAGTTTGAACAAAATCTGTTGAGAAATGTAGGACGAGAATTTGTTCACTATATATTGATAATTCTGTATAAGGAAAAAAAACAAAGGGCCATAATTAGGTCAAATATTATCCAATCACAAAACCCCGACAATATGCGCCAGGGCACTTGATAACAAAGCTTCTGTAAAAGTTTGGTCAAAATCCGTTGAGAAATGTAGGAGAAGTTGCGCACGATAGAAATTGTTCACTATATATTCTGTATAAGGAAAATAACAAAAGGCCATAATTAGATAATAAATTATCCAATTACAAAACCCCGACAATATGCGCCAGGGCACTTGATGACAAAGCTTCTGTGAAAGTTTGGTCAAAATCCGTGGAGAAATGTAGGAGGAGTTGCGCACAGAAGAAATTGTTCACTATATATTCTTTATAAGGAAAAAAAAACAAAGGGCCGTAATTAGGTCAAATATTATCCAATCACAAAACCCCGACAATATGCCCCAGGGCACTTTGTGACAAAGGTTCTGTGAAAGTTTGGTCAAAATCCGTGGAGAAATGTAGGAGGAGTTGCGCACAGAAGAAATTGTTCACTATATATTCTTTATAAGGAAAAAAAAACAAAGGGCCGTAATTAGGTCAAATATTATCCAATGGCAAAACCCCGACAATATGCCCCAGGGCACTTGATGACAAAGCTTCTGTGAAAGTTTGGTCAAAATCCGTTGAGAAATGTAGGAGGAGTTGCGCACAGAAGAAATTGTTCACTATATATTCTATATAAGGAAAAAAACAAAGGGCCATAATTAGGTCAAATATTATCCAATCGCAAAACCCCGACAATATGCCCCAGGGCACTTTGTGACAAAGGTTCAACTTCTGTGAAAGTTTGGTCAAAATCCGTGGAGAAATGTAGGAGGAGTTGTGCACAGAAGAAATTGTTCACTATATATTCTTTATAAGGAAAAAAAAACAAAGGGCCGTAATTAGGTCAAATATTATCCAATGGCAAAACCCCGACAATATGCCCCAGGGCACTTGATGACAAAGCTTCTGTGAAAGTTTGGTCAAAATCCGTTGAGAAATGTAGGAGGAGTTGCGCACAGAAGAAATTGTTCATTATATATTCTATATAAGGAAAAAGAACAAAGGGCCATAATTAGGTCAAATATTATCCAATCGCAAAACCCCGACAATATGCGCCAGGGCACTTGATGACAAAGCTTCTGTGAAAGTTTGGTCAAAATCCGTTGAGAAATGTAGAAGGAGTTGCGCACAGAAGAAATTGTTCACTATATATTCTATATAAGGAAAAAGAACAAAGGGCCATAATTAGGTCAAATATTATCCAATGGCAAAATCCCGACAATATGCACCAGGGCACTTGATGACAAAGCTTCTGTGAAAGTTTGGTCAAAATCCGTTGAGAAATGTAGAAGGAGTTGCGCACAGAAGAAATTGTTTACGCCCGCCCGCCTGCCCATCCACCCGCCCGCCGACATACCTCAATCTAATAACCAGTTTTTTCCTTCGGAAAACCTGGTTAATAAAACATGGTGGATTTCTGTGTACAATTTAGGAAATAGATTTTGAGTGCATGTAAATGAAAAGATTATAAACAAGAGCTGTCTGTAGGACAGCACGCTCGACTATTCTAAGTACTTGATAGTAAAAGAGCCTTGATATTGTTAAATTTTTTAAGTTCACAAAAGGGCTAATTTTTTTTTTATAAATTCATGTTATAGGCCTTAGAGAGAGTCTAATTATAAAGAATTGGCTTGACTATTAGGAAGGTAATGTCACAAGGGTTTTTTATTGAGTATAATAATACTAATTACTAGGGATGGCAACGAATACCAAAATCAATACTCGAGTACTCGCTCATTTTTCCGATCGAGTACTCGGTTACTCGGATGATTTCCAGTGATCTTCAAAGTTTAACACAATATCAACACCGTCTGCATGCTACATTCGTTTTCTATTTAAATTAATAGAAATTCTGTAGATAGTAAATATGAACTGCACGGGAACAAATTAATTTATTATAATTAAATCAACAACATAATATTTTACGTTTTGATTAATGCAATATCAAGTTTTAAACAAGTTATAACAATTCATATATCTCTTTTCTTCTTGAAATAGTATATAGACTGATCGGCGGCACAAAAGTCTAACCGGGTCTACTCTAAAATACTAGCTACCTTTATTCTTACATTCATGAAGCAATCGCCCTTTGTTGTTTTCAAAGCGTTACTTCGGCTATACAATTAAAGGGTTAATTAAATATCATAAGAGGCTGGAATGATATAAGCGACGCAGAGTGCGCGTGCCTAAACTGTTGATCTGCCTCGTTAAAGTTATGATATCATTTTCGCACCTCTGCAAGAATTGTTTTGATTTGCATTTAACGTAAGTATGTAAGATAGATGCACATCTCCGAATTTCCTGAACCAATTGGATACACCAATCTTTCTAAATCGAGCAAAAAAAAAATAGAAAATATATATATTTTTTCCGAGTTAATCGGATATCAGTTTTGTTAACCGAATATTCGGACGTTCGATCGAGTACTCGGTTAACCGGTTACTCGTTGCCATCCCTACTAATTACCTATGAATACATAAATTTTACAGAAAAGGTACAAAGGCTTGTTATTAAGATGTTTTATCAAGTAAATCACTACTTTATTATTATGAATTGCATAAAATTGTCCAAAAAAGGCACAAACCCCTTCAGTAGTTATTGAGATAACAGCTTACAAGCAAAACTTTACCATGAATTTCTCAAAGTTGAAAAAGGGGAGAAAAATCAGCCTAAAATGCAAGTTATAGAATTATGGATCTTTTGTCAGGTGAGCCTACAATTAGACCCTAAATGCATATGTGAAGTTTTAAAAAAATATCTTTAATAGTTATTGAGATATATGTAAACTTGCATGTATAAACAATTAACAAGAAACTAAAGTAGACAAGAAACATGGCAATGCCATGAAACCAGTTTTTCAATTATCACCATTGTAGATTTAAATATGTTGTATTTTGAAATTACAAATACCAAGCAACAAACAATCGTAACTATGTTGCAATGTAAAACATGAATTAAATGTAGGAGGAATTGCCACTGAAGAAGTGTTCACGTATAATATTATGTATAAGGAAAAAAAACAAAGGCCATAAATTAGGTAAAAAACTATCCAATCACAAAACCCCGGACAATATGTGCCAGGGTGCTTGATGACAAAGCTTTCTGTGAAAGTTTGAACAAAATCCGTTGAGAAAATGTAGGACGAGTTCAGCACAAGAAGAATTTGTTCACTATAATTATATTGATAATTCTGTATAATGAAAAACAAGTTACAAAGTAGACATGAAATAAATATATCATATCTTTTTAAATTACCTCCAAAGATGAATATGACCTTTGTCTGCCAAATCAAGTTAAAATCATGTAAACAGGATTTTCAATGTTAATGTCACTGTGACCTTGACCTTGGAGCCAGCCATGCGGAACATGCGTTCTGCACGTCATCTTGATGTGGTAAACATTTGTCTGAAAGTTTCATAAAAATTCTTCAAAGGGTTGAAGAGTTAAGAGCGGACAGGATTTTCAAAATTTTAAAGTCCCGTGAAACCCTTACTTGGGGCCGCCATGCGGAACATGCCCTTTTAAACCCTCATTTGGGGTGGTAAACCATTTGTTTTGAAGTTTTCAAAAATTCTTCAAAGGGGTTTAAAATTTTCAGAGCGGACACAATTTCGTTTGACGCCCTGCCCGCCCATCCGCCCGCCATACCCCAATCTAATAACCAGGATTTTCAAAATTGAAAACATTTGTTCACTATAAGTATATTGATAATTCTGTATAATGAAAAACAAGTTACAAAGTAGACATGAAATAATATATCATATCTTTTTTAAATTACCTCCAAAGATGATATGACCTTTGACTGCCAAATCAAGTTAAATCATGTAAACAGGATTTTCAATGTTAATGTCACTGTGACCTTGACCTTGGAGCCAGCCATGCGGAACATGCGTTCTGCACGTCATCTTGATGTGGTAAACATTTGTCTGAAGTTTCATCAAAATTCTTCAAAGGGTTGAAGAGTTACAGAGCGGACAGGATTTTCAATGTTAATGTCACTGTGACCTTGACCTTGGAGCCAGCCATGCGGAACATGCGTTCTGCACGTCATCTGATGTGGTAAACATTTGTCTGAAGTTCATTCTCAAATTCTTCAAAGGGTTGAAGAGTTACAGAGCGGACAGGATTTTCAATGTTAATGTCACTGTGACCTTGACCTTGGAGCCAGCCATGCGGAACATGCGTTCTGCACGTCATCTTGATGTGGTAAAACATTTGTCTGAAGTTTCATCAAAATTCTTCAAAGGGTTGAAGAGTTACAGAGCGGACAGGATTTTCAATGTTAATGTCACTGTGACCTTGACCTTGGAGCCAGCCATGCGGAACATGCGTTCTGCACGTCATCTTGATGTGGTAAACATTTGTCTGAAGTTTCATCAAAATTCTTCAAAGGGTTGAAGAGTTACAAGAGCGGACAGGATTTTCAATGTTAATGTCACTGTGACCTTGACCTTGGAGCCAGCCATGCGGAACATGCGTTCTGCACGTCATCTTGATGTGGTAAACATTTGTCTGAAGTTTCATCAAAATTCTTCAAAGGGTTGAAGAGTTACAGAGCGGACACAATTTCGTTTGACGCCCGCCCGCCCATCCGCCCAGCCGCCCATCCGCCCATCCGCCCGCCATACCCCAATCTAATAACCAGGATTTTCAAAATTGAAAACCTGGTTAAAAAGGGGATATGAATCAGCCTTAATGCAAGATAGAGTTATGGAACTTGGTCAGTGACATACAATTATGACCCTCCAATTATGACCCTAAGTGCATGTGTAAAATTTCAAGTAAATATCTTTGAAGACCGTTAACCTTTAACCAAAATTTCAAAGGGGCAAATAATTCTGCAAATATTGCAGACAGAGTTATGCAATTTTGCAAACTGATGTACATTGTTACTATAAATAAGTATTTTAAATTTCAATTGATTATCTCAAGCAATAATTGAGATATTTGACTTTACAAAAAACTTTAACCAAAATTTCTAAGTTCCAAAGGGGCATAATTCTGTCAATATGGTAGGCAGAGTTATCCAACTTGTCAATCTGATGTACATTGTTACTATAAATAAGTATTGTAAGTTTCAATTGAATATCTCAAGCAATAATTGAGATATTTGACTTTACAAAAAACTTTAACCAAAATTTCTAAGTTAAAAAGGGGCATTATTCTGTCAATATTGTAGGCAGAGTTATCCAACTTGTCAATATGATGTACCTTGTTACTATAAATAAGTATTGTAAGTTTCAATTGAATATCTCAAGCAATAATTGAGATATTTGACTTTACAAAAAACTTTAACCAAAATTTCTAAGTTAAAAAGGGGCATAATTCTGTCAATATTGTAGGCAGAGTTATCCAACTTGTCAATCTGATGTACCTTGTTACTATAAATAAGTATTGTAAGTTTCAATTGAATATCTCAAGTAATAATTGAGATATTTGACTTTACAAAAAACTTTAACCAACGCAGACGCCGACGCGGACGCTGACGCCGACGCCGGGGCGACTACAATAGCTCTCATATTCTTCGAATACTGCGAATTTACTTATATTCGTGGGCATGAAATTTCGTGGTTTTATCAAAACGGGCATTTTCGTGGGTTCTTAAATTCGTGGATTTTCGTTTTCTTGTTAAAAAAAAAATTCAGTAACCTAATGCAAAGTAATCTTAAACTTAACCGCCGAACATTTTTACTTACAACGTGTACATATCTTTACTTGTCACACAGCGCTTGTCAATAAATTAAATCCTTGCCTCTGGGCATAACTCTAATATAGCACAGTTACTGCCGATAATTGACTGCAATTAACACATTTATGTGACATGATATGCACTTCCATTGGACACACTGACCCTGTAATTCGCCGATGTAAACATCGCATAATTTATACGACACCTGACATGTTTTAACCAGCGAGTTAAAAAGTTTACACCCTGAATTGGTCTTTACATATTTGACAGTAACTACACGCAACGTCACAGCGACTGTGTAAATTTACATGCATATAAATTAATCTCGGTAAATAACACGAGTATATGTGAATCTTGTAAAAGTCGGTGGCGTCTTTGATGTTTACGGAATAGCATTCGCACAAATACGGATTAAAATTCATATAAACTTGATCATTTAAAAACGACAAAAGAATGTACAATAAATCTGTTTTAGCGATCGTATTTTTTTATAGTTTTGTGTACTTACGACATTAATATCAAAGACTTTTTTTTAATTAATAAAAGCAAACTGACAATTTTTATTAGCACTGCCTGGGTTCCCATATTTACTTGATTATGTCACGTATTCTTGTTAACACAATCAAGTCCTAGTAGACTACAACGATCAAGTCCTAGTAGACTACAACGATCAAGTATGTATATGCGACATTTGTGACAGTAAATTGAGGACATATAATCGAGTTTTCTTTCAAGTTTCTCAAATATTGCAAACGGATTTAATATGACACTAACCTGATTATCTGTCTGTATTTACATCCATTTCACGAAATATCGGCCGGAAAAGAGCCGACGCATGTTTTTAATATATATAGAACAGAGACTGGGTAAGAAGTATTTGTTGGGATAAAAGTTCGTCGGATCTTAAATTCGTGGATTGACCTACCCATGAAAACCACGAAAATTCGTGCCCCACGAATAATAATGATTTTACAGTAGTCGAGCTAATAATATATATGTATTGTTTTAACTTAAGTGCAGTGAATTTAGAGAAGTGAACACCAGATACAATATAATTTTTAGGAGTGGCTGAGAGGGCCCTGGTGGCATTTCATATGCCATCAATAAAGATAACACAGCTTTGTTCACAAGTGAAAAATAAATTTGACTTTACGTGTAAAACAATCCAGTTTCTCTATTTAGTTTATGCTTTTTCAAACGATAAAATATATATTTTTATCAACTTGTGCTATTTTCTAATCATTTCTGTTAAAATGAATAAGTAAAGATTTACATTTTATATGTGGATGCATAATGTTCCTGTGAGATATAAAATATCAATATTATCAAACAACATGTAGAAACAATATTATGCTTACGATTTTATGTTAACCATGGAGTGAGGGATCCCAGTTGGTGTTTTAAATGCGGGCAACAACTTTTCTGCAATCCCTGCAGCCTTCTCCTTGAAGATCTGAAACAAAATAAACCAATTTAACTCAAATATCAGAAGCATTTACATCTCCCCCTGTAAACCATTGCTCTTTGTAGTTAACAGACAATTAAATAGATGCCATCCCAATGTGAATGATTGTGTCCATAAACATTTTCTTTCAAATTACTTTTACTTTATAGGGAAACTCTATATCACTTAATAACCTTGGATTATACCACAAAATAAATAAAATCCCAGCTAATTATAGATAAACATTATTGGCTGATAGGTCTCATGACATCTTATTAGTAATAAAACTTCATTCCCTCATAGGCATAAAAGATAAGTTGATTTCTGGAGAATGGATTGTCAAATATACCAGTTTTACCAACACTGTAATTTCTCATGGCAAATAAAGTCAAGGATGCATTGTAATTCCCCAGTATAAAATGATCATAGTAATCACCAATGGTCTATAGCTAACTTATATCCATTCTTCTGATTACCAAATTAACCTTGAGGTTAAAAGTGCTCAATTATATAGGCAATTTGACAGTGTCTTTTTATAGAACTCAATCAGAATAGAAGTGTATTACTCTTCCCGTGTTAATAACAATAACAAGACTGAAAAGATCAATGGAGAGTTATAAAGTTTCTTCCATAGAACTTAAGTTACAGTTTATAAAACCATTGTACACCCTGATGTTTCTGAAGCTGGTAGTTACTTCTAGGTAAAAAGTTCATAACTAAATCCTTAAGAACATTTAATCTGCTTACTGGAGATTTTATATCTGGTCTGGTTAGGTCAACAATATCATTATGTTTAAAACAAGAGCACTGCACACTGTGTTAATGATAAAACGTGTTAACTGTTATGTGTTAACTGTTAATGATTGTCTGTTAAAAATTCTAAGTTAGAAAGGGGCATAACTTCAAAAATATTGACACCACTGCACCTTGTCATGAGAAGCAAGTATTCCAAATTTCATGTTGATACCTTTTGAAAGGTTTGAAAAATGGGCTACATTAAAGTTTTTACATGAAAGCAATGACGAAGACATCTCAAGGACGACGATGCCACAGCTATCATTATAATATAGGTTGACTTTTTCTTCGAAACAGACCAGCTAAAATCACAGAAAGTAATGGATATTTTTTTCCTTCAGAAAAGGAAATATAGGTTTAATCTTTAAATCCAATATACAAAGATAAATATACAAACAGTCAAAGCTACTGCTTATGGCCTCATTATTATCATGAACATTTGTAAATGTCCAACATGGCCTTTTTTTCTAATTGCTCTGCTTCAATCAAAGCTATGTTAATTGCTAATTAAAATATATTATTGACCCATATTTATTATGTTCACCACTTTTGAATTGCTCAGTAAAATATTACATATATAACAGATTATGTTCATACTATTGAAATGATTGGTAAAATATTGGCCAGTGAATTATTTATTATGTCCATTAATTGGTCAACTATATTATATTCATCCTTCTTACAACAAGAAAATGCTTAGTAAAATATTGGCCTGCAGTAACTTGTCCAACTTTTCTTCTATAGCTGTATCCTTCATGCAACTAATGAACTATTGTATTCTTTATTTCAAAATAAAAAGAGACAAATCTCTTCTTTCCCTGAATTTGACTACCAAGATATATCTGTAATACTCAATGTAAAATTCTCCAGTAAGTAATTCAATAGGAAAATCATTGACAACTGGGAACACTTAACATATCTTTACCGTCCTCTAATTATACACTTTCAACATTTGATTACTGATTCATATAAAGATGATCCGCAAAAATCAATGATCTTTTCTGGGCGCTTTAATGTTGATGTTTTCATTTTTTTTTCTTAGATTTTCTAACAGTTGAGAGGAAAAGACAGGAAGAGAAAGATGTCTTTCATTTACAAGCAAGATTTCATTAATGGAAAACAAACAAGTAAAAATCAAGAGACTCTGGCAGATTTACATATAAAGTTAATATTTCATTGATTTTTGTTACAAAAATTCATTTAGACTGACTAAGAATGTTATATAAATCTGGAAATTTTTAAGATGAGCTTTTCTCATTTATATGATATTCTAATAAAGAAATGATTTTAAATATACAGTAATTCCATTTTACATTATAGCATTTTGTTTTTCATATAATTGTGTTAAGGTCTGCAATGTTCCAATGAAATAGGAAGATTTTTTTGTGAATGAAGTAAATTTAAAACAACAACTTGCAGAAGAAAAAAAAATAAACAGCCAAATATTGAATTTTGACAATATCCATTTGGGAAAAAAGAAATTTCCAACAACTGCAGATCCAAGCCTGTTGACCAGGTCCATCTTTAAAGTAAAACGAAATCAATGCTATAATATAGTGCTTTTAATATCTTGCATTGATTTGAAACTAGCCATTTCAATTTGAGGGATTTTTGAACATAAACAGCTACAACAGGTTACAGCCAACAGTACAATCTAACTGCTACAAGATGGGTCAACTTCCACGATAACCGCCATATGAACACATCTGTGGATGTTTCTTAACCCTTTACCTCATATATACGCGAAACAACGCACTTTTGACCCCCCCCCCCTTTTTTAAGGCCTGAAATAATGTGCTATTTGGGCCCCAAACATATGTTTTCGTTTGAGAAATGTTGCTAAAAAAGTAAGCACTTTTTCGGCGCCGCCCACCATCCAAAAGATACATCCCCAAGAAAATTTTGGACTTGTGAGAGGCTTAAAATGACCCCAGGTCGATCATAAGGTATTGTGTAACCAACGCTGAAAAGCATTTGACTCTATCTCAATCCCTTGAGAAGTTGCAGCACTTTGAAATAAATTTTGATGGAAAAAATCGAGGCAAAATAGTGATTTTTGGCAATTTTGAGATGTCCCCTCGTTGCCATGGTAACAGAAAATTTAAGATTGAGCATGTCGTTACAAAGGCAATGGTCCAGTCAACATTTGTGCCAAGTTTGATTAGTATTGAAGCATTTTTCCTAGTTTCATAGCAGTTTGAACTTGTAAGAGGAGGCTTTTCAACGAAAACTTCCATTTTTCACAATATGCTCATGGGGGAAAGGGTTAATTCAAAATTTCACCATTTTCGCATACAAATGTTGAATAATGCTTAAGCCAGTGCTAAGGGGTGTTGACGGTAACCAATGCACTTTCCAGTACCATTCATGAACAGACCTATCAAACTGAGCCTGTAAAATTTTCAATTTTGTCATGTTGAGTTTTCTTTAGGGATTCTGTTTTTCTCTTTTCTATTGTACTTATGCTGGTGAAATAGGGAACTCAATTAGTTGTACAATTTTTCTTTATTAAAGGCCCTTTCCCTATTATATTTCCATATTCATTCAATTAAGTCTGTGTTTATGACAATATTCTGTGCATAAAACAAGCAGCACCAGCCACTTATTGTCCACTATAATATTATTTCATTATAAGACTTATACTAACTGAGAGGTTCCTCTAAGCAATTATTATCAGCATCAAAGTACTATTGTAAATGATTTTATATCAATAATTAATGAGCACCTACTTACAATACTGATCATTTCAGCTACCTGGGTCATAAAATGTGTTTATTGTTACAATATTACCAGGTCCAATACAAGAGTAGTTACTGGAAATACTAACTTCTATAGTTATTTCAAAATGTTATCATCATATTCATTTATCACATCTATTTATCAGAGTGTTAATGGATTACATAGATTTAGTTCCTATTTTTCTAAGCATTGTTAGACCATTGAAATCTTAATTAAACATTTGAAATACAGTTATTATACTGAAGCATTAGAACCTATATATTTATGAATGAGTTCAATATAACCACCCCTAACATTGCAGAATTTCATTTTTTCAGTATTTTATCAAGTAATAATGGTAACATTAATCTAACTCTTGTCAATAATTTTTTTTTTCTGATTAATTACAATACATCAAACTGCAGCAAAGAGCAAAATTACAACTTCAATTATCGAAGATGTTTGCCTCAACTTGTCACATAAATTAACCTTACTTATATATAATGTAAGTTCAAATATTCAGGCAAATATTTGGCAAAGTCTTAGTTTATACAGTATTTATTTAAGTTTGATTGTGTAGGAAGTTATAAGCTTATTAGAACACACAAACCATTACGAATAAGTTTCCTGGAACGAAAACCATATTACAAATAAAAATTGAATGTAACAGGATTTCTTGCTTAAGAGAAAAAAACATTAATGTGCACCCATAGAGAGGGGGTTAGAACCCCAAACATAAGGCCGAAAACCATTATTACTTAAGTCCTGATGCACATTTACACAAACTCTGGAACATCTGCCACCACTAACTTTTTTTCAACAACGTCCCTGGCATTTAGAGTGTGTAATTCTCTTGAAACAATGTCAAGCCTTGATTTTTGTATATTCCATATTCTGAATAGGACAAAACTTATTCAACGTAAGCAATATTTACATAGATAAAATACAATCTGGAGAAACCTTTTGTCTCTAAAAGAAGCAGTAAGCAAAGATTGGCATCATTTTGACATGCAGTCATATATCATTAGAATAGTAGATATTTGATACTGCCTTTAACTAGTTAAGAGAATATAACACAATATAACAAAACAGTAGAGAACATCATAAATCTTGCTGTTTCATTAATCACAGGGCTAGACAGCTTCCTTATCAGGAGAATTAAGTTCTTGCAATCCATGTTGTAATTTCACGCTTTGAAAAAAAAACTTCTCAAAGATATCCGCCACTCTGTAGGGAAATAAAGTAGAAGACGATAAATGTTTTCTATGACAAGAGACCTACTGTTATAAATCACATACATGTAGACGACAGAGCTATTAGTATTAATCTACTGTGAAAGTTTTTACCAAATAAAGCTGAAACTCAGAGCTTTACTTTGGATGAAATAGTACATTCCATTTAAAAATCATAAAGTATGAAAAGATTGTTTTTTAACAAAATAGCAAAAGAAAAACTTGTACGCAAATATAAAAAAAGGTGAGACAATCATTTTGAAGCAAGCCCATTTGAAGCTAGCCCTTGACCATAGAACTTTTTTTTATATGTTTATATATTTATATATGAGTACATTGTCAATTTCAAATTAGTTATAATTGAGAAATTAACAGCATTCTACTTTTTGTGACCAAATAACTGGTAGGACAAACAATTTAACAACATGTGTAATTTTATCAATTAAATCACAGATAAGGGAGGTTATCTTGACATTTATCACTTCTTTAAGAACTAAACATGTACAAGAATATAATACTGTCACATCATGAAGTAAGACTTTTAAAACAAGTCTTAATCTACTGTGGAAATAATGACAACCTTGTCACAGCATTTCAAACGTTATCTTGAAGGGGGAGACAAAATTGCTGCTTCCCTTCTATCATAATGTCTGGAGGAGAATGTATGATAACCCTAATCTCCGCTTCATATATCACAAGATTAAATACACCAGACAAATTTAAACTATTGAGATTCAGTAATCACTATTTAGCAAGAATTTATGGACTCACAACTGTTATGTCACATTTTTCTTGCCAATATTTCAGATTGTCTGGAAGGAAAAATCAAACATTATTCATCACAACCAAAAACGAAAATTGCGCACAAAGAAAATCTAAATTAAAGCATTGAGTGTCTGCAGAAGTCTAATATGTAGATTTTATTAAATAAAGCTGTCTTAAAATTTGAGTAATAACTGTTTTCATGAAAAGTGCCTAATACATAGCTTAGAATACATTTCAAACAAGATACGTTTTATCTAAAACATTTGATGCATTTCCTGACTTTTGAAAATATTACCATGACAAGGTTATACATGCAATTCTATAATTATATTACCATGAGGCACCTGTACAAGAGTTGAGATTATAACATGAAAATATGATGGACAAGGTTAATGTTGTCCACAGAGATACTGACAGTCAGATAAAACAATAAACAATGTCAATATTCATACCTTATCTGGGCACACTGAAGCAGTTAATATTTTTCTTTTTTATTAGATAGCACTTAAACTGTAGTAATGTTGTTGGATCAAATTCTATAAGGAACTTTGGAATCATTAAGGTGAGGGAGCTTTCCAGCTAGAAAAAGGAAGGTTGGTGAATTTCTGGTGCTACTTATGTATGAAATACTGCACCAAGGGGCATCAAGCTTCTTCCTTCTAGCACTTCATAGTAGTAAAGCTAGAAAGTTGGCATATATTAAACCAATCTTTCTCTAACTTTAACGAAAGAAAGTAAGTACTACGTTATGACCTTTACAGTGCCAAGGTGACATAAAAGCCAACAAAACAAAAGGTAAACAATGTCATATAAAGAAAACATTAGAAAAAAATAAAACTTATCATATTACAAAACACCTTTGAACATTATTTCTGTGTTTTTATAAAGTGTATTACATGTATTTTCATTATTGCATTGCAATGTATCATTAACAATTAAGGATAAAACACACATGCATGTATAAATGCACTTACATAATGTTGTTACATAATTATGCAGCACATGTTACCACTTTTCCTGTATATTATAAGAGATGAAAGTACTTGAAACTGCCTTCAGCTTTTCTAAAGGTTAAACAATGTTGTTTTTTTTTCTAGATAAATCTTGTAATAATAATCATCAAAAGTATTAAGGTGGAAAATTAGTATTAATGACGATAAAATACATTAACAATGAGGAAACCCCTCAATACCTCTAATCTACTTGTCAACTTCCTATATTTAAATCAGTAAAGAGGATGATTTGTTTTCCGATCTTCTATTTTTAGAAACGAACGTCACTGACGCGTTATAAATAGCTATCAGGTTGCTGTTTTGATTTGTTTGTTTTGTTTGTTTCATTTTTTCCTTACTCAACAGTATTTCAGTCATACAGGCGAGGAGTTTCCTAACCACCGTTCCTGGAGAGTTACACCAGTACTAGACTACCTTCCTCCGCGCTAAACTACCAAAGCATCTCCCGGGGATCGAACCCACCCCAGAGAGGTAACTGGATTAGAAGTCATCGACTCTAACCCAACGACCAAGGAGGCGGTCAGGATGCTGTTTTGAAGAAGGCTTAACAGAGATATGATGAAATGTTCCAAGATAAAATTACTGAAACACTGAATTGTTTTTTCCAACAGAAAAAAAATCTGAAGGCCACTTTAAATATGTCTAAAAGTGATTCCGACAGATTTCATTCTTCCTTTTCAATTTAAATAATCTATACATAACTTTTTTCTTACTTCTCCCTCCATTTTTTTCATTAAAAAGACCTCGGATGAAACAGGATTTAAATTGTACAAAATTGATTATTTTAACTTGTATGAATGAGAATATGCAAAGCAAGTTGTTTATCAGACTTGTTGGTGTAATAAAGTCCCTGTTTATTCTGGTAACAACAATAAAGTTTCTGTCTCGTAAAGGAACGTGCCTCTACTGTAGAAACAATCATCACAATCATCTACATAATACATGCTTAACGAATAATTTTGGAAAATTCTGATAAGAAGAGGGGGGGAGGAAAAATCAATAGAAATAATACCATATTTACAACCCAGAATTGCTGCCAATTGAGGCTTTTCTTCTGTCTGTGACACAGAGTAATCTTCATGTACCAAATATAATCTGACAGAAATTACTTGCACTTGTATATATTGTATTTCCTTTCTTATAATTCATTTTACAGGGACTTATTTCTATTCATCAGAATGATCAGAACGTCAAGATACAATGTTGAATTATTTTTCAGGTTTAATCAGTTTCTTTCCAGACAGAATATATTGTGTATAAAACAGACCAGTTGATGTACTAAACTTATCAAATGTAAGAAACATTATGAATTATAATCCTACCCACACTCTGTACAGACCACTGGATTAAAATGTAAGAAGCATTATTATCATTGTACCAAAAGAACAGACCACTGTATTCAAAAGTAAGAAATTCAATCATCATTATACCAAAAGAACAGACCATTTACTAGATTAAAATGTAAGAAGCATAATTATCATTATACCTAAAGAACAGACCACTAGATTAAAATGTAAGAAACATAATTATCATTATACCTAGAGAACAGACCACTGCATTAAAATGTAAGAAACATAAATATCATTATACCTAAAGAACAGACCACTAGATTAAAATGTAAGAAGCATAATTATCATTATACCTAAAGAACAGACCATTTACTAGATTAAAATGTAAGAAGCATAATTATCATTATACCTAAAGAACAGACCACTAGATTAAAATGTAAGAAGCATAATTATCATTATACCTAAAGAACAGACCACTAGATTAAAATGTAAGAAACATAATTATCATTATACCGAAAGAACAGACCACTGGATTAAAATGTAAGAAACATAATTATCATTATACCTAGAGAACATACCACTGGATTAAAATTTAAGAAACATAATTATCATTATACCTAAAGAACAGACCACTGGATTAAAATTTAAGAAACATAATTATCATTATACCTAAAGAACAGACCACTGGATTAAAATTTAAGAAACATAATTATCATTATACCTAGAGAACAGACCACTAGATTTAACTTTAAGAAGCATAATTATCATTATAACTGCTGAGCTTTTTGTACTGTATTTGCATGATATATGCTTATGGTTTTTTTTATAATATATACATGAACAGTCTTTAATCCTTTAAAATTTCAAGTTATATAATATATAAGGAGACACTTCATCAGCTATCAAGTGTGCTGGTTTTAAGAGCATGAAATTGTTGGTATTCACTAGCAGTGGTTATTTCTATAATAAACATAAACTAAAAACTTAGTGACAAAATGATTTCTTTAAAACTGTCTACAAAATAAACAGAAAAGAGAGTTCATTTGTTTGAAAATGATCTTCAAAGTAATGGACACATAAATCAGGCATTTTCTGCAAAACAGAAACATTACTTCATTCATTTTATCTGCACTGCACTTCTATCTGTTCTAATTTTTCTCATTTTCTCGCGGAGATTGATCAACTGTCAGTAGTATCTCTTATTTGTTCATCATTCCGTCACTTAAAATGCTTTACAACCTAAAAAATCCTCTAAAATACAATCTTTCAAATGAAAAACATTCTGTTTATTCTACAAATTATTGTCCTCCGAGAAAACAGTATCTCCAAACATTTGATTAAAGGTACAAATTACAGGAATCTGCTACTATCTGATGGATTAACATGCTTTAATTACTTCATACTTTCATTCCTTGCGGTAAGGTTGTAACTTGAGAGAGCTTTAATCAATTGCTGTGTACAAACATTTTATAATCTGGAATAATCTAGGTTCTTCTTTAAAATAAGAGGAAGTAACCTTTTTTTTATATTACATTTATTCAGACTTTGATCAAACTTATCTAAGATAATCATTGTGATATACAATGTACATGGAATTCCTTAAATCTTGAATGGACTGTTTTATATTCAAAATACATTTCACTAATTCAGCAGACTAAGTGGGTTAGGTAATAAAAGAATCAAACAGTCTCAATCTGATGTCATCAACTTCAACCCAATCACTGTCAATTTGTGAAAACTAAAATAGGGACTTATTTATAGGAGTTAGCCATGTACCTGTGTTGCTAATTATACATGTGATTTGCTTGTACATGTAATGTCTTTTTTTAAAACACCTCTTGCTTATAACATGTGCTGTCCTCAACTGAAACACTTATTGCTGAAAATGTCTTTTGCTGTTTAAGTTAATTCTATCTTGTGCCATAAAACTCTTGTTATTTTGTTAAAAACTCTCTTATTCTAAGCAAAAATCTGCATCAGACTGTTAGAAGTGATAAAGTTCTAACATTTTAAATTCTCTTAACATGATTTCATTACCAAAGTGACAGGCAAAATGTTTTAGCGTGCCATATAAATGAACAAATTGCAAAAAATCTGCATTCTCACAGAAAAATTTGCATATTTGTTTCCAATCATATCCTGTATTTGGAATTTTAATCTTTCATGCTGGAAACATCACAGATGTAGAAAACTAACATGCAATATTTGTTTGTCTTGTAAAGCCTCAAAAATACATTTCCTGAGTGCCAAAAAATATGTTAAGCCGTAAGACATTGTATTTTACAAATGCTATTAAAACATTATTTTGTGATCCTAGAACTAGAACTATTATCACAAGAAATTTCAATCATTTGCAGGTCTTGCATAATTTGGCATAAGTGAATTATTATCAAAACTACATTTTGACATTTTGATCTTGTTCAATATCCCCTGATAGACATACAACTTTCATTTAAAAAGCAGTAAGTCTGAACAATGAGATATATAGTATTTACAATGGCTGATATTGAATATATTTCATTTGAAAAATACAACAGTCATAATGCCAGTGTTAAGAGAAATACCACTGTCATAATGCCAGTGTTAAGAGAAATACCACTGTCATAATGCCAGTGTTAAGAGAAATACCACTGTCATAATGCCTGTGTTAAGAGAAATACCACTGTCATAATGCCAGTGTTAAGAGAAATACCACTGTCATAATGCCAGTGTTAAGAGAAACACCACTGTCATAATGCCAGTGTTAAGAGAAACACCACTGTCATAATGCCAGTGTTAAGAGAAATACCACTGTCATAATGCCAGTGTTAAGAGAAACACCACTGTCATAATGCCAGTGTTAAGAGAAATACCACTGTCATAATGCCTGTGTTAAGAGAAATACAACTGTCATAATGCCAGTGTTAAGAGAAATACCACTGTCATAATGCCAGTGTTAAGAGAAATACCACTGTCATAATGCCAGTGTTAAGAGAAATACCACTGTCATAATGCCTGTGTTAAGAGAAATACCACTGTCATAATGCCTGTGTTAAGAGAAATACCATTGTCATAATGCCAGTGTTAAGAGAAATACCACTGTCATAATGCCAGTGTTAAGAGAAATACCACTGTCATAATGCCAGTGTTAAGAGAAATACCACTGTCATAATGCCAGTGTTAAGAGAAATACCACTGTCATAATGCCAGTGTTAAGAGAAATACCACTGTCATAATGCCAGTGTTAAGAGAAATACCACTGTCATAATGCCAGTGTTAAGAGAAATACCACTGTCATAATGCCAGTGTTAAGAGAAATACCACTGTCATAATGCCAGTGTTAAGAGAAATACCACTGTCATAATGCCAGTGTTAAGAGAAATACCACTGTCATAATGCCAGTGTTAAGAGAAATACCACTGTCATAATGCCAGTGTTAAGAGAATCAACTGAACTCACCTTGTCTCCAGTTAATGCATAAGCAGACAACAGACCACCAACAAATCGGATGTTTGTTTCAAACACTGACAATTCTGTAGACTGAAAATAAATTAACAATTAAATCATTAAACATATCTTTGGTTTTGCCCTTGCTATAATATGATGGATTTCTTTAAAAATTAGAAATTCCATAAAAACATTATCTGAACAAATTTGTATAAAATTTAGTTCTTCCAAGTAATAATACTAAAATAACAGACCTTTCATGCAAGTATAATTGTAATACTTAACATCTGGAAATAAAAATCTACATGAGTTCCCTAAGGTAAAGAAAAGAAAAGCAACAATTTCAGGTTCACAATGCAAGTCATTTAGTAACCTTATAGTTGGTTAAAAAAAACTTCATAATAAAATTTTAAGATAAAATTGCAGCTGATATACTTGGACTCAAATCTACACATAAAAATTAAATTGGAGCAGTGGCCTAGAGTGGTTAAGGTGTCTGCCTCTCAATTCATAGATTGTGGGTTCAAGCACTGCCTTGGGTCACAACCATGTTTCTTCATATGAGAGCAGTACTGACTGTTCCAGGAAGAAATGTTGCGAGTTATTCAAATCAATCTCCATAATCAAGCTTAAATAAATAAAATTTTAACATAATCTCCACACAATCATGTCAGCGACTTACAGTTGTATATAGGCCACTTTTAACTTATACACTTGACCACACTTTAACCTTACTGTTGAATTTAAAACTTCATGTCAGATATTTGGACGGTAGTTATTTTCATTTGCTAATATCATAACATATTTATTTCTTTTATTAATCTATCAAATATTGTCGTACAAGTTGTTCTGTTGGAGAATTGTTTTTATGATTTACTCTATTGGGAAGAGAACAAGCTGTCAGGCATGGATTATCTTACATTTCTTCATTTCATTTATTACATCAGGGACACAGAGACACGATTTAACTTCCTTGTCAACATGGCAAAATAATGTAACATGATTTCTCCTCAGAAATAACTTTATAAATATGGTCAACAAAAAAAAGAAAAATAATTGTTAGTATTATTGTAAAGTAGTTTCACTGTGAATAATTTGAGTATGAGACACACTGGTCCTAAGGGCCATAAACTTGGCAAAATAAATAATAACCTTTTAACTAGGATAGTTTTGAGGGAAAAAATCTTCTTTTTTAGTAATAGGAAAGTTTTTAGATTATTGATTGATAATAATGTTATTTCAAGAATTTCTGCTGACATTTTGAAAGGTTTTACAATACTAATTGTAAACCTTCTTCAGGCTTTGACCTTCTTTATTGTCCAAGAGAAGGCCTAAATTTGAAAATATCCGACTAGCAGATTTATTATGAAAAAGAAAAAACCTGATATATTAACGCTTTTGTCAACATTCTGTTGAATTAGGGTGTCACTAATGATGGATTTATACAATAAACCTAACTAAATCAGTATTTACCGTTTACTTGAAATTTTATTTCATTTTTTCATTTTACCACAGTGGTCAGTGGCTTTAAAACTGACCATTCCAATTTTAATCATAAAACGGATAAACATTACTGCCCTTAAGTTAGAAATCATAATTTGAAAAGCCTGTACCTTATATGAACAATGATTATTTAGAAACAAGTTACATTGTTTATATGCATGTAATAAAATTTGTAAAGATACACACAGACTTGTAAGTTTATTTTGGTTCCAAAGGATTTTGATATCAGACAATTCCCATTTGAATATTATATCTCTATAAGCTATAGTCGGTCGGATATTGGCATTTCATCTACAAGATTATAAATTTCCTAAGAATAATGTCTGCATGAATGATGATTCAAAATTTCTGGTTTGTTTATTTTGTTTGGTCTTACAGTGCACCAACACAATTTCTGTCATACAAGTCATGTATGGGACCAGGAAAGATGAGTTTTGCTAACCTTGTGTGCTAAAAACTTATAGAAACACCTGGAGGTCCCCTGCTGGAGCTAAGAGATGAATAGACTCCAGTAATTTGAACCGATTTAGTCGCCTCCTATGATCACATAACAGTGGCTGCAATTCTGATGCCTCATCCCTTAAATGCAACCCCTCATCCACAAGGGGAAAAAAGTGCTGAAAAGGGAAATAACTTGGAAAAAAAACAGTCATAGTTATGTAACTTGGCCAGATCATGTTCTTTGTATTGGTAGGTAAGTATGTAAATTATGAAGCCATTCATGATTGGTACAAAAAATCCAACTTGCCGTATTAGGTTAACCTTGTACAGACGGACAGACAAACAGATAAATTAAATAAAAAGAACTATCTTTCAAATTCATTTGCTAAAACTGAATTTTCCCTGAAATGACAAGCAAAAAAGATCTATCTTTTTACTCGATCAGAGTTGGGAACGATGATGTATCTTTTTCGTGATTGCATCAAACATTTGATTTTTTGTCTGTTGACCTTCAAACAACACACACTGCACTGTGTGCAGAAAAATGTTTTTCAAAGAAATTAACTGCAAAATAGATTGTAATTTAGATAAAAAATACCACAATTTATAACATTGCCCTGGTTTTCTGGAGAACAAATGGCCCATCATGATCACTTTATTTGGTTGTGTTTTTTTTTAATTTGTTTTCTAATCTAATCAGACTGTTACACAGAACAAAGACTTGGTCATACTGCAGGGAATTACACTGTCATAGAGCCCACTTCAAGGAGAAATATCATTGAAGGAGGAAATTATATTGCAGAAAGTTTTATAACAAGTACAAAATACATGTATTTAAATTATTTTATATTAACTGTTAGCCTGCTAACCAATGCAAATCAAGATCTGCCCGCATTTCTGTGTTTTCTGACCATGATCTGCACTGTTTGCTTTGGTTTGAACATATTCAATCAAACTCGATTTCTGAGTCCTCTTTCTGGAACCAGCCAGTACTGGTGTCATATGAAGAAACATGGTCATGACCCAATTAGGGCTCAAACCCATGATCACGCAGGTGGGTTGAGAGGCAGACACCTTATCCACTAAGTCATCGCTCCCCTGTTTTCTTTAATTCAGTCAGTATTTATTTTAAAATTTTACCAAAAATTATGAATAGATTTGTACAGACTGAAAGATAGAAAATGCCATTTAAGATATATTGTGTGGTAAGATTTAATTAATTCATATATATTTCAATTTTATTATTGAGCATTATCTTATATGTCCCTCAATAATAATATTATAATGTATAATCCTCATGAAAATTATACACCAAATGCCCCACCTTTTTATATTTATAGTGATTTGATATTCATATCAAAAAAAATTCTAAAGGAATTATTTAAACAATTTTCTGTATGACATAAGTTACCAAAGAAATATCATGATTCATTGCTTGAAAAAAGTTTATAAAATACTGTTTATAGCTTTTTTTTTTAATTTGAAACACCCACATTGACAGATGACAATCTGAAATATGCACATGTCAACAAATAACATAGCATTTGTTTGCTTGTGAAGGGAACGGCAGCCTCTAGCATCTTGGGTATACGTGAATGCAACCCGCTTCATGTTTATAACAAGAAACATGGCAATGCCATGAAACCAGGTTTTCAATTATCACCATTGTAGATAAATATGTTGTATTTGAAATACAAATACAAGCAACAAACAATGTAACTATGTGCAATGTAAAACATGAATAATGTAGGAGGAATTGCCACTGAAGAAGTGTTCACTATATATTCTGTATAAGGAAAAAAAACAAAGGGCCATGATTAGGTCAAAAATTATCCAATCACAAAACCCGACAATATGTGCCAGGGTGCTTGGTGACAAAGCTTCTGTGAAAGTTTGAACAAAATCCGTTGAGAAATGTAGGACGAGTTCAGCACAGAAGAAAAAATTTGTTCACTATATATTGATAATTCTGTATAAGGAAAAAAACAAAGGGCCATAATTAGGTCAAATATTATCCAATCACAAAACCCTGACAATATGCGCCAGGGCACTTGATGACAAAGCTTCTGTGAAAGTTTGAACAAAATCCGTTGAGAATTGTAGAGGGAGTTCAGCACAGAAGAAATTGTTCACTATATATTCTATATAAGGAAAAAAAACAAAGGGCAATAATTAGGTCAAATATTATCCAATCGCAAAACCCCGACAATATGCCCCAGGGCACTTGGTGACAAAGGTTCTGTGAAAGTTTGGTCAAAATCCGTGGAGAAATGTAGGAGGAGTTGCGCACAGAAGAAATTGTTCACTTTATATTCTTTATAAGGAAAAAAAACAAAGGGCAATTATTAGGTCAAATATTATCCAATCGCAAAACCCCGACAATATGCCCCAGGGCACTTGATGACAAAGCTTCTGTGAAAGTTTCGTCAAAATCCGTTGAGAAATGTAGGAGGAGTTGCGCACAGAAGAAATTGTTCACTATATATTCTATATAAGGAAAAAAAACAAAGGGCCATAATTAGGTCAAATATAATCCAATCGCAAAACCCCGACAATATGCGCCAGGGCACTTGATGACAAAGCTTCTGTAAAAGTTTGGTCAAAATCCGTTGAGAAATGTAGAAGGAGTTGCGCACAGAAGAAATTGTTTACGCCCGCCGCCCGCCCATCCGCCCGCCCGCCGAGTCGCCCGCCCGCCGAGTCGCCCGCCCGCCGACATACCTCAATCTAATAACCAGTTTTTTCCTTCGGAAAACCTGGTTAAAAATATAACTACCGTAGTTTGTGTTCAGTTATGGAGCATACTAAAAAGGTCCTTAATAAACTGATACAGAACACTATCAATATATTTCATTATTTTTTGGTATTACTGACCTGCCATTATAGACACATTTACATTAATTTAATAAAATAAAAATATGTAAGTAAACCATTTAGAATGTGATATATTAATGTGAAAAAGAATGGTCAGATTAAATAATGTTTCGACTGATGAAGAAAATATACTTTTTTTGGAAATAGGGCAAATTATAGCTTTCACTTGAGCATGCAATACATGTACAATATCTTAGCTTAATACATTTTGTATATGTAAGTAAAAAAACTTTAATGATGTTAAAAGCCCATCAATACCTTATTGTTTTGTTATGCTCTAGTTTGCCTGTACAAAAGGATAACCAGCATATTTTCTGTTGTTTTTGCTTTCTAAATTTAAATTGCTCTATACTTTATTTGTACAAAAGCAAAAGTAACATAATATTATGTTCTGTTGTTTTTGTTGAAGTTGAATTTGCACCATTTGTCATTAATCAATGATTTATATCAGTACTAAAAATGCTTCACTTTCAGATGTTCAACATATTCAAAAAATTCTTAGTGTGTATAAAACAGCATTTCTTAAACTATATCTCAAAAGAGTCATTACAATTTAATTCAAAGAAAAGTAAATAAATACTTTATATATCATTTTTCTTCATTTAGTCTTGTTTGAAAACAAAGGATACATCAGTGACATATGAAGAAACCTTCCAGGAAATAATTGTCAAAAACAATTAACTTATTTTCCTATTTCCTTTCTGACTGCTGTGAGGAATTTATTTCCTGTAAAGGAAGCCATTTTTTATTCGGAAAGTCTTTTAGTCGGAATAAAATGCATTTGGAAGTATAATGCCATGGAGAAAATTATAGGCCTGAAGATATAATAGATTTAAATCAGTAAACTAATTTAACTAAACAGTCTTTTAAGAATACAGGTATTAGAAGATTAATGTCAGAGTTATATGTTAAAAGCAGCACGCCTCCAGAAGAAAACAGAAAATCTACCGTTGTACTTATATAATACTTTAAATCTCTCCCCAAATGCATAAAATAATTAAAAGCTTTAAAACATGCATATTTCCATGTTTTGCTTCAAAATCAGACAGTCTTGTTTTTCTTGCCATTAGGATATATTTCCTTTAAATATACTATTGAGTTCTTTAATCCAGGTTATTTTAGAACAACATGTATAGGTTAGTGTTTAATAATACGCATTAACAAAAATAATTGGTCGCCTGCCTGTAGCAGGCTTGACCAATTATTTTTGTTAATATGTTTTATTAACCTTTTACCCCATGAGCATATTGCGAAAAATGGCCGTTTTCATTGAAAAGCCTCCTGTAACAAGTTCAAACTGCTATGAAACTATGAAAAATGCTTCAATACTAATGAAACTTGGCACAAATGTTGACTACACCATAGCCTCTGTAACAGCATGCTCAATGGTCAATTTCCTGTTACCATGGCAATGGGGGGACGTCTCAAAATTGCCAAAATCACTATTTTGCATTGTTTTTTTCCATCAAAACTGATTTCAAAGTGCTGCAACTTCTCAATGAATTGAGATAGAGTAAAAGGCTTTTCAGCGTCGGTTACTAGTTACCCTAAGATCCACCTGAGGCCATTTTAGCCTGTCACATGTCCAAAATTTTCTTGCGATGAGGCTTCGCCCACCTTTAAACCTCCAAAACAGAAGGGGGCACATCCCCCTTCTGGCAACCCCCTGATGTAATATTTGGATGGGGGACGGCGCCGAAAAACTGGTCACTTTTTTAAACAACATTTCTCAAATGAAAAACAGTGTTTGGGGCCTAATTAGGGCATTTTTTCACTGTTTGAGGCCTCAAAAAGGGGGGGGGGGAAAGCCGTCGAAACACGCTTATATAAGGGAAAAGGTTAAACACTAAGCTATACATAATATAAACCTATCAAATTATTGCTATAGTGACACAATTAATATTGAAAGGTACACAATTGTTTTCTTTATTAATATCTAAATCTATTTACTTACGGTACATAATTTTCCTATCTAATTATTTAGCTTTTAATTTATGGGCTAATTATATAATAGCATTTTAACATTGACAAGATCAGAAGTCTGTAAACATCGTAAAACAAAATGACATATTGTAACCACAGGCCAATTACTTCAAGTGCATCATTAACATGCACTTTCACACAAATTAAAATAACAACACTCACACTGTACTATAAAAACTCTTCAAGTGTTTGTTGTGTGTAAATATCCCCCTCAGCTTGGAATACATAGCTGTACATTTTTCCAAGTAATTACTTTTTCATAATAAATATACTCCATGGCATTGATTTGTTTTACTTATTATGAAATCAAATTGTTAATACATGTTATGTAATTGTTCTTAATATTCTTTAAGCCCCAAAATATCATGAGATTTAAACAAAATACCATTAAATATAGTAGTAAAATCCTATTTTATAGCCTGTTTGCATGCTTTTTACCCCTGGGCCTGGAACACTTTCCCACAAAATGAAAGAAAAACAACAACAAAACAAAAACACTGATACTTCATGAATATTCTGACATTAATGGCAAACATGATATTTATCCCTTGTAAACAACTTTACTTATATGTGCTTTCTTTTATTTTGAAAGACCACTTGTCAGGAAGTGGTAGAATTTTCATTTTCATTAGCTTGGTCTTATACTTAAAATACAGAGAAATAGAATCCCTAAAAAAAGTCCAAGATGGCAAAATTATAAATGTTACAAGCTCGGTTTGATGGACTACACTGAATTTGTTATAAGTCAGCTTATTTTATTAACAGAGTTTGTTTGTTCGGATTTTATGGCACGTCAACACATAACTGGCCATATTGTGCCGTTATTAACAGAGTCAAACAGGTTCAAACAGGTTTACTCACAAGTCAGACTGTTTAACACAGAAGTCAAATTGGTTTGTTTGCAAGCAATTCAGCTTTAATAAGACTTTTTTAATAATAAAGTCAGCCTGCTTTATTTAGGGTAGTGCGACTGTATTACATTATCAAATTTACAATGTGGCATTCATGAGAATGATGTGAACTTTTGGGAAAACTTATTAATGTCTGCTTCATAAAGAATAACTAAAAACAAGATAGCATCAAAAATAAATTTGTGTTTTACTTCTGCCTTCCAAGTGAATGTTGGCTACAACTAGAAATGCATCCATGAGACAAAATGCCACAACATTCTAGACAGACAGTCAGACAGCAGGACAAATAGGGGGAAATTTGTTATGCCCCCACTGAAGTAGTGTGAGCATAAAAAGGGAAGAAGTGAGCTAAATTCACATCTGCTACCACGAGGCTCAATACCTTCAATGATACATCATACACTATTTCTGATACTTACACCCTCAAACTGAAATTGTGTGGCAACCCAGTCTCTTGCCTCCTTGAATTCTTCGTTCATCTCCATAATGTGCAGCGTATCAAGGGCATCAATAATTGTTGCACCAAGACTTGATGTACCAAATATACTGGCACTGTGTCCTCGTTTTGAGATAGGTCTCAGCTCATTTGCTCCCCATGCGAACTTCTTGTAACTCTCCCACGATAACTTCATCATCTACAACATATAATGTTTTATCATTGTAAAAAATCGATCAATATCATACATGTTTGTCAATAAATTAACTTAACAACATATGAGAACTAAGTTGAATAAAATTGATTTCAAGACATTATCTCTTTAAAAATAACGCTTATAATCATTAATGTAGTTATTGTTTAATATAAATAACAATCAATCCGTTTGTACCAGTGGGGCAACTTTTCTACAATTGAATTGTAACAATATTCAGTGCAAAGGACTGATATGCATAATTGATAAATAATAAATATTCAAATAAAGAACAAAACTGATTCACAGATGACTAAAATAGCCTTTCACAAATAGCTTCCATCTAATAAGTTAGATGTTTCTTTAACCTCATTTTACCTTAGACAAGTCCTGCTTTACATTTGGAATCAACCATTGTAAATTAAAGGGATTTCAATATCAATCTACAGAAAATCAAGCAAAGAATGGAATTTTTACAAATCATAGACCGGCAATAGCAACCATTATGATGGGCCTTAGACTCTTTCACCAGTGTATGTTCCAGGCCAACATAAAGATAATTGTATCATAGTTTGGTGACCTTTGTTTTGAAAATATGTTTAATTGTTTATCCATGAATGCATAATGCTCATTGATTGGCTACATTTTTTCTGGGGTTTACTTATTGTGACGTCAAGGAAAGGATAACAATAGAAAAGTCATATTCAGATGTTACCAGCACTTTTTTCTGGGGTTTCATGTTGTGACTACATGGAACATGTTTTTCCTATAATACAAGACAGAAAGAACATCAAAACACTAGGCAATCTGATTAACACTCAGGGGCTTCACCCCTCCTACAAATCAGACAGCCTTGTATTATAATGCTCTTTCTTTTACTTATTAACTCTTTGCTGGTGTCCACTGATATTACCTATGTGACCAGTGCAGGCCAAAATCAGCTTGCACCCATGTGCTGCCTGATCATGGTCTGTGCTGGTCACTATCACATCAAAATTTAAAGTATTAAATAATGAATGATTTTATCCATATTGAAAGATGGAAAAGTCCATGTAAGATATTTAGCATGGTAAATGTTATGATAATTATATGACTGTCCAATCTATTGCTGGTTGTTTTATTTTAGTATTCTGTTATTGAAATCCTCAAAATTCAAATTAATTGACTTTCAAAATTCAAAGTATGGCAAATCCTTTATGGGTTAAGGGTAGAATGAAATTATGGTGGACATATACATATACAAAATGATTATGGCTACTAAAAACATACATGTACATATGTTTAATCCAAACTAATATGTTTTGATAACATGTATATAGTTTACATACATCTGTATTCTGTAGTTTACTTGTGCTCAAACATGTATCATACTGTACTATTAGTTCAACACAATGTAACAGCTGCTTTAACACTTTATACCATGCTTAACACATATGTTTAAAATAATAATATGTTTACAATAAATATTTAATAGCCCAAGCTTTCTTAATAATTATATTTCTTATAGAAGTTAGTATAACAACATGGCTGGCATCTGAGAAATATATCATCCCTTCAGATTTTAAGGATTAGTACTTTCTTTTGCATTCAGTATAGGTTAAAGTTTATTAGTACGTATTAACAGAATTAAATTGGTCAGGCGTGACATGGCCGCGCGACCATTTATATTTGTAAATACGTACTTATAAATTTTAACCTGCTTATTGTTTTGAATTATGTTCATAAACAGTAGATTTACTGAACTGATTAACAGTTTGTCGATTTACTAAAGTAAATGTGTTACGATTCACTTGAAATACTGCAATCCTATTGGACAAAAAATAATTTCAAACACTTATATAAAATAGAGGCTGAATATACATATAGCTAGACCTACAAATGTATTACTTTTACACTTCACTGTTAATTTACCGATGACAAAATATTTTCTATAAATTAATTCTGCTATCTAAATAAAGACATACTATAGTTATAAGTTTGGTTGTATTTCTAGAACAGTTTGTAACAATATTTCTATTATAATATCAGGAAACTAAGATCCATATAACTGTAGATAAACACTTCATGTGGAGCTGTCCCAATGGATTCTGCCCGACAAGTTTAAACTAAGACTATAAACTTGCAATATTTCAAAAGCATAGAGCTGAAACAGAAACAGAATTGAATATACCCCGGTAGTATAAAGTTTACATTTACAGCAGTCTGACAGGCACAAATATTGATCCAAGTGCTTCGTATTCGAATCAAACAAATATAATAATTCATTTTGTCACTTGTTCAGCTTCAACTTTATTTCACTTCAATTCCTAAAATTTGTCTTACAACAAAATAAATGACATTTTAAAGAATTATTAGAGTTATAAATATTTTTCACTTTAAAGATTTATAATAGTGTGGTTTTTCCCCATAAAAGTGGACTGGTGAAGTGATTTGCAGCATACAGTGTTCATAATATTATTAATTACACATAGCAAAATTTAATTTAAAAAATTTTTATGTTGCTAGGACCTCTGTTAAGATTTCCCTTTCTCAAGGACATAAACTAGCATTGTTTTCTTATAATAAATAGTTTCCTTGGTTTGTTTCTTGGTACAGACAGATTTATTATAGAGTATGACATAATGTAATTGAACACTTCCACTGTGTCTATACTTATCATGCTATAAAGTCATAATTCAACTGTAATACAATGTATCAGTATCACCAATTGCCAGTGCCTTGTTCTTCTTCAGAAAGTACATTTATTATCATATATACCATATATATATTATCTGTGACCATTCATTCAAGTTTCAACTTGTAATAGCCAAAAAGGGTGTATTTTTTAATGGCAATTAAATTATTTTTTAAAAAGTGTCACTAGATTTTTTTCCCCCAAAGAAATGAGAAAGAAAAATACATTGTACTTCTTTCTATTGAAAATATAAGTCAGTCATAGCTGGAAAAAAGAATTCTATCCTTCATCCAAAAAAAACAAACCAAAACAAACTAAACAAGTTTTGTTTCTTTAAGAGTATGGATGTATTTGCAATTTGCAGGAAAGATTGATTTAGAGTAATAAAACCCAATAAATCACAACAACAAATTTAGTGATAAATTACTATTTAAAGTATTGAAGGACAAGAATCATTCAATATATTGTACAAGTCAATACACAAATACAATGCTCTAGGCAGTTTAGTATCTATATAGTCCAATAAACCTTTCTAAGGTCAATTTGGGCTATGTATAATTGATAAATAGTAGGTTTTTACATTAGTGTAACTAACATAAATGAATTATGTTAAATTTGTTTTATTTTCTAAATGAGCTAACTGTACAAGCATGCGCAAAACAATAAAAGTATTGCCACCATAACTACAAAGATAACTAATTGATCCATAAATTATTGCTAATTAATGTAAGGTTGCATCACGTTTAAAAATATTACCACAGGGAAGAAACCTGAATGTCACTTTGCCAAAGTGATGGCCATACTTACATATTAGTGCATCACATCTTAAATATCATTTACTCAAATTATTATTTTAAGATGCATAATACTTTCATAAGATTTGATTGCAATCAATTCTTTTAATATAAATTATGCTTTATTTACAAACTTGAAAAATAAAATGCTTATTTGAGGCCATACTTAAACTTTGCAAAACATTTACATATATTATCTTTAAAAGAGCTAAGTATAAAATGATGATACCTGTCTGGAAAAAAGTTATGTTGAAGAACAAAAATATGCATGGTTTCTTAAAAATAATTCATAAATTTCACTGGTTATATGATGAATTTCACTTTTACCTGTTAAAACAAATGTTTGAATTATGTGGAGTTACCAGTTATTGCACTTAGGTGATGATATATGGTATATATTACAGAGCTCCAGATAATTTTTCATGCAATTAGTTTTCAACTTCTTGATGTTTTCAGCAATTAGTTTTTTTCACCACCAGATTTCAAAGACAATTTTTTTTGAATATTCATTTTTTTATTGTTTGTTGTAGAGTCATATTTAATAAGAAACTACATGCATTTTATAAAGCATGAGATAAACACCTTCACCATCGGTAGTGAGATGCTCAGTTTTCCATTAATTAAGTAACTTTTAAGTAATGTTTAGTTTTCTATGTTTCATGTTGTTGTTTTTTTCAATTAGGAACAATGACATTTGCTATTAACTTCGATTTCCTCATTCAATTTCTCCAATCTTTTTACAAAATTTAGCATAAAAAGGAAATATGCTGTTTGTTCTTTGCCTTGTCATTTTTCCAAAAGGGAGGTCACTCTAGCACATGACAAAACTGTTCATTAAGGTTTGCATAAGTGGTGTTATGTAGTTGTACGTTATCACTCAAAAATATACCACAGTAAATATTACTGGAAATATCGAAAAACTGCTTTTTTCATTTCAGAAATTTTTACCCATTCTGAAATGATTAAAGATCCTGTATGTTGTGATCAAAGTGGTAAACCACACTAAGTGTATATGTACATAATTATGCAATTTTCAAACATGGAAGAATATATAAAATATGTACTGCAAATATTTGTGCATATTATAATTATGAAATCATTAAAATATATGCATTCATTTCTTATTGTAAAATTTGACTTAAACTTTATAGAAAATAATTTTTTATTACCTCCCTTTATTTACATGAAATGTTAAATTCGGTAATATCTTTATAAATAATGCTTTTTGGAACCTTCAATATTGATAAATCTTAATTTGAGCATCATATTTTTGATTTAAAACCATAAAAAAAATTGTGTTACAGGATCTCTAAGATTGAAAATCAATTTGTTTTTGAACAACAGCATTTGAAATTTTATTTGTTTTTGGTGAAAATCATTTTGTTTTAATGCAGGGCTCTACAAATCCTATAGTCCGACGTCCGGGACAACTCTAAAACCACTTGGGACAACTGACAATAAGCAGAAAGTTAGTCCCGGACAAGTCAAATTTTGACAGATGCTAATCTTGGACAACTGTAAAATTATGTTTACAGCATGGTGCGCCGGTAATCTTCGCCTGAGGCAATCAATCTCAGCAGTTGCTACAGGCAATAAAAATAGATAAAACACTAAATGTTTGATAAAAATCTTAAAGACAAAGTCCAACATTATTATAGACATGTCCAAAACACTATTAAGTCACAGACTTGGTCTTTGAAGTTGATATATTGACACAAGCAGACAGTAATTTGTGCCGTGAATTGAAAATTTGGAATTTTTTGTTTTAGGTTTTTTTTATGAATTCCTAAATGGAAAACAATAATAAAATATCCAAAAAGCATCTTTTATGAACGCATTCGAACATACAATAGTCAAAATAGTATAATTTATGAGGAAAACAGAAAATTTTTCATTTGTCACATATTTTCGCGATGCCGATTTTTTTTATATAAATCGTGAGGCAGTTTTAATCAGTTTAAAGCTATGCAGCAAGTAGAAATATTAAAAATCTTTTGTTACTTATGAATCAAAAGGACTTTTGACAATGTTAAGATAAATAATGATTTGTAAGTATTTGAATAGTCTAATTCACTATCATATTTTATATTTCCCTACCGGGTAATAATGACTGTCTTTTTCTTATTTACCATGTCCAATGTGAAATGTGGAAACTGAGAGAGGCTATGGTTAACTAGATTCATGTTAGAATAATTTTACTTAAATTTTTAAGGATAAAAATCCAGGAAAAAAATAAAACTGAAACAAAACATATAGGCCTACACAGGCTATTGAACTTGAACAGTGCTAAAAGGTACCTGGGAAGACAGCTGAACCATCAAAACTATTTCAGTTGAAGCAAAATGTTCTATTTTATACTAAATGAAATACTTAATGTAACTTAAAAATATTAAAAGATTAATTGTTTTTACTTCTACTTTGGATATATAATACATACTACGCATACTGAACATTTACTGAGACTTAGACACTTGTAGTCAATTTTGGGACAACTCTATTTTGCTAGGTCAGTTGTCCTGGACAACTCTATTCCAAAAAAATTTGTAGAGCCCTGTAATGATAAAACAATTCTTTAATTTCTTATCTGGAAATCTGTATATATTACATCTCTTTACATTTTTTTTCCCAATTGACAAGCATAAAATTCCCAACCCTCAGTCTGCATTAATGGTGTTGTTAATTTTCTTTGAAATATACACATGTATTTTCCTTTAGAAGAGTTATTACTTCAAATTAATCTTAATACAAGAAAACATGAATACAAAAACTATAAACAGAATCTATTCTTCTTTATCCTAAGTGTTCAATAGGCTCACTTAGTTAAAATACCGACCATACTGTGAAATTCTCAATTTGGACTTTATAAAATTTTAATCCCAGTTTCATATAACAGTGTTAGTGGCATTCCCAAAATGTTGGTAAAAATGACCTGGCAACACTTTACAAATGACTTTTATTTTTCTATATGCATGATTATACTATCGAAACTGTGACTTCAGATAATGTTTTTTTAAGTTGAGAATAGCCAGAGACATAGATAACTATAGTTACTTTGTCTCTGGTATAGCCTAAAATTTGTCCCATGGTGACCATGGTGACTGGGCAAAAATGTCTGTATCCAAGTTCTAGAATTTAACTAAACAATCTAACTACCATAATATACCTCTGATGCTTGAAATTCAATAGCTTTACAAAACATGCACATTTTATATTAAATAGAAGTTAAATATATAACAGTTATCTAACCTTATATCCGACTTATAAATAAAATTTACTTGACTTGAAGTTGAACAGTTCTTAGCAACAATTTATGTTATATTTAATAGGTGTTTACAGAAAATATAACGGTGCCATTCTTATTTATAGTTACCTCTTTAATTTTGTCTCTTTTCTGTTTGACATCTGGGTCAGATGGTTCACCTCCTTGTGTACCATCACCACCTTCATGCTCTTTGTGAACTGTTTCTTTTAATTTTTTTTCTGCCTCCTCCTTCATTTCCATCTCTCTCTGTCGCTGCTGTTCTATCAGCTTATCTTTATCTTCTTTTATTTCCTCCTTAAATTTCAAGGTATCATCTTTTGCTAAATTTGCCTTTTCACTTAACTCTTTCAAAGCTTTTTGTTTCGCAAACTCTTCAGCAATTTTCATATCTAGCTTTGCTTTATCTTCAACTTTGTGAATATCAACATCACCGCCATGATTATCCATATGTCGCATTTGTCCTGATGCTCCTTTTTGTCCCCCTGGCATGAATATGTCATCACCAAATATTTGGATCTGTTTTTTCATTTCAGGAACACTTACCCTGTCTCTCAAATCTGGTAAAAAGAAAAAAGCACCAAAGCAAACCACACCAAATGTTGCAAAAACCAGTAAAATGATATATTTTTCACGCATTCGTAGCGATTTCCTGCTAACTGGTATTGGCACTCCATTGACATATCTCTGGAAGGTTGGTAGGACACCCGGAGTGGCCATGGTCGCTTAAAAATAAAAGAAAAATAAAGTTATACTTCGTGTCAACTCCAGTTACTGTCACTCCTAAGACGCTTTCATATCCAATGTAAATTAATGACTGGCAACTTCTGCAAGCGTCTTGGTGAGAAGAAGCTGTTTCCGTCTGGGGACTGTTTCAAAGTTAATTATGAAATACAAAAACCGCGGAGGAATCCTGAAGTTCGGAACGCGCTATGTCCTGATTCAAGTTGAAATTGAATAAGAATTGGGCAGGTCAAAATAAGTTTAAAGCCAAGTGCTACTGTATATCAAACCGTATCTAAATATCAAGTTACGAACAGTAATGTTCTGTGTTCTTACAAGTTGAGCAGGAAACTATAGAGACAGTATTGATATATATGTTTTTTCTTAACTGTATGAAATTATTATTGTTGTATCATGTGCTATGTTCCTAAATGTATAAATAAAATTAATGCACAAAATAAAATATTTTCAAAACAAATGGTAATTTTAAAGAGATAGTGTGACCATTAAAACAAACAGTCGAACGGCCTAAGCAGCTCAGAGAAGCACAGGATCAGAGAAGCACAGGTCTATTGTTTCGGCCTGGACGTTTACATAAACTAAAAAGGTCATTTAAAGTCCGTACATAATTTCTTAAACTACATTTAAACACAATAGTGCCTAGTGCTGGTACCGTCGATGAACATGCTGACTGAATGAAATAAAAGATGATATATGTACAGTGAGTTCAAGACAAACGAGGCTGTTCAAAGTATTTTCATGTATACTATTTGTGTTTGCAAATCGACTTAAAGTACATAAAGATGTGTTTTTGGAAGAGTCACAAAAGATTTTTTGTGTGAGCCTTTGTTATATGATGATGATTATTATCATTGCATCCCTGTTAAGCTAATACATCTTTTACGTTTATTACAGCCTTTTTCCTAATTATCTTACACGAAAATACATTGGGTAAAAACTTTTATTACAAATTATCTATATAATGCCCCCCCCCCCCCAAAAAAAAAAAAAAAATGTTCTAAACCTTATAATGTTAGATCTACATAATTTTTGTATGCGGTATGTTGTTGATTTTCATGACTGTTCTGATGAAGAAGTATTAAAGTCAGAACTAGTGGAATGTGTTGTCTACTCAGTACTGTAATTTTTTCATATTTAACAATGATAGATCATGAGATATATGTATATGCTACAAAAGTATTGTACAAAAATATGTTATTTTGAAGTATTACACTCTAAATCACACTTAATTCTCATGTATACATATAAAATTATGCGGTTGGTTATACATAGCTTCTAAGAAACAGCAGTGTATTTCTATTTGAAATACCCTGGAAACAGTAATAATGATTTTAATCGACTTTGCTCAATATAGATACCATTTTTCTGAAATATAACCTTAAAGAAAAGATCAGGCATGAAAATGCTTTGCGACATAAAGATATAATACATAAAAACCCTTTGTCCTACCTACCAACAAAAGATTAATATCAGTCAGACTATAACATACGTCCTTGATAATATTAAACATTGATATACAGTAATTTCGTATGTTATTTGGAACAGTCAAACTGTTGGCCCGGGGTGGAGGGGATAGTGCCGAGGGCAACAGTTCAAAACACTATCCCCAACATCGAGGGATAACTGTTTGACTATTCCCAAATCACATATGAAATAACTGTTTTATTACCTGATCAAATACTGTTTCAACAGTACTTGCAGAAGAAAAAAGGAGCAAGAAAATAGTTTTGCAAATATGTTAACCTTCAAGGGATATTACTCTATGACGTCAGAGCACGCGAGGGAAACAGTCAAAACTATTAACCGGTCAACAGTTCGCGAACTTTGACGTTTTTAGAATTTCAGAAAACAGTAAAAAATACCATATAACGTTTATATAAGGTATGAGGTAACAAAACTAAATAATTCACGTTAAAAACAGGACTGTTATAATCCTTCAAGATATTATATGGCTTTTTCATTTTTTGTGTTTTCTGATCGCAGATCAGGAAATACAATGCTGACATTCAATCTCAGGAACAGCGCTCCCAACAATCCTAACAACAAAAGTAGTTCTCAAAACAGCTTAAAACTAGCGATGTAAAAAAATAGAAATATTTTTATTTTGTTACAAGTATCCAGCGATTATAACGCATTCAAAGTTTAAAGTAGCTTTGGCTTATAGAATTGTCAATAAAGGCACAATCACAAATTACGCGGATGAATATCATTTTAATCAGTGAAAATTGCTCGGATATTTCCGTAAAGCTTCGGATCATTTTGATTAGAATTAAACACCGACTAAATGAACATTTGTTACTTAGACTTTCTGAAATATAAAGTAAGGATGTTGACTCTATGACAGGGCCGAATTTAGGACAGTCGACGATCGATAATCAATTTCTACAATAAGTAACGGTCTTATACGTTAAGCACCCGATAATTTAATCCACGTAAACAAAGCGCTATTTTCTTACACACTTCAGCGCGTATTACACAAATAAATCCGACTGTCGAGTAGTGAAACATTATATACATGTCGGACTGTTTTGGGAAGAAGATTTTTGCTAAATTATCTACATCATTGTTAAACAACAGGTTTACCATGAACAAAATATCTCGTAATTTTATAGGATTACAATCCCCTAATTTAGAAAAATATGTTTTGCTTCAGACTATTCTTATAACTTCCCCGTGGTCCACGGTTTACACGCTCGTTTAAGAAGCCAGAGGTCTGGGGTTCAAATCCAGTCAAGGCAACTCATATTTTTTGGTGTGTTTTTTAAGTATTTGTAGCGATTTTAACATTCTTTCTTATAGAATAAGCAACGATATGCAAGGATAAAGTGTGGCTGTCTTAAAATGTACATAAATGATTTCATAATGCAAGTTAGAAACTCTGGTCATGCAAAATTCTTTATGTATCAAACTCAAACTGTTATAGCAAAAAATCTAAACGCAGGCGCTGCAACTCGGTGCCCTGCAAAATGAATTATACATATATAGTATATCAAAATAAACTTATACAGGAAAATACATACAGATACTGTACGATTTAGATTGCAAAGATCAGAAAATACCACAGAGCTTGCAGCCCTTTGATTAAAATGAAGAGCCGTACCATACCGTGCATGATAAGACAAAACACGGAGTTAAAAAATGGACGCGGATGAAAGTTACTCTCTAAAAATTGAGGCTCAGGAAGTTATCAAAGAAATTAAATATGCTGTTAAAAGTGTTGAACTGTCGAAAATACTTCAAAGTACAGAGGAATGTGTCTACTTCAATATGGAAACCAAGGAGAATCACAAATATACTGTTGAACTCACTCCCAAAGGATTTCGGGTTAGTACGGGGACTATCTCAAAGTAATTGAAAACAAACTGCAGTAGTTTCCGTACATTAACAGTCCTCGTACAAACAAGTAGAGATTTTGATGCTAAAGCATCAAGTCGCCGGATAGAAATATGATTGTATTATCATAAATAAAAGAAAATATCAGTTTAATGGTTCGAGTATAAAGAAAATAGGAACAATAAGTTGAGTAATGTTTACTCATAAACACGTTTTCATGTACTTGCCACAATTATATCTTTCTTGCTGTAAACTTTGTAAAAGAGTTTTACGCAATAAATTGATGTTATGTTATAATAAAACATCATATTTTAAGCAAACTTGCTTAGCAATTTTGTCAAGAAACTGTTATCATTAAATAAGCAAGTATTGTTTGGCAATATTTACCCAAGACTCAATAATTTTCGGGAGCTGTTTCGTTAGCTTACATAACTTATTATGATTAATGTTAACGATTTTATTGTAAGTATAATTACATGTATAATTATATCAATTAATACTGCTCGATGGCCTAGTGGTAAGTATGACGAAGTTGTTACATAGGATATAGTTAACGTTTATTTGCCTTTCAGTGCGATAACTATCAACACAAAGATAGTTTATTAGTTTTCTCTGTGTATCCAATACGATTCCGGCCCCTACTGTCATACCGAGATTTGCATACGAAATTACATTGATTTGCAGTTTAACCAGCTGCCAACCATTCACAATTTACCTGTATGTCAGTCTTATCAGCCATTTGTTACTATTAATAGATTTTATAACAGTATCATACAACGTTTAGTCACGTGATTCTGGGAGAAGCTGTTTATAATAAATAAGAAAAAAAAATAGAATAGGTCTCATAACATACAAACAACCAGATAATTTAAAAGTGTAATTTCAAATATCAGGCGTGATTTATTTATCATAAAATAGCATTGCTTGACACTTTGAAAAAAAGGAAAACATCCATAAATTTAATGACTGATCCATAGGGATACGTCATTAATTCATTTTATAAAAATTGTAATGTTGCTTTTTACGATGTCAATATTTGAATATTTCATTTCATTGAGCAACATTATTGTATGTTTGAAATTTTGAGATTACTGAAAACAATTGTAGTCTTTAATTGTTCAGTAATTGTTATGCTTTTATTTTCAGATTTTAATGCCTTCTCCTACCATAGGTATAATATTAAACTGTTACAAATATAGTCGCCGGTTTCTACCGGCGACTAATAAATCATATTTTACTTTACTTTACTGGAGTTGAGGTCGCAAGACGTCATCGTCTTCTATAACCCCCCATGGCTTTGTACCGAGTTCTGATCCGGTATGGTGGTATACTGTGTTGCTCCCATGAATTTGTCCAACCTGTTTTTAAAACTGTTAAGTGAAGGAGCATTCACAACCACTTCTGGTAAATTGTTCCAGTCCGATCTTTATATTTATGATATTTAAAATTATACTTGATATTTTAATCATAAGAAAATTATATACAGTTATAGTTACGATTCATAATCAAAACAATTCTCTCCACACGGATTCGTTCATTGTGAATTTGATTTTGACAGGGTCTTTAATTTCTGTCAAGAATCCAGTATACTGGTGCCTCATAGTTCAGTGGTACTTAACTGTTTACACAGACAATAAAAGTTAGAAGAATATAATTCTGGAAAATATGTTGAATATTGTAGGAAAGACATGTCAAGTACATAATAGTTTATTCCATTTAATGTTTGCATGTAAGCAATAATGTACACAACATGGCAATTAACACCCATCTACTGCAAAGTTAGTAAAATTGTGTTCTCGTATTTCCAAGGCAATTACATTTTAAGAGTTTCAAAATGAAAACCAAAAGTAATCTTTATTTTTTAGTATATCTATACTTAGCCTCGTCTATTTTCTCCATAGCATTTATCAAATATCTCAATGGTTGTTTAACAGAGTCAATTGTCTTGAAAGGTATGAAAAGTAAAATTAAAATGGCAAAATAATTTACTTTGCTCTTAATCTGAATAAAATAAGTTTTCCCGGTTGTATATGTAAAATTTGATAATACAGTAAAAAAGTAAAAGTAAAACTACTGACAGGTGCATGAGGTCTAGGAGTCAGTTGATACTGTTTATGCCTAATACTTTGGAAATATGGGTACCACGGAAATATGAGGCACCAGTAAATGTTTTAAAGCTCCGCAATGGACACAGCAGGTATATATTTTGTAGCAATAAAAAAAAAAGACGAATCTTTTTTTGCTTATATAAGAAGCAATAGTTATTTATTCTTAAATGACAATACACACTTTTCCATACAAATATTCTCTGATGAAAATCCATGTTGGCAATGTAAATAATAATTCACAGATATCGCCGAAGTTTAACGAGAGCATGAAAATCATAAACTAGCAGGAAAACCCCATTATAACCAAAGTGCGCAAAGGATTGTGGGTCTGAATCTGACTATCATCCATGTTTGGAGCTTCCTATCTGTTGTGTATATATCTGTGATAGGGTAAAATGTGGGTCATGTTAGAATTAAGAAATAATATATATACAGTTGACTCTCGGTAACTCGAAATCCAAGGGACTGGGCATTTTACTTCGAGAGAAACGGAATTCGAGTAAGGTGGATCTGCTGCCATTATGTTGACATTCGTACATGTATATACATGTGCCTGATTGAATGTACAAAGAAGTACGTTTATTATTGTTGATAGCGACAATGCTACAATATTTAACCGTTGAAATGACGGTAAATCACTTTCAACTACAAATTATGAACAAAAATATATAATGTAATACATGTATATTGATAGTGAAACATAAACACAAACATTCGTAGCAATGACATAAATGCAAGTTTGTCAGTATTCATCAGTAAAGCACATGCTTATAATGAACACTCATGACATATCATTACAAAAAAGCACAATAACACTTTTATCTCAACAACAATTTATCTAGTATTTGAAGTGAATTGATCATCGGACGAAAAACGAAAGTAGCAACTATCGTGAACCGAGAGTACATATTAATGTATGCAATATGAAGGAACATTAATTATACAAATGTCATTTACGTTGATAACACACATCTGAGTGAATACCTAGGCTGGTTTTTTACTAACACCTGTCAGAGTGGCACGAGTCTTAATTTTGTTATCTAACTGTGAAAACCAATTAAGTCCTGAAACCGATTAAAGCCACTTTTACGACGTGTTAATAATACATGATGACCGGCAATTAAAATTTCTATGGAACGTGTGAATCACAAAAGACAACATCTCACCTTGATGTCGTCGACCTTTGATCAGTCGGCTGGTTTCACAATTTGACTAATTGAGATGAAAATATGTTGGACTTTAATTGACGGGACCAAATTTTCTTTTCGACTAAACAGGAGTCTAGGTAAGTCAAAATTTGACCTAAGCGGAGTTAAAATACAAAGATAAAGAAGGAAATTTGACGGGACTTTAGAAATACTTCGACTTACGCGGAATTTTGAGTAAAGCGATTTTGACTTATTGAGAGTCAACTGTAAATATATAAATCAATAATAGTAAAAAGAGCGATTTATTGAGCGATAAAATCACTGTTTGGAGTTCAGATGTGAGGAATTATATCACAAGGGCGTACCCCCAAGTGATATAATGATGCGCATCCGAACGATGCGATAAAATCACTGATTTTGATATATTCTACTTACTAATCTATTATTGATTTCCAAACAAAGCTAGATTCTGAGATATTTTTGTTCTGGGTCAGAATCTTGTGTCATGTTTGTTCATACACAAAATTGCGTGTAGGACAATTAGTTGATAAATTAAATCTATAAAGACAATTTTTGTAATATGGTTACTCATTTGATGAAAACAACTAAGTTAATAATAAGTTTTAATTCACTATTTTTTTTAACAAAATAAGAACATATTGTATATTGTATTAACATATTGTTAAAGATATTCTTATGCTATATTTATGATGTATTATTTAAAGCATAAATTTTCTAATTTAATTTATTTTTCCATGATAATGTTACGCTAGTGACCTAGAACTATTAACAGAAACTCCTTGATTTTTAAATTATTTCTTTTTTATTAATTTTTAGTTGGTAGGAACACAATTTGATGTGTTGGACCAAGCAGAAGATGAAAATGCCAAATATTATGAGACAATCTACGCACTGCTTGACTCGATTAGTCCCGAGTACAGAAATACTTTTAGTGATACGCTTATACAGAAACTTCAAGGCCTTCATAGTATGCAACATGGTGATGGGTCCGAGGACACTTGACATCAGACTGGAAGGACATTGCTGGCTTGATGGTCCCAGTTCCATAGGATAGCTACTGGGCAAGAAATGTGTGTACATGAGCATGCTTTTGTTACACCTGCTTGCTTATAGAAATGTATCTAGGTAGTGGTGATGGGAGAGGATTTTATGGGAGATGATAGTGATGTTTATTACAGACCAGATGTATACATAGCTAGATAGAAGCATGATGCTGTATATATCTATCTTATATGGTAATATTGAATTTAAGAACCTTCTTCAAATATCTATTAATATATTAGTAGACATAGTCATTCTTTATGATAGTTCTAACTAATTAGTAACTTTTCAACTGGACTTACCAGTATATCTAATGGGGATTTTTTTCTTCAGAACTTTAGTGTAAAAAATTCTTTAGCCTTTCTATTGGAGATAATTTAAGTGTAAAAAATTCTTTAGCCTTTCTATTGGATATAATTTATATATATGAAAATACAGAGTTTCTCAATATTTATGAGTAGCCTTTCAAGTTACTTTTAAAGAGAGTTTACCATTTTATCCATTTTATAAGTTAGGACAAGAAATTTGCAACTTAACACTATTTGATCAATTTATTTATCAGTGATATTTAATGTCTTGGACATGCAAGTCTATATTCAAAGACAGGTGACAGTTATTTTTTATATTAAACAATGTTCTGTCTTATTATTTTATGACCTAGGGTGCTTAAATGCTTTAAATGTCATTCATGATTGCTTTGCTTTCCATGTCAAAATAAATACAAGAATTGTTTTTCCCAAATGAAAATGCAGGTATGCTTTCTACTTAGTTTAAACAAAAATAAGCCTCTTGTCACAACCATTGTGAGATAAATGTACCTGCCTCATATGTAGCACTAAGCATGCTCGGGGCAACAGATCCTACACATAATACCAGTGCAGACCAAGATCAGCCAGCACATGGTCTGCACTGTTTCCTATTCAGTATGTATTTTTTTTTTTTTGAATTTAACCCTAAAAATGATGAATGGTTTTGTCATAATAGAAAGATGGACAAGTCCATTAAATATATTTAGTGTGGTAAGATTTAATTAAATACAACAGTCTCACAATAAGAGGATGTTTGTAGATTACAGCATAGAAATAATTCTAGGATTAAATACTGGTATGTTTAGTTTATAGCTTGCTTGCATACTAGAGTACATCTGATTCTTTTTAATCATTTAATGAATATAAAGTTGCTGATAGCTTCTTCTTCAATATATTTATTTTCTGCATCATCAACCTTTCCCAGATCAAATTTCATATTAATGTTCCTTGTTATACTTTGATTTAGATCTGTCCATTCTTTCTTAATTGGATTTTAGTTCCAAAACACAAAACAGGTCAGTCTCTCTATAGATATATCTCCACTAGTTTTAAACTTGGGATGATTGTCCCTAGTGCTCAAAAGGTTGAAAGTTGATAATGCCCAGTCAGTATAGAGAAGTTGCTATTTCTGCATATTTTGCATTGTTATTTCTACAAGTGCCTTAAGGTCAGTTAAACCTTTTTGTTTGTATTACAACATTTATATCAATTGTAACAATTTAATAACTTTTATGAAGATTAAGAAGAGTATGAAAACTTGTTGTTGCTTTAAAAAATAACAAAGTATAAGTTAATGTAAATTTCTTATCACATAAGTATTAACGCTTAATTACAAATAGAGATTTTTTACAGTTGTTTGTCAACCAAGAAAGTTTGGTACTTTTGTTATCGAAGTAATTGTTAAGGTACACAAATGTATTTGAAGACACATTTGACCATAACTTTTTGGTTTGTTTTGAATTTGTATTCTTCTTTTTGGAATATATATTTTTGAATGCCTATTTATTGAGCATAACTGTGTTTTTTTTCTTTCAAATTACCAAATATTTCTATAATTGTGTTTATGATGTAAGGATATATATGGCGTGAAGAAGAAACTATTAATTAAAATGCATGTTAATACTTTAATTGATTATTTAACATTTTCATTTGATGAATATTTAATATACTTTTTAACTTTATTTTTCAAGGTAAATATGTAAATAAGTTATTAGACAAATTATTGAATATTGATTGACCTAACTTAGTTACAATTGAATTAATTACTTCAAAGTATGACATAAATTAAAACTTAACGTGTTTAAGATCATTTGTAAATCTATTCAGTTAAAACTTTATTGTGTAAGTTTAATTTGGAGAAATATCTGAACTGAAGCCATTTACTTTTGAATCTGCCTTTTATAAAACCAGTACAGATGGCGTATTAAGTAACTTATAAAAGACTTTAATAGAGCTTATATAAATGATCTTTGACTTGAAAAGCAAATGATTTACTTCACGGAAAATGTAGCAATGTTAGTACATGTACAATAAAGAAAATATTGCCAGTAATTTTTAAATTGTTGAAATTCTTAAAAATCTAACTTATTTCCTGATTAAAAGTAAATGACTGTTTAATGATTTATATGTTTCAGGTTGACACTAGATTTTGGAATGGATCTTCATCTTGTAAATGAATACAGAATATAACAAAGCCAGCATCATCTTGGGTAGATTAGTTCAGGACTGTTTGTATAATCAGAGTAGTGTTATCTTTATCATCACATTGATATCAACATCACCATGCTTTCATCTTCCCAGTGATATCATCTTCACATTGATATCTTCAACTTCACAATGGTATCATCTTCAACTTCACAGTGATATCATCTTCAACTTCACAGTGATATCACCTTCAAGTTCACAATGGTATCATCTTCAACTTCACAGTGATATCACCTTCAACTTCAAAATGATATTACCTTCAACTTCACAGTGATATCACCTTCAACCACACAGTGATATCACCTTCAACTTCACAGTGATACCATCTTCAACTTCACAGTGATATCACCTTCAACATCACAGTGATATCATCTCCAACTTCACAATGATATCATCTGCAAATTTACAATGATATCATCTGCAACATCACAATGATATCACCTTCAACTTCACAATGGTATCATCTTCAACTTCACAGTGATATCACCTTCAACATCACAATGTTATCTGCAACTTTACAGTGATACCATCTTCAACATCACAATGATATCATCTTTAACATCACAATGATTTCATCTGCATTTTCCCAGTGATCATCGTCTTCAACTTCGCAGTAATATCATCTTCAACTTCACAGTGATATCTTTTCAACTTCACAGCAATATCATCTTCAACTACACAATGATATCATCTTCAGCTTCATAGTGATATCTCTACAACTTTACAGCAATATCATCTTCAACTTCACATTGATTTCAACTTCACAGCGATATCATCTTTGTAATGATATTATCTTCAATTTCACAGTGGTATGATTTTCAACATGGCATACTTATCACGTGTAGTGTTTCAAGCAATAATGACTCACTCATGCCTACAGTATAGAACCAGGCTAGAACGTCCTTACCATACAGTGTCACATTCTGTTATACTGTTTACTTTTAATGGTAGTATTTGATAGTGAAAAATCATTAACTGGCTGTGAACTGATCTTATGTCAAAGTAGGAATATGTTATAGTTCATAGTATAAATTTAGCAAAGTTCTTGAAAAATGGTCTCTTTAGTAAACTATTAATGTAATGAAACTTATTGTAGATATTGGTTGTAATTTAGTAATCTTACATCAATATTTTCACTCCATATGTAGAGTTTTCAAATTTTTATGCCCCCACAGAGTGGGAGCATATAGCGTTGCACTTGTCCGTCCGAGTGTCCGTCCGTCTGGCCGTACGTCCCGAAATCTTGTGAACGCAACTCCTCTTAAACAGGATGGCAGATTTTGCTTAAACTTCCAGGGATGAACAACCTTAATGTGTAGATGGCAGTAAAGGAAGGAATTTTTGCTGCAACCAAATTTAACAGAATTATGGCCCTTTGTTGATTTTTTCACTATATACTATGTAGAAATTTTGTGAACGCAACTCCTCTTAAACCGGATGGCAGATTTTGCTTAAACTTTTAGGGACAAACAACCTTAATGTGTAGATGGCAGTAAAGGGAGGAATTTTTGCTGCGACCAAATTTAACAGAATTATGGCCCTTTGTTGATTTTTTCACTATATACTATGTAGAAATTTTGTGAACGCAACTCCTCTTAAACCGGATGGCAAATTTTGCTTTAACTTCCAGGGATGAACAACCTTAATGTGTAGATGGTAGCAAAGGAAGGAATTTTTGCTTCGACCAAATTTAACAGAATTATGGCCCTTTGTTCATTTTTTCACTATATACTATGTAGAAATTTTGTGAATGCAACTCCTCTTAAACTTGATGGCAGATTTTGCTTAAACTTCCAGGGATGAACAACCTTAATGTGTAGATGGTAGTGAAGGAAGGAATTTTTGCTGCAACCAAATTTAACAGAATTATGGCCCTTTGTTGATTTTTAGTTTTCAACTTGTGGCACATGTAGTCCAAAAAATATTTGACCTAGCGTCATAAGATTGACAGAACAGTGGCGTGTGGGGGCATCCGTGTCCTATGGACACATTTCCAGTTTTATTGTTATTGTAATTTTATTTGTAAAAAGAAATCCATTACTGTCTTGAATGTGTAAAATGTTGAATAATAGTCATTGCTGTACATAAATGTGGTGACATGTGCTCTTTACAACATAGTGTATATAAAAGTAATAGACATTAATCTAGCCTAAGTTTACATTATGTAGATAAAAGTTATTCATTTTACTGTATTTTTTAGAGAAATATTTGTATTATGTATGTTATATAGATTATAAAAGTGCTAATTTTTGCGTTCAAAAATTTTAACACTAGTGAATTGATTTAGAGGTCAAGGTCACAGTGCCATTCTGTGTAAAAATTTGTTTCATAAACCCTTTAATTTATTAGGGATGTTCCCTTATGTCCAGTAGATGCTATATGTTGATTTGAGGTCATCGAGTCAACAGTCAAGGTCATTGTGACATTATGTAAATTCTTTGTCTTACAAAAAACTTTAGATGTAGTAAACCTAGTTTATGTAACTTTGTAGGGACATTGTCCTATGGCCTGTAGGAGACCCCTATCAACTGAATTTAAGGTCATAGGCCAGAAGTAACAAATGAAATATTTGTCTTATCAAGAATAAGAGTTTCTTCAGTCATAGGTTTTTGAAATTTATTTGTTATAATGCTATCGATATATATATGACATATTGATACAACACTTTGCTTTTATAAAAAAAAATATGCATACTGTAAGCTTCTAAGTATTCCACTGTGACAGCAAATTAAGTGCAGTCATAAGTGTCCTTTGGACACATTTATAGTATTTTTCTATGAAGATGATAATACTGTAATTTATAATTGCTGTATAAATATATGTAATATTGTTGCATTAAGCCACTATGCAAAGAATTTTGTTCCAGTGATGTTATGTGATATTTGTCTAGTGTGCTTTAATAGCTTTTCTTTAAAGTTTACAATTTTTTCACGACCGTAAAAGAGTTTGTATCGGTCTGTTTGTTCAACATTGGTATTGTTTAAAGCATTATTTTACTGGTGAAATATCTAAAGTTACTATTGTCAGTCACATTATTTTAGCTTACAATATCTGACAGGTGTAAATTACCATGATTATACTAACCTCACTAGCCATTTGTTTTTTCAACATTCATTTAAAGTTTGATGTCTCCTGCTTAGTGAGTTATGGCATTTCAAGTCCACTGGACTTGACTGGACCGTGCTGATTCAAATAATTTCTTCCATTTTAGTTTAACTCAAAGGGATTAAAAGATTGTTGTTTGTAGCTGTTTATCTCTTTGCTATATCTCATCTTCCACTGCTGGGTATTTTCAAGCCATTAAATATGTCCCCTGTTCTATGAATCTTCATCTGTCTGTTTAAGCAAAATAAAGCATTTGGCTATGTTATGGTATAGATTCTGACCATTTTGTCAGACACTCCCTTGATGATAATTCTAGAATTCCCTTAATTTCAGTATAAAATTTAATGAATACCCTTATTGATGATTTAAGTTTCTGAAATCCCTAAAGGATAGTTTTTGAGTTTAATTTATGACAGTTTTTGAATTCAATTTATGTTTGATTTTGAGTTCCTTTCAGGATAATCATTCTCAACATAATTAGGTGTATCATTGTTACAATTACAATGCAATAAATTTGAAAATGAAACAAGGTTTGAAAGATAGCAGATTTATTAATATAATTACATGTATTTAAAAAGTAAATAATTATATCTTTGATTTAAACATTACACAGGTTTATACATTATAGAAATTATTTACATTAAATTACGTTGCCAGGTACCAGATAGTAGAATACATATATCCCTCTGTAATATACTAATTACAGTTGTATATGTTGGCTAGAATTCATTACAATTGATTGTCACATTTTATTTTTTGCATAATAATATGTATCTTATTTTCTGTTCAGCTATTAAAGGAACTCCACTGAGGTAGAAAAAAACATTAAATTTTAATTTCATACATTCTTATAGAATGGCTATATATATATATGTATTTTATATTATGTTGTATATAGATGAGACTGGATTAAATAAATAAATTAATTAATTAATATACCTATATCACCTGGGGTACTTAAACTGTAAAGATATGCAAAAAATGAAATGAAAATATACACAGAATTAATTTGAAAACTGTATTTTTGTTTGATTCTTAACCAATTTGATTTAAATGTAGTAACTATTTTCATTTTTTAAATATATAAAAAAAATTGTTGTTAGTAAATTGATCTAGAATGCATCAAGTTGAACATTATTGTAATATTAAAAAAAGTATTTTCAGTCCCATTATGTAAAATAACCATAGTGGAGTCCCTTTTAATATAGATATATTTTCATAGTTGAGTGTTAGTGGCATGATTAAATTGATATAAGCAAATTTCATTTAGCCATGCTATAATGTCATTATGTGCTAGTTAGTCACTCTTCAATTTTTATACATTACTATATTTTAATTACATTTTTTTCCGTTGTTATCCATCTTCTAGTGCCTATTGGTTGTGTAATTTCATGTCTTTTATGTAATTTCATGATAAGATGACTATTGTCTTTAAGTATTAACCTTGCTCTGAGAATGATATGTGCTGTTATTTTGATGTGAGAATATTACATTTCATTATCAGAAAAAATGGGTCTTTACTTACATCTATAGTTAAACCGGAGGTCTACTTGATATTAATTAATGTCCTGTGAAACATATTTTGTTGGTTTTATCCACACGCATAATTATCCAGAAATGGCTACATATGACATGATTTTCCTGACTTCAGAATTTGAAAAGTACAAAATTTTATTGTACATTCAATGTACCTTTGTACCTGTAAAATACTGAACAGAATGGTTGCTATAGAAATAGAAACATATTTTAGGTTTAAACAATGAAATGAAGTAAAAGAAAATAAGAATCTAATGTAAAGAATCAGGTCTTGCCCCATAAGAGGAGCAATTGCCTAGTGGCTAAGGTGTCTGCCTTTCAATTCAGAGGTCCTGGGCTTGAGTGCTACTGAAGTCACAGCCGTGTTTTCTTTATGACACAAATAATCGTACGTTTCAGGAAAAAGACTGTTTGATATTTATTGCAAGAATTTGTTTCACCGTCAAGCATTAATGAATATGTTGTAACTTAACTGTCTTTTTACTATGAAACCAAACATGTATGATCAGCCTTTATTAGAAGTAAAGATTTTGAAATTAATGTAGGCAGTTAAATTCATACTTTTCCAGTCAAATGTTTCACAAAATGTTTACAAAATATGATTGATATGTTTTAGAGAGCCTGGTTAATCCTATTAGACAATGAAATGTAGATTTTAATAATAGTGATAATCTGTTTTTGTGATATATATATATTGTATACTGTTGTCTCGTATTTATCTGTTTACACTAGTATTTGTGTTATTTTCAGTACTTTTATTCCATATAACATGTTAATTGTTGCTTTTTTATATTTCAAATACATAACTTCAAAAATAATTTATTATCATTTTTTGTCCTTATAATGGTAACTATTCTATGCAGTGTTACCTGGAGTTGTACTATGGCTCGGTCACTTGAGTAAAGTCCATATGCTTTCCTTAAAGCCTTTACCAGATTTCAAGTGAAGTACATCCCAATTTTAAATATCTTTAGCACAAAGTGCGTATAGCATATCTTTTGTAGAAAATATTTCATAGAAAATATGTAGGAAAATAAGTTTTAAAGATCGTCTGTTCATAGACCAGCGCATAGAAATTTGGTATAGAGCATATTTAATCGTCCTCAACAAAACTTTTTTAAAAATCGCATAAAAAACCTTGAGTATGGAACTACAGGTGCTCTAGGTTTTAGGTATAAAGCATGTGTCGTTGACTTTGAGTCCTCTATGAAAATTAGATTATAATACTAGTACAGCGTGCCCCAGGAGTCAAAATGGTTCAGCCATGGGTGCCATTTTGTTACCTAGATTTATTTAGGCAAAAACAAAACAAAACAAAAACACACATTTTTAAAAATCATCTGAAACAAAAAGTTCCAAAGTTTACATTTTTGGCATTGCTTTGTGGCAAAAGATATTAATGGTCAAAGAAATCGTGTATTACATATCCATAATTAGGTCCTTCTCTGGTATTGCTCTGAAGCTTTTTAGTGAGCACCATCCCTACTTTTTCGTACCACCCGACATTTCTTCCTACTCTACGAGGTACTGCTTTACTACTTAGTGACAATCATTCCCACGTTCAGCTAGACAGCTCTTATTTAGCATTGTCTAGTAGATTAAATTATAGCAAGCTGTTTTAGTAAATATTGCCCTTAGAGTCAAATTTATATGTCCACATTTCGATGGCATAAAAACCAAGGAAATGGCTTTTAAAGACTTTTTCCTTGGAAATTTATAAGTTATTTATTTAAAACCGTCTATTATATTTCAAACGTATATGAAAGCCTTATTGTCAAAAGTGACCCACCTTTTGCATATGTTTATCTGCATTTCTGACTTAAAGGATAGCTATTTAATTCCATAAAGACCTCTTGTTTGTTGATTTGGTTGCACAAACACTAAGCGTTTCCAGTTTCATGAGTAAAGTTGTCAGGAAAGACCCTTTCCTTTCTGCCATTCTTTGCGTGATTTTACTCACGCGGACAAGGCTACTGCTCCAAATTAATTTCCCGTAGCACGTTCAGGGAAGTGGTTGTTTTAGTTGTCTATTTATAGAAAACCACATGCGCTATCGACATTGACTGTCATTGAAGTAAAATGGGTTATAATCCGGATTTTCAGGTTTCGAATTATATAAAGTTGAATTAAATTATTGATATTTTCGGCTAATACTTAATTTTAAAGAGGTAAGAATTGTTTCTTTGGTCGTTGATATACGTACTTAGCAAAATAATTACGGCCTTCATATCCATGTACAGTACAGTATTGCTTTAACTGTTTAATACTTTCATATACTTACACATACGCGTCATTTAAGAAGACATAAAAAGGAAATTGATGAACTACACATGTTTAAGATTTTTGTGACTCTATTATATCATCACATAATCTAATTTCATTTAATTTACGAAAAAATAATTAATAAGAGTCAATGTCAAGGTATTCTGACGTCTAATTTTTCTATGGAACGCCATTAATGAGTTCTTTACAGTATTACTTTTAAATGGCCATATGTGAAATTTATATAATTTGAAATTTCTGTTTAGCGCTGCGCATTATCAGAATTATTTTAACTTTAAAGATATATATATATACATGTAGAAAAATCAATAACGAAAATCCCAGTAATTCATCACTTTCAAAGGCCTTGTATAGTTCTGTTGTGCCATTCATTTTAAAATCACAGGTTGGCAATGTAGAAATGACGTTTAAAGTAATTTGCATTTCAGATAGAAGATGTTTTCTAAGTCTTCATCCACGAGAATAACGTGCAAGTTAATACGGAGGTGTTTTACTTCTCAGGTTCAGACATCTACCGCTTGCAGCGTCGGCTGCATAGATTCTGTGAACAGATTTCTAGATAAATATGATACATTTATGCTGGATTGTGACGGCGTATTGTGGAGGGGTGATCATATTACTCCTGTAGAAGGAATCTCAAAGGCCATAGAGAAGCTTCAGAGTTTAAACAAGCGTGTTTTATTCGTAACAAACAACAGTATTGCTTCACGATTGATGTTGCAACAAAAATTTCAGAGCTACGGGTTTGATTCATCGTTGGAAAATATATTTGGAAATGGATATATTGCCGCAAGAGTCATTAGAGACGTTCTAAAAGTTAGCGGGAAAGTATATCTGGTTGGTGGACCCGGCATCAAGTGGGAATTAGACCAGCTTGGCGTAGATAATGTCGGTTTTGGTGTGGACCCTGATAACCCGACAAGTGACGAGCAGGAATTACTAAATCATTCATTTGATGACAATATAGAGGCTGTTCTTGTAGGCCATGATGAATACATGAGCTACAATAAAATTTATAAAGCAGCTTCATATATCTGCGATCCGAGATGTCACTTCATAGCGACCAATAACGTAGAAAAGGGGATCTTTATCGGCGACGGGGTCAATAAACGCCGTATGCCGCTAGCCGGTATGGTTGTGAACGCTATAACAGAAGTTGCTGGTAGAAAGCCACTGGTGGTCGGGAAACCAAATAGGTTCATGTTGGACTGTATTGTCGGTAAACATTGTGATATTGATTTCAGCAGAACTGTTTTCGTCGGTGATCGTCTTCAGACTGACGTAAAGTTTGCTAAAACTAACGGTATTGATTCCGTTTTAGTGTTGACTGGTGTTGGCAAGGTTGAGGACATCGATAGTAATCCAGAGTTGACACCGAATTATGTGATGCATTCTCTTTCAGACATTGTTCACTGATATATTTACAAAATCATTTTATGTAATTTTACTTCTTTGCAGCTACTAAAAACAAAATTCTCAAAACTTTGAATTCCACATGACTTTTATTTTAATTGTCAAATAGCTGATGTAAATACACTTAACATAATTGATATTTATTAAATCAGGAATACTATTATATGATATTATCTCTTTAGAATTAAAGTATTAATTACTAAACAATATAGTGTTCAGTGTTGGAACTTCTGTAGCCAGGTCATGTACGTACTTGTTTGTAAAAGTAAACTTATTTATAAGCAGTTCCATCTTATTTTAATCTGTTTATAAGCAGTTCCATCTTATTTTAATCATTCGATTTGTTTGATTATTTCTGAACTTCATAAGTACTTAATTCACTTTGAAATTAACTTTATTTAATTATTTTACTTATGAATGTTTTTACATTATTCAACTTTTCTTTCAAAAATATATTTTAAACAAAATTATGCATTGTGCAGTTTCTTGAAATTATTTCTATATTTTTGAAGTAGGGTCTTTCAAATAGTATTTCTACTTAAAGACCTTGTTTTAACAAGAAGCCAAATATTTCTACCGGTTGTTACCTATTTATAATAATTTTTCGGTAAAATGTTCATACATTTCCACTGAATTTATGCAAAACTGTTATGATAAATGCATAGCGCTAATATTTTAATGTTTATTGAATATCTAAAATGTAAAAGGTTATTACCGTATGTAGTATGGCACGTTAGTAAAGAACGCGTCACGTCACTAAGATATAAACCATGTAACACTTATTAACAGTGAAAAAGACCGGATTTCGGCCAGAGGCTATATTTAGAACACGGTTTTATGTAATTTTGACCATCGAAACCATTGTTGTATTGTCAGTTGTTCGTGTGACAGGAAGTAGGTAAGATATTTATTGTTTCGAATCGCTGTCATTTAAATGTAAATCGTAAAATATATTCAATATTAATAACATTGTATACAAATATTCTTCGAAAAATAAAGCCATCGGCAATTAATTTATCTTATTTTCAAAGTTCAAAGGAGGTTAGACTAATCAGATCTAGAATGATATAATGATTATTTTAAATGATAATTTTTCTTTCTCTGATCATGATAATTTTTCTTTCTCTGATCATAGTCTTTCGGCATGCGACAAAACAATTTTTGACTTTTTTGTGTACTATGGAACGCCACTTCCGACTTCTTTTGACTGGTTAACAATTTTGCCCAGTTGTCAATAGATCTCGTTTTCAATTCTTTAACTTGAACAATCTATTAGCAAATAACCCCATGTTTATGTCATTCCTTATTCATTTCAGATGTTAGAGGAATTCACGCTAAAAATACAATGTTTTCGAAGTCAATTTCTAGGCACATGACGTATAAAAACGTACGGAGGTATTTTAATTCTGTCTTGAATAATGAAACTCTGGCTTCTGTGATAAGTGTTGAATGTAAGGACTCGATAGATCGCTTTCTGGACAGATATGATACGTTTATGTTTGACTGTGATGGTGTTTTATGGAGAAATGATCATATAACACCAATACCTGGTATAAACAATGCAATACAAAAGTTACAATCACTTAATAAACGCATTTTGTATGTAACTAATAACAGCATTGTATCACGTGATTCGCTGCAACGGAAGTTTCACAGTCATGGATTTGAATCACCTCTAGAAAACATATTTGGCAACGGATACTCGGCAGCCGTTTTCATTAAAGAGCTTCTAAAAGTGTCTGGAAAAGTTTACCTCGTTGGTGGTGCTGGGATGAAATGGGAGTTGGACCAAGTCGGTTTGGAATCCGTTGGAATGGGCTCGGATTCAGACACCCCTTCGTCGGATGTTAACGATCTGCTTAAGTATAGATTACATGACGATATCGAAGCAGTGCTTGTAGGTTTTGACGAACATTTTAGCTTCAATAAGATATGCAAAGCTTCCACGTATATCAGTAATCCACAATGTCATTTCATTGCAACAAACAGTATAGAAAAAGGGACGTTTATTGGTCAAGCAGACAACAGACGGCGTATGCCTTTAACTGGCATGATGGTTAATGCAATATCTGAAACAGCTAATAGAATTCCAGTGATTGTCGGTAAACCTAATACAGTCATGTTTGAGTGTATCAAAAAGAAACACGATATAGATAACAGTCGCACAGTGTTTATTGGTGACAGCCTCAAGGCCGACATGGGATTTGCTAAAACAGTTGGGATAGATTCTGCCTTAGTTTTGACAGGTGTAAGTAGTCTGAAAGATTTAAGAGATTGTCCAGATTTGACTCCAACTTACGTCATTAATTGCTTTGCGGACATTGTGACATAGTTAATATTTTAGCCACCCCATGAAATCACTACATGTTCACGGAACTGACAGACTTAACTGCGGCATGACTACAACAATTATTTGAAGAGCATGTTGACTATGCATTTAGTATATTTATTATAAATCTTAACGTTTTAGTTTTAACGTTATTATTATTTTACATAAATGTATATTTTACATTGTTATCTTGCACGTCCATAGACGCTGTTTGTGACAAGAAAACTCAGGGATATATTTGTTGTATATTATGTTATTCACTCTGAAATTAAGATGATATTCGATACTTGCTGACGTACTGGTTACGTGTGCCTGTATTTACATATGTGCATTGTATTTTAAAACTACATTGTTTAACTTTTAAAAATAGATCTATGTGTCTTTATTTTGATTTATCACCATTAATGTTTTTAAAAAATATTTGTAAATATTTGTGATTGATATTTGAAAGATAATTATAGTAACTTCTTTTAATGGGTATATAGCCCCAATCCATTTTAAACATGACCAAAGATTCGTATTTTATTCATGACATATGTATGTGTTCAGTTTTTAAAACTACTGTTTTACTCTATTTTAGCAATCAGTGATTTTGCTTCTGTGATATTCTCAATTTCATTAGAATTATTATATAAACACGTGCAAGAATAAGAATATAATTAAATGAAATGCCTTATTAGGATATATCCATAATATTGGACTTGAATTTCCTCTCGTCAAGACCAACAGCTCAATATGGAGATCATTATTGACATCATTACTAAGATGGATTTAAATTATCAAATATGTATAAAAATATCAATAAGATCTGCAAATTGCATCCGTCAATATGTATATGTATGTATATATGTGTGTATATGTATGTATACTAGTATATGTGTGTATATGTATGTATATATGTGTGTATATGTATGTATATGTGTGTGTATATGTATGTATATATGTGTGTATATGTATGTATATATGTGTGTATATGTATGTATATATGTGTGTATATGTATGTATATAAATGTGAGCAATGTTAATGTTCAAACTTCTCCAAATATTGATGTTTAATGAACATCTATGTTTGTCTTTGCTCGCCATTTATACATTGTAATGACATCATGGGCATATGCCTTATGGAATTAAAGAATAAACTACTATGATAGTCAGCGTCACTGTGTCTTAAAAAGAGAGATACACTACACACGTATAAACAAACATAATATACTGTATATACAAGCATTTTGTGACGAATAAAAGTATTTTCTGTTAACAATTGTTTGTTGTTTATAATTATATAAATTAGCTTGTTACTGATGCGATTTTCTTTCTGGAAAACCACGAAAAACGATTTTTTCCTCTGTCTTTTAGAATACGTCAGTTTTTCCATATGGCACTTACCCTGCTAACATCATACATTTGACATACCTTTCGATGCAAAGTAATTACAACCATGCATTTTTATCCCCCGCCGATGGAATCGGGAGGGGGATATAGTTTTGGCGTTGTCCGTCCGTCCGTCCATCCGTCCGTCCGAATTTCGTTTCCGGAGTAGTTCTCTACAACTACTGGCTGGAATTCAACCAAACTTTATGGGAATCATCAATATCAAGAGGAGATGCGCATATCGTCGGCTTGTTCCGGTCCGACCCTTTAACTCAGAGTTATGGCCCTTTATTAGTTATGTAGTATGCATATAGAGTAAAAATCGTTTCCGGAGTAGTTCTCTGCAACTACTGGCTGGAATTCAACGAAACTTTATGGGAATCATCAATATCAAGAGGAGATGCGCATATCGTCGGCTTGTTCCGGTCAGACCCTTAAACTCAGAGTTATGGCCCTTTATTAGTTATGTAGTATGCATATAGAGTAAAAATCGTTTCCGCGCTACTTCTCTGCAACTACTGGCTGGAATTCAACGAAACTTTATGGGAACCTTCAATACCAAGAGGAGATGCGCATATCGTCGGCTTGTTCGGGTCAGACACTTTAACTCAGAGTTATGGCCCTTGATTAGTTATGCAATATGCATATGGAGTAAAAATCGTTTCCGGAGTAGTTCTCTGCAACTACTGGCTGGAATTCAACGAAACTTTATGGGAATCACCAATATCAAGAGGAGATGCGCATATCGTCGGCTTGTTCCGGTCAGACCCTTTAACTCAGAGTTATGGCCCTTGATTAGTTATGTAGTATGCATATAGAGTAAAAATCGTTTCCGCACTACTTCTCTGCAACTACTGGCTGGAATTCAACGAAACTTTATGGGAACCTTCAATACCAAGAGGAGATGCGCATATCGTCGGCTTGTCAGACACTTTAACTCAGAGTTATGGCCCTTTATTAGTTATGCAGTATCCATATAGAAAAATATTTGTTTCCTCGCTACTTCTCTGCTAATACTGGCTGGAATTCAATGAAACTTTATGGGATACTAAGAGGAGATGTGCATATAGTTGCCTTGTTCCAGTCAGATACTTATATCTCAGATTTATGGCCCTTGATTAGTTATGTAGTTTGCATACATCTCATTGGCATTTCCAGATTTTACTATTTAACACAAAGTTATGGCTCTGTTATTGCCCTGAATATTTATCAAGTTCAAAGAATATTACTGTTTATGCCATGATTAATATATAAATAAAGCCTTATGTCTCCAGTTGTTGTGTTAATAATAACCAGTACTCGGCGGGGGATATAAATTCAACGAATTTGCTTGTTATAACTTGATAGTTTATAGAAACGAATTGGCTTCTTTTTATCTTTTAGCAAAAGCTAGGTCACCCAACATGACAATACATTAAATATTCTGATTAGACTTTATTTTTTCATGGATTTATGTCCTCGTGTTATTTTATTTTCTTTCCGGAACGTCTGTAACAGGTATTTTGCAGTACTAAAAACTTTGATGTGTTTTTCTCTTTCCGTGGCAATCTTGGGGTGAAAATAGAGCGATGATTGCTGTTACTTGTTTTCCTTGCCCCTATGATCCAACCATAAAATATTGGGAGCCAACTGACCAATGAGAATCGTTCTTTGTAATCAAAAATCCGGCTTGCAGTACTTGATTTGCGATGATTCTCCTTTTTAACACGGCCCACACCAAACTCAACACATTCAATTTTGTACTATTTTGGCTTACACCTTGGGAAGCAACTTTGGTCACGTGACCACAAAAGTCAACGTACACGGTCAAAATCATATATAGGTACTAGGTTTCGGGAAAAAATCCTTCTGAAAGGTTTGTAGAACTCATTGAATGTAACGATTTTTTTAACTAGATGTCTCGATTCTAAAAACGTCATTTTTTCGATGTTACTAAAACATCGGAAAAATGACGCTTTTAGAATCAAGACATCTGCGATAAAAATCGTTACATTTGAAATCTTTGAGTTCTACAATTAAACCTCTCAAAAGGATTTTTTTATTCCCAAAACCAAGTGTCTATGGCCAAAATGAGCCAAAATAGCTCGGCTGAGGTAGAATTTTTGTGTGATTATTTTTCTATCGAAAATTCAGTAATTAATTAATTAATTAATTAACCTTAGAGAGCTTTTAAAGGTGTTACTTCTTCAAACATTAGCAGAAGGATTTCAAAACGTCCTGAGATGCCTGGTTAAATGAATTTCTAAATCACAGAGGGAGCTAGCATCTACATACAGGTGGCACTGTATTAAACAACTCATCTGCATGATGATTGGTCTGAAAAAACTAAAACGTCACTAAAATTTACTGAACAAAAATTTAAGGCTTAATTATCATTTAGGTACATTACTATTCTAATAACAGACTGTCATTTATTCATGGAAAAGCTAAACATAAAACAATATTAATGTTTTATTCAAATGATGATAATAATGACAAAGTTTAAAAGAATCAAAATACTACTTTAATTATGGTTCCAGTGAAATGAGTTATTTGTTTGTTTGTTTGATTTTTATTTATTTATTTATTTATTATCGTACATTATATCTAAACACGTCTTTTTAAACATTTTTGACGAATTAAAAGTATGTTATTATTATCTGTAAGTTGTTTACTTTTTACCAGTTTTAGCTTGCAAATACAGTACCGAACAGCACATATACTTTATTTCTGACTCGGGCTCACCACCCATCATCATAACACACATATACATGTATATCTATTACAAAGCATGCATCAAGAAATCATGTTATTATGAATTCAATCAGTTATATTCCCATATAAAGAAATACATACAAAACATGATATAGTTAATTTAATTTATTGAGGATGTCAAAAAAAAGAAAAATAAATTACTACATTAATAATATCATATTGATGTGCTAATCTACTACATTGTCTCGTCTTTCAAACGATTTGCTACAAAATATTGCCAATTTTCTGATAACCATTTAACAACTGTATGAGTTTGTAAATACTGGGTTTAGCAATGTAGTATCTTGAAATATATATATATACATACTTCAAAAATCTCTATAAAATGGACATATTAATGAATAAAGTGAAATTCAGCCTCTATATCACCAGACATACATATTGTGCATTTTCTTTGACTTTTTTCAATACCCCTATGTCTTTTAGATTCCAAATATAGTTTGTGGGAACCTAATATTATTTTTGCAAGTATTGATCTGTGTTTGGCATTTTGTAGATGCATGTAGTAGATCTATTTCACAATAATAAAATGTATTGCAGTTGGATAGCTTATTGTCGGGAACCTTAAATTCGTTTACACAAAACAAAAGGTATAAGACTGCAAAACAGTAATTAAACAATAACTGACAGTCAATTTACAGTAATTAATGTTCAATTACTAGAAGTTTACATCAAATTTTGCAAGTTTATGCAATTGATGAATTCGTTTTGATGACAAAAACAAACATTCGAACGTTTTCCAATCGGATATTCATCACACAAATTCAATTGCTTTAATTAAAATGTACTTGTGTTTGTAGATTATCTCTTTTCGTCGTTTCCTTTCATTTTCTCGCATAGCAACGACATAAAAATACTTGACACACCAACAGTAAATAGTGCAATAGATACCATAACGTTCGTCGATCGGCAAATAAAAGAATAAAAAAGTTGTATCCTTCTAAAAAGCCGGTTTTTTTCTAACTTTCAATTGATTTGGCATGATACTTATCATTTTAATTCCATTATTTCTCTATCTATCTATCCGGGTGGAAACGGGTATCGAGACCAAGCAGAAATTTTATACAGCCAAGCATTCAGAATAAGTATTTCCTTTATATTTAACTGTTGTCTTTTCAAAGTTTTACAAAAGTTTACTCATCAAGAGAGAATATCTAAAATACTTTTGATATGTTTATTTGCACCTTATCATGCAAAATCCCTAATTTATTCTAGTCTTTCAGGCACGTTTTCAACGGCACATAATTATCTTTCGGTACTGAAAAGTTTAATGTGTTTGTTTCTTTCCATACCAACAAACAGCATTGCAGTTTTAGGATGTAGAAAGAGTGATACAGGATTGATTACCTGATCTTTTTCGATCACTTCCTTTATTCTTTTGCCCCTTTTATCCAACCGTAAAACATTGTTTGACATGAATCCGCTGATCAACACATTGCCTCGACCGTCGTCACATATTCCATACGGCGATTTAAGCTTGTCATTTTTTATTCTTCGAATTTCATTTCCCTGTAAATCAAGAACTTTTACGTCATCTGCGTCGGTCACAAACACTTCATCTGAGGCGCTGTTTACAAAAATTTGTCTTGGTCTCGTGAATAATTGTTTTCCGGTGTTGTCGTTGATAACCTTACGTTTTCCATCCATGGCAACAACTCGGACATGGCCAGGTCCTTCATTTCCTATTCCAGCACAAGCAACATAGAAGTTATCTTTGTGGTAAAAAAGGCCGCGACAAGGTTGGTCAACTTGAATATCCCTTTGAACCTTTATTGTGTGGTCGTCAACTGTTAGAATTTGGATTCGTTGAGCATCAGTTAATGTTACTGCATATTCGTTTTTCTTGATTTTGCAAAGTCCCCAAGGACAACCTCTGCATTTAAGAGCATTTAACACATTTTGTGAGCTATCTAACAGCTTGATTGTCTGATTCCAAAAATCAGCGACAATTACGCTTCCATCTTCAAGAGCCTGTGTGCTGTAGATATGGTAGGCCAAATATCCGTCCTTTTCGTGCGATATATTTAAGTCACTTACATATGTCACCATGAAGTCTTTATCATCTAACGCTTTCACGTTAGGATTTCCCTCTGATTTCATTGTACTCATTAGATCATCAACAGTTATCCCAAGCTGCCGCGTTTCTATTTTAGTTGTGTCTAACATTTTCTGAGTGTCTGCTATAGTCTCATATATATTTTTAGCACAATCAAGAACTTTTGTTTCATCGTTGATAAGACCAATGTTTGTTCCAAGATGTTCTAAAGTATTTACCATTTCTTCTGTCTGTCGCAGCTTCGATAAAGTATTTCTACAATATTCCTTAACCCTATTCCCAATTTGTTTAGCCGTTCGTTCGTATAAAATAGAGCCATTCTCTGACCCATACTGTAGAGACTCAAGTCTAGATTGTGCAGCTCTAGAAGCAGATTTTCTACTTGAAGCTGACATAGCTGAATACTCTCTGTACATTCTTTAAATAAATGAAATGCACCAATACCATAACATATACCGGTATATTTGTTTAGTTTAAACCATTAGCTTTTATCACAGCTTTAAATGATTTCTTACGCTTTTATTAAATCTTGTACGAATGCCAAGTGTTTTGAAATTGTTTATGTCATTTTTTTATTTTTATCACATTCACAGACTGGTGTACGTGGTGTCACTTGATAAACATATTTATATATACTCGTTTATATTTTACAATTGTTAAAATAAGTTTTTGGAAATGTTAATGAGACGTTTTCAAAAATAAAGATCGATAAATATATAGACTTATCTACTTTAAAAACGCACCACTCGTATTTAGTTAGTTTAAACATATCTATTTCAATATTTTACATATTTTACATTTTTATATGTATTTACATGAAAATGAGAAAGATGGCATGGAACTTTGAACGAATATAATGCTACATTCATATCGTACGTCCTTTTCAATATTGTCCAGAAACTTTAACACTGGCCGTTTATTTATAAATGGACTGTATTTATACTTCGACATAACAACCCTTTGGACAGACAAGACATTAAAGTAGAACTAAACCTTGACATATAAATGGCATTGACCTTAAAGGTCAAATACTTAAATTTTACTTGATTTTTGCTATAACCCTGCTATTTTTGTTTGTTTGTTTATTTGATTGAGTTTTTCGTCACACCTACACAGTTTAGGTCATATGGCGACATTCCAGCTTAACTCTTGCAAGAGACCTCAGGTGCCCTTCCGTGCATTATTCAGGCACGTTGTTATAATATATATTATATGAATGGTGGTCTTCATATTTGGACACACCGATCCATCGGACATGACTTCCTCTCATCATTGACCCTGATTCCGAAAGTCAAATTAGTGAATTTTGCTTGATTTTTTGCTTTGTTACCTATGAATTAAGAAATCAGGAATACTATAATTTAATATTCATATCTGTAAAAAAGTCTAGAATTAAAAAAATTCTTAAACAAAATAACTTCATTATTGGAATTTCTATAGCCTGGTCATGTGCTACGTACATGTTTGTAGAGTTTTTCACTAAGTGAACTTATTTTAGGAGTTCCATTTCATTTTTATCATTCAATTTGATTGATTATTTCTGCTCTTCTTAAGTATTGAATTATCTTTACTAACTATAGTTACGCATGACAAATTTAACATTATTCAACTTTTCTTTCAAAACTTTTTTTTTAATTTACAGACGATATTAAATGAGAGCTGATTCAATACTGAATTTATTGAACGAGTTTTGTAAAATTACATTATGCGAGCCTCTGTTTAATCTATGCGAATATATGTACTCTATTTATCAAATAACCAACATAAGAACTGTTTATGTACAATGAAAACAATCCTTTTTTGTTATTGACGCGTCTTTAGAGAAACGCTTTAGGATATGCTTGTTTAATGTTTTCACTTTTATTCAGAGTAAACTGAGTGCACGGGTGTATATTGTTTATCTCTCTTAATAATTCAACAGTGTTAGTGTTTTTCCTGCGTATTGAAAAACAATCAGCTAACAATATTTTCCAGATCATTTTCATGTAATTTAATAAATTCGTTTCCGTGAATTAATTGTTGCTATTCTTTCATAAAGTGTTTTCTCTAGAGATCCAAGTGCAAAACAAAAGTGCATATGTTTGAGTGGCCTTTGTTCCCATCGCTGTTCCTTTTTTATTCTGGATATATTTACTATCAAAGTAAATAGTTATTTTTTTTAGAGTAAGTTGAAGTGATTTCAATAAAGATGGATGTAGGAATCTAGTATCTATTTTATCGGGAAAATTGGGAAATTTTAAATTGAATGTAGACCAAGATCATGTGGATGGAATGTTTGTAGACATCTTAAGTAACTTAAATAGTGTCTTTCTCTACATTTTCCGGAAAGTAATTGAGGAAGTCTTAGTCATCTCGAATAAAAATAGGTTTTTAATATGAGGTCTAAAAGCGAGGGTTCAAAGGTAAAAGGTTATAACTGCCATTTTTGCTGAAATCGACTTTTTATGTTTTTGTATTTTCTGATCGTAAGATCAGTAAATACATAGCTAACATCCACGGTCTAACACAAAATTTCCTTACAGTCCTAACAACGCAAAGTAGTTCTCACTCATAACTGCTTAAAAACCAGCAATTTAAAAGAAAGAATAATTTTTAATGTAGGCATTTAACAAATTACAGTGCATTAAAAGTTTAGATTAGTCAATAGAAATATGAGGTTACAATCACAAATTTCGCGGATGAATATCTTTATAACCCAATGAAAAATGTTCGGCTATTTCCGTAAAGCTTCGGATTATCATGAATATCATTTTAATCAATGAAAATGCTATTTTTAGCTATGTCGATTAATGAATACTCCAGAGCGTAGTACACAAATAAATCTGACTGTCGAGTAGTGGAATATATACATGTCGGACTGTTTTGGCGAGAAGATTTTCGCTAAATTATTTTCATCAGTGTTAAACAACAGGTTTATCGTGAACAAAATACCTCGAAATTAATAAGGATTGCAAACACGAAATGGAAATTCTCAATTTAGAATTACATAATGTATTCGTTTTTATTCAAGGTACATATGTATTACTTCGCCGTGGTGCAGAGGTAAGCGGTCTCGTTGAGGGTGTGAGAGGCCTATGGTTCAAATCCTAGTCGAGGCAATTATATTTTTTTTCATGCAAAATTCCATATGCATCAATCTCAAACTGTTATAGAAGAAAATCAAAACGCTGTCGCTGCGTAAGATGAATTATAGTATATAAAAATAAACTTATACAGGAAAGTACATACAAATAGTCAGTATGATTTAGATTGCAAAGATCAGAAAATACCATAGAGCTGCAGCCCTTTGATTTATAATGTACTTATTGTCCTTTATGTTTGGCGAAAATATTATATAAATATTCAATCCTTATAAGGGCAAAACATTAAAAAGTATTTTGTAATAACTTTTTTTCTACAAATTATGTAGGGGTAAACGGTGCTAAGTGTATTTATGACCTGTTGTTTACTTGTTGTTCCACATGTTGTGAAGAATCTGTAGTGGAAAAAGGTTATAACTGATTTTATCACCTTTTTCCTCTGACACAATACTGCATTCATACAGTTCACAGGCACTATCTGTTATCTCTTTTCCCAAGAAATTTATCTTGTAGATTTAAATGCAGCGAGAATATAACCGAAGATGAAAGACAGAAAATATTCAGTACATACTGGTCAATGGGTGATTACAAAAGTCAGAGGCAATTCATTTGTTTCCATGTTGCCAATAAAGAACCAGAAAAGGTATCTAAACAGAGAAGAAAACAAAGAACTACTTCAAATTCGTTTTTCTTCACAGTTGGTGGCAAAATGGTTAGAGTGTGCAATGACTTTTTCTAAAAACTCTCGATGTCGGTTCCAAAACAGTTGCAAACGCAGTTAAGCACAAAGTGGCAGGGTTATATGTTGGAAATGACAAGAAAGGGAAAGCTGTGCCTGGAAATAAAACAAAGAAATATCACAGATCATTTGTAAAGAAACACATCGAAAGCTTTCCGACTTTTGAATCACACTACACACGAAAAGACTTCAACAGGAAGTATCTAACGCAAGATTTAAGTATAAGACGAATGTACTCACTGTATGTAGAAAAATGCAAAGGACAAAATAGAAGGTGTGTTTCAGAGTCTGTATACAGAAACATTTTCTGTACAGTATATAACTTGTCTTTCTTCCATCCTAAGCAAGATCAATGTCCACTCTGCAATCTGTATGACACTTTGAGAATGGAAGATAGACTAGATGAGGCAACAAAAGCAAAATATCAGGCACACCAAGAAAGAAAAAAACAATGCTAGAATGGAAAAATCAGCCGATAAAGAACGGACAAAGAAAGATCCAAAGTTTTCTGTGTCGGCATTTGATATCCAGGCTGTATCGCCAAACACCATGCAGTTTAATTGGTGAACTTTATTACAAAAGAAAACTGTGTTGTTACAATAATTATTTGTCATTCTATGAACTGGGAAATGGTAACGGGACTTGTTATCTTTGGGATGAGACACAGGGGAAACGAGGCTCGTGCGAAGTAGGAACTTGTGTGTACTTGTGTGTTACTGCTGATGCAAGTAAGACATCTGTTATTGAAGAAGTGACATTATATAGTGATACATGTGGGGGAGCGAATCGCAATCAGTTTGTTGCAAGTTGCTTAGTTCACTGTGTCCAGTATATTCCTCACATCAAGTGTATAAACCACAATTTACTCGAAAGTGGTCATTCAGAAATGGAATGTGATTCCATACATGCATCTATCGAGCATGCAAAAAGCCTCACAAAAGTACAGGTTCCATATCAGGGGGAAACAGTTATATCATAAGCACGCCGGAAGCAACCATATATTGTCGTTCTAATAAAATACACTGACATACTAGATTACAAGTTGTACAAAGAACAAAACTTTGGCTCAATGAAATTTGATGTTGATGGAGAACGTGTTAATTGGCTGAATATAAAATGGATTCAAGTTCGTAAAGACAAAGAAATGAAAGAATACAGTATTTTTGTGAACTATGGTTTTTGATGTGAGTTCAATGCAGAAGAAGAGCAGAAGCAAAGAAAAGTCTCTTAAGGCTCTACGAAAGGCTTATACAGAGAAACTCTCAATATATGCTGCAAAAAAAAGCTGATTTTATGTCTCTGGGACAATTCCGAATGAGTACGAATCATATTACGAGTCATTGCCATGCAGCAAATCTATAAAACACAAACTGTTATTGAGAGTGAAGAAAATGAGTGAACTTCATGGAATAATTAATGACAAACATTCACATTTTGTGACAGTAGTCTTTATTTACTTAACTATGATATGGGTCACTAATATCCTTAATTGCTGATGTCTGGGGTATGTTTGACTTCAATTCGATTATATACCAGAGAACATTCAAAATAAATGAAAATTTGTAAACTTAGATTTTAGTGCGTATTTTCCTAACTTTTTAGTTATCAATTATTCTGTAGAATCTAAATATTGAGCAGGTATATATTTCATATTTCTATGAATGAAAATTGTCAATTTTGTGTTTGAGTATTATTGTGCATGTGTGTTAATGACATTACGTAAGGTTCTTCAAAGTAAGGACATAATTAATAAATTTGCAACAGTAACAATTACTGCAACATCTAAATTCTTTTCAGAGGAACAAGGCTATAAATATCTGTAAAATGATATTATTTTGATCTTAGAACTTTAAAACAAAACATAATTACAGTGTTTTATCAGCACCAAGCAAGGTAAACTAAACAAAATATGACCTAACGTAGTCAACAAATATGGGAGAATCAAAATTGTTATAAGAATATTACGGAAAATAAAGTTGTATTAAAATATATGGTTTTTTGCGTTTTTCTCGAAATATTGAAAATGGCAGTTATTACCTTTTACCTTTGAACCCTCGAAAGGTGGCTAAGTCTCTATGTTACACTGTTAGGTCCCCATACAATATGTCTAAACTTTTATATCATCTAGTGCAGAAACTTTAATATATTTTAATTTATTCGAGCTTAATTCCTACTTTTAAACAAACTCACGACAAGGCTGAACTACTTGGATATATTTTTTGAATATTTAATGTGTGGTCGTTGACTGTTAGACTTTGGATTCGTTGAGCATCATGTAATGTTACTCCAAATTCGTTTTTGTTCAAACGTCAACCTCTACATTCAACAGTCGACACGTTTGCGAACATCTATGAGTTTTATTTCTTTGTTCCAATAGTACCAATGCTCGTCCCTACTTGTTCTAAATTTTTCACCATTTTTCCTGTTTGTCGATCGAAGTTTGTTCAATGTATAACCGGAATATTCTTTGACCACAGTTCCAATTTGTTTAGCACTTCGTACAAATAGCATAGAACCAGTAACTGATTCAAGTCGTACACAATCTAGTCTAGTTCGTGCAACTATAGCTGCAGATTTTCTACTTGGTCCTAACATTGCCGATTACTCTTTGTACAGTCTAAAATGACAGATTTAATGTTTGTCACTAGAACAATCGCAAATTGTTAATTTAAAAATTTAAAGTTGTAAAAAGCTTTTTTTGTTTGCTTTTTGATAACGTTCATCCTGAAAACGTCGAGTTTATTATATACTTATGAATGAAATATTGAGAAATATTGATGAAATAAAATGCGTATTTTTATTTTCCGTATTTTCACTGTAAAAATTTATTTTTCACTGGTATTTTCCGTATTTTCACTGGTGTCTTGCCGGACTACTTTCTTCTAAATTCAGCTAATAAACAAAATTAAAAGGGAACTCTTTCTATTCATAGGCTAAATGAAGAAAAAAAGTATATAATAAACAGAAAATTCAAGTTTTTTCCATAAATACAGGATTTATTTTCATTTTGTGGTAAGAAAATTATCATATATCACTCGTGGCTACTGCCACTCGTGAAATATTTATTTTCAAACCAGTCGATGAAAATAAATCCTGTGTTTATAAAAGAAACTTGAATATCCTCTATATATTGACTTTCTCTGTCTGAAAATTTAGGATTATGCCATGCCGACTCAAAACTTTCTCTATATCATGTCATCATTTTTCAAAGATTTATAACATATCGAAAAGGTTGTCGAATAGCTTTATCACTTAATTATATGAAAAGGTTGCGGGTATATGTACACACTATAATCAATGTTGTTTTGCTTAAAAGCTAAAATGCAAAGAGTAACATGGGACAAAACGCCTAACTTAAGCATCTTTCTATGATGAACCCATACATATTTACCTACACTACTCTACACTGAGCTACAGTACTCCAGCTGTGGGCAAACACATCTGTGGTGTTTCTAAATTCAAAATTACGCCATTTACGTGTTCAAATGTTGAATTCTTAAAGCCGGTGCTAGAGGGCGTGAAAGTAACTTGAACTTTCCATTACCGTCCATGAACAGGCTCAACCAAACCAAGCCTGCAACTTTTTCAATTTTGTCGTTTTGTGCGTTCTTGTGTGATTCTGTTTTTATCTGTTTTGAAGATATTTTTCTTGGGATGATTTGTTTTATAAAATTAAACAGTTTTGGTAAATGTCGTTACAAACGATATATGGAGAGCCTTAAACTTAAAGAAAGAATTTCTATCTGTAATTATGAAAAACAGTGTTCAACAACAAAAACAAGACGAATAACACTGTAGAAAAGATCACAGTCACAATAAGAGCAGCCGCGGATAGGTTTTCTTTTGTCCCGAGCAAGTGTAGGCATCGGACTCACTCCCTCCTTCCTCAGTTACTCGTACATGTACTTATATTGCGTCATACGAATGAGAATTAAAGCTTTACATGTTTACATTTGTAGAGAGTCTTCGGTAAAAACTGAAACTGTGTCTTAAAGAATGATATATTAAACTCAAGTATAGTCGTGTTCTCTTTTTATAGAAAGGAATATTTATCATAGGCATAAAAAATACAGATATCTGAAGATTTTTCAAGATTTTACAGTATACCTTAATTGCAAAGAAATCTTTTTCATGACTTTCTTATAGATCTACTTCCACATAATAAAACGGAAATGAGTGTATTACCTCAAATGGGCGTGCTGCCTAATGTTACCCTTTTTAAACTTTAAGTAGTACAAAACAAAGTTGTTCGTTATATTCATGGTTATTCCTCTAGAAAATCATTGAAAGTTATTGATTTTAGCAGTATTGGGTGGCTTAATATAGAAAATAGAGTCATACAGTTAAGACTCAATCATGTACACAAAATATTTAATAAAAAGTGTCCATCTTATATGTATGATAACTTTTCTTTAAAGTCTGTTCATTGTTATAATAGTAGAAACAGTGTAGGGAACTTTCATATACCCCATGTTAATAGTTTTACAAAAAGTACATTTTTTACCAGGGTATTAGGGATTGGAACATGCTCCCACTTGATATTAAAAAGGAAAGTAACTTTTTTAACTTTAAAAAGAAAGTAAAAGCTGAACTAAGCAAAAATATGAAACAATTTGAACAAGCTGATTTTATTTTGATAAGTTTTAGAGATAATTGTTTTAATCAATATAGTACATGTTTTATATAAATGTATCTTGTGATTGGTTTTGTGATATATATAAATAGATATCTTTCATTGGTGTGATAACTAGTCATATTCATAGTATTATTCCTGCAAATATGTGATATATGTAATTAACATAATGTGCAATAGAAAATAATATTATTTGATATCAGTCCAGTAAATCATCTCTAAGTATGGACCTGAATGCCATTTCTCAAGAAAATATATTCTTTACCATCAAAGGACCCCATTGGAAATAAGTTCTCTATTTTATATCGAACTTTCATGGGTTATCCTGTGTTGTATATATTGTCTTGAAGTCAACAAGATCTTGATTTAATTATGAATGTAAAGTTATTATTTTTCAATTTAATTACTGTGTTAAAAACAATGTGATAGATATATCTGTGATAAATTGTCTAAATTTGTTTTGTAATATGACATATATATACACAAATCAATCAATCAATCAATCAATCAATCAATCAATCAACCCTTACAGTACAGAATAGAATAGAACAAAACTATGATACTTACGATACTTATGACGATCTTGGAGTAGATGAAGGCTAGTTTCCACCAGCCTTAAACTCTTTCATGAAGAATTGGTTTTATCTGATGGTTTTCGGTATCAATATAAATATAACTCACTAAGGTCATTCCTATCTCGGTACCACAATTTGTCCAATTTATTTGACGTGACGGATTTTTATAGTGGTGTTCATCTATTAAAGTGAAATCGAATATCAGTACTTAACCACTCATTTTGCGAATTTAATTATTATGCTAATTTCGCAGAAACACCGTTTCCGGGTATTTACTTCCGGGTTTAACATGGCGCAAAATTTGATTTGAGTTGAATCAACCGACTTGCTTTTTATTTGATTCAAAATGGATCTATTCAGGTATTTTTACAAATAAAAAATTGTTTAACATAATACATGATTTTCAAATTTACCCAAAAAGACATTTTGCATAACTTTACTCTCTCCTGGTTAAAAAAATATCTGATTATCCATTTTCTCCTGTTCTCATCATGCTTGTACTGTACATGTTGTAGATTCGTGTCTCTTATTTTGAAATATCGCATATGTGCCAACAATTAATATGAAAAAGGCAAAGCCTCAAAGCGAGCTCGATTTATTTTTTACCTTGAAAAAGAATGCAATAATCGTTCATTTTTATTTTACATTTTCCGTTTTAAAATTGTCATTTGGTATTTTATACACTACTTCCGTTTATTTTGGTTCCCTGTCCCTCTATGGTGAAAATGTAAGTGCACAGGACACCAGTCTACGCTTCCGTTTTCAACCAGAATACATTGGTTTTTATCGTTATCTTGTAATTCGAAAAGTTGCGATTTGTCGATTCAGAATTTCAGTACTTCGGACGAAAGTTTTCAAAACCATCATCTAGCAGGTACTCGCTTTACCGTAAAGCTCACTTTGCGAGCAGGCCCTTTGGGCCAGCTCGTCGAGCTCGCTACTAAACTGAAATTAATATGAAAAAGGCAAAACCTCAAGGCAAGCTCTATTTTCTTTACCGTGAAATAGTAATATGAAAAAGGCAAAGCCTCAAAGCAAGCTCGATGTACTTTTAACGTGAAATAGTATGAAATAATCGCTCATTTTTATTGGATTTAACTCAATACAGGATTGGAGCAGTACCTGTAGACGCTTGCAGAAATCATAATCACAAATTGAAAATAGACAAATATCGTTTTTTTTCGCCGATTTTTACATTTTTCATTCATTATCTGACATAAATCGGTGTGAAAAGATGAATTAGACGTTATAAAGTTCATTCCGCTGGGTCGAAAAGCAAGATTTTAGCATTTTATAGTTCAAGCGCCTTGTCCGGTATATACCGGAATACGGTATTTAGTGTGGTGCTCCAATCCTTTTTTTAGTCACACTCATTTTTATTCCGAGTGCGTGTGACGTCACAAGTACTGTGTTAAATATGGCTATATATATTCACTCTATAATTTTCAAGCGAAATAAAGATTATTAAAAGTGAAATAAATGTAAAACTTTACACGTTTGCGACATTAAAATAGCGAACTTGATTTGATTGTTTTGCACGTGCTGTTTGGCGCTACATTGTGACGTCACGTAAACAATACTTTAAACGTCTGTACAGCGTTAAGACTGAATAAAAGATATTGGTGTTCGGATAAATTTTCTTAGTTCGGCCATTTTCGTTCATTCACAACAAAATTTGACCAAAAAATGTTTTTATTTATCAGATTTTTCAAACAAAATGGCGCCTTCAATGTGAAAGCTTCCGTTATTCTGGTTCCCTGTCCAATTATGGTTCCCATAGACGTACGCGGGTGACCAGTCTACACATCCGTTTTCAGTCAGAATTCCTCAGTTTTTATCGTTATCTTTAAATTCGAAAAGTTGCGAAAGTTTTCAAAACCATCACTTTGCAGGTACTCGCGTTACCGTAAAGCTCGCTTTGCGAGCAGGCCCTTTGGGCCAGCTCGTCGAGCTCGCTATTAAAAAACTATCGTTCATTGTTATGGCTAGCTACTTCTTTTAAACTTTGTTTATTACGCATAATACATGTATATGACATAAACAGAAAGAAAAATATTTGGTTGCTGTCACTTTTGTGAGAATTATTTCCCCTTTTTCATGTTTATACAACACATAAATTAAGATGTATATATATTATATTTTGCTTTCAGATTTAAATTTTCACTATCAACACTTACCGGTATGAAAATTTATAAAACATGGATCAATTTTATAATTCTTTATGTTTTTTAATATAAAAATTCCTCATAAGCTGTTATTTCAATGATCCGGGTTAAACTTAGTTTGATGCTTAGTTTGCTATTAGTTACTTGCCCCTTCACTGCTTTAAAATGTTGCCAAATAATATCAATGCAGGTAAATACTGAATAGGTCATTTTAGCAACCTCTCAGGAACAAATGTACAAAATGTATTACATATTTTCGGTTTATTTATATTATGTTGTAATAGATCAAAAGTTTTCATCAGTTTAGTTCAATTTTGTTGTTGTTTATTTCCATTATAGATCTAAGAAGCGAGATGTTAATCAGGCATCTTTAGAGGATGATGTGGGCCTCCAGAAAAAGCACCATGGTTTGTCAGGATCACTAGATGATCTATTAGATATTGGAAAGGATGATGATGATGTCCTTGGTACAGCCTCAGAGAATACAGCCTCAGAATCAGGTAGATTTAATATTACTTATACCATTTCTTATTTCACATAGTTCTGAATGTTTTTGTGTTGTCAGATTCAATAAGTAAATTTTTAGTTATTACTACATGTATATTAGTTTATAAGAATTTAAGTTTGATTGTTTTAGAGGCCAGTAGCTTATTTAAACACTCTTGAATCCATTTCTGGAACTAACCAGTCCTAAGCATAAGGTGTAAAATCTATTGCTCACAGAAACAAGGACTTGCCCCTGATAGGGTATGAATCCATGCAGCCAGCAATCCTTAGATTTCTTGTCCGAATCATTAACTGCTTGGCCACGCAGCCACTCTGAAAGTTATTGACAAGTCATATTTAAATTTAGAATGCCATGCTGTTTATTTTATTCTTTCAGTTTCAAATGAGGAAAACTTCATTTCAATCTGTATTTATGAGGTGGCTGTAAAGTATAGTTAATATAAGTTAGTATCTATAGTTGTATGCATGATGCATACTATGTGTAGACTTTGTTTATGATAAACAGAATTTGAATGCATAACATTTCATGTGAAGAAATTAATTCATTTAAGATTTTAAACTTTAAAAGGAGTATTGTTAAGATTTTGTTCTTATATTGATTTATAGATGATGATGATAATGATATTAATAAAGCAAGTAAAAAACAAAAGGCTTTTGCCAAAATTTCAATCAAGCGGGCCAAGCAGAAAGAGAAGGAGCAGAGGAAAAAGACTGAGAAAAGTAATCTTTAATGTCACTTATTTCATATTTTGATTTAGTTCAGTATTAAGTGTATAAAGCTATATTCCCTGCTGCCTGGCAGCAGTTTACAAGATTTATGTTTGAGTTTTGAAAAAAAAAGAGTTACTCCAAAATATTTGTATGACAGATATACATTTTGTATGCTTGTATAGATATATTTTTATATTTCCTAATGTGCATGAAGTCTTTGCTAAATGGTTAAAACCCTACTTAAAATATCTGCATAATATTTTGTTCCAGAACATTTTATTCTGTTTATGTGCAGTATTCATGTTTGTTAATTTAAATAACTGAAACTTTCTATGATACAACTCTTCAGATAATCAACATATTACCAAGCTCTACGTATCGGTTGTAATTTTATGTGACTAAATATACAAATTTCAATTGTCTAAAATTGATGTTATATCATCAGTTTTATTAATATTATTAATATTTATAAGATAATTATGCCATAAGTTGTTATAATATATTTAATGCATTTCAGATTTAATATCTATGGAAGATTTCCTTGGTAAACAGACAGAATTCAAGATGTGGCTTTATGAAGAGGTATAAATGAATTATCAACCACAATTTATATAAAAAATACTTATTTAGTTTCTGGATAATGCAAAGGCTGTCACACTTTGGTTAAGGTATGCATGCAAGTTGGTATCTCCAAAACAACTGGAACTTCACACACTTAGATAATAGGATGTCACTGTTCAAGGTACATAACTCAGTTAGTAACTCTTGCATGGATTTTGACAGAGGTATGACCCTTTGTCAACTTAGAAAATTCTTCATCAACAAGGCTCTTGTTTAACTATCTAGTACTGGAATAGTCAAGCACTTTGTTCTACTGACAGTACTTGTTCTTAATATGAATCATTCTTTGAGTCTCATCACCAATGATATGGATATGTTTCTCCACCCCCCCCCCCAAAAAAACTTACAGGCTCTTTACTGTACCAGACACATGTATATTGTTCTGTAGTTGTTTTTTAAATTGAATTTTCTAGCCTGCTTAATGCTATGATAAATGAAGTTGACAACCTTTGTCCATTTTATAGAATAAGAGGTAAACTAGCATAATTTAGTAAACTTAAATGTTAGTTAATAGATATATTTAAACTCTTACTCAGCTGCAACCAAGAGTGAGTAGCATTTGCTTCCACCGTAAAACTTGGTCAGGATGCACATCCATACAGTCTGGCCAAGCTCCATACTGTTTGTTTATCATCTTTAAATTTCCCTAACTATATAATGGAAAGTTTGAAGAAAAGGAACTGGACAAGTTCATTTTATGAAATTCACCAGACTAAATAGTAATTAAATGATATGTTAAATTATATTGTACAGAAAAGCAAGAATGCTGGAGAAATGTCATCACCAAAATTGAAAGCTCATTTTAAACAGTTTGTGAGATTATGGAACAAGAAGAAACTGGCAACAGTAAGTACTTAAAAAGCAGCCTTCATCTTTTCTAAAGGTGAAATATCGATTCATATAATTATCAGATCAAAAGAATTAAGGTGGAAAATGAAGTTTACAGACAACAAAATACATAAACAATATGTAAACCCCTTGATACCTCTAATCTAACGGTTCGCTCTCTAACTTTAAATGAGTAAAGGGCCTGGGGACGATTAGTTTCCCAATCTTCTGATTTTAAAAACGACCTCACATACATATGCATTATAAATAGCTCTCCGGATGCTGTTTTGAAGAAGGCTTAACAGTGATATGATGCACATTTCCATTATTAAATTACTGAAATAATTAGTTGGAAACAACACAAAATTGTTTTTCCAACAGAAAATTAAAGCTGAAGGCCGCTTTAATATCTTTTGACAAGAGCTATTAGTAGATACATGGAAATCTTTGTATAGCAACATCGTTTGGTAGACAGAAATGTTGGTTGCTGCTGAGAGTTGTTGATCGACAGATGTCAAAACTATATTGTTAAGTCTTACTTTGGGTAAAAACGATACTGTTTTAACTTTTTGTACAGAGGTGACTGGTCTATAGAGGGTCGCTCTGCAAATCTTAAGCTGTACTTGAATGCAAAAATAATATCATAAATATGACAGGCTTTTAAAAGTCAGCCAATCAATCAAATAGACCAGTTAGGCTGTCAAAGTCAGGGTGTTTATTTGACCTGAGACCTTGAGGCTTCAGTGGCTGAGTGGATCTAGGTTAACTTCAATCGACTTTCCTGTCATCGCTGTAGGTTCGAGCCGCACAAGCCTTGTCGAGATTCTGCATGTGAGAAAGTTAGTTTACAGAACGTCAGTGGTTCTACTCAGGTGCCTGTTTGTGCCTGAAATAATGTACAGAGGGACACCTGAGCACTGACTTGACACAGGGTGTATCACATAGTGAAGGTTACAGTATTTTTATATGAAACCAGAACTATATTTATTCTGAATTAATTTTTATGCAATTTCTCATAAATTTTGTAACTTAATGAAACGCCTTTAAACTAAAAAAGGACCATCAAAATTATATGCTTTCTACATGTATTTATAGAAATATTACCGATGTTCAACTTTGCCAGAGAGTCCTGCTCCTCTGACACCTCAGAAGTTTAACTTTCTGTCAGATGAAGTAACTGAAGGAGGGAGTCCTCTCTTCCATGATCAGGACAGTGAAGCTCCTGAAAAAGATGTTCTAGCATCGCCATTTGTCACATTTGGCAAGACACCACCAAAGGTGTTCAGATCAAAGAAATTTCAGTTTTTTGGTTCTTCTGGGTCATCTAAGGAAGTTGCACTTGTAAGTTTTTTCATCAGATTTTGTTCTTAAAAGTTTTCTCTAAGCATTTTAGACACATTGTTTAACAGTAAATGGTTTAAGCCAGCAAATTTGTCTTCTTTATTTTAACTTTTGAACTGCTTATTTGTGATACTTGATTCCAATGTTTTAAGATAGACAACATGCAAACCTGGCATTTCAGGCTCCCTGATTTAAGGTCAAGGTCACAGTAAGAGGTCCTTGGTTCAACCTAGAATTTCTTGTTTGTCTTGTAACTTTTGAGCTGCTTAACAGATATTAATATTACATGGGTCAAATGTTTAACTCTGAGACAATTTATAAACTCCACCTGATTGTTATTAACTTTCTTGTCCAATCAAACTTTTGAACTACTTAAAGGATGTTGATGATACTTTGGCAGAGCAAGCATTTGAGGCACCACATTATCATAATAAGGTCAAGGTCTTAGTTTATAGTCAAATATTTTAGTCATTTATTTTGTATCCACCCTTCGTCTCTCAAACTGTTATTATTAATTTATATTCTTAGTTTAAATTTCATTGAGACAGAAAAAGCATTTTCTATGATATGTTTCAGGTGGGGTTCTATCTCACTTGAAATATTACTTTTTAACCAGGTTTTCAACGAAAACCGGGTTATTGTAATGCCGAAGTCGGCGGGCGTCAACTTTTGGTTTCCGCTCAATAACTTTAGTTTGCTTTGGCCTATTGACACCAAACTTGGTGTGTAGGTAGCTTATATCAAGAGGCAGCTTGGGATTGCTACCCAGGTGTCTGTGATCAAGGTCAAGGTCACTGTTACTAAAAATAGAAATTCAGTTTCCGCTCAATAACTTGAGTTTGCTTTGGCCTATTGACACCAAACTTGGTGTATGGATAGCTTATATCAAGAGGCAGCTTGGGATTGCTACCCAGGTGTCTGTGATCTAGGTCAAGGTCACTGTTACTAAAAATAGAAATTCAGTTTCCGCTCAATAACTTGAGTTTGCTTTGACCTATTGACACCAAACTTGGTGTATGGATAGCTTATATCAAGAGGCAGCTTGGGATTGCTACCCAGGTGTCTGTGATCTAGGTCAAGGTCACTGTTACTAAAAATAGAAATTCAGTTTCCGCTCAATAACTTGAGTTTGCTTTGGCCTATTGACACCAAACTTGGTGTATGGATAGCTTATATCAAGAGGCAGCTTGGGATTGCTACCCAGGTGTCTGTGATCAAGGTCAAGGTCACTGTTACTAAAAATAGAAATTCAGTTTCCGCTCAATAACTTGAGTTTGCTTTGGCCTATTGACACCAAACTTGGTGTATGGATAGCTTATATCAAGAGGCAGCTTGGGATTGCTACCCAGGTGTCTTTGATCAAGGTCAAGGTCACTGTGACTAAAAATAGAAATTCAGTTTCTGCTCAATAACTTGAGTTTGCTTTGGCCTATTGACACCAAACTAGATGAATGGGTAGCTTATATCAAGAGGCAGCTTGGGATTGCTACCCAAGTGTCTGTGATCAAGGTTAATGCATTTAGTTTTCATGTTGTAACTTGAGTTTGCTTTGACCTTTTGACACCGAACTTGCTGAGTGGCAGCTTTGGATTGCCACTCAGATATCTGGGAGCAAGGTCAAGGTAATTTGCTTACAATAGAATTTTCAGTATCTACTCAATAACTTCAGTGCATTTTGACCTATTGATTGCTGTCACATCAAAACTAGGTCGTTGAAAACCTGGTTTTCGTCGCATTGCGGCGCTTCTTGTATCCCATTAAATTTTCATTCTAACATATACTGGCCTATATTGGGTGTGTTAGTTTGATATGTTTATTTTGTTATCATTGTAATGTTAATTTGCTTAGAGCTGTCATTGATAGAGACAATATCGATGTATCGTTCATATTTTTCTGCCAATCAATAATCGATACACATTTGAAGAAAACGATAAATATTATTATTTAAATATTTATTAATTATGAAAATGCGATCAAAACATATACAAAAACAGATGACTATGTCTAACACTAAGTTGTATTTACATTATGGACGTATTTTATATTGTAATGACAAAATATGATCAGAAAAAAATCATGCAGAGGACACCTATAAACAAGGCACAACATATTTGTATGAACAGAACATGTATTTTACTAAAATCATTTAAAGGGGTATAAAAATGAATTATATACAAGAAATTAGGAGTCAGTAGTTATTTATATATTGGTGTATCACTGATATTTGTATTTCAATATCGATGTACGGTCAATATGCTTTGCACTGAATCAATGACAGCTCTAATTTTGTTATCATATGTTATGTTTATTTTGTTATGTTTTGTTTATTTTTTGTTTTAGTTATCTGTTGCGCCCATAGGTTCCCCACAAGTTGTACAAATGGAAAAAGAAAATATTTCTAAAGAACAGGTATATGTAGTTTAAATTTTAATGCTTTTACTTTGTTCAGAAATCTCCTTATTTAGAAAAGAAGAATGACTTTTTATGCCATTACTTGATTTTGTTATCATAAAAAGGGGACAGTACTCCATGGATTACCTTGAACTTGTTTGTGGTTTATTTGATTTATTTTATTTTAGACTTTAATGTGCAAAAGACAGTTGAATAGTTTGTTTACTGGTTCTGTTTATATTGCAAATACACTTAGGAAGTTAAAACTTTACAAAATTAAGCAAATAATTGTGGAAAAAAGTCTGGCAAGACTACTATTTAGAATTTAACATTTTAAAGTTTAAATCTTAACTAAATTTCAGGCTTTAAAGTTTATTGATATGGGTTTAGAAGAAAGTTTCTTAAAATGAATTTTGTGTGATTACATACAGCCATATTCATCCTTCTTGTTTTATGTTGATATTTTTCTTATTTCCTCTAAAGATATCACCTTGTCCATCCTTAAGTCTGTCGAAAATGGGGTCATATCATAACTTTTGTTGTTCTTTTATCATAAGACAATATTGTGCGTGCAAGATTGAGTTCCTTGAATGTTCACAGACACAGGCTGAGTCAATCAACCTAAAATGGATTTTATTTTTCGGTATGGTCGATGACTTTGTGATGTTAAAATGACTTGGCACAGTCAAGTGTACTGCATGTAAGATCAGGGTGGACAAGGTCAAGGTTACATAAAGGTCAAAGGCCAAACATGGAATAATTTTTTCTGGGTTCTATCCTTTATTCCTTGATGGGTTTTAAAATTACAAGGCATAAATGTTCACCATTGGGATCCAAGTCAAATTCTATTGTCAAGAGTAATCTTACAGGGCATAAATCATCTTTTGATAATAAAAATGATATTGATGCTTTTTGTAAAAGTCTTGTTAACACATTATTATTTATGTCTGCAGGTAAAATTTGTTATTTTCAGATATTACTATATAGTGTTATGATAGTATTAGTGAATATAAGTCATATACAATAATGTCAGCTTTTGTTTTAGTACCAGGTACCAAAGCTACGCAAAAAGAAAGAATCTGGCGATGACATTCAGAAAATGTAAGTATATTCAACAGCAGAGATAACTAACTACCTATGTCATAAATAAAGAGCCAGAACAGCTTTCTTATGAAGTCTGACCAGGCTCTATACTCTATACTGATGATTGCTCAGTTTTATTGTTTTGATACTAAAATCTTTAAAACCAACAACGGACAGGTCCAAATTAACAGCTGGACATGTTCATTGTACATAGTTGACCAGTGTCTGGATCTTATGCCCAATATAATGTGTATATTTATATTGTATATTTATATAAACATTTACTGTTTTAAAACTCTTATAGTTAACCTACTTAATTATGGGAAATAAAGTCCTTTAAATGAAAGTCATAAAAATTAGGATTAAGATAGAAAAGCAAATGTTCTGCCGAGAGATGACCAAATATTTTTAACATCAGCATAAAACCCAACCAAACATGTCAATGATCTTTTTTAAGTCTCAGTATTAAACTGTTTACTTATTGCAGGCTGTCCAGCGTCCCTAAAATTCCTAAAAAATCCTAATTTTTTTCAGTATGGCTAATATTCCTAAAAAAAATGAAAAATTCAAAGGGAATTCCTAAAAAAGCCCTATTTTTTCACTTAAATTCCTATTTTTTTTATCTTCTGTGATAAACATATTGCGAAACAACCATGTTTCAATCACAACCTAAATTCGAACAGTCAGTGGAGCTGATGTCATGTCTGACTAAATTGCATAAAGTCACATGTTGTATTTACTTCAACTCCTGCAGAAATGTACTTGATAAATTGTCAGATGTTATCATAAAAATAATAAGAAACTGTTTGTTTTAAATGGAACAATGAAAATTGTCTGACTTTGACTATATCAAAATTGTCACCTGTTTAAAATTTTGATAAAAAAAATTTCCAAGGAAGTTACATTTTTATTGGCTACAGAGTTTTACCATTTACCTCAGTCTTAGGTGTATTCAAAGCAACTTTTTACATGATGTACCACTGAATTTCATCAAACTTTATGTAGGGGTCCTTATTAATAAAATCTTAATTTGTAATCAAGTTATTTTCAAGTGATGACTGTATAACAGATCTTTTGTAAGTGATACCAGCTGGTAGATCTAGACAAGTTTCAATATTTGCTAATTATAAAGTGGGTAAAGTAAACTGGCAGTAATTATTGGATGCTTTAACCATTTTGCTACCCAATTAGCATACTAAGAAGTGACACCTTCAGCTACCCTTTTTGTACACATTAACATGTTCTGAACACATGCTATAACATATAGTGTAAGTTTTTTTTAATCTGGAAAAAAAAACTGTCGAAAATCATTGAAAAAGGTGATACTGTTGTGAAATTTTCTACAATTTTTAGTAGCCTGATTTATCATGAACAAATTCTTCATAGGAATATATACCCTGCTGTTTGAATTTAAGTTTTAATATTCCTGGGAATGACTTGAGTGGGTCATATCGTTTTTATTGTTTTTTAAGAAAGATCAAGACTTGTTGAAAATGTACCAACCTTAAAATAAATAAATGTTGATAAGAAAATGCATTTATAGCTAAAAGCTAAAATAAATTTAAAGCATTATTTCCCCTTCCATTTATTATTGGCTAATCATAGCTTAACTAATTGAATATAAGTTGTTCCGGTAAACTTATAACTTTGAAAATGTTTTCATTCTAGTTATGTTTTAATGTAGTTTTTCAGCTCTTTTTAAAGGCAGTTGACCAGTGAATCCATTTCTTCACTGGTGACTATGGAATACTGGTAACACCTCTACTATAACCGAACTAGAACATTATTTGTGAGTTACTTTTGTGTCAAATATGCAAATTTGAGTCCATATTATGGTCTTTTGAGGCCATAATTTAGTTATAAAATTTCAAATTTTAGCCCTAAAATTTCTTTTGTTTACCCTAAAATTCCTAATTTTAGCCCTAAAATTTCTTAAAAATTGCCCTAAAATTTGCCCTAATTTTTTGTCAGAAGGTGCTGGACAGCCTGTTATTGTCCCCCGCCTTTTCGAAGAAAAAAGGGGGATATAGAAATAGGCTCTGTCCGTCTGTCTGTCTTTCCGTCGGTCTATTTTGGGTTTAGGGGCTATATGACAGTAAAGAGAATAGGTTCATTCTGTGATCAAAGAGTTTATGGGCTGGTAGCCCTTAAGAAAACAAAGAAACTAACAAAGAAAATAGCCTCTAAACCCAAAATGTTGGAACGTCTGTCCGTCCGTCACACTTTCGTGTCCGGTCCATAACTTTGTCATTTATTAAAGGAATCTGAAATAACTTGGCACTAATGTTTGTTATAATAAGACGATGTGTCATGCGCAACAACCAGACCCCTACCTCCAGGGTCAAGGTCGCACTTGCTCATTCAAGGTCAACATTGTCTATTTGAGGGTATATGTCGTGTCCGGTACATAACTTTTTTATCTTTTAAGGGATTTTGTAAATACTTGCCACAATTGCTCACAATAATGAGTAGATGTGTCATGCGCAACAATCTGTCACCTACCTCCAAGGTCAAGGTCACACTTGGAGGTCAAAGATTAACAAAGTCTGTAACAGGGTATATTTCGTGTCCGGTCCATAACTGTCATTTATCAAAGGAATTTGAAATATCTTGGCACAAATGTTTGTTATAATAAGACGATGTGTCATGAGCAACAACCAGACCCCTACCTCCAGGGTCAAGGTCGCACTTGCTCATTCAAGGTCAACATTGTCTATTTGAGGGTATATGTCGTGTCCGGTCCATAAATTTTTGTGCCCCCACTTTAGTGGCTGGCATTTAGATTTACCCTTGTCCTCGGTCCATCCGTTCTCTTTTGTGTCGCACGTAAATCAAAAAGTATTTGACCTAGAGTCATGAAACTTTACAGGAATGTTGATCAGCATGTGTAGTTGTGCACCTGGGTAGTTTCATCTGGATATTTTTAGTATTTTTAGAGTTATTGCCCTTGACTTAGTAAAATTTTGTAATTTTTCAACGTGTGTTGCATGTAACTCAAAAGTATTTGACCTAGAGTCATGAAACTTTACAGGAATATTGATCAGCATATGTAGTTGTGCACCTGGGTATTTTCGTTTGGATTTATTTAGTATTTTTAGAGTTATTGCCCTTGACTTAAATTTTTTTTTGTAATTTTCAACTTGTGTTGCATGTAACTCAAAAAAGATTTGACATAAAGTCATTAAACCTTATGGGAAGGTTGCTCAGCATATTTAGTTTTGCACCTGGGGTTTCGTGGATTTATCCAGTATTTGTTATTTCCCTTGACTTAGTAAAAACCATTTCATTATGATGTTATTTGTTCCTTGAGTGCTTGAGTTAGAATCAACCAACTTTACAGGAATAATGATCAACATCACTAAATTACAGAAATAATGATTCACATCACTGTGAAGCTATGCAACTGAGACTTTGCATGTGGATTTTTTTCAGTTTTGTTAGAGTTATTGCCCTTGACTTACAGAAGTATAAATTTGCAATTTTCAACTTGTTCATGCATAGCTCAAAAGGTATTTCACTTGTAGGCCTGAAAGTTTACAAGAATGTTGGTCAGCATGTGTACGTATGCGCCTTGGGGTTTGCTTGTGGATTTATTCAGTATTTGTAAAGTTCTTGCCCTTTACTTAGTAAAAGATTTTTAGTTTTCAAAAAATATTAGACCTAGAGTATATGTTACATGGTATATTTTATGTCCCGTCCATAACTTCTTCATAGAACAAGGGATTTTGAAAATATTTGGCACAAATAGTCACAATGATAAGATGATATGTCATGTGTAACACCAGTGTCCCTACCTCCAAGGTCAAGGTCACATGTAGAGGTCAAAGATTAACATAGTCTCTTAGAGGGTATATTTTGTGTCCCATCTATAACTTTTTCATAGTTCAAGGGATTTTGAAAATACTTGGTACAAATAGCTACAATAATAAGACGATATGTCATGCACAACACCTGGACCCCTACTTCCAAGGTCAATGTCACACTAAGAGGTCAAAGCTTAACATTCTTTTTTTTTCTTTAATAAATTTATTGTTGCATTTGCAGATCTAGCATTGATCATAATTTTGGACTGAAAGTCCTTTAATCCATACCTCAATCTTTTTAAATAGCACAATTTTATGCTTCATATAAAACTTCCCTTGAAACTTGAAACTTTTTATTTAATTAAACGCCTGTTTCTATTTAACAATATTCAACTGCGTTGTACAGTACATATAAATAATAAGAATAAAATTGTGAATGCATGAGAATATGTGGATCAACATCAAGTGAAATAAAAGCTTTTACATACAATTCCAATTAACATATTTTTAAAAAATTGCAGAGACCATGAAATGATAAAACTGATTGATATACATGTAGCATGAGATAAGATTATGTACATACATGTAACTTGATTACAAATAGATTAAAAAGAATAAAACATTCATTTACATTGCACATTCATCACACTGTCAGTTATCAGTTATACGTTACTCATGTTTATCTCAATTCAGATTTTAAAATAGTGATTCAAACTTTCTGAAAAAATGTGTTTTAAGATTTCTCTTAAATACATCAATATTCTTAGATTGTTTCAACTCTAATGGCAGCGGATTCCACAATTTTGGACCAATAGTTCCAAAACTTCTGTCACTAAATGTTTTTCTTTTATTGAATGGAATAATGTAGCAGTTCTCAGAGGTTTTAGCTGAACGTAGTCGGGTATTTGGTACTTGTTTGGTTAGGAGTCCAGAAAGGTATTTTGGAGCATGACCGATTGAACAATTGTATACAAAAAGTCAAAATTTTATATTCGATTCTAGATTTGATGGGCAGCCAGTGAAGGTCGAACAGTGCTTGCCTTGAACTGTCAAATTTCTTTCGTTGCAGAACTAACTTAGCGCACATGTTTTGAATACGTTGCATTTTTTTCAATTCAAAATCGGATACACCATAAAGAATGACATTGCAATAATCCAAGTGTGACATTACGAGTGCTATAACTAGTATTTCAGCTGCTTCTTTGGTGAGGTATTTTCGGATACGTTTTATTCTAAGATAGTTTAACATTGCTGTACGGCACTTTCGTTTGACATGTTCCTTGAAATTTAGTGTTTGGTCTAGAAATGCGCCTAAATATCTAATGGACTCCTCGGAGTTGATCTTATCTCCGTTAATACAAATGGATTTTAGGTGACACTTTTCGAGTTGTTGAGAACTTCCAAATGTTATGAACTCTGTTTTCGATGAGATCATCTTGAGTTTATTAGCGTTCATCCAGTTCATCCCCGAGGCGGGGGACGTTGGTAACTGTTACAAATTCTTGTTAGGGGAGAAATTGTGTAAGCAACCAGAGAGCTTAGCCAGTGCAGCCTTGGTATGGTATTCCAAGGGTCTTGGGGTTCGAGTCCTGTTAGATTGACATTTAAATTACAATTTGTATTTCAACATTAAATTTTATAAAGACAAGTACACAAGTAGCTCTTGATATGAATTTTGTAGTATAAAAGATTATTACATATCATTGATGTATTTTATACTTTTCAGGCCTAGAGGTGCTACTCCGTACAAGGTTTCAATGTTTCCATGGGTATCAACAGAAGTAAGCGAGAATGACCAATCAGATGATGTTGATATTTGCTCTACAGCTACTCCTCCAAGTTTTAACCTACAAGAGGAGGAGGAGTCTTGGCCTCCGCCACCCTCAGATAGCGAGTTACTAGGTGAACACACAACAAGAACTCATGATTCACCACATGTACCTCCACCCCCTCCTCCTAGAATGGGAAGTCTGAAGAAAAGGGAATGTACTTCAAACTCTCCAAAACTGGCTGGTAACTATGCAGATCCGTATGATAAACTTCCAGATCCACAGTCTAAACAGAGACTTGTTACTTCTCATTATCAGGACCCTGTAGACTGTGTTCCTCTTGTAAAACAGAGAACCATTCCGGAAGATGCTAAACTTGTTCTCCAGAATTTGGCAGGAAATGATGAACCAGATTTGAGTTTGTATTCTAAACCTGTGAAAGAGAAAAGATTAAGCAAAGAGGAATTGGAAGAACTTTATGCAAAACCTCTCAAGAAAGCAAAAAGAAATAATATTGGCAGTCTATCAGAAGGTACAGAAAAGCCTGAGCCAGTCTCTGGTGAACCAAGTGATTTGTACAATGAAATAATGGAACATATAAACAAAAGCAGTTCAGAAGACACTAGTAAGATAACAAGTTTTAAACCCGACCCTGATTATGAAACAATTGATGAGTGTCTTGCCAAGGTTAACAGTGAATCCAGTGAAAGTAAAGGCCATATTAGGGAAGTTAAAGATGATACAAGGAAAGTAAAAGATATGATGGATAAAAGTGGAGAAGAAGGTACACAAAAGTTTGCTACAATTTCACGGTCAAAGAAAATGAGGGTAATGGCTGCTTCAACTGAGAAAATCTATGAAACCTACCTGAGTCTAGGAAGGAATGCAAACCCTTTCAAAGGGAAAACGGATATCCCAAAATTACCAGACACAGCTTCAGACTTTAACTCTGGTCCCTTTACACATTCCTTGAAGTTGAAATCTAAATCTCAACCAGACATTTCATTCAGTGAAGGACTTCAAACATTTGATATAGATATGAACAAAGACCAGGATCACTTAAGTTCTGTTCCTCAGTTCAGCTCTTTCAAACCAATTGAAAATAACAAAAGCACACATAAAGATAGGAATGAAAATAAATTGAAAGACAGCGGAAGAGCTAAAAGTTACGAGGATGGTTTAAGGAACATAGAAGAGCCAAGAACACCAATTATAATGGCCACACCATCATTTGATTCTCTCTGTAATGTGACACCTCTTAGTTGTAAATCTTTTTCATCACATAGCTTGCCAAATAAGTCTGGGTCATATGAGAGCTTGTCTTCCCAAAGTCACATGTCAACCTCAACTAATTCAAGCCTTTCATTTGGCCCAGATGATAAATCTGGCTCACTTCAGAGCTTGCATTCTGACAAATCACTTTCACCAGTAAAAGAAGAAGAGGAATTTGATCAATGCATGGATGCAAAGAATGAGTTAAAAACTAAAGTTGAATTACTTGGAAAACAAAATACGAAAAGTCTGACACATGAACCTGTGGACTCTGTGAATGGTGATTTTGAATCAGTTAAAACAAATGTTGTTCCTTTGACCCCAGGGAAAATAAGTGCTCTAAAACATGGAATAGATTTATCAGTGTATCTACTGAAACCTGCAAAACAAGATGATAAAAGTAAAGAAAATGTCCCTGAAAATGAGAAGACTTTGCAGACAACATTAGACAGCCATGTGCGAAAACCTAAAAAGACTGGTGAACCTCTTGTCAATCAGAAACTGTTTGATAACCAATCAAGGTTAGCTATAAAAGATAAATTGTCTGGGGTGAAGACCAAAGTTGATGTAGGGAAGTCCTCTTCAAGGAAGGAAACAGAGAGGCGACATACTGTACAAACAGTTCAAGATATCCCTGTAAAATATGAAGATGCCATGACCGTAACTAATGCGGCAAAAAGTAGAAAGGGTGAGACTGTTTTGTATGGAAAGTCAAAGTTTGAAGAAGGTTTTAATGGAAGTGATGAAAGCTTGCATTGGCCAGATAGCAAGAGACATTGTGGAGATAAGAAACGTATGTTAACTGTAGATGACCACTATCTTGAGACTGATCTTGATAAAGTGATCACTGATAAAAGCCGGAGGTCAATGAAGAAAAGTAAAAGTCACAGTGGTTTTGATACAGGCACTAGTACAGTTGTAACAGATATCTGGTAGCAATATGAATCTGGGTTTAGTGAATTTCAATTTTATTGTTTTTGAAGGTTAAGATTGGGCGGCCCACAGTCAGTATCAAGTTCAGTCAGTTTGCACAGACATGCAACCTGGCTTGGCATTTTTTTTGGCCGCAAGGCTCTGAACTCTCACTACTTTAAACCATTTCCCTGTAGAAATAGGTAGACTCCACATCTATTTTTAGATTGAAAATGTAGCTTCAATGTATTGGTATGTTTGGGACAAATATATGTGTAATGAATTGTTGGTTTTTTGTGTGCCTTACTAGTATCTAATATAATGTTAATATTTAAGGCTGTCTCAATATCATTTATCATATAAATTTATTTAAGATTCAGTAGCTTTATGCCTAAAATAACAAGTTTCAATTGGGAAGATAGTTTGGTAAAGGGGGTGTATTTCCCTATTAAGCATTAATCGGTTTGTTTCTTAAAGTTAGCTGGGACACAATATTCTGTCCCAGCTTAAAGGCATGTTGAGAGCGTCATATATGAGCAAGTTTTTTCTTTCAGTAGAAATGGCAAACATATGTTTTATAATGTTGTAATTATTGATCGACATTGTATGAGGATATTACTGGAATAAAAAAAGCACTGAATGTATACAATTTATGGTAAAGGTAGCACAATGTAAAAGAAGTGGTAGTTTAACTTCCATACATAATACTATATTTATTGCCAAAATGCAAAAGATTGGCAATGAGTGACTATGGAATTAAAATATTTTCGAAAAATAAAAATGATATATTTTGGCTTATTGGTTTGGGCCTTTAATGTATCCATTTAGGTACAATATTGTTTTCATGATAAAAATATGAATTTTGAATTGTTCAAATAATTTGTTTATCCATAATGTTTAAGTAAGGGATATTTTTTTTGTTTCTTTATTTAATTGATCTTTTAAAAGCGGGTATAAAATAGTCAGTGTTGTGACTTGTTTTTTTTTCAGTTATTGTATTTGTTAAGGTATCATAGTTATGTAATCATAATGTATATAAAACTGTATGAAAACCTCTGTCTCTGTTTTACAGCATGTACATTTGTAACTATGCATGTATATTCTTTGCTTTTTGATGTTGTGCATCTTTTATATATATTTCTGTATATAAAGACATCAAAATCTGAAATATGTTGTTTTGTTCATGTTGGGCATCAATCTTTTATGGAAAAAAAGAGTGGTTTAAAGAAATATCTTCCAACACCTGCAGGAACTGAAAGTTACAGTCTTAACCACAACAAGTATAGAGCCAAGCCTGTCTGACCAGGTGCTTTACTGTCTGTATGGCAGGTAGATCAATTCTATATTGATGTTCAAATCCTTTGAATGGACAGCAGATCTGTTACAAAAGTTTGGGTGGGTATATAGGAGTCACCTGGTGGTTGGTCAGTCCAGCATTTTCCTTGTCCGGAGCTTGAAGAACTTGAAGACTAATGGTTGGAATTCAATACAACTTCATACAATGGTCAAGCACATTGAGAGGAAGTGCAGTGCACAAGAACCATAACTCCATCTTGACTAATTACAGAGTATTTGACCTTTGTTACTTTTCCTTGTCCAGAGCATAACTTGAAAACTACTAGTTGGAATTCAATACTATTTCATACAATGGTCAATATATTGAGAGGAAGCCCAGTGCACAGAAACCATAACTCTTTCTTGACTCATTTAAGAGTTTTTGCCCTGTGTTATTTTTAATTGTCCAGTGCACAACTTGAGAATTCAATGAAACTTCATACAATGGTCAAGGGCAGTGAGATGAAGTGCAGTGCACAAGACTTATAGTTGGAATTCAATACAACTTCATACAGTGGTCAAGCGCGATGAGAGGAAGTGCAGAGTACAATAACCATAACTCAATCTTCAGTATTTGTAGAGTTCTTGCCCTTTGATCATCATTTTCCTTGTCCAGTGCATAACTTAAAAACTAATGTTTTGGAATTCAATGCAACTTCATACAATGGTCAAGCGCAATGAGAGGAAGTGCAGTGCTCAAGAAGTGCAACTCTTTCTGGACTTTTTACAGAGTAATCCAATGAAACTTCATCAATGGGCAACCACATTGAAAGGAAATGCAACATACAAGAACCACAACTATCTTTAATTGCCCACAACCATAACTATATTTCAATTGTTTTACAAGGTATTCTGTTACTAGTAACTTCCTCATTTCCAAAGCAGTCTTGCTGGGGTATTAATCACATTTAGTGATAGTTCTAGTTCAAATCTGTTTATAAATAAGGAAAATGTGAAATTTCTTGAATTTTCAAAAATTAATTAAACAGATTTTATATGTCCGCGTTCCATTTTTATGCTCCCCGAAGGGTGAGCATATAGTCGCCGCTTTGTGCGTCCGTCCCCTTTTCTTGTCCGGGCCATAACTGAAACAACAAGAGGTATCAACATGAAACTTTGTAGGTAGATAGATCACATTGAGTAGGTGTGCAGTGCACAAGAATTGTAACTCTGCCTTGCCTAATTTTTAAATTATTGCCCTTTGTTTATTTTACACTTAGAACTTTGTCCGGGACAGAACTCCAAAGTATAAGAGATATCAACATGAAACTTTGTAGGTAGATAGATCTCGTTGAGTAGAAGTGCATTGTTACAGAATCATAACTCTGTCTTGCCTAATTTTGGAGTTATTGCCCTTTGTTAATTTTGTCCGGGACGTTACTCTAAAATTATAAGAGATATCAACATGAAACTTTGTAGGTAGATAGGTCTCATTAGGTAGAAGTGCAGTGCTAAAGAACCATATCTCTGCCTTGCCTTATTTTGAAGTTATTGCCCATTGTTTATTTTTACTTTTTGCCTTTTGTCAGGGACATAACTCTAAAACTATAAGATATCATCATGAAACTTTGTAGGTAGATAGATCTCATTGGATAGAACTGCAATGCTAAACAACCTTAACACAGCCTTGTCTAGTTTTAGAGTTATTGCCCTTTGTTCATTTTTACATTTTGAATTTTACCCGGGACACAACTCTGAAGCTATAATCATCACGAAACTTTATAGGTAGATAGATCTCATTGAATGGAATTGCAGTGCAAAAAATAAATAATAACTCTGCCTTGCCTAATTTTGGAGTTTTTGCCCTTTGTTTATTTTATTATACTTGCCTGTGTCCAAAACCTTCTCGGGGAGCATCACCCGGTTCAACATGTTCTTGTCATTTATATTGAGAGAATGATTACAAGAATTTTCATGACAAATTAAACTAAAAATTTTGACCATTCGCCTGATAATATTCACTAATTAAGAGAAATGTGTTCTAAAATTTTTAGATGACGAATGCCAACTCGTGTAGATTTGGTTCTGAAATGCAAATGGGTTTGGTATTGTATCACCCATTATGTTTTGTGTCAGTCGCGGAAAAAAGCTTATCCAACAGAAAACGCTTTGGCCTGAAGTCCTAAGATTTGGTGTGAAGGTTAGTCACGACTTGTAGATGATCCTCTATTGATTTTGAGGTCTGTCAGCCATACAAAAACCTTGTCCGACCAGTAAGTAGTAGTAATATATAAATATATAGTATATATTTCACACACATACGTATACATACAAATATATTCTAACAACTTGCCAAGTTTGAAGAAACTGTTGGAACAGTTTTAATATTGCTTATAATATCAAAATTTAGAAGGACTTGACCCGTTACTGCACTAAGGTTATTGCTATTATTATGTCTACATGAAAACTCCCGAACGCCGATAACAAAAGCAAAACATTATCGTTCATGCGTGATTTATTTGCACTTTATACATCTATAGTCCAAATGATAACCGAATTCTCAGCAAAATTAATACTTTAAACGTCATGAGTTGATGATTAATTTGTGCAATTAAAAGTGCAGATATACTTTTTTAACTGTTAGAGATGCTACCGCAAGCAATTAAATGGACTTTTTAGGCTCAACGCTGCTGTGAACTTAGCATTATCACGTCTTGATCAAGTGGCTCAAACAACATGATAAATAATTCCTTTGACAAATGGGATAGATACTTAAGAAATCTGTAACTTTTGTTTGTTGTATTTATTGATGTTTTATTCGTGGGCAATTAAGGCCTACCACCACCAAGGTAACTTAATTATTTCTAAGTTACAAATGTTGCATTTTGTTTTCTGCTTGTGACTATAAAAACTGTCTGATTTGTTCTTCGAACTGGTTACGTTTGGTTTGTTGCCAGTTTTAAATACATTAATAGGCTAATGAAAGTGCCAAGATGAAGTGTCAAGTTTTCAAACAAAGGGTACCGATATTGCCCCGGGAACAAACTTAAATTTCTATCCGCCCCAGCCCCATAAACCAATAACTAGACAACACTTAGGCCTACAGACCTAAGATTATTTGTGGAGGTTGTCATGGCTAGTAGGTGACCGTATTGGTTTGAAAGTTTCTTTCACCTTGGCCACAAAAAGCTGGTTTGACCATTAACTAAAGAATGTAGACCTACAGTCAGATTATGTTATCTGGTGTATATAATAGGGTCATTAAATTAAACGTCTATCTAACCAAAGCCTTGTCCGTAAAAAACTTTCCTTTCTAATAACTAGAGAACTATAAGACCTTCAGTCCTATTAGGATTTGATATGGACGTTGGTCATGACTAGAATATGGCCCTCTTGATATTGGGAGGCTATAGTCATGTCTAGTAGATGACTTCAAATGATTGGGTTCAACCGTGGCTTTGGCTATGAAAAGCTTATCTAACCAATCATAACATAACGCTTAAGAAGTCTACAGACCTAAGACTTGGTGTGAAGGGCGACTTGACAACAAAAAACTTTCCCAGCCAATAAGGAGAGAATGCTTCCGCATAATGTCCCAGGATTTGTTGTGGTAGATGTTGATGGGCTAGTAGATGACATATTTTAACTCAGAGGGGTCAAATATACGGCCTCCTACTAGCTTGTCCGACCAATATTTAGATAATGATTTTGCCTACAAGTCGAGACTGATCATAACTACTAAACCAATAGATGACTATTGTTTATTCCTTTTTGTCATGTTGGCCTGAAACAAGAATTTAATATTTCTTTTACAGAATACACCTTAACATGTAATATGTTCTTATAGTTGTGCAATGTGGACACAGTATCAAGGTCCATATGTTACCATATTAATAAGACTTCTCTTTAAAACATTTGCAAATAACACGACGATTTTAGCGGCTATGCATGTATCTTTAACTATTGAAAATACTAATGCGGTATTGTCTGAAGCGTAACATTTCTTTACTATATTTAGTATGGAACGCCGTGACTGTCTTATGTAATCAATGTTTTTTTTTATCTTGTGAAACGATGATATTATTTTGTCGTTTGAGCATGTTAACATGTGCAATTTACATCATGTCTTGTCAAAAGAACATGCTAACATGTACAAACAGCATGTTAACTTGTCAAATTATTATGATGACATGTGCAGACAACATGCTAACTTGTCAAAGTATCGTGATGACTTGTGCAAATGACATGGTAACTTGTCAAAGTATAATGATGACTTGTGCAAATGACATGGTAACTTGTCAAAATGTACTGATGACTTGTGCAAACGACATGTTAACTTGTCGAATTATTGTGATGACATGTGCAAACAGCATGTTAACTTGTCAAAGTGTCATGATGACTTGTGCAAACGCCATGTTAACTTGTCAAAGTATAATGATGACTTGTGCAAACGACATGTTAACTTGTCGAATTATCGTGATGACATGTGCAAACAGCATGTTAACTTGTCAAAGTATCATGATGACTTGTGAAAACAGCATGTTAACATGTCTGATAACTATGATGACTTGTGAAGACAACATGTGAACTTGTCAAAGAATCGTGATGACTTGTGCAAATGACATGTTATCTTGTATCATGCTGACATGTCAAAACGTACTGTTAAATTGTCAAAGTCATGATAACTTGTGCAAATGCCATGCTAACATGTCAAAATTCCATGATGACATGTGTAAACAGCATGTTAACTTGTTGAATTATCGTTATGACATGTGCGTACAGCAAGTTAACTTGTCCAAGTATCATGATGACTTGTGCAAACTACATGTTAACTTGTCCAAGTATAATGATGACTTGCGCAAATGCCATGCTAACTTGTCAAAATTTCATGATGACATGTGCAAACAGTATGTTAACTTGTCAAATCATCGTGATAACATGTGCAAACAACATGCTAACTTGTCCAAGTATCATGGTGACTTGTGAAAGCGATATGTTAACTTGTCAAAATTTCATGATGACATGTGCAAACAGCATGTTAACTTGTCCAAGTATCGTGATGACTTGTGCAAATGCTATGTTAGCTTGTCAAAATATGATGACTTGTGCAAACGACATGTTAACTTGTCAAATTATCATGATGACTTGTGCAGACAACATGTTAATTTGTCAAAAAAATCGTGATGACTTGTGCAAAACACATGTTAACTTGTTAAGGTATTATGAGCATGTCATCACGATAATTCGACAAGTTAACATGCTGTTTGCACATGTCATCATGAAATTTTGACAAGTTAACACGTCGTTTGCACAAGTCATCATGATATTTTGACAAGTTAACATGTCGTTTGCACAAGTCATCATGATACTTTGACAAGTTAACATGTTGTCTGCACATGTCATAATGATTATTCGACAAGTTAACATGCTGTTTGAACAAGTCAGCATTGTCTTTAGACAAGATATGATGTAATTTGCACATGTTAATATGCTTAAATGACAAAATAATATCATCATTTCACAAGATAGCAAAAACATTGATAGCATAAGACAGTCACGGCGTTCCATAATTTAGCGTCTCCATTATCTATCAATATCGCAAGGAATGTGTGGATGACATGTCACTGAGTTCTTTACTATTTGTTCTTCATCATTTGTTACAATTTACAGATTGCACCTGCATCAAATCCGGGAACAACCGGTACATGACCCGTACTATGCAACCCAACATTGTACATGAATTTTACAAAAAAGTATGTTCAGGGCAGAAGAAAAAGGTCAAGCTTGCGGTTATTTATCAATATAACAATTGACTGATTATCTAAATAAAGTTATTTAATGTACATGTAAACTGGCCCATGACATGTGTTGTATTTTAATTGGTATTTTCGAATTCTCCATATAGAACTTTGTCATTAATTTAAAATGGGTAAAAGCAGAAGCCCAAAGGAAGGTTGTTTGTTGGCTTTCTTCACTTTATACAAGACGTCGCTTTGAATGTATCGACGCTTTTGGTTGGCAGCGAGAAAGTCCAGAAAAGATCACCGACAGAAAATGTTGTATTTAATTAACTAGAAAAAAGGTGTTGTGGTACAGTACGTGTTTATTACCGTAGACTTTGACTAATTCACTTGATAGATAAATATATTTTCTATTAAAAATGAATCAAACATACCCACACTCCTCGCCCCCCCCCCCCCCCAACTTTCGAGTAAAACGTTTTAGTTATATATTGCTCATTGACAGAATAAAATTCCCCGATTAGCCATCGACATTTGTTGTTTTTTTCAACATTTATCTCAAATCTAATTGAATAAACTCCTTTTTACCTGCAAACCCGAATACTTTACCATTTGAACTTTAAAAATTAAAATATTCTAAGGTTCAATCATGCACATTGAATTATAGTTTTATATATGCAAAATTCATTCCACATATAATGTACAGTCTTCGTTTAAGTGTAAGTCACTCTGGTACATAAGGCCTGACTCGGACTTACCCTAACACCCATTTTTATGGTATTAAATTCGTGAGGACCCAGGTCATTTCCCGGACGATGCAGGTCACTTTTTTGTGATTTTTTCCACGGTCATTCGCACAGTAACTCTACTCTGGCATATAAAGAAGTTAATTATCAGTTTCTTGCGGAAGTGAAGGTAACTGGTCCTGGTAAACTGCTTGACAGCCTGTCCAAGAAACGAAGCGGTGGCTGAACTGTGCTCTGGTGAATTCCATGTAGCTTACTGTCGTGATACTGAGGGTAAATTACTACCACCACCACCACCACCATGGTCCGCTGCTTTTGTGATTTTGATAGCTGACCATAGAGTAAGAAGAGCAGTCGCGAAGTCTAATCAATGTATAGCACATTTTCCCGCTACAGATATGAGTGTCACGAGTCTGATACATGTACAGCACATTTTCCCACTACAGATATGAGGGTCGCGAGTCTGATACATGTACAGCACATTTTGCCACTACAGATATGAGGGTCGCGAGTCTGGTACATGTACAGCACATTTTCCCGCTACAGATATGAGGGTCGCGAGTCTGATACATGTACAGCACATTTTCCCGCTACAGATATGAGGGTCGCGAGTCTGATACATGTACAGCACATTTTCCCACTACAGATATGAGGGTCACGAGTCTGATACATGTACAGCACATTTTCCCGCTACAGATATGAGGGTCGCGAGTCTGATACATGTACAGCACATTTTCCCACTACAGATATGAGGGTCGCGAGTCTGGTACATGTACAGCACATTTTCCCGCTACAGATATGAGTGTCACGAGTCTGGTACATGTACAGCACATTTTCCCGCTACAGATATGAGGGTCACGAGTCTGATACATGTACAGCACATTTTCCCGCTACAGATATGAGGGTCGCGAGTCTGATACATGTACAGCACATTTTCCCGCTACAGATATGAGGGTCGCGAGTCTGGTACATGTACAGCACATTTTCCCGCTACAGATATGAGGGTCGCGAGTCTGATACATGTACAGCACATTTTCCCACTACAGATATGAGGGTCGCGAGTCTGATACATGTACAGCACATTTTCCCGCTACAGATATGAGGGTCGCGAGTCTGGTACATGTACAGCACATTTTCCCGCTACAAATATGAGGGTCGCGAGTCTGGTACATGTACAACACATTTTCCCGCTTCAAATATGAGGGTCGCGAGACTGGTACATGTACAACACATTTACCCACTACAAATATGAGGGTCGCGAGTTTGCCCCCATACTCTTTTCCGCCTATCCAATTAAAAAGATGAGAACATTATGAAGCCCCATGTATTGGTGCCTTGCAACTCGTGCACCAAAAAGTTGTTTTTCCTGGAACTGGCAATTGCTTTATCTTTTATATCATTTAAAATATCATAACCCCTCCGAAGGAGCGTTACCGCAGAGGGATAAAGTATAATGTACTTTTATGGCATGGAGATAAACATGATAAAACAACTTAAAATGAATACAAAAATAGCTACAAAAGTAATGACATATTTAATACATATAATTCACCCACATATTTGAATTCGCTATGTAAACATACTACTTGCGTCATAGCCACAGTCATCAAGGGCACAGTGATTTTTGGGTCGAAATTCTGGGAATCTGTATTACTTATATGTCTGTACCTATTTAAAAACAGCAACAACAAAAAACAACACATTGCTGCGCTATATGTACATATGCAGACACATTAATATGCATGTTTATTTTATTCGAATAATTGCATGTTTATTTTGTTTGAAAATAATTCTAGAATTATATATCTATAGTATTAATTTTCAATATTCAGTAAGTGCAATTTTATCACACTATTTTTATTATTTCAATTTAATTCAATACTATTTTTATTTTAATCTCATTATTAAATGTATTTTTTTTTAAACGTAGTATAGATAATTTGTGAAGTTATTTAGAAACGCGTACGTATATTTTACGATGTTGTATAGTCATGAACACAAATTTACGTATAGGTTAGTGTTCATTAGTAAGCATTTCCAAAATGAAATTGGCCAAGAACGGCTACCGTCCGACCAATTAATGTAGTAAATGCTTACTAATAAACCTTACCCAATTTAGTGTTTGAAATTATTTTTATGAAACTGTCGATTTACTAGACTGATTTAATCCATAGTAAATGTGTTATTATTCATTCGAAATACTGCAATTCTATTGGACATAAATAATTTGAAACACAAATGTAGCTTAGAACAATCCGAATTCATACATTTTTTTTTGTAAATACATGTAATGGAATTCATTTTGTTCAATAGAATAATGTATTTTAGTAATCTGATCCAACATTTAATTGTTAATTGTTTAAAGTATATTTAATAAAGCACACATTTCGTGGGCTTTATATCTAAAATGCATAGACACTTGAACACGATTCATAAATAATTATGACGTTCATTTGGGTTCGCAAATTAATTAATAAGAGTGATCTCTTTTTATTTTTTTATTAACCGAGTTTAATTAATTTCTCAATATAGGCCATTTAAATTTTCCTTATTTTTCAAAAAATTATGTATAGGTTAGTGTTTAATAATATGCATTAACAAAAATAATTGGTCAAGCCTGCCGCAGGCAGGCGACCAATTATTTTTGTTAATGCATATTATTAAACATTAACCTATTTAATGATCAACATTATTTTTTTCAACCAACAACAAGGCATTTCTCTAAATCACCTATAGCTCCGCCCTTTCGCTCTACAACATGACTACACCTTGTCAAGTTGCTAACATGTCACATTTAGATAAGCTAAATAAATGGCCCAGGCACATTTTTTATTGAAATGTCACAGAATTTATACCTTTATCTATTGTAAGACTATCATGTTTATAATATATCTGGAAAAAACAGCGAGGAAAACGATGCAATTAGGTAAAAACAATGGAGTTAGTTTAAACTTTATTTATTCAATAAATTGTACATAAATGACATTTACAAACATTGCACAACAATGTAATTCAGACTGGATTGGAAAACAAGTAAAACAATACTTATATCAATTCCTCTCCAGTAAAAGTAATTTTCAAGATAAAGATACAAAAATGTTGCGGTTAGATGTAAGCTCTTTGAATGTACAACAAAGAATAAGAGAATAATATATTGTTAAATTATCACTATAGAAAATCTAAAGTAAATTATGGTGAAATGCTAAAAGAAAGGAAGAATGTAAGGAAAGGTATGATTGAATATATATATCGGAGTTAAATAATTAAGATTAACATGTAAGGAAATATGAGCGTACGGAAAGACCAAGTTTATTCACACTGATAGTAATTCTTACAAAAAGCGCTTCGATTGTGTAATAAATTTTTGGACATTCTGAAAGAGGGTTTTGTTTTCATCAGAAGAGAGATGTTCGTTGCCGTAAAGAAGATTATTTACTGTAGCCGGACAATTTAAATTAGTGAGAAATCTTTCGCGTATATTTCTGTATTTGGTACATTGCAATAAGAAGTGAGATACAGTTTCTCTCATTCCACATGTGCATGTTGGACTTTCCACAATAGACCTTCTGAACAGATCCTCATTCAATGAACTACATCCTAATCTTAATCTTGTGTGAAGGATTTGATCTTTACGTGTGCCTGTATTATAGTAAGACGGTGGTCTTTTGATGTTCGGGGTTATTTTGGACTTAAATATGTTTAAAGTTGGACTAGATCGTAGAGTTTCAGGAAGAGAATTCCAGGTGCGAATAGTAGAAGGTAGAAAAGATTTTGAGTATAAAAGTGTTCTGGTTGGAACTGGAGTTAAATCGTCAATATGTCTAAGGTTATATGTACTTTGTTGGGTGGGAGTTAGAAGATTTGAAAGATAAGAAGGTGATATATGGTTTTTCATTTTATACAATAAGATTAATTTATGTTTATTTCTTCTATTTTCTAATGATTCCCACCCAAGTTCACTGATAAGCTTGTTAATATTACATAGTTTGGTAGCGCCTGCGACTATTCTTGCTGCTTCATTTTGAACGGATTCTATTTCCTTATTTAGTTCGTCAGTTAAGTTATCCCAGACTACATCAGCATATTCAAGAAGTGGGCGGACGAATGAATAATACATGCGTTCTAAACTTATTCGTGATAAAAGAAATTTAAAACTTCTGAGTAGTCCGATTCTTTTCCAGGCCTTATCAAGTAATAGATGAATATGGGTTTTCCAACGGGCATCATGAGATAAAGTAACACCAAGATGTTTATGTGATGTGACCTGAGATATTGGAATAGAGTTATAACTAAGTGAAGGATGAGACGGTTTAGATAATTTCCTTGAAAAAGTAATTGTTTTTGTTTTTTCTGGATTAAAAGAAACAAGCCAAGTATTGGCCCAAGAATGTATCCGATCTAAGTCTGAGTTAAGACTGGTTGCTGCAGTAAGTGGATTATCTACGACTATATACAAACTCGTGTCATCCGCAAAAAGTTTTATGTTAGAAGATATGTCATTTACGATGTCATTGATGTAAACAAGAAACAAAAGGGGGCCAAGAATTGAACCTTGAGGGACACCTGCGGAGATAGAAACCCATGCTGAGGATACATTTCTGTACTGTACTCTTTGTCGCCTGCAAGACAAATAAGAGGAGAACCATTGGAGAAGCGATCCATTTAAACCCTAACAATGGAGTTAATGAAATGTGTATATCCTTTCAAAATAAATGGAAAATGTGAGAAAATACATTAAAGATTATTAATTGATACAAGTTCGTTATATAGATTCAAGTTATTCACTAACATTTAAAATCCCTATTGATTTGCTCATTTGAAAAACAGTTCATTTTTTTTTATTTTTCTGTTTTTACAGGTGGAGGGGGTCCATTTACAATGAGTTTTCCAGCCAAAAAATGTAATCATTGTATTCTTAATATCAATGATTGTTAATGCAGTTCATTCCTATCAAGTGAAAAAAAATAATGTTTTGGAAAATATAAAGTTTACAACACTTGAAGCAATTTATAACAGACATTTTTCTTAGAGTTAAAAGGATATAAAAAGTTACTATGTACTAGTAATCATTTGTCTCTGCGTGCCCAACATGTATTATCTATGTAATAAATCAATTGATTGTATCCTCACATTTAGAAACACCTGACCTCGCCTATTTTTTTATGTTGGCATTGTTTTGCTAACCTTGACATTTTACAAATCAGAGTGTAAACCATACCTCTAACTCCTCCCTAGTATAATGCATTATTGAAATTTGTTAGACTGCGGTTAGACGACAGATTAAGTGAATTTTATTTAGTTAATACACATTAACCAAAGTTAGACTAAGCAGAAATTTGAAAAATACTGCAATGTGATTGGACAAAAAATATTGTTGATCATTAAATATTTGTATTTGTCAATGAAATTATTTGAATGCTTTTATAATGTTGTAAATAATATTTATTGTACAACTTATACATGGTTTTCTATAATTGATCTGTATGTAATGTATGTAATGGTCTATATATGAATGTGTACATAATCATTATTTATTTTTTTATAGTAAACTCATTCATTCTTTTAACTGTATATCCCAAAGTTAGAATATAACTACGTAAGCATTATATAATAATTTGCCGCCTTAATATTTGTTTAATCTGCTCTTACTAAATACGATATACCTATTTTTGAAATTTCTTTTTATGTGTAGTTTATTTTTGTATCGACACGCGACAATGACGAATCATTTAACAGGTATTACACCGGATGTGACAACACACCTGTATAGTTCTATTTTTAGAAAAAATGTTATGTCTTTTCTGTGTCACAAACATAGTGACAAGTTAATTCGGGTTTTCCCGTTGTTTAAGTGAACAGAGTGCAAGATACTATTCTGGAATACGTTTAATTGATAATTTGAGTTTGTATAACATGAGGTAAGATTTTGTATATAACTCGTAGTTCAAGTCTGATCTGTCAAATTAATTATGCTAAAATTTCAGGTGTTGTAAATGACACCATTTTGAAAAAATAAAAGAAAGATGACACATTGTTTATCATTGGTGAATGTTAATCTATCGGGTGGAACGATACCCATCTCATCTCACCCCCGCCTCATCTTCCAATTTTAACCAGGTTATTTCAAATAACGTCACGACAGGCATACAACAAAGAGTTGGACCCAAAGAGAAAGTAGATCCACCCAACGGTTTTACACAATGTCATATCTTTATATATCTATCTTACATCATAAACCATTGATAAAGTAAACTACCCATCATCATAATTATAATTAAATTGTGTTGTGGCTGGTTATCAAGAAATCGGAAATTACCCGTTTTACGGTGTACGTCACTTTTCATGATATTTCTTACAATGGTTGAATTGGCCCAGAATCAAGACAAACATGTTTTGACATACAGTTATCACACTGAGCTACAGTATACCCGGATTGATTTTGTATTAAAGTAAACACGGACGTTGACATCTGCTTAACCAATTTGACACAAGTCACGTGAATTATTTTAGAATTCCTTTATAGTCAACGTTGGGGAAATTTGTTGTTCTAAAAATACATTATATATTATGAGACTATAAAACTCTTTATGAAGTTTGGTCATTAACATTCATACGCCTGATATTGATCTAATATTTTCATTTCATTTGTTGTACAAATAGGACCTCTTTTGAAAATAGAGGGTTAAGAACCTTATTAAGTTTTGAATTAGTTGATTATTTATTTTGACCATTTATTTACAAATAAAGTTAATACAGACAGACGGCTAAATGGGTCACGGGAAAACAGAAGGTATTATTTTATGATGTTTTAAAGAAGACTTTACTTTCATATTCTTCCATAGTTTGAGAAATGGTTGGTGTTTCCGCTTAATTACTGATATAGTTCGGTTGATTATCTGATATGTACATTTTAACTTTTTTTTATCTTTTTTTACCGGGTGCTTAATCTGATTTCTCTTTCCTCATTAGATAAATGAAATATGTGGATGGGTTACATAGATCTCGAATATTTATTGTACATGGAATAAGTTGGCGTCATGTTTAGTTTAATCAACATTGAACTCTTTAAACTAGCTTAAATTTAATACACCTAGTTGAAGTATTAAATAACAGACCAATGTTTTAAAATATAACTGTTTTTAGTGTTTTATTGTAATAAAATGGACTTAAGAAATCAAACAAATCTTTAACTGTATGTTTAAATATTCAGAATTTATTTTGTATGTCACTTGTGAATCTAGTGTTCGTGTTTACTTTACTGATGTTATTTTAAAGTAAAACATATAGAAGGTTATGGACTTTTGAAAAGTTAATTTTTTTATCTTTTTTCTCCATTATCTGTTAAACATGAACGCATTGTTTAAACTTAAGATTGACTTGTAAGATAGCAATGCTTCTTGTCCTAATTAATTACACATTGTCCCGGAATGTTATCTGTACGTGAATCATGCATGTTTTTTAAAACACTATTGATTTAATCCTTTCGTTATTATGGACATACTGTATACAGGATTTTACGTTTAATTAATTAAGGAATCTAATTCTCAGGTTAAATATATTGATTAATGAATGAGTATACAAATGGAAACAAATATATATAATATCAGTGTTTTCCATACACTATAGTATGTTTCAAGGGTGATCTCGTGTATACATTGTAAACATATTAGTAGTCTTCGAGAGAAGTTGTAAAATTTTGTTTTCTCATTCCAGCGAGGTCACGTGACTCAATAATGACGAACATACAAAGAAATCCAACGATACCCATGACAAAGAGGGACTCACTTCTGTCAAATGGCACGCGGGTCTCGTTGCTAGCGAATGGCTCTAGTACAACGCCAAAGAAGTTTGAAGAGAAGGACTACGTGAATACAAATCCTAATATGGTGGCTGGTAAGAAACGCTCGCCGAAACTAAACAAAGTCAAACGAACGTCTTCCTATAAGATCGCCACCAACCGTCAATCAACCGATGACCTGGACGGATTAAGTGCATTAGGATCTAGTGCTAACACAACAAGAGGTCCACAAGGTGTTCGGACAGTGGATCGGACAAAGTATAACACTCTTCCGAGGACAGAAACAGTTGTTCCTCAAAAGAAACCTGTCGAACTTGGGCGCCGTAAGCGGGAGGCAAAAGCACCGCGGAGCGATTTTGAAAGAACAGCTTCACAGAAATCCGGCACTTACCCTTCTCCTGATACAGACGAAGACCAGAGGTCAATACAACCTGATCGTAAAAAGAAAAGTACTTTTAAAAGAATGAAAGAAAGGCTCATCCTTACTTTCAGAAAGAATAGGGATCATGAAAAACATAAAGGGAATGGTAGCAAATATAAGGGACCAACTGGTCGTGTTAAACCAAATCAATCTTCTAGTCGTGACGCATTTAAAACTCCTAATGTTGATATAGAAGTTATAGAAGACAATAATAATGACGACCACAAGTCTGGTGTTACTAATAGTGGTTTTTCAAAACCTAACAAAGGACCTGGCTTCTTAAAAACTCTGAGGAACAGTTTTAGGATAAAAGCGGCGCCTTCAAGTAAGTGCATTTTAGTTTTATTCAAACCTTGTTTTTTGTAATCTTTCCTGGGTATTACCTGTATATAAGTACGTGCACGATTTAATTGTTCGTTTACATAATAGCTTACGTTAAAGCCTTTATGTGTAAATTTTAGAAAGATATATTGAGATCTATTCAGAAGATATGATAATGTATATCAAGTTACAAAGTAAACATGACTGGGATACCAACAGTAACAATTACAAATTTATTATATAATATTTCTATTGATATAATTGTATGACGTTATGATAGTCTATTATGTCATACCATGTTGGAACAGAAGGGAAAATAGGTTGATAAAATGAGTCCTAGTTTGTAAAATATATGTAGGAGTTATATTTTTATACAAAGAAAAGTGGTTTTATTTTATCCAAACTTATGTTAGGAGTTGTGGCTTTATTTGATCCAAACAAATATTATTATCAATCTAAGATAGAGCTTACAATACGTTGGTGGTTTACTTGGGTGGTGTGTACGTGCTTGAAGTAATGCTCGATCGTGCCTGAAGTAATGCTCTAAGGGGCACCTGACAAGTAAACTTAGCTGGAACGTCATCATATGACCTTAACAATGGCTGAAAACCAAATTTGTGAGAAATAAGGGTGTAATACCATAGAAGCGTTATCTGTTTTAGTGATAGGGCTAAATGCGCGTTAATTCCAAATTTGAGCTATTATTATTACATGTATTTATTCATTATTTCTATACTTCATTATTTCTTTGTTTCTTTATTTATTGTATTTATTGTATTGGTATGGAATACAAAACCTAGACCTTTGTATCATAGCTAATAAATATTGAAAATATTATACGACATTTATAATTTACATTATGCCTATTAAAATAACAATATTATATGATTTCAACTATTGATTTCTTGTGACGCAACTGTGCAAATTTATCATTTAATCTAATACAAATATTTCAGTAAGAATTATTTGCAATACAAGGCGTTATTACGTCAATATGTTTCTTGGTCTGTGATTTTTTATTTCCGTGAATCACATTATCTAGGAAGTTGAATTAAAACTTGTCATCCATTGATCAAATAGGTGTCGACGTCATTGATGCGTAACCCCTGGGTACATACATCCACCTGTAGATATAAAATATACACTTATACTTATGAGTCATATTTTAATAATCCGGATCAAATATTGAAAGTATATTAGATTACCCGACATGTTTATTTTGATATGAGATAAGATAAACTATCTTAATACGTAGTAAAGACATGCAAATAAGTAGAGATAAATAAGACTGATGTTTGTAATAAATCTAATGCAGTCAGAAAAAAAGCCAAATGGTATTTGAAAATATTTGATTGATTTAAGATTTGAATTAATAACATGTATATATGTTGTTTTTTTTTGTTATAGTTTTGAAACAATTCATGAAATTAGGTCATGTTAAACAGGAAGGTCTTTATATAATCATAACAGCTTATCCATATAAAATAGAAAAAAAGAGTATGGTTATTTATCCCATTTTATAGTAACATATTTGTCTGTATATTTCAAGAATACAAGAAGAACCAGGAAAAAGAAAGTAGCGGTGAACCACATAGTAGCCCTAGTTTACCTAGTTCTTTAGAAAGAGATCAAACCGTGCCAACGGCTACGCATGTGCAAACGATTGAAGAAGATTTCATGGAAGCTGATGACTCTATTACCGAACTTTTTGGAAGTTTGATTGACCCCGAGGGTCGCACTTCTGATAATGCCACGTCAAATTTCCAGAAGGGACCTAGACCGGACACGTCCAAGTTTAGATTGGAAGGTTTGAAAAAGTTTAAACCAAGAAGTTTTGACAGAAATTCACCTTCCACAGATGGTCATCATGCACGTGGCGCACACGGAAGTGATTTGTCTCCAACTGTAGAAATCGACGGACTTGATTACGCCGGTAGGTTAACTTGAATATTTTTGTTCTTCATCTTTATTCAATAAAAATTCTTAGTATGTTACACATTACAGTATAAAGATACATAATTATATTAAGATTAGTGTACACTGTATGTACTACATGTATATAACTAAAGATATGTACTGTATTTATAGAAGCTTATGTAAAGAATTAAAACTATATTAGACTAAACAGAACTAATGTATTTCAGATGCGCCACCTTGTGTCCGATGTGTTGAAGAGAGTGAGGTAGAGTTTGCTGAGATCTCCGAGCACGAGCAGCAACGTCGCGTGGATGATGTTGCTAAGCGACTTGCTGCCATTGGTGATAGTATCGCCGGCAGGATCGAGTCCGAGAGTGCCGGTTCATCAGAGGAAGTTGAAGGCTTCAGAGTTGGTAATCAACCTAGAAGACGTTCAGGTAATTGTAAATGATTATCATTCGTCACCAAAAACTGTCATATGAACAGTTATTATGTATTAGATGCACTTATAAATGTTTTTTTTATAGTTTCTTATGTTTTCCAACACATATGTTTTAATATTAACAATTTTCTAAATGGCAAATTTCTATTACATTTATCTCTAATAATGAATAAAATAATCTTACTAAACCAATGAAATTATTATCACATACACGTGACCTTTATCATTACAGAACTGGAAGAAGAGCTATTAAGGGAGCTCAGGCGTTTTGGTGACCAAATTGATGGCACTTTAATGGCTCGAGTAAGACGTTTTCTTGATTACCTAGTTCATATGCTCAAAATGTAGTTTCTTTTTGTAATGATTACCTCACTCTTTCGTTTTTGTCACGGTCAGAGTATTATAAATACAAATACATGACATTTGCCTTTTATTTTATTATACCTATCAAATAGAGAATATTTTGATAATAGCTTTATAATATTGTATTAATTTGCAGAGTCAAAACAGAGTTCAGTTTTCATCAGTAGTACTGCCTATCATCTGTAAAATCATCCGGTCCCAAGATTACAGCACGTTTAGAGAAGTTGTTCAACGTGAGATCTCAAATACTGTAGGCTGGGAACAGGTTAGTAATTAACATCAGACTGTTATTCTTAGTGACTTTATATCATTCATTCTAATACCTTCGAGTTCATTTTATTTCACTTTCCTCTTTGCCAAAAGGTGGTCCACTGTCATCATTTCCCTTTCCTCATAACTCGTTTGTCTCATATCTCGGCTGTCTCGTATCTCGTCTGTCTCCAATGTTAACATATCATGTCGGACAACAGTGATACACACCTTTTCTATTTCAAATGATTATAACCTTTTCTATTTCAAATGATTATATTGTAAAGGTATTTTAAACTATCTATTGAATACATAGGTATTCAATTCCTATTTGAATGAGAAACCTTTGATAATATATTATTTATATAAACTTACAGGTAGCCTGGTACACTTACCTAATGAAAGCAACAATGGATATCGCCGGTGCTGGCAAGACAGCGGGCAGAATTATGAAGACTCATGCCACACGTTACTTCTCTTCTACTTTAAAACCCTGGATACAGCGACAACCAAATGGATGGGTGAGTGATACACCAAATTGTTACACTTCTCAAAGAGGAATAATCCTTATATTACGAAGTTAAAGATATTTCATTTTCTCCTCTCTAATTTATTGTTACTTCAGACCATGTTTATTAGGTTTTTGACTCTAGGACTTCATTCACATATGTTTTACTTGCTTTAAAAAATAATGTGTCAAAGATGAGACACCTGTTAGTGATATGATAGAATTAGTAGAAGTTGGTATAATTATTTGTTTTGTCTTGTAGGAATCTTTACACGAGGAGACAGATACCGAATGTGAAGTGGACTGATGCTAAATAATATCTATACTGGACAATGTATTGCAATGCATGCGACATATGCAGTTGATCGACATACGCAGTTAATCGACATACGCAATAGATTGACATACGCATGGAATCGACATACGCAATGGATCGGTATGTACATTGATCGACACTCACAGTGGATAGAGATTACACAGCGGATGTGAAGTTGCAAAAACAATTTATGTACACAATGGCCGTCACTGTACTGTCGTACTGAAATGACATAAACGCGAAACGTTCGGCATATTGTAAGGCTAAAGACCCAGACTTTTATGAAATATGTCAGATGGAAATGGGCAAACCTGTTGCTCACTGTCGCAAGCGGTCCTTTGTACAGTATTGGTGCAACATATCTTACTTACATTCAAAATTCCCGAAGTGGAGCATTCATATTGTGTGTTGAAGCACATTAAATCTTCATATGTATTCTTTTGCTCAGAACTTGTTATATTAAAGAACAGAGACTATTAATTGGACTGTGTCTGTAATTTTGTCAGTGATTTGCGTTTAGCTCAAACCTTTTTACATTGAAATGGTTTATTTTATGCAAGAATGCATACTTTGTTGTATAAAAAATACATATCTATAGTAAAATTTCTAACTACGTTAAGCTTTTTTTGTAATTTTCGACTTTTTAAGAAAAGCTCATATTAAGTAGTAAATGAAAGTTTTAGGTCGGTTTTTGTGATAGTACACATATGGTTGTAGATATTTTGATATACATATATCGTCCACTAATGATCTCAGTATTGTAAAATAGTATGAATGAGTAGGAGAGGTATTTGTAATTAACCACAAATGGGAGCAATGGTTTTATGTGATATTTGTCTTCAATGAATATTAAACGTTATATTATGTTGTTTTAAGATCTCGCTTGTTTTTCTAAGCTTTAAATTGAACACATTTTTGAAGGATGACATGAATATGATAAGTGGAAATGTACAATTGATACACCTTTGTTAATATGTTTAAGATACCAATAGCTTGATCTATCTGTACTTCAATATCACGACGTTTTGTTAAATAAACTTTTGGGAAACAGTTTTTTTTAAATTCCATACACACATTTTAAAATATTGTGCACAAATACTTGAATATTCTTAATCAAAGTAATCGTGATATAGACATCTTGCATAATGTTTTTTTCTATTGTGATAATTTATTATATTTATTGTTTTAATATTTTGTTATCACATATAATGTAATAAAGTTTATAAACTGATTTGTTGTTGTTGCTGTCATTTTGGTGAAGAAATATAGAATGATGATTACAAACTAGGTAAAAATATATAAGCTTGTCACATAAGATTTCAATGATCTGAGCCGCGTCACGACAAAACCAACATAATGGGTTTGCGACCAGTATGGATCCAGACCAGCCTGCGCATCCGCGCAGTCTGATCAGGATCCATGCTGTTTGCTTACAAACCCTATTACAAGTAGAGAAACTGATGGCGAAAAGCATGGATCCTGATCAGACTGCGCGGATGCGCAGGCTGGTCTGGATCCATGCTGGTCGCAAACCCATTATGTTGGTTTTGTCAAATAAGATTTCAATGATTTGTCATTTTGTTATGACGACACGTGTGTCACATGTCTTGTTCAAATCATGACTTTTGAATGTGTGAAAAAATCGATTCTGTGAATAAAAAAGTTAAACCACCTATATGAATTGTGCACTTTTAGAGCTTACCTCATCTGCTGTGACTAATTACCGCTGTAACAGTTGGTTTAGAGTTATCGATATCTGCAGTGACAAGTTAAAGTATTGACAATCGATGAATCATTCACTCTTATCATTGAAGATATAATTGTGTTACCAAAGCATTTCAAACATCATTTTATAGAAGTACTGTAATAATAAATGTACTTTCCGTATATATAAAGAGATGTGGTAACTAAATCCACTTGAACATTAACTGAACTTTATTATCTTTTTACCAATTATTTTAGAATGATATAATTTTGTGGATTGAGATAAAAGGGACATACTTCCTATTTAAACCTTTGTTCACTAAGCGAAACATCTGGCATTTTGTTCTTACTATTAAATTAAAGCGAAGTTTCTGTTATCGTTTGCACTTTTACAAAACAGAATGTTTTTGTTGTTGTTGATGATGATGATGATGATGATGATGATGAAACCTGCTGCTTGTGTATGAGGAAAAAACATAAAAAGAATAACACACCTGATGGGAAAATTGTGATGGTAGATTAAAAATGAATCCGGATATATATATACAGGCCTGTTCCATCTCCAAGTACACGAAACTAATTGATTATTAATTAATTTTCCTACTTCAGACCGTAACATACGCGCAGTTTAACCTATTGCAATGTCCACCTTTGAATAAATGAAAGGCCACCATTAATTGAAGCTTCCCATTTGACCTGTTGTCGTGCGAAAATCGTTCTTGGCGGACAAATATACCGTTTTATTATATACTTATAAATGAAATAATTTATTGAGAAAAAATCATTAAATAAAATGAGTATTTTTCACTGCAGTGGAACATATTTTCCTTATTTTCACCGATGTCTTACTGGACTACTTTCTTCAGCCAATACACAATATTTAAGGGAAATATTTCAAATTGTAATGTTAAGAAAAGGAAAAAAAATGTATATCATAAACAGAAAATTCAAGTTTTTTTTCTATAAATAAAGGATTTATTTTCATCTTATGGTAAGAAAAGTATCATATTTCACTCGTGACTACCGCCACTCATGAAATATTTATTTTCATACAGTCGATGAGAATAAATCTTGTATTTATAGGGGAAAAAACAACACTTGAATATCCTCTATCTCTTACAGGAAAATTAGACTGTTTGGGATTTTGTTTTGATGTCATTTTTTATGCGTCATTCAATTTTAAACACGACTTAAACATCGGAGACTTAGACTTTTGGATATTTATACTTCTGATAAAAGCCCAAACTTGCATTATTTCTATAGGCATATAGGTGTAGATAAATTATACCGTTTATGTGGCAAAATAGGAATGAAGGAGTCTTCATTAAATAAATTTGTTCTTTTTGAACTCATCCAGTGGTATTCACCATTTGGTTCACGGCAGAATGTGGCAATAGCTATGCTATAACTATGAACTTCCGCCAGGACCATCGCTTATAGTAGAAACAACAACAACAAAGAAAAACCACCAGTATTAATTACACTTTTATTTGAAGATTTCTGACAGAATTTATTTCATGTTTATATATAAAGAATATTTATTTCATTCAGCACTGTCAGAATTATTTTAATAGCAAAATATAACTGGAGCAAGTATATAGTCTAACTTCACTTGACATTTGTAGCAATGCTGTATGCAAAACATATCCGCCCGTCTGTCTGTGTACAAAATAGATCTCGTGCATTTATGATATATTAGATGTAAAGATATAAAATTAATCATGTTTGGTATGTGAAAAGAACTGCCACCAAATCTTTGATGGAGGAAAAATATCTGTAGTATGTAAATGAATATCTTATCTACTGTATATAGGTACTACAAAACGATGAAGAAAGGCTGAGAAATTTTCAACTTTGAAAATCAGCATTAATTAAAGTATTTCATAATACTTAACATTTTGTAAAAAAAATCAAATGCTTTAATATATTTTTCTTAATTAAATCCATTAGTTAGAAAGAACATACCCTGTATAAACCCAATCTAAATCGATGATCGACAGTTTTTGAACATACAGCACTACTACAAATTTAAACATTCAGCTAAATGATAAAAATGTTTCTAAAATAAAATCACAATTTTATTAGGAATCTCTCATTATTTACACAAGATACATGAAGCACTGCAGCAATGAATAACAATCACAGCACGTGAACTATACAACATTATATACATGTATATATTTACATAGATAAGCCGCGTCACGACAAAACCAACAAAGCGCGTGTGTGACCAGCATGGATCCAGACCAGCCTGCGCATCCGCGCAGTCTGATCAGGATCCATGCTGTTCGCTTACAAACCCTATAACAAGTAGAGAAACTGATAGCGAACAACATGGATCGCTGATCAGACTGCGCGGGTGCGCAGGGCAGGATGTTTGGATCCAAGCTGGTCGCAAACGCACTGTGTGGGTTTTGTCGTGACGCGGCTCAAATGTCTTTAGAGGTTAAACACCACTAAAATTTTTCCTTCTTAATCTTTGTACTCATGAAAGATACTTCAATCCACTATATGTGATCACAGTGGAAGAGCATTATCTCCAAAAAACTATTAACACTACAACAAAATATTTTAAAATAAATAGGAAGTAAGATTTTATGTGTGAAAAGTGTGAGCAATAAGAATTAAATAGGAAAATATTTCGACAATAAGACCACTTCAGTAATTTTATCAATGATGTCATACAAGCCCGCTTACCAGTTTCTAGAATCACTTCCGTACAAAATGAAAATAAGAAGCAGAAAGCTATTGGCTATATATAGAGTTTGTATTATAAAGACTTTTAAGCGGGTTTCAAGCTTTTCATATATGTTATACCAGTCAATATATAATTTTCACACTTTAAAAATACCCGAAAGGTGATCAAATATTTACATCTATAAACATTTAAGCACTTTTCCTAAAACATTTTAATCCTTTACCACGCTTAATTAAAGTAAACGGATTTGACCTGGTTTGAACTTGAACCACTAAACTGACAATTTTCAGGGTTTCACTGTAAGAGTGAAAGCAGATTATTTCGAATAGGTAACATGGTAGTCAGTCAAAACAACATAGTTTGCAGGCTATCCTGACACTACTCTGATGACCTAGTTTTATTACAGTCAGTAGCTATGTAGGATTATTTGAATATAATTAAGTATATGGTGATGAGAATCATGATGATGATTATGATTATGATGATGATAATCATGATGATGATGATGATGATGATGATGATGATGATGATTATGATGATGATGATGATGATGCAATCAACAGTCATCTTTCAAAAGTAGTGTTTAGTGGAGGTATTTCATATATTGTAAGCAATAAAGAAAGCTATTCCAGGTTTAGCTTGGTTAAAACCAAATTGTGTAGAAAGTTATTGAATATTCAAATAACCTGAACCTGTCCTTTTACCAAGCGACCTCTTAGATATCACGTGACAATTTAGGCCAAAAATAAAAATATTCCATATCATTCTAAAAAACAAACAAATACATTGTATAAATCTTACAGTAGTGTTTTCACTTTTTAGGCCAATATCTATATGTCACATTTTAATCTTGTAGCATGTGTGAATTATGTTAGAAACAAAGGTTTGCAACAAAACTATGTTTTTGTTCTTTATCAAATATTTTTTATACCCACAAAGCGTTTCCTTCTACAAGACTGCCCCCCCTCCCTTTCCCCATACCGGCACATACAATTCCAGACACGTGAAGTCGCCCAGACTTTCAAACAAAACAATGGAGCTTTCTTTTACGTAATAGTTATAGTATATGAAACGAGCTAGTTACGAGGGTATAACACTGGCTGGGGCGACATCAAGGGGTGTTTCTGCTAAAAAATGGCGAGGCCGTTAGGCCGAGACATTTTTTTGCAGAAACATCCCGAGATGTCGCCCCAGCCAGTGTTATACCCCCGTAACTAACGAGTTTCGTATACTATAACTGTTTTATCGCAATGGCATAATGTTTTCTTTTTTGTGTAGAAACAAATAAATAAATTAATCGTTATCTACATTACAGTTATTTATCATAAGGCAGCTGCCGCAAAAAAATATTCAAAAGACATCAAATATAAGAGGCGGATTGTATACTGTTAACAAGATTGATTTGAAATTAAAGGGCTTTTTTCATTTCATTAATTATCTTTGTTTATATTTTTCATTGTATTTATATATTTATTATATTATATTTTATTGATTTCATTTTTTATTATCTTATGGGTTTTTTTTTACTACTGGGAATGGTCGTTACCACTGCCCCATTTGGAGCCTCTATGAAAAAACTGTATTGATATATACAAGGTGCGTAAAAAACTAGACCGATATATAACAGTACAGTTTTTTTTCCTATATGAATCAATGAAAAAACTGTACTGTTATATATCAATACAGTTTTGAAATGCTCATTGAAGTGTACTGAGTATAATGGGTTGGAAAGAACAAAGGAAAAGCTCACAGCCATGCGATAAATAAAAGATAACGCATAACGAAATGCATATTATATGTAATATAATATACATCTATAACAATATAAAAATAAACATGTTTTCTTCGATAATATTCCACCAGAGTCTCATCAAACATGAAATAAATTTACACATCTACTATAAATGAAAAAAAATCCATTAAGAATAATGGTTAAGAATATCATAGGCTCAATATTCTTTTTTGTAAATAACACCATTTGACCATTTGAATGGGAGGTAAATCGGAAACTATTTCTGTGAAATTTACTATGAGTATCTTCCCTTTGTTACTGTGCGCCACATTCCCTTCATAGAATCTGTACAGGTATATATTTCTTTACATCCTAATAAGTTTTAAATAAAACTTTGGAAGAAATCATGCAACTGTCCGATTTCTCAGTATGATGATAAAAATAAGCTTTCAATGAGATGTTTTAAGAAGAACCTAGAAACTGAAATTAAGCTCTATTTAACTTTGATATGATATTAAGTTAGTAAGTGTCAATTTTATGAACTTAACTATCAAGACTTTGAAAAGGGATAACTTCACTTGAAGAAATATTCTATTTTTATGACATCCATTTATAATATATAAAATACATGTACCTAAGTTTATCAGCCAAACGTCTTATACTGAAGACAGTCATTGGCGTTTTATCATCGAATCCTTGATGTGAAATTCATGTTCATAAAAATATCCAACTTCTAAGTTTCAAGATAGTACCAAAGAAGTTGATGAACTTCGTCAATCTGTTAATATTACTTAGATAAATAAACATGTACAGCAACAAAACAATGCGAAATCCTATCATTTTAGATTGAAAATATCAAGATAGATATGATTTCAATCAATTTTGTCCTACAACAAATAAAAATTCACAAATATTTTTATAACAAAACATAAAGAAATAAAACATTTTAACATTCTACCATTTTTTTTTAAAAAGGAAGCAATTTTGTATATCATAATTATGTTTGTATAGCAGGAGTAAATCTGATAAATTATGCTCCTGTCGCTGAAAAAACAGCACAAAGTACTAAATGTATGGTGGCAATTTTGTGCCATTTCACTTTTTTCATCCCGCCAGACGACAATCTGTATATAACTCCAAACGACAATCTATGTACTCATATGACGCTAGATTACAATTTGAATATGACACAATTCAGCCAACATGTGAACGTGTACCTCATTAAACATGATCTTATGAAATATATAAACATAATTCTTAAATACATATATGGCTCCACTTAAAGCATATATAACATTCAAAATATACAGAGATTCACTCTTGAGAAACATAGAAATTTAAACTTGAGCTTCACAAAGATTTATGTACAGATCACTGTCATATGAAACAGTCGCTGTGGATTCTTTTTCCTGACTAGGAGGATCAAAGAATTCCAATTTCACATTGTCCGAACTTCGACGGAATTTTCCCTCTGCACGAGAAGCGTGTGATCCTTTGCACGATTTGTCCGTGTGGTGAGAAGCAACGCTGTCTGAAGGAATGTCCGCGCAATGATTCTCACACAGAGGAATTGAAAAATCGCGGTCTGAAACACTCTTTCTCCTCCCACTACTGTCTGAACACGACTTAGAGTTTGAATTACTCACGTATGAAATTTCGTTAAAATCCAACCGAAGGCCTTCTTTCTCTTCGGTAATTCTTGAAAGCACTATTTGTTTTGGCTTTTCTTTATCTCTGTGTTGTATAAAGCACTGCATTTGAATCTTACTGGCGTCCTTACTTCCTTGATTATGTTTCATCCGCGATGGTGAAACAATAAACTGCACATTGTTCAATGGTTTCGTCACCATCGCATTTGTAAGGTCAAGGTCGAGAAGAGCGGCCGCTTCCGTTGTGTTTTTGGAGCATGCGCTCTGGTAGCGCTGAACAATATCCATATTAGATTGATGTCGTTCAAAGAGCGGCATACAGTAGAACATTAGACCACCAACGATCATAATGATACCGGAGAATATGTAACATGCAACATCACTGTTGTAAGACTCGTTGAGATATACTGAAAATACACAAGATTACAACGTATTATATAGACATAAATCAAATAAACTTCAATAACCACTTTCAGTGTTTTACAATATAATGAAATGCATCAAAGTGTAGAGAAATAAATCAACCTTTATTTAAAAATCCTGTATGTAAAAATTGAGGTTGTATACCAAACTTAAGTTAAATTTTGTATATGTATATAATTATGCCTATAAAACAATTTTCAAACATCGAAGAATATGTAAAATATGTACTGCAAATATTTGCGCACATTATATGTAATCATTAAAATAAATACATTCATTTCGTATTGAAAAATTTGACTTAAAATTTATAGAAAATAAATTTCTAATTACCTCCCTTTATTTACATGGACTCAATTAACAGTACTCAATTTTGTATAAAAAAACCTTTAAACTGTCAGATTGGCTCTATCAGTTGTCTGTCTATCAAATAATTATATAGAATGGCCATTCAGATCTATCTTAAGGTTAATGAAAGGTGGCCTTTTTTAAAAAAAGAATTTCATATTTATAAAATGTAATTGTATTACAGAAACCATCTCGAAATGCTTAACATGGAGTATAGTGATGATCCATTCATTGATCCATCAGATGTTAAATGTTTTATACCTATTTGAGCTCTCTTGGCCTCTGAAAGGGCCATTGGAAAATATGGACACACTGTAACTAGAAAGTCGCAAGAACGCTAGACACCAAATTCGATTTTATTTCATTCTAATGTTTTCTTTCACTATCATACTCTTATAAGACAGGAAGACATTAATAAGTAGTTTATAAGACATCTACACTATACTTACTGGCAAGCGGGGGTCCAAGGAGGAAGGACAAGAATTGAGCAGCATTGACGAACCCCCACCCTCTTTCCATAATCCGCTCTTTCACAATCCCGTAAGTGTACATTTTCACAGTGTAGTAATAACCTCCAGACGAGATCCCGTATAACCACGCGTAGAGCGCGAATGCGTGGAAGTCACGTGCCATGATGAACAACAGCGTGCTTGCACCACTAGCAAGTGCACATGATTGTGTTAGATGTCGTCTGCTTATGGAACACTCGTTACTGTTTCGAATCACAATGTAGCCAAATATGAAACAGCCGAGAAGATATCCTAAGCCCAAGAAAACATTCAAAAGAACGAGTGAATCTTCATCTATACCTCTTGTTTTGGCTGTTTGAAGCTGGAAAGAGAAGCACCAAATGTTTGTTTATAAGATTTAAATCTCTTTCCCTGAAAGGCTCAAGACAACAAAGTTAATATATGTTCTCTTGCCACGATGCTTGTAAATGAAGCATGTTAACTCTTAAACTAGACAAAGAAAATTTTCAAAATATGTATATTGACTAACAGTGCAAACCATGATCAGACGGTGCCGGCTGATTTTTGAAATGGTTGCATGTGTAAATTGAGTTACCGTCAGTCGGCTAAGTAATAGTCGGTTCTGTAATTATAAAAGCTACTGCTGAAATATACTCAAAATTCTCCGAAATAGGTCCGGAAAGCAGTTCACAATGTCCATAAAACCCAAAGTATCCGCAATATAAGGATTTTTTTCATACAAACTAAGAAGCAATTGGACACATTTTTATAATGTTTACAGTAATTTTGTGATTTAGTATAGAGCTCACCAAAGTTATTGAGTATACCTCGGATACTGAGGAAAACTTCATTTACAAAAGTTATTAACTCTTATGAGATTCGGACGTTTAAATAAGAACTTTATCAAATTAGAGTTAGAACTGAAGTGCACCAAACCACTATGTACTTCAAAGCATGCAATGCTTTAACCCTTTGGTCACTGGCGACGGTCATTATTGACCTTTATATCACCTGAACCTCTTCCAATCTGACCAGAATCACTACTGTAAGTCATTCAAGTTTTGTATTTTTACACTACAACTGGGCAGTCCAACCTGTCTATTTTACCAATTTAGATTGAGAAATATGAATGTTAAAGAGGAATAAACCTTAAGTAATAGCTGTCCGTCTACAGTGATATATTATGATTTATTTATTCTGTTACCTCTTGTTAATTCTACGACATAATTATGTCTGACCTAAATGTAAGACAAGCATGTATTAAAATCACAGTTCCAGACGGTATTTAACAGGTCATGGAAAATTCACGAATGAGCTACAGTAGACTTATAGATCTATATATAACCGAAAGGTCATTTTCCATTCTTTTCACTGGATATTTTGTTAAGCGAGACAGACCATTAGTACACCAGTACTAAAGCGATGGAACATCAATACTATATATGTACAGAGTGATATCAATTTAATTATTTTTTTTAAGGTAAAACATTTATAACTGATGAGCATGGAATATATGTCTCGAGCATTTCGTATTCTAACTGACTGTACCCCTCATCTGACAACTTCACATGTAGATTATACATGGATTTATTAGAAGAAGGACAGAAGTAGAGAGCAAAGAAAAGTTAGCTAATATGTTCATATTTAAATCTACAAATGCTGTATTTTTTCCTTGTCGTTTAAGACAAAACCAAACATTTAGGAACAGATTCAGTGACATAAGTAATATATCTGTATCTAAAATGATAGTATAATACGTTTATTTAATGACTTACTAATATGTTGACATTTTTATGATAATAACCATGCCCAGGAAATGTGTAAAAGGTTGTTTTATAAAATGATATCAGTAAAACAAGAGTTGACGTTTGACTTTCTCGTATTAAATAGCGTCTGAAAACTGGGTTTAACCAACATGTATGAGCAAAGTTAACACTGATAACTTTAGGGTAGGCTTAGTTTAAACATATTCTGTATTTTTCTATGCCTGATTGTGAAATTCTTGCAACCTATATAAATCATTTTAGAGTACCCCTTACTGGAACAGTCAAGCGCTGGTGACACAGGAAGGAAAACATGAATACAATCCGAATGGGTTGATTAAATTGATTCCCAAATCTTTATGACGAGACGCTCATACTTTAATCATTAAACCACATCTACCCCTTGCACTTAATTTGTATATAATTCTTATATAGAACTATAACATACGGTACTCATAAACTTCTATATAAACTTCAGCTTACCATAAGTATATACGGTGTATGCATGCCCAATCCTATGATTGCCACCATCACCATTATACCCTGTAATGCCCGCATCTTTAGCGCTGCGAAGTCAAAATAGGACGGTTTCTCCTGCACAAATATAGCATCATAAAAATGAACGCCAAGAAAAAAAGCAAAGCAGACGAATCATTAAAAAAGAAAAACATCACAAACTTGAACTACATCTGAGCCGCGTCACAACAAAAACCAACATAATGGGTTTGCGACCAGCATGAATCCAGACCAGCTTGCGCATCGTCGCTGTCTGATCAGGATCCATGCTGTTCGCTATCAGTTTCTCTACTTGTAATAGAGTTGGTAAGCGAACAGCATGTGTCCTGATCAGACTGCGCGGATGCGCAGGCTTTTTTTGACCCATGCTGGTCGCAAACGCACTGTATTGTTTTTTTCGTGACGCGGCTCGAATTTTGTATACAATCATCTTCAATAATACGAACTGTCAGCTTTGTTGTTTTGTTTCTTCAGCCAAATATATCACGCAATGGTTTGGTACGACATGTATTTGATGTGTTGTGTACAGGCATATACAGCTTTCATAAACAGATATACAAAACAACAATAATAAACATACATTGTTTTCATGTACTTTAATTTACTTTCTGTCAGCTTCATTAGACACTAACAAAATACTCGGGTAATCAAGATGTATTTTGGTATAAAGTCCATGTACTTTGCATTAATTCCATCTACTAAATTAATGTACATTTACTATGGTACAAACCGAAAAATAAAAGATAAATTTCTTTAGCAATAAGCTAGTACCCAAACAATGTATACTATTTTTTTCCTATTATGCACAACCTAAATAAACTGACCTTAAAAAATTTAGAGCCCTGAATTAGGATGACAAATATAATACCAGTTATTGCCCGATTACTATGCTTAGTTTTAATTACGACCACAAGGTATTTATTTATTGTAATGGGCGTCTCAGCGAAGTAGTTATAGTAGTTAGCTTCAATTTATTATTTTATTTTGATTGTGCAAGACTACGATTCCAAATCTAATTTAAGTTTAAATTCTCATACACAAATTGTAAGTAATTATTGTCGTTTTCTTTTGTTTTCCCGTTTATTTACAATAATTAATGCATCTATACCTGGTCTCTTTCCCGACGGCACTTCTTTTGGTTTTTGATATGAAGAATAACATTTCTACGTGGATGATAAAGGGACGCCGACCTGTACATGGCACCGGCAATCATAGTAATAGCTGATAACCCGGCGATTGACTGCATTGCGTGATTCCATTCAAGTTTCCTGAAACATTCATGAAAATGGCCTGAATTGTAGTTAAATGAAAAACAGTGTAGAAGATTCTTTTAGATAAGTCATGCACAGCATTGGGAAAACGACACAAAACAGCTTAGCTTTTATTACATTTTTAGTTCTTCTTTTTGACCATGTCAGACAGAATTGCATGGACTCTATCTAGCCAATAGTCACTTGGTTATTTCATTTTCCTTACTTTATAATCAGTTTGAAATACATAAAAATCTAAAGACTTCAATGAAAGTTTAATTTGATAATAGAAATGAAAAACGCATCATACTTCATCAATTCATCTATGATATAAGCGACAAGAGCAGCGCCGCCACCAGTTCCCGCCAACATTATCATCTCCGCAAACTCTCGTCTGCAACGGAAGTAACGGCCAACCATGATGTTAGCGGTATTTATCGTGATCCCAGAACCTGTATATAAAGCAGACTTGCTATATTGCTATCGTCAATAAAAATATAGGCAACATACAATGAAACACAAGTCCTAACTTCCACGTAAAATTAGATAATCTTCATTAAATGCTGAAACGGACAAAACGTTATAGAAACTTATAAACCAAAACATTATAATTATATATAATGATGATATCGGAATACGTTTTACAAAGTTTGCCTTATTCAAAGCACAGACCACAAATGCTCAACTCCATCCGGAAAACTAATGGTAATTTTTGTTGACAAAGCAGGGTATCAAGATAATATGACAGTTCTTGCATCTGACCAATGCATATAAATAATCGTAATCACTAGAAAATGACATCAACATCACGGATCTGAAACCTAAAGAAATGATGGCCGTGTGCTTTGGGATAAGAAATTTACCACACAGCCACATGCTATTTTTTAAATGCCCGTTAAGCTAAATACTGTTATCTTAAGTTTTCAAAAGTCTGTCTTTTATTTATGGTGTCCTGTCACAGTTTCCAAAAAGTAACTCATTGGCTAACCAGTTGAAACATCTTTCGCTTGATAAGTACATCATATGATGATTAAGTATTTAGTATTTAACTCAAAATAAACTTTGATAAAAATTGCTATCTTTATCATAAACATTTCCGATTCATCATTATTTGCTTCAGGTGATAAGCATCTTACATGTTCTACAGAAAGAAAAAAATCTGAGGCAAATTGTGACTCTAAGAAAAAAAAAATAATGACATTGTAATTAAACAGTCATTTCGGAATTGTTATAACCCCAACTTACCGACGGATAGCACCAAACAGTAACTGATGAATAATTGTTCTAATAACTTAGAGAAAGACATAAACAGGATTCCAAGGGAGATCACCAGTCCTCCAATCACGGCATAGAGTCGCGGACTTTTCCGTCGGCATATTGTTGTTATTATTGGAGAAAGCATCATGGATATACTGATTCCGATACTGCCCAGCCATACTGAAATATAAAGTTAAAATAGTCACCAATATGATATACTGATTTCAATACTACCCAGCCATACTGAAATAAAAAGTTAAAATAATCATTATTAATATTTGCTTAAATCTAAAGTCGCGTGGCAGAATTCTGTTTCCGTGATGATAATGAATAATCGACGAAGCGTTCCTATTGCTGTATATCTTTGTTAATTAACTTCATGCCGACATGTGTGACCAAAACATGAATACCTTTTTAGTATAAGACATATAACAAACTTATGAAATTTTGTCTTCTTGTGAACCTAAATCTATGTTTAACAATATCAATCTACGAATGATTATTGACTATCACTGCGATTTGATTATGATTATTTAAGTTTATTGTACTATGCAAACATATAGTGACGGTTTTGTATGGAGGATAATGGTTTCCAAACCATCTTCTGAAAAAACATTAAAATTTACCAAACTGTTTTAAAGGTTCAGTAAAAGTAGTATAACTATTTCGGAAGATGAACCATGGAACATTCCTACAAAAATCGGCCAGAATTGGTCTAGATGTCATATACTGAAAATGTGGGCAGACGTAAGCTGAAATATAAATTGTATTGCTGTATAGTTATATGTTGTTTGAAATCAGTCTGTACCGATTTGTGATTTCTAATTCATCTCATAGGACAATGTCTTTTCACATTTGTCCTTTAAAATTTTATATCAACATCGATTAAGGTTATCTCTTTTTATTAAAGTTGAATATTCTCCTAAAATAGATCTTTTTATAACAATAGTAATAATCAACGGTCACGACCCTGATTCTCTGGAGTACGGTGCAGTCAATACATGTGTTATTTAACACGAAAACAACGTTCTAAATACATTTTATGAACTGTATCTTGTTTTCTCCGGCAAAAACAAACATGTTTTGACATAAATAATTATGTATGATGTTCTTGAGAAATAGCTGAGATATTTTCAATCGATCGTCTGCTTCTACAACAAGCGTTTCAGTAACTTGATGATAAAGCAGGGATGTCAGAATATTAATGAAAATGGAAACCAGTGAGACTATTTAAGTACAAATAGTTTTAACACATGGCCATTATCTATCTTGTATCTGTCAAAATACGAACGCTATACTTTGTACTTACATGCAATACATGTACTTAATAACATGCTAGACAACGTACATAAAATGCACGGTCAATGTATAATAGAAAAATGTTCAAGGCACCTTATTAAAATTCTGTGTCTATGGACGATACGTAATATCAATTACATTCCAAGAAATGAAGACTAAAAGTGCCATTCGATATTTTGTTAGAATTTTGACATACATCTTTCAAATGTGATAGATAATCAGTATCAATGTATCATTAATAAAGCTTCCATTTACATATACAGTTAATCTTTTCTGTTTTTTTTTTTGTTGCAAGAGATTCATCACTTAACCTGCACTATTTTTCACCCGTCGCTGTATGGAATAATTGACCATTTGGCCTCGTCTGGAGTCTGAAGTTTTTTATGTTTCTAACGTGAAACTGGTCCGCTACATGTATGTACTACTGCTAACCATTAGTTGAAAATATACCAAATACATTATTGATATGACAATTATGAGTACATCAATTTTTATTAATTTGTTACTGGAACATCGGTTTTTGTAGTTAAATGGAGGCAATTATAGATTATTTTTATTGAAGTTAGTTTCACTGTTCTTGTTATTTTTTTTAAAACGCATTTTGTCAAATCTTACAATTATAAAGTATAATTATCATTTTGATAAGACTGTATTAAATGTCATAAATGTGTATGGACAAATATACGTGAGTTTTCAACATAGTTCAATTCTTTTTACTTTTTCTGGTTTTCGTAACAATGTTATATTGTCATGTTCAGTCCTTTTTATACATGTATTGAATTACAAGCTGAAAATGTTCACAAACAACATGGAATGTTGATGTACTAAAGCATACACAAGCTTCGGTGCACTTGAATACTTGAGTAAAAATTCATAATACATGCTGTAACGTTTGAATAATTAAAAAGGCTTCTTGGAAAAAATAAAAATAAATTGCTATAGTCCATTGCGCATATATTGTTTGTCATTGGCTGTATATAAATATTTTATGGATACATTGAAGAATAAAGGTACAGATACAAAAAAATGGGTGTTCCTTTGAGGTTTCATATGGCACAAGAGTTTTCTTTTAAAACCTTTGTTATGGAGATTAATTCAATAAGTGCTAGATCTCTACATACAGATTTGACTTGTCTAGTAAAACTACAAGATCTATTAGAAATGTTGCTTGATTTAGAACATAAATAAGAAAATAATTGCTTGCAAATATAGCTTCTCCTTAAAATTTTGTTAATATTGTCATTTTTTACATATGGTAAAAATATAAATATATTTACCAATTCATATCTTATTTTTGTATATGATATAGATGTATATGTATATGTTTTTTGTTTTCTTTTCTTATGTTTTTTTTATAGGTTGTATTGACCATCTCATTTTAATAAGAATTGTAAATGGTCAAAGGCATATCACATGCCAAATTTGGCAAATTAACTTGTAAATAAAAAGGAAAAAACATGGGCGGTATGCAAAATGACATTATCGCCGGACTAATACAGTACCTAGTAACAATAGAACTGGAAGACTTTTTTCATGAATATAATGTTTGTTACTTTGTCATATGCATATTAATGTTACTATATAAAAATCCTGTTTTAGTAGGTGTAAAAAATATATGTCAATGTGAAAGCTGCCGTTTGCTTAACGATGAATATATGAAAACAGAACATATGAGTTAGGAATATTTAATGTCATTCTTTTGTAAAACATTTGACGCCGGTATTTAAGCAACCATTTCTAGACAAATATATAGAATTACATATATGATGTAAAAAAAAAAAAAAAAAAAAAAAAAAAAAAAAAAAAAAAAAAAAAAATTTTTCATATGTGACGTAAACTGTCACAAGATAAAAGTATAATTATAAAGAAAGCGGACAAATCGAACACTATCATAATTATGAATACTGACGATTACCGACGGGAAGTTTTACGTCAACTCGAAAACAACAGCTACTATGAAAAATGTACGAAAGATCCTACAGAAATTATTAAATGTAACATATCGGAATGCATTGATAAGATTAAAGAAACAAACGACTGTATTTCAGATGAATTTGATGTATTTCCAACGAACATACGTACACCGTGTTTTTATATCTTACCTAAAACACACAAACCTCCAGACTTCACACTGCCATTAAAGTATCCGGGTAGACCTATTGTGTCAGGATGTAACTCACCGACAGAAAATATTTCAAAGTATCTCGACTTTATACTTAAACCACATATGCTTAGATTGCCATCATATGTAAAAGACACCACAGATTTCATCAACAAATTACGTAATATTAAACTACAAAGCAAAAACACATATTTGGTAACACTAGATGTCTCTTCACTTTATACTAATATACCACATACGGATGGAACTGATGCGTGTTTGTATTATTTAAGACAAGGAAATAATAACAGCAGACTTTCGTCAGATGAAATTGTTAAACTTTTGAAACTTATTCTTGAAAATAACTACTTCAAGTTCGGGGATGACTATTTCTTCAGAAAATGGGTACCGCTATGGGAAGCCCAGTCGCCCCCGCGTACGCAGCACTTTTTATGGGGAAATTCGAAGAGGATTTTTTGAAAGATAGTCAGCTTAAACCGTCATTGTGGCTTCGTTTTCTAGACGATATTTTTATGCTTTGGGATCATTCTCTTGAAGAACTTAACACATTTATTGACAAAATCAACAATGTTCACCCAAGCATTAAATTCACCCACACCATATCTCAACAATCTGTTTCGTTTCTTGATGTTCAAGTATCAAAAGGAAAATCGTACGAACTTCAAACTAATGTTTATGTAAAGGAAACTAACAACCACCAATATCTTGATTATACATCCTGTCATCCAAAACGGTGTAAAGACGGAATACCCCACAGTCAGGCTAAGCGTTACAGGAGAATTATATCCGACGACGACGTGTTCTCTACTTCACTAAGCAAACTACGAGAATTCTTCATAAGTAGAAATTTCCCTGAGACGGTTATAGATTCAGCGTTTCTTCACGTGTCACAGATGTCACAAGAGGATGCCTTACGGCCACAAGATAAAGAAAAGAAAAACGTTCTTCCATTTATTGTGACATATAATCCGTCCTTACCTAATATTGGAAATACTATTCATAAATATTGGGACCTACTAAATCTGTCAAAAAACGAAGGTGTTAAAAATATTCACAATAACTACACACCCATAATTGCCTATAAACGTCCAAGAAACTTACAAGACTTTTTAGTTAGATCTAGATTTGATACTGACAGTGACTTTACATCAACATTCTGGAGGTTGTTGTAGAAAACGCTGTTCTCATTGTGTTCGTATTAATAGTGGTACGTCATTTTACAGTTCAAATACAGGAGAGATATTTGACTTACGTCAACATACTAACTGTCAAACCAAGAATTGTATATATTTGATAACATGTAAAAAATGTAGCATGCAGTATGTTGGTCAAACCAAACAACCTGTGTCTAAACGAATGAATAGCCATAAATTTGATATATGCAATTTTGTAGATCCTGCATTCTCCACTAATGTTGCAAATCATTTTAATAAGGACGATCATAATTTTACCGACTTTTCATTTATGCCCATAGATGTTGTTTACAATACTTTAGATCGTTTGTGCAAAGAAACATTTTGGATTCATAAGCTAAAAACTCATTTTCCAGAAGGAATGAACACAAAGTTGTTATACTCAATTAAATAATTCATAAAATATCAATCCACGCTACAAATGCTAGAATTACGCCACATAGATATTCGTTTTTTCCTATTATCATTTTTTATAATTAAACCCTATAGGAAATATTCGTATTTATTAATCCGATATCTATTGTGTCGTTTTTATATTTTGATGTTTTGTTTGGTGCACTTATCTCTTTTATCATGAATTGGAATTGTTCGTATTTGTTCGTTTTTCCGCTAAAGTGGGCGTGACGTTAATTGTAAAATTACGACGTCACGTCCGTTGATATTATTATTATTTATTTACCTTGAAAAAGGCATACATTTGCCGAAACGTTGGAAAAATAAAAAATGATATTATACGTGTTATTGCTGTGACTTTATTATTTTAATATATGATGTATGTATACCAGCTAGCTTGGCACTGAAAACACATGTAAAACCTATATAATGAATGTACTTAAAACAGGTGAATAGCAAGTATAAATTTAATGTCAACCGACATAAGATATAAAAGAGTGATCCTGCAAATATAGCATTGTGTGATGATAGATATGAGCCGCGTCACGACAAAACCAACATAATGGGTTTGCGACCTGCATGGATCCAGACCAGCCTGCACATCCGCGCAGTCTGATCAGGTTCCATGCTGTCCGCTTACCAACTCTATTACAAGTAGAGAAACTGATAGCGAACAGCATGGATCCTAATCAGACTGCGCAGATGCGCAGGCTGGTCTGGATCTATGCTGGTCGCAAACCCACTATGTTGGTTTTGTTATGACGCGGCTCATATCTATTTGAAGAACTTATCAGATTAATCAGTAACTGTAATTTAAAAATACAAGATGAATAGAGAATTAGAGATACATGAAACATAACTTGTGTATCAAACACTATACATATAAATATATTTTTGAAAAACCTTCAGTGACTTCTTTTTTTACTTTGGTACAAGTGACCTACTTGAAAACCATTCTTAATAAAACTTAAACAATTTCCCTAACACCTTGATTTTGTTCCAGTCTGAGTTGCCATGGTTATACTCCCATTATTTCTTGTTTGTTGATTTTTACATATTTTTATTCTAAAGTCAATAAAATGACATATTGTTTATGAGAACAAGTAGATATATATCATAATACTAGTATCATTTTTCAAAATATGACACATAATATGAAAAAGAAATGGTCCTTGTATATATTTCTTACAAAAAAATCAACAATTTACTGTAAAATGAATTAATTTAAGATTGATTATGATATTGTCTGTAATGTAATAATTTGAATTCCGTTGTAAAATTACATAAGGTTTTTAATATAGGAATTAAGATTCTATACTGTAAAATTCATATGGCTTCGATGCTATTGCTTCATAAATGGTGACACAAGTGAACAAGCACAAAAGTTCAAAGTAGCTGATGTTTTTATAACGAACGCACGATAACTTTGATTGTTACTGTCTATCTTTCAGTAAACATTTCAGAAACATATTTAGCAGACGAGAGTCGAGGACAGCGATGACGTAGTTCCGCGTATATGCATGGCGGAATATTTGGCGCCAAGATCAATAACGTTCAGATAATGGGCAGACGATACTGCCGCGCTCTAAGGAACTGTAAGAAAACGAATGGATCAATATAAGTGAAAACAACATCATATACCGTTTGTGGAACTGACAGAATCTTTGATGGTAAGAGGGATAGAAAAGCAATGAAGCGATGTCGCAATTGAACAAATTAGATATGGCTTCTAAAGCGAGGTCAACTTCATAATCATGTATGTTAATTAGAGAAACGTTCTTTGTATATGATAATTATCATTATCTTGACAGATCTATAACAATAGCTTTATGTAGTCCTGTACATATATATAAATAGAAAAAAAAACAATGTATTCTGGCAAAGTTCTGATCAAACTCACTAGTTTAAACATATTTTATTGCATTTAATACATGTGTACAAATAAATCATACAAATAATGAGTATATATCAAAATGCAAAAGGGTTGGGCAACAAGTTCTTACAACATTAGATTAAGCCCTTCCCAGAGCAAACTCACTGCAATCAGAGAAACTCAATATTGTTATCTATGGGTCAACAAGAACAAGTCTAGCAAAAATGTTGGCGTTTGGTAAAAAGATATTGGTTAGAGACATCTTAAAACCTAGAGATTCTGAAGAAACAAACTTTTTTCTCCCAATAATATTGCACAGTCTATATAATCGACTATACATACACCTTAATCCTAAGGACATTCACACACGACCATCTGCATCCTACTACAAACACATCCCAAAAAGGCCACGACTCGAGTAAAACCGTTTACATCATCTAAATAAATCAACTATAACCTAAAGTCATTGGGTAGGCAATTTCAGCGAAATTGTGACCTTGAACCATGCCAAAGGAGAACAAACTCTGCCTCTATTTATATGCTTTCTTCTTCTTAAAGAATAACATTAACCTTGTTCCAACAGTATAAATCAACATCGACAAAGAAACTTTCGTGACAATTACTTAATTCTAGTTTTAAGTTATTGAGCGGAATGCACTTTTTGATTTTAATCAATATTTCATTGACATCCGAACATATGGACTCTAAGTAACTCCCTGGCAGATTTCTATTCGATCCGAAGTTCATTACTCCGATTCAGACTAACCGAGCTTGGAGATCAGTCCATTGTTCAATAATTCAATAACTAGTTTTATTTTCAGAATTAAGAACTTAGTTGAAATTTAGACACAGGTGAAATGGGTTTATTTAAATCGCAGTTTACTTCATAGTGTGTTCCTTATTAGACCATGCCTATCACAGGCTACATTTGTGTTATATTAATTATAACTATAACAAATGCGTGGTTGTAACATAATCAAACCCACGTGTTCTATCCTGGTTTTAAGGTGAAACAAAACAAGTAAGTGGAAGAGTAGAGATTAAGAGCAGATATAAAATATAGCTCATTAAAGTGTTTGTATAATATTTCTGAGAAGTTATAACTGTAACTCGATAACAATGTTTCCTTATATAGCATGCGAACATCACGATGTTGTTAAATCAATAATTTGAGACGTGTCATGATAAAACCAACAAAGTGCGTTTGCGTCTAGCATGGATCCAGACCAGCCTGGGCATCCGCGCATTCTGATCAGGATCCATGCTGTTCGCTATCAGTTTCTCTACTTGTAATAGGGTTGGTAAGCGAACAGCATGGATCCTGATCAGACTGCGCGGATGCGCAGGCTGGTCTGGATCCATGCTGGTTGCAAACCCATAATGTTGGATTTGTCGTGACGCGGCTCATTTTTACAAGCACACCGTGTCGCTGCCTTTCTCGTAGGTTACGTCTTCTTATAAAATTCTTCACGTCATTTTCTCTAAATACCATATACAGAATTTAGATGAAACAGCAGACGATATTTTCTATAATGAGACAATGCTGTTTTTATACAAACAATCTTTTTCTTCAAGCAATCATTTACGTATATTGTATTAAGATATGCTATAATTTCCTTTACTTAAAATTTAATAATCTGACCACTATATATATGGCGATGATTCGCTGCATCTAAACTAGATACATTTAATGACGTAAGAAAACTAAAATTTAGACAGTTTTATTGTCGTTTATGGTCAACAAATTTCAGTTTTAGATATTTAATTTCGTATTCTTTCCTCGTGAAAGATGTCACAAGTTTTAGCTAACGGTTACAGAAGAGGTTGTTCCTTAACACCTAGCCTGCATCTACCCATACTACAATTGCAGACCAGCACAGACTTAGATCACCAATGGTGCCGTTTAATCATGGTCTGCTTTTTTCGCAATTCGGACAGTACATATTTTGAAAATTTCCCTAAAATAATAATACGTTTTGATCTGATTAAAGATGAACTATTACCTAACCTATATTGCTAATATATTGCCATATAGTTAAAACATGTAAAATGTGTGTCAAAATAGTTGATAGTATAAACACATGTAAGTAAGGGTAAATATGTACATACTTTATTCTTGTGAAAGATGACCTCAGAATGTGTTAATATGTATCAGTATATTTAAGAAGTGATATATAGCGTTTTATTCAAGGTGTGATAGACAAAATATGAGCCGCATCACGACAAAACCAACATGGTGGGTTTGCGACCAGCATGGATCCAGACCAGCCTGAGCATCCGCGCAGTCTGATCAGGATCCATGCTGTTCGCTATCAGTTGGTCTACTTGTAATAGAGTTGGTAAGCGAACAGCATGGATCCTGATCAGACTGCGCGGATGCGCAGGCCGGTCTAGATCCATGCTGGTCGCAAATCCATTATGTTGGTTTTGTCGTGACGCGGCTCATATATTCAAAAAATATCATTATACCCAAGAAGTGATATATATCAATCTATTCAAGAGGTAATATATCTATATGATCATATGAATTTCAAACAACTTTAACTTATTATTAAAAAATGAATCGCGGCATATTAACAATGAATGTTAATGAATAAGAATAGTTACATCAGCATAGAACATATGTTTTAATGACTGAAACGAATGGAATAGAACAAACTACAAATGTATGTACAATTGTACATGTCTTCATTTCCGCGCCTTTTCCGAGGTCTTTACAAATAAAATAAAGTAAATATTTGCAAATTAGAAAAAAAAGATCTATATCTAAATTTCCTCGTCTATTTTTAATCAAACCTATAACATTATAAAAAGTGATGAGGGGCATAATTGTAGGTACAGAAGTATTTTACTTAGTCAAGATATATTCTTAAAACTGCCGACTATTCCTTTGAAAATACATGTAGCATATCATAATATGTTTGTCATATTTTATTTCATTTTAGTATATTTTTGTCTACCATGTTTAACAAGGTTTATGTTGTGTTTAATTTACAGACAATCTGTTACCAAAAGAACAAAGACTGTGTAGCAGGACTGGAATTTATATTACAGTGTCAATGACATTGATATTATGTAACAAAACCAGTCTGTTCGCTACAGATGTCATTAACTTGTGTAGTATAAGAAAATGATTATTTGCTGTATAAGCATTAAAGCCGTCGTCCCGAACTTATATAACATATTTGTCCTACAATATAAAAGTAATTAACATGAATTTGAAATAAAATAAGGTGTCGTTTGCCACAGTTTTTATGTTTCTGTTCTTGAAAATATCATCAGAGCTAGAAACTCATATTCACTAGTGGGGACCCCCGAATGTTTTTCATTTATTTTAGTTTCTATTTAATAAAGCAATGTTAACGAAAACTCTCGGCACTAGGTTTTTTTGCCTTTGTAAAAATAGGTTATTTATGGTGCTGTGAAGATGACTGTATTTTTAAACAACATTAAAAGTTACGTTTCTGCAGGAGACTTATGAAATTTTCATAGAATCTGAAAAGTAAATTTATCTATTTATTTTTTCTCTATTTACTCGATAAGATTCTAAGAAGAAATAAAAAAGATGAAGGTTACCAATTAGGCATTGGAAACATTGTTTTCTTTAATAAACATGTATATCTAGATGATATCTAGATATCTAGGGACAATGCAACATATAGGCACGTTCTATCAATTCATAAATGTCACTTCCTTTTAATAAGTAAATATAGAACTAATTTGCTGGCAAAGGTGTAGACCATTTATTAGACGTCTTTTTCTAGTTTTTATACCAACACGTAAAGTGCAAATATACTAACTGATATCTACAGTTCTGTTGTTATCTATATCTATGGCAACATCTGTTATCATATTGTCAAGGATTTTCATACAATTGTATTTTTTTATTATTTATAAATAACACAAAAGAAATCAACCTCTGAAATTAAATTAAGATTGAATATGTGTGTGTTTCTCCTTTTATTAAGATTTGTTCGAGGATAACAAATATATATTTCTAAATAACAGTGCTACAAAATAGAGAATAACGCAAGTAGAGAATTTTTTTATAGTCCCATCTAATAATTGTGAATAAAATGGAAAAAAAAATCTTTGTCTTTTATAACAAGAATCGGACATAACATAACATTCAAACAGAATGTTCAGTCGACAGTATATAATTCCACATCCTATACTTCAACATACACCAATTCTTTGTATGAAACAAAAGTTAATTTGCATATTTCCATTATATTTGGTCTCTTTCAAGATTACATTGTTTAGAATAAATAATTCAAGAATTTCTCATAAATAACAAAATAAGCAGTTACTTTTCTCATTAGTGTCATTTGGATTTTCTCTTCTTAAATAATTTTCATTATGCATCAAATGACAGTTAATATAGATTCATCAAAGGTCAAACAAAATGTCAAACATCTTAGCATCAAATTAACAATGTAAGATTTCATTTTAATTGTTTTGCCAACAAAACAAAACTATTCTTGAGAAGCCATATTTTAAATGTTGTCATATGGAGTCATGAAATAAATGAATCATTACAAATAGCCGACGGTTTCTTTTTTGTCACGCCATGTTAATAATTTGGAATATTCTTAACCCTCCTAATGAACATGAAATCTTTAAAATGAAATTTTATCAATTTGCTTAAAGTTTATACGTTTTTGGTGATTTCTATTTTAATGGGCTTTAGGTTTTGTTTACCATGGCAATGTTTCTTCCAGGTCTAAACAAAATTTGCCATAGCAAACTTTTAACATTTTTTGCCATAGCAAACTTTTCTTTAAAAGTTAACTATTTTCTTTTGTTTTATGACATACTTTCGATGTGCTTGTAGCCTTTAATATATAGAGAACCCATTTTTCTTCCTATGTCATAGCTTGTCATTTTACATAACGATTAATGAAGACACATATAAACTTAATAACTTTATAAGTATATAAAGACACATATAAAAGGAGTAACTTTATACATATATGAAGACACGTTTAAACGTAATAACTTTATAAGCATATGAAGACACATATAAACTTAATAACTTTATAAGTATATCAAGACATGTATAAACTAAATTATTTTATATGTATAAAATGAAACGTGTAAACGAAATAACTTTATCAGTAGTTTATGCTATGGAGAAGGCCTTTCAACTTTGGTAGTCACAGTTATTTTCAGGCTACATGATTCCTGTTTTAAAGTCAACCTTTCCATGAAACTAAACATAAAGGTGACTGACTGGAGAGAACATCATATTAAAATAAGATACTTGACCAACGTGTTATTTCTACATAAAAATAGACTATAATGCTTCAAACAACAAAATTTACCATTTGCAAAGTGTTCTAGGTATGTTTGAAACCTTAAGTTCGAAACAGTTTTCATGCTCCCACAAAGTGGGAGGCATATAGCGTTGCACTTGTCCGTCCGTCTGTCCGTCTGTTCGTACGTCTGTCCGTCCGTAAGTCTGTCCGTCCAGAAATATTGTGAACGCAACTCCTCTTAAACCAGATGACAGATTTAGCTTAAACTACCAGGGATGAACAACCTTAATGTGTAGATGGTAGAAAAGGAAGGAATTTTTGCTGCGACCAAATTTAACAGAATTATGGCCCTTTGTTGATTTTTTCACTATATGCCATATAGAAATTTTGTGAACGCAATTCCTCTTAAACCGGATGGCAGATTTTGCTTAAACTTCCAGGGATGATCAACCTTAATGTGTAGATGGCAGAAAAGGAAGGAATTTTTGCTGCGACCAAATTTAACAGAATTATGGCCCTTTGTTGATTTTTTCACTATATGCCATATAGAAATTTTGTGAACGCAACTCCTCTTAAACCGGATGGCAGATTTTGCTTAAACTACCAGGGATTAACAACCTAAATGTGTAGATGGCAGAAAAGGAAGGAATTTTTGCTGCGACCAAATTTAACAGAATTATGGCCCTTTGTTGATTTTTTCACTATATGCCATATAGAAATTTTGTGAACGCAACTCCTCTTAAACCGGATGGCAGATTTTGCTTAAACTTCCAGGGATGATCAACCTTAATGTGTAGATGGTAGAAAAGGAAGGAATTTTTGCTGCGACCAAATTTAACAGAATTATGGCCCTTTGTTGATTTTTTCACTATATGCCATATAGAAATTTTGTGAACGCAACTCCTCTTAAACCGGATGGCAGATTTTGCTTAAACTTCCAGGGATGATCAACCTTAATGTGTAGATGGCAGAAAAGGAAGGAATTTTTGCTGCGACCAAATTTAACAGAATAATGGCCCATTGTTGATTTTTTCACGATATACCATATAGAAATTTTGTGAACGCAACTCCTTTTAAACCGGATGGCAGATTTTGCTTAAACTTCCAGGGATGAACAACCTAAATGTGTAGATGGCAGAAAAGGAAGGAATTTTTGCTGCGACCAAATTTAATAAAATTATGGCCCATTGTTGATTTTTTCACGATATACCATATAGAAATTTTGTGAACGCAACTCCTTTTAAACCGGATTGCAGATTTTGCTTAAACTTCCAGGGATGAACAGCCTTACGGTAGTAAAGGAAGGAATTTTCGCTTCGACCAAATTTAACAGAATTATGGCCCTTTGTTGATTTTTTCACTATATACCATATATTTGTTGTCAGTGGGGGCATCCGTGACCTTTGGACACAGTTCTAGTATAAAACAATGTTCTGCTATAATTATTCAATCTATAATGCCAATTCTGTTTGAACTGATCATGTAACATTCGTTGAACAATATACAAAACAATAGTATTACCACCTTTTTGTTTCAATAGTGTAGATTATAAGCTATATATATATACTAATATACTTAAGGATACTTATATACTTTTCTAAGTCGGTTTTGAGAATGATATACATTGAAGATAAGTATTTATTTTTTGTTTGTACGATTGTAAATATTACAATCATGTACATGAACCATCTTAAAACTAAGTCTTCTAGCTAGTCTATTATAAGTAAAATTATTTATGTACAAAACACTTTTGGAATAAAATAAAATGTAATTTAAATGAGTTAAATATTACAACATCAATATAATTACCTGCATCTATGATGTCTATTTCAGTTTTAAACTGTTGTGTTGATATTTCCTTTATTTTAATCAGCAGAGTTCCAAAGGCAAAGTGTATTCCATGACACAAAACATAGACAAGTGTGGCCGCGCCGACTATAGTCCAACCCCACCCACCTTCCGGATAGTGATCACCAAAGTCTATCCGGGTCACGGGTTTTGGGTCATGTATGATGGCTAAGTCTTTACGGGATAACATTTTCATTCTCATTGAGCCAGCCTCTTGTTGTGGTCAACTCTTAATTCAATATGATAACTTTGTAGAGATGTCAGACAAGTCTGAAAAATAAAGTAATTAAAGTGTAAATATCACATTAAATAAATTGATGGGTTAAACATATTTAATGTAATAAAAGTAATAAATTTGGCAAAAGAAAGACGGTATTCCTTATTTATTTACTTTTAAAGAACATTGGTAAAAGCGATATAAGCAAAGAGAATTATTAAGAACATGCAATGAAAACAATGTTTTATACAGCAAACACGGGAAAACAAAGAACGGTAAGATATTTGACTTAAAGAGTGAATAAAGAAAATATCTTCCAAAAATCAATCAAACTGAGAAAAAAAGTAAAATGGAAGATAGTCATGATCGCATTACAAAAATGTCACGCCGCAACAAAATGCACTGCAGTGACATCACGGTTATAACGCACTGCAGCGATGTAACGGTCATAACATAACGCACTGCAGCGATGTAACGGTCATAACGTAACGCAATTTGTCCACATAACGATGTCACGGTCATAACGTAACGTAAAACACAACATAAACGCACTGTAATGATGTCACGGTCACAACATGTTGCAGAACAACGGTGTCACGTCGCAACAAAAAACGCACTACAAAGATATAACTGTAAAATATAACGTACTACACCGATGTCACGATCATTAAACATATTTAAACGAGTTTTGTTTAAAAAATAACTTCAGTGCAATATCGTCTGATAAACGCACAGTTTTAATATGTCGACGCCTTTACAAAGAGCAATAGAGAGTGTATGAGTGAACTCTTATATGTCAAATGGTATCCGAAAATAAGCATGTACTATGGTCATTTCTGTAAATAAACACAATTTATGTAATTTCATTTTTTTTTTGCTTTACTTGGACACTCCTCGGCGATGTTTTACAAGGTGATTCTTTTTTGACCACATCTGACCATTAGACATGTGTACTTCTTACAGAAGAACGTGCATACCAGCAATATACCTTACTACCTAGAGTACAATTATAAATAGGAGCTAGATTTACTATAAATTATAATTATATTAATTACATTTCGTTTCCGCCAGAGGCTTTGAGATACAAATGGTGCTATTAGAGCTGTCATAGATTCAGTGCAAAGCAAATCAACGATATATCGATATCATATGACAAATATCGATGATACACCGATATATCGATAATGACTTACTTTAAGTATTAATGACTTGTCTGTTATTCTTTTTCACAACTGTTTAAATGCTTTCAGGTGTTTCCTTAAATGTTTCTTGTTTTAAAAGCCCATTGAATGATTGATTTTTACTGACCAAGTTTTTTGGTATCACTGCCATGAAATATGCTTCTACATATGTTTTAGGTGATTTTTCATAATATTCTAAGCATTCAATTATTAAGTCAAAATTATCGATTTTCTAAAATGTGTATCGATTATTGATTGACAAAAAATATCATCGATACATTGATATCATTTCTATCGATGATAGCTCTAGGTGATACATCATGAAACTATAAATATACATTTAGCATTTCGACATCTTAGACTCATGATAACGATATACGTATACATGTATAATGATGATTACCTAAACATGTAAAACCATCTTCAGATTTTAATTTGTAAACTAAATTAATATATCACATATCAGTCAAAATAATCATAAGAAAATATGATCACAATTCATTTACTGAAATGATCTTTTTCAGAATAATTCATCTGAAAAAATTAATTACTGATTTCATAATTTCAATCACTGATTTAATAAATTCCATTACTTATTTAATAAAATACAACAAAATAACATATCTAAAAATATGAATAACTCTCAATTTTTAGATTTGATAAATTGAATACTGATTTCATAAACTAATTAGTCATTTGAATTGCAATTACTAATTTGATAATATCAGTTATCATTTTAAAAGTTTCAATTACTTATATGATATATCTGAATACATTATCAGAAAACACGATAATCTTTTTGATTACATAAATAACTTATATATCTGAATAAAGTATTACTTTGTTCTCTTATTTCACAAATCATATCATATCACATCATATTTAATTGATTATATCATGAAATATCATATCACATATCATAGCATGTTATGTCATAAAATGTCATATCACATATCATATTGTATCATGTCATGGAATATCTTTTACATATCATATCATGTCATGAAATGTCATATCAAATATAATTTTTTATCATGTCATAAACATTATATCACATATTATTTTATATCAAGTCATGAAACATTATATCACTTATCATATTGTATCATATCATATCATGATAAATCATATCACATTCCACATCATAGCATACATGTACCTTGCTATGGTATACCATCTTATCGCATCATATCTTATTATATCGTATCAATTCATATTTCATCTCATCACATTACATATCATATTATTCTATATCATATCACGCAAGATTAAATCACCATTAAACACATAGGTATTTGTCTTGAATTTGTATTCTGGAGTTCTTTATTACTGACCTTTGGCCTGTCTACTATATCATATAAAGTTATGAATAATTATATTATTGTTATGAAATAAGAAAAAAAAACACTTAATTTGAAAACTTTAAAGGCACGCGTCATCAATGATTTAAATAAAGTACACGTACATGTATCTGGAATGCGGATTTATAAGTTTTTGCAGCGTGTCACCAGTAAGCTAGGAATATGTAAAACGCAATCTATTTTAAAGAAAAAACAACATCTTTTCACATTTTCTAAATATTATGCGCCCTTTTTATTCGTATGTTACCTTCAACCTACATGTTATTTATTTTATTTGAAGTATTGAACTCCTAGTGAGTCATCAACATTATCCGGCGAAAGTAAAATTGACATGATACAAAAGAATGTAAACTTGATCATCTCATCCGAGTAAATAATTTTGATATGCGACGACGTAGTAAAATGTCGTCGGCATGGCAACTTACGTCAATTTCATCTTGAATAGATTTTATATACATTTTAATGCGAGTAATATCCAATCACTATTCAACAAAACCAAAGCGTCCATCTGCGTTCCATTGTATCAGTCCAGTATGACGAAGTTAATAACGATCGATAATCTATTTCCCACAAGAATAATGCCAGAAAATGTTCCATAATATTTTACTACTATCGTGTGTTCGTAGTAGACGGTTTTAAGCTATGCCAGGATTATGTAAACAGTGCACTTACGAATATATCTTCGGTCGTGCATCAGTTTCTATGGAAAAACCTATAAATACCGTCTCTAATAAGTTTTCACCGAACAAGAGGCCGATCTTACACAGGTAGCTGTCTGAACTAAAAATCACTAGAAAGATGATGGCGATAAAGAAATATTTTCCCCCGGACCTAGCAATTTACAGCCAAGAAGAATATTATCGATTTTACAACGAAAAACATATATATTTTTTTTACCCATCATATTCCTCAGTAACAAAAAATATATATGATACTATCTTACTGTTAGTGATAGCAATTACTATATTTTTTGTACAGTGACTCATATAAGTTGTATTGTTAACAATAATTACTAGAGAAAAGATGATAAATTACCTGCTAACGAGCCCTCTAGGCTACATGCATGTCGTTATTCTCTTATATCCACTCATCTTTAAATGATTTTGTAAACACCGTGCAGAAATAGATCAAAATATTCACTGCAGAAATGTGAAAATAGAACAAACATCTTTGCAGCAGTTTTTACGTAGTTCACTTAACGTCATTTTCTATCTATCAGTCTACAATTATCCCGGATTCACTTATCTGAAATATAATCGTGTTAAAATTTCAAATATTTATCATTTTCTCGTCAAATTTAATATTTTAATTCCTTATCAATACCATCAACGGCACTATAAAGCAATCTTAATGTCTTTTTTCGCAATATTGCGTTGCCATAGATACGTGACGTTTATAAAGCACAATAGAACATGAATATATGCTGCAATTTTCCAGCTTCGTTTTATCCGATGGCGTTATTTGAATGTCGTCTGCTACTTTGTTACAAGCCAGTGACAAGTGTCTGATCCATGTTTGATTTATCCACTCTCTTACATTAGCATTATCGATGTTCAATACTTTTTATTCGAGACTATATACAGCTTATATATACAGACATCCATATTTTATACTAGAAGCGTTAGTCGTCTCTACACATTTTAAACAAAAACATGCTCCAAATAAAGTCCGTCTTACGTTTTAACATTAAAATTTATTTCGTAAGGCAGCTCACGTGTAAATCAATTTTTTTTACATTTACATGCGCTGAAATGTAAATTACAACCGAACTTTCACAAAACAAATAAACCGCGGTTGATCGTTGTATGAGTTTTTATTTCTTTTATATACGCAGTTACCGGATATAAATCATCATGTATAAAAGAATAAGAGAATGTTTACTCCCAACAATCATTATAGTATATTTGCACTGCACCTATTTTAAGCTTTTAGTGCATATCATGTTATATATTTATCATTAAAGCTACGCTTGTTCACTTAATGTTTTATTAGGGAAGGTCTTAAGATAAAGTTGATCCAATCTTCATTTTATGTAAATTTAAATTTTGCTTAGGTTATGAATTTTTGTTTATATATTATGTATTATGAAAATATGTCATCAAACTAGCTCGTAAGTTACAGTAACAATTTAAAGGAACACAAAAGCTTGAAAACATTAAATTTGAATTTCTTACATAGATCAGTTAGGATACAGAATAACAGAGAGACACACAAAAGACAATAAAAAAGATAATAAAAATAAAAATACTCTAAAATAAATTGAAAATCGTACTTTTGCAAAATTCTTATCCGGATTTGGGCAAAAGCGTTACAACGCTTTTCAATTTCGTGTCATTTTTTTGAAATAAGAATTATAATTATTCTGGGAAAATAGAGCGAGCGAATGATCTAAAATTACCTCAAATGGAACATTAATACCAGTTCCGTCATGTCAATAAACCTCGATTAATTTAGTGAACAAATGTTAAACTATAGAAAAATAAACCTCCGATGAAGCGTTTTACATTATAAATCAATTATAATTATGTATCTAAACTTAAGATTATAACACTAATAAAGAGAATTTTATTAACGCCATATAGTGTTTTGACGGCTAGCGCCTCGTCCAATATAGTTTTGACAACAATTGAATTCAGTATTGTACTCAATAATGTATAAAAAACTCATCATATATTATGATACAATACAGGTTTCACCTAACAACACCCTGATACGACTGACAAGTATCGCGATTATAGAACATTTTTTGAGAGATAAAATTAACGAGACGAGTACAACCAGCAAGAGTCTTGATGTATTAGTTTCAAGTTTGGATATGTATTACATTGCCACGAAAATATCTCAATATGCATCGCAAGTTGCATCATAACAGAATAAAGTCAACGAGTAAATGCAACTTAGTTGACGTAAGTTTTGCTTTATAAAAAATATATGACAAAGGTTAACCAATATTGTTTGATTTTTTTCATGACTGTTTTCATTTTTTCACACATGTCTGAAATAATTGCTTAACTGTGGATTCATGTGTCTCTGTTCTCAAGACATAAGAACGCATTCCAAATTGCTTTAATTCTGGATATGTTTGATAGTGTTTTGATAGTGTTTTTGAACATGTGATGCGCATGCACTTTTAAGGTAAAGTAGTGATACTGATAAAGGCGGAGATGTACAGGAGTACACGGCTCAATGTAAGGGGGCAGGGGACATATTCAAATGATGGCCCCGGTCAAATTTTTTAATAACTCAGACATGGTGTTTTGAAGGTACTGATAACTTCTGATATTTCTTTGTCATTGTAATTCTTTCTTGTTTGTATGTAGGAAATGAGAAATATTTTTGGGTTTTTACCCGAAACTAAGCATTTTGGTAGCTTTGTATGTATTTCTGACTCTCCGAATGGAGGTAAAAAAGTTAAAAATCAAGCTTTGACAGTTGGCGCCAAACAAGTAAGAAATTTCAGATAAATTTTGTGAAAAATCTAAACGTATGACAGACACTTTATTGGTCATTTCTGAAAATGCCATGGTTTGCACTGCGTGTTACTGATATTTCTAAAGGAATCGGGCGGATTCTGGAGTATGCTGCACCTTCATGAAGGTTGCCCATATTGGTATATTTTAGGTGTGATTTTGGCTGGGTGGGGGTAAATATTAATTGCTGTCAGTCATTTTTTGAAGGAGCAATGCATGCAAACTATTATTTTCTTCAATGTATGTCATATATCATTGAATAATGCTGTGCAACTGGTTATCTGCCTGTGAAACATATTTTGAAATATTTGGAATTGTGTTTCTGGTCACACTGAAATACAAAATTTTTCATTTTTAGGTCCCCTGCCCCCTAAAGATTATTTTTCTTGTGAATCGAGCAAATATCAAAGTTGAAAGAAACGTACTTAAAGCGCCAACAAAAAATCTTGTAAAAATGGTGATCCTTCTGAAGTATTTATTGCAAAAAAATAACATGAAAACTGCAGATTCGGTTTGAATGAGTCTTTACAATAGTCAACAGAAAGGAAAACAAAACGAAATATAAAAGACAATGACAAGTTTAAATTGAAAACGGTCCGGAAAAAATGACACATACATGTATTATGATTGTGGAAACAGGGAAATTGAAAAAGCCTACATCAGTGATTATGTTAAGATAGTATATATTGATATATAAAAAATGGGAAAGGAAGTATAAGAAAAATGAAAAAAAAAACTACTATCTTGATAGATACTCGCACAAACACATCGGGTGCAAGTGGCATTCGTGAAAACGAAGAGCGACTGCATGAAAGATATGTAAAATGTAACATTAAACATGGACCTGGAAAAAGACTCGTCCTAGGTACATCTCATATTACTCTTGATCCGATTCACAAAAGGTGTCTTCCAGTAGAATTTTGGTGTATAAAGTATATATAAAACATTTAAGTGATGAAAACCTGACTTCTGTTTGCAAAAATATATAAGAGTGCGTATCAATATTTCATGCTGAATTTAATAATACATTCACATTTTCTACCAAAAAGACTTGTAGGTCTTGTGATAGCCCCGACACGCAAATACGTTCCAAAAATGGTAAAACAGAAAGTAAAAGAGACGATGATAAGGTACATGAGGATCAGAAAGAGCACACAGTCCAAAGAGCACACTGTCCACCTAACAGAAAGCTAAAATGCTCGAAATTTAGTTATCAATTACAAAAGAAAACTTATTATAAACATGTGACCTGAAATTAGTGTGTTGTCTCCTGTTTACAGCACTTTTTATTTAGCAAATTGTCTTTATAAGTAACATATCTGACTCTTTGGTCAGATACATATTGAGAACCAAACAGAAATATCAAAATATGTGTGATGTGGCTTCATTTACTGGAAAACTCATAACTTTAGTTAATGGAACATAAAGTCCACAAAAGTTGACACTCATAAATACCATGCAGCACTTACTTTGGTGATACTGAAAAGTGAGCAAAAAACTTTATTCAAATGGTTTAAAAGTCCAGATTAGTGGTACAATATTAAACTAAATTGTAATGGTCAAAGCACTTTTGTATTTTCCTCTTATAGTAAGAAAGCTTTGGTAAACATGAAAAAGCTAAATCTGGAAGAAAGGTAGAGTGGCTAAGCATAAAGCACCTCCATTTAAGGAAACTTCGTCCGAGAAGCTTTACTACAAATACAACCGCACTCAGGATTATTTCAAGACAAATGATCTCGAACCAAAAAAGAACAGAGCCAATGGACCAAGGCTTTCTTTAGAACAACCATTTTTAAATCCCATTAGGGGAGCAATAACACTGGAAAGAGAGCTGAACTGAGGGTACTTTTGCTATATATAACTCCAATTTACCACTCTTTCAGTTATAATAAGGCTTATAAAAGTACTTGTGGATGACACATGCGGTTATTCAATAGAATACGAAATGGGGGAAGGTAGAGAAATAAATTTCAAAAATACGTTTCAATTAAACAAGTAAACTAATGTTATTCATTAACTAGGTATGTTTATAGAATTTATAACTTTTACAAAGTCTTCATAAACTGTAAACATAGAAGGTTTGTAATCTAAAAAATACATCTAAATGCCTTTATCATGATGCCATTGTAATGTCATATAACCATTATTATACACGATGTATATCACATAGCCATGGCTTCATTTTCGACACTATACATTTCAGCAAAATATCAAAACAAATTTTCATTTTATTAATTTTAATGCGGTAAGTGATTTGTAATGAAAGAATCGGATCTCGTATTTTCTATCATAAAATATATAATGTTATAAAACTTGTCCAAGAAAATGATATAAATCTCGCCAGAAGATGGCTTAATTACAGTTTATTGAACTCGTTTTAGGAATTTTATATAACAACTCTTACGAGATCGTGTATTGAAATCACGTTTAATCAATATGAAAACAATATCATTTCAAGTGTTATCTCTTGAAAAATGTAATAGTTAACTAGTTCTCACAGATGAAGGTCCTCTTCACATATCAAAATATCTACATATACTAAATGTTCCCCACCTGCCTCTCACGTGTAAACGGTTGAATAACCTTTATCATGCATGGCCTCTACACCTGAACATTCGGAACACAGGACATATATATAACAGCAAACACAGTTTGGAGTTAAAAATTGAAATATCAAGTCCAATGGAATGTGAAGAACTTATATTAAACTATTATTGTCTTTGCGTTTCAATGTTTAACTGAAATGGAAGCGACCAATAGCATGTTGTGAGTTCTTTGACATGTTTTTGTTGGCAATTTAATGTCCTTAATAAAACGATGCAATGACTACACCTGCAGCCATTGTGTAGACTTGCTTGTTCAACAATTGGTTTTATATGAAGACATCTCATAAAGTGAAATGCCAGTTATAGAACCAATAGTTTTGGTTCTTAAAGTTTTAAGTTATATTAGTATACACAAAACAGTAAACAGCCATGTTCAGTATTGCATAATACAAATGTGTTCGCAGACAATTTAATCATTAATTACCATAATTATCATGTTTAACGATATTTTTTTGTTTTTGAAACGATTTTAAGCATCAATTGTGTAAATAAAAGTCTCAAAAAATAGCAATTCAATAGTGAGCTATCCCACAAAATCCAAGTTTTATAAGTTTAGAAACTGATTTCTTCAAAAACTATTCTGGTTTTTATTACTTTAAATGTGTTAAAGACAATGTATGTTGTTTTTCAATTCAATTTGATAACTCTTTGGCACATGTTAACACTCTGCCAGTCTCTCAAAATCAAACCTTTTTTTTTTATATCTTAGTCCACCTTATTTTAGTGCCATTGTAACATACCTTGGCAAGTTATTTTTCTCTTGGTGAATGTAGCAGATTACCTCTTTGACAAATTGTGTTAAATAGTGGTTAAAATTGTCATGAATGGGAGATCACAGGTATCCAAAACATTGTTATTTAATGTTAAAACGACTACACGAATCTTGACGAAAAGCACGGGCTGGTAACATTAAAGATATGCTTTTTCAATTTGGTTTTTGATATGTATGGATCTCTCATGTTGTCGTTGATGACTCAAATTTCATTAATGTGTTTAGGCAACGCTTATTGTATTTTTATTCACAAAACTGGCATAATGTTGTCGAGTCTTCACCAAATGCCTCACATTACAAGTACTTTAAGACTTAACTTAATGTTGAACGATATTCTAGTTTAGATTAAGTGTATAAGTATAAAAGAGCTATTTCTAATTTTCGCTGTTCATGTCATAATCTTATAGTAGAAAAAGGTAGCCAGACATATTGGAATAGATGGAAATTTAAGATATTGCTATCATTGCTTAAAGACAAATATATCTATGTTATTGAAGATGACTAATGTTTTCTTCAAATGTTCATTATATAACAATACCAGAGCTTTCTTTTGCTAAGATTCATGGTTACATCACTATTCCAATAATTTATTTTATCCTCACGTGTCATTAAAAATAACAAATGAAGTAATTTCTATTTCTAAATATTCATATCATGCAAGGAGTGTATGTAAGAAAGGAAGAGCTTAATACTGTATAATCAATTGATAATTCAATTAATTACATTTAGCAAAAAATGTATTTGCAATTTATCACTCTATTGTTTGATTGTGTTGTGCCAAATGCCTATAATACTAGAAATAAACTTGGTAGTCTTCTTCAGATTCAAGCAAGAAACGTTATCTGATGATCTTACACAGGTTCTAGATAGATGAATAACAATTATAGTTGAAGATGTTTTGAAAAGGCAATAAAATATCACGACACACTAAAATTAATGCAATATACTTGTACAAGATTTGTTAACTTAAAGAACTATTTATCTTCACTTAAATTGTACCATACTGCTTGTACTACACGCATCATATTCTTATTATATTCTCCATAGTTATAGGTATATGCTGTGTCATTTATTGTTGAACAAAGTTCCGAATGCAAAAGTTAACAGCATGCCATCTTTTTGTTGCCTATTTTTTGGGGACAAGAACAAAGTTCCCACAGACAGCAATATTTTATTTTCACAACTAAAAATCCACAAAATAAGTTCATGTATTTTCATTTAGTGCTTTAAATCCAATTGAGCCGGATATTTGTATACTGTTTTCCTATTAAAATTTCATAAAATTGGGCACAACGAATGGGAAAAATAGTTATGGTGACTTAATCTTTTATCCATTTATATTTAAAAATATCCCATGCCTTGTGATTACACTGTCATACAGATATAGTTTGTTGTTTTATATAAAAAATGGATTAAAGTCTAGTTGAATGCCCAAGGGTGGTGCATTTTGCCTATGGAGGTTTTAACAACATGCTCAGTCAAAATTGAGCCCTGCATATTTACAAATTTGTCGTTATAAGTCACTTAATATGTTTCAACGTTATACTACTATATACAGCATAAAGTTTTGTATGATGTTTTGCACTTTTTATAGTCCTTTGGTCAATTGAATTCTACCACAACAAATTGTGAATTAGATAAACAAAGATGCTTTGTCGTCACCCGGAATGTTGGCTGATTTGACTGAACACATGTTCACTAGTTCTGCCATGGGAAGCACATTTCTTGCATATCAGACTGGCGTTTCCGTTAGTTTTACCCATGCCGGAAAATTTTCATCTGGGATGGGGGGTTTTTCCAGATGAGTGGTGCTGTACAATGGCACGATATTTAATGACGTCATTTTACCTTTAATGAATTTTGATTTTGTTTAATTTCATAGCTGTTTGAATGAAACATAGTTTACGGTTGTAATGATATTACATTTTCATTTGAAAATTAAAGATTAAAGAATTAAAAATATAATGGAATATGGTATTAGAATATGCAAGAAAAAATATTGACATATGTTTGCGTTTCGGTCGGAATATCCGTCCCTCGGTCACCCGCCCATGGGCGGTAACTCGGCAAGCCTCGTTACCGCCCAATGGGCGGGTCACCTCGGGACGGATATTCCGATCCGAACCGCAAAATATGACAGATATTATTAATCTTGCACCAGCCACCACCGGATTATACCGGATTTAATGCTTAAGTATTGTTGATAATCTTTTAAATAAGATGGACATAAGTTCATCTTTAGTTGTAAATGTGTGTACATGTATATATGTGTTCTTATTGTAGAGTGTTATTACTTTAAAATGATATCAGAAACCGTTTATTGTCCAGCATTAATTACTTTACCATAGAGATAGATATTTCTAAACATTGACTACAAGTAAAATAAACATAAGAAGTGTATATGACATAAACTGACTTATTATGAAGCATTTTATTTCTATGACGGTTCTAGTAGTTGACCCTTTTAGAGAATAATAGAATATAGAATTATCAAAAAAGAAACCACAGAGGTCGCCCAACTCGGCAATATTTAAAATATTGGAAGGTCAGTTTGATTGAGCTTGTTAATGCAAAGTGTTTTCCATGTCATTAAGCAGACGCCAATATTAAAACTTTAAAATGATGCATGGATTGATGTGCTTATGTAAAGAAATGTTTTATTGAAACCAATTTGTTTAACTATGCGTTTTTACATGTTGTATACAATTTAATGATACAAATATGTACATATAATATTTTCAAAAAATCTGCTTTATATTTATTATGTTATATCGTGTTATCGGTTTACAACAGACATTGAAAAGTGATATCTTTAGGTTACGCCTTGATTTATATATATATATATAAACAATATAATGTTACGTTAATAAATTTTATAAAATATTTCATTAGATATCGATTTGTACAATGTACCCTTTACGTAGATAAACATAAAAATGGATGTAGACATATTGTCATGCTCTAAAATAATGTATATATTCATGCACTTATTGTGTATTCAGGTGATTTTGCCACTATATCCAGACAAAAGCCCTCGACCAAAAGTACCTTAACTGGTTAAAAGAAGCCCCTCACCTTACAGACAAAGTCCCTAACTATACATACAAATGACACTCAACATGCGGACAAAAGCCCTTATGCGGAAGAAAGCATCCTCACCATACGGACAAAAGCCCCTTACCATACGGACAAAAGCCCCACATAATACGGACAAAAGCCCCTCAATATAATTTGCAAAATAACCAAAAGCCGTATGATGGGGTGAATAAAAGCTCCTAAATAGAAAATATCAAAGTAATAAGCAAAGCACCGATCATTAAAAAACACCTTTCCATTTTTCTTATAAATGTGATTTTAAAGATCTGATGTGTTTGTGTAAACGTTTTATGGAGCGGTTTAATATATATTAGTGATTTATTATGTACTAGCAGCTGTATTTTTATTGTGTATAATTATTTTGCCATTTTAATATAAAATTTAAGAATGTATATAAAAAGATTCTTAGCAAATAAATAACAATGACATAAAATGAAATATTACTTCTATTATATTTGTTAGTTTTGACTTTATTTGCGAGAAATCTTTTGTCTGCTTATCTAACATCTGACATTTCGGCATTGTTTTCATCAGTAGTGTTTTGCTAAATTAAAAAAAAATCTATGCACTCATTTAAAACAATAAATGATATATTCCAGCGAGCATGCACTCTATTGAGTGAGCATCCTTTTTAATGAGCACTCATCACTCTAATCGCTCTTATGCCTTATAACAACAGAACAGAAACGGTATTTAAGGCTTGTACAAAGTACATGTCATGTACAAGTACACATATTTACTCACACACCCATACTCTCATAAGAAAGAACTAATTTTAATTAGAATCGCTATCAGTGCAGCATATGTTCATTTGAAATTTCATCATATACGTTAACGACATTCATAAATCTTTACTTTATTAGAAGCGAGTCAGCATTATAAAAATGAGCATTTACCTTGAAACAAATAACAGTTATACAAAACAAACTAGAACTTGTTGTACTTTATATGAAAACGAATGAAGTCATGTTATAATATAAGCCTTGTCTTTAATTAACTTTTTCCTCATTAAGATACAGCAATTACATGCAATATGAATCTTTAGTAGTCGGCAATATTTAATAAACCTAGCTTTATATTACATTGTGATTTGATACCCCCATGAATCATTTTTTTAATATATATAAATATCAATAAAAGTAATTAAACTCTAACTTGTTTCTCATTCTGTCTGGCAGTAAAAGAGTGCATTCAGCAAAAATCACTAAACTTTACAGTTGATTTAAAAATAATAATTCAAACATGCTTTATAAAGATAGTGACCTCTAAACTTAAAGTTCAAACTCCTATTAAGGACTCGGACCAGTGAATTTTCGTACTATTTGTTCTATAGTAAATCAGTCAAATTTGAGGCTTAATTCTGGATTCCACTGTTCTTTATGAATTATATACTGTCTTCAACTTTAAACATTAACCCTATCTAAGTCCAATGAGGCCCAAAATATAATAGGTTAGCCATCTACTTTTTTCAGAAATCTTCATTCTGTTGTAACACTGTTTAAATTCACCTCTTTAAAAACTCCCAGACAGCTGGTGGGTAGTACATCTTTAATCCTTCCACCAACAAATGAGTTCCTAGAGAATACACAAAAAATAACTTTTAAAGTCATCATATAACACACAAAAACTACACACATGCAATAAATACACTTTAATTATGACCAATCTAACTAGAGATGACTTAAACTGGGTCATTTCAAAATTTTAAAGAACTACTTTCTAGACTACAATGGGTTCGGTCTAATTCCGTACCGGGTTGAGACCTTAAGCGCCACGAAATAACGGCAATATATGTAAACATAGCAGCTACATTCTGAACCGGTGTGAACGAAATTAGAAAAGTCCAGCAAATATGTTTACTCAATATCGTTTAAAGGCATCATTACTTTCTCGAAAATAAGTGCAGCGGTTAAAATGAGAACTAAAGGGAAAGAATTTAATTTGTCACTTAAAAAATTGGCAGTGTTTTGTCTACGTAAAATGTCAGAACTCAAAGTCGTCCTTAACAGTGTAATATATTTATGACTTGAAGAGTGTTACCTAAATATTTATAAGTCTTATTCTTAAGTACAATTATCAAATATCAATTAAACACTGCAATGGTGATACAAATGTCTTTGGTGTAGTAGGCGACAAAAAGGAAATTGTTTTGATTTCTTCATCAACCAATTCTGAAATCAAAAGTAAACTGAAAAAATCAAATTAATAGTTCGTACATATTTGTTAGAATGTCACAACAAGTCAACTATATTTTTTTCTTTCATTTATCCTTTTTTTTATCTAATTGTTTTTTAATATACATTATGCAAGGCAATAAACACCAAATACAATCAAATTACTCCAATGACAATTAAGTATGTGACACCGGGAACTTCGTTTTACCACCAACAAATGATTACGATTTGGAGCTAATTAAATAAGTTAAAACTTCAAGTGATATGACATTCATAATTGGTTTATTATAAAACAATATTCTATAACATTTGAAACTGTATCAGTAAATAAGTTAAGTTTCAAGTGATATGATATTCATAATTGACTTATTATGGAACAATATTCTATAGCATTTGAAACTGTATCTGATATTATGAATCACCCTGTATAAAACAGTATCTTGATGAGCCACGTTTCGTAGACTAAACATTAATATAATCTAGCAGTAACATGTCTAAAATTGCATTTCACTATAATAATTACTATAAGCTAATTAGAGAAGAACTGAACTGTGTGAATGCAAATTCTAACACTATCGGAAATTTTCCTATATAGACAAAGAAGGCTGGAAGCGTGCATTATTCTACAACAATGCACTCGCCGTTCTTATTATCTCCCTGTATATTTTCACATTGAGGGCGCCATTTTGTTTAAAAATCTGATAAATAAAAACATTTTTTGTCGAATTTTTTTGTGAAAACTATCTAGAATGATAGAAAAATGGTCTAACTAAGAAAATGAATCCGAACACCAATATCTTTTTATTCAGTTCGTTAACGCTGTACAGACGTTTTTAAAGTGTTGTTTACGTGACGTCACAATGTAGCGCCAAACAGCACGTGCAAAACAATCAAATCAAGTACGTTATTTTAATATCGCAGACGAGTTAGGTTTAACATTTATTTCACTTTTAATAATTTGTATTTCGCTTGAAAAATTATAGAGTGAAATAAAATGAGCAAACAAAGTTTTATCAACATTTTCAAAATTCGTTATTCTCAAAATGTTTCTACACACAGTAGATTTAACATATGTGAGAAGTTAGCAGTTAACAGTGAGCTGAGCAAAAAGGCATTGCAATTTATATAGGGAAATCAATGATCTGCTGCTATGCTCAGCTTGGTAAGCAATCTAGCGGGGCATTCCAAAATAATAGTGCGAAAAATGCTCTGCTGCTATGCTCAGCTGGGTAAACAATCTAGCGAGGCATTCCAAAATATAGTGCGAAAAAATGCTATGCTGCTATATACTCAGCTGGGTAAGCAATCTAGCGGGGCATTCCAAAATATAGTGCGAAAAATGCTCTGCTGCTATGCTCAGCTGGGTAAACAATCTAGCGAAGCATTCCAAAATATAGTGCGAAAAATGCTCTGCTGCTATACTCAGCTGGGTAAGCAATCTAGCGGGGCATCCTAAAATGTAGTGCGAAAAATTGCTCTGCTGCTATACTCAGCTGGGTAAGCAATCTAGCGGGGCATTCCAAAAATTAGTGCGAAAAAAATCGCTTGCTGGTAATATGCTGAGCTGGTTGGGTAAAACAATTTAGCGCGGGCCATTCCAAAATATAGTTGCAAAAAATGCTTTGCTTTTGGTATGCTCAGCTGGGTAAAACAATCTAGAAAGGGCATTTCCAAAAATATAGGGCAACAAAAAAAATGCTCTTGCTGGTATGCTTCAGCTGGGTTAAAACAATTCTAGCGGGGGGCATTCCAAAAATTAGTGCAAAAAATTGCTCTGCTGGCTATGCTCAGCTGGGTAAACAAATCTAGCGAGGATTCCAAAATATTGTGCGAAAAAAAATTGCTATGCTTGCTTACCTCAGCTGGGTAAGCAATCTTAGCGGGTCATTCCAAAAATTAGTGCGAAAAAAATGCTCTGCTGCCTATGCCTTTCAGCTGGGTAAAACAATCTAGGAAGCATTCCAAAATTATAGTGCGAAAAATGCTATGCTGCTATACTCAGCTGGGTAAAGTAATCTAGCGGGCATTCCAAAAATATTATAGTGCGCGAAAATGCTCTGCTGCTATGCTCAGCTGGGTAAGCAAAATCTAGCGGGCATCCTAAAATTATAGTGCGAAAAATGCTCTGCTGCTATACTCAGCTGGGTAAGCAATCTAGCGGGGCATCCTAAAATATAGTGCGAAAAAATGCTCTGCTGCTATTACTCAGCTGGGTAAAGCGCAATCTAAGCGGGGGGCATTTCCAAAATTTATAGTGCGAAAAATGCTCTGCTTGCTATGCTCAGCTGGGTAAACAATCTAGCGAGGCAATTCCAAAATAATAGTGCGAAAAAAAATGCTCTGCTGCTATGCTTAGCTGGGTAAGCAATCTTAGCGGGGGGCATACCAAAATATAGTGCGAAAAATGCTCTGCTGGTATGCTGAGCTGGAGTAAACAATTTAGCGGGGCATTCCAAAATATAGTGCAAAAAATGCTTTGCTGGTATGCTCAGCTGGGTAAACAATTCTAGCGGGGCATTCCAAAAAATAGTGCGAAAAATGCTCTGCTGGTATGCTCAGCTGGGTAAAACAATCTAGCGGAAGCATTCCAAAATATAGTGCGAAAAATGCTCTGCTTGGTATGCTCAGCTGGGGTAAGCAATATAGCGGGGGCATTCCAAAAATATAGTGCGAAAAAATGCTCTGCTGGTATGCTTATCTGGGTAAGCAAAGTAGCGGGCAATTCAAATCAATGATCTTGCTGTTATGCTAAGCTTGGGTAAGCAATCTAGCGGGGCATTCCCAAAATATAGTGCGAAAAATGCTCTGCTGCTATGCTCAGCTGGGTAAACAATTCTAGCGAGGCATTCCAAAAATATAGTGCGAAAAATGCTCTTGCTGCTATGCTCAGCTGGGTAAGCAATCTAAGCGGGGCATACCAAAAATATAGTGCGAAAAAAATGCTCTGCTGGTATGCTGAGCTGGGTAAACAATTTAGCGGGGCATTCCAAAAATATAGTTGCAAAAAATGCTTTGCTGGGTATGCTCAGCTGGGTAAAACAATCTAGCGGGGCATTCCAAAATATAAGTGCGAAAAAAATGCTCTGCTGGTATGCTCAGCTGGGGTAAACAAATCTAGCGGGGCACACCAAAATATAGTGCGAAAAAAAATGCTCTGCTGGTATGCTCAGCTGGGTAAGCAATATAGCGGAGCATTCCAAAAAATATAGTGCGAAAAATGCTCTGCTGGTATGCTTTCTGGGTAAGCAAAGTAGCGGGGCATTCAAATCAATGATCTGCTGTTATGCTAAGCTGGGTAAGCAATCTAGCGGGCATTCCAAAAATATAGTGCGAAAAATGCTCTGCTGGTATGCTCAGCTGGGTAAGCAATCTAGCGGGGCATTCCAAAATATAGGTTGCAAAAAAAAGCTCTGCTGGTATGCTCAGCTGGGTAAGCAATCTAGCGGGGGGCATTCCCAAAATATAGTGCGAAAAAATGCTCTGCTGATATGCTCAGCTGGCTAAGCAGTCTAGCGGGGGCATTCTTTTATATAGTGTAAAAATTAAAAAAATGGCTCCCCGTAATGCCGAGCTCGGTAGAGCCATCTAACTGGGCATTGCAAAATAAATTGTATCATTGCAATGCTGGAATCTCGCTGGCTAAGCAATCTAGCGGGGCATTCTGATAAATAGCTTGTAAAAAACTATAAAATGGCTCTACTGTAATGTCGACCTAGCAGGGCAATCGAGCGGTGCATTCCAAAATAAAGTTGTTAAAATGCTCTGCTGGTATGCTCAGTTGGCTAAGCAATGTAGCGGGGCATTCATATATATAGTGTAAAAACTTTACAATTGCTGTCCCGTAATGCCGAGATATTAGATCAATCGAACTGGGCTTTAACAAAAAAGATGTATCATTGCACTGCTGGAATGCTTAGCGGGTAAACAATCTAGCGGGGCCATTCTTATTTTTAGTGTAAAAGCTAAAAAAAATTGCCCTCCGTAATGCCGAGCTGGCCAGAGCAATCTTACGGGCCATTACAAAATAAAGTGTATCAATGCTCTGCTGGAATGCTAAGCTAGGCTTAGCAATCTAGGCGGGACATTCTTAAACATATAGTGTAAAAACTATAAATTGCTCTCCGTAATGCCTAGATGGCAGTGCTATTTAACGGGTTCATTACAAAATAAAGTTGTAATCAATTGCTCTGCTGGAATGCTCAGCTGGGCTTAGCAATCTAGCGGGGCTTTCTAACATATAGTGTAAAAAACTATAAAATTTATCTCCTTAATGCCGAGCTAGCAGATCAATCTAAGGGGGCATTACAAAAATAAAGTGTATCATTTGCACTGCTCGAGTGCTAAGCTGGCCTTAAAGCAATCTAGCCCGGTGCATTCTCATTAAAGTGTAAAAAATATATAATTGCTCTGTTCTGTAATGCCGAGCTGGCAGGGAAATCTAACAGGCCGTTACAAAAAATAAAGTGTATCAGTGCTTTGCTGGAATGTTTTACTTTTAAGCAATTTTACGGGGCTTTTTATTTTAAGTGTAAAAAAAAAAAAATTCTTTTCCCTTTTAAACCGGCTGGGGAAACAACTAAAAGGATTACAAAAATTTAAAAAATTTTCAAGAACTCTGGGGGTGGAAACTGGTTAAGCAATCCCAGGGGGCATTTCAAAAATAAATGAAAAAAAAAATTTTCCCCTTAAAGCCAAACTTTGGAAAGCCCAAACAAAACGGGGGATTTTTAAATATATTTTAAAAATGTCTGGGGAAGCTCAGCGGGTTAAAAAACAGCGGGGGATTCAAAAATAGGGTCAAAAAAAGCCCCTTTTGGGTAAATTTCACGGGGAAACAATCCAAAAGGGGAAACCCAAAAAATTTGTGAAAAAATCTTTCTGGAAAAGCCCCACTGGTTTGCAATCAGCGGACCCTTCCAAAAATAAAAAAAAAAAATGCTCCCGGGGATGCCCAGTTGGGTCAATTTTTCGGGGGATTCCCCAAAAAAAAAGTTTAAAAAATCCCTTCCCGGAAATTTAGGGTCTTAACAAACCCAGCGGGGCATTCTTAAATATTTTGTTAAAAAAAAAAAAAAAAATTTTTTTTTCCTTAATGCCGACTGCAGACAAAACAAGGGGGATTCAAAATTAAAAAAATAAACATTGCACTGCGGGAATTTCCCCGGCTAACAATTTTTTGGGGGCATTCCAAAAATTGGAAAAAAAAAAATTCTCTGGGAAAGCCAGCTGCAAAACCCCTCCCAACGGGGATTTTAAAAAAAAATTTTCAACAAAAAGCTGGGAAAACTCAAACTGGTAAGAAAACTAGCGGGCATTTCCAAAAAATATAAGTGAAAAAATTATCTTTTCCCCCGAAACCACTGCAACAATCTAACGGGGAAATTTTTAAAAAATAAGGGGAAAAAATGCCTCTGCTTACTCACTGGGTTTAAACAATCACGGGGCATTTTTTTAAAAAAATTAAAAAATTTTCTCCGTAAAAGCCAAGGGAAGCAATTTTAAAGGGGGCTTTTAAAAATAAAGTTAAAAATGCCTTGCCCGGTTTCCCCAGCGGCCTTTTAACTTAGCGGGGGGTTCTAAAATTTTTTTGTGTAAAAATTAAAAAAATTTCTCTCCCTAAAACCGGGGCTTGGGAGGTCTCTTTTAAAGGCCAATTTAACAAAAATTTAAATTGTTTCAATTGCCTGCTGGGAAAGCTAACGGGGGTTTTAAACAATCTAGGGGGCATTTTTTTAAAATTTGTGAAAAACTATAAAAAAGCTCCCTTAATGCCAACTGGGGGCTCGGGGGGGCATTTTAAAATAATTTTTAAAAAATGCCTTTGGAAAGCTCAGTTTTCTAACAATTAACCCGGGCCCTTCTTTTAAATAGTGTAAAAACTTTTGTTTTTAAAAATTCGCTGGGAACAAATTTTAAGGGGGCATTTCAAAATTGTGATCAATTTTACTGCTGGGGGCTAAACTGGGTAAGCCAAACTAAAAAAAGGGCCCTTAATTTTAAAAATGAAAAAAAAAAAAAAATTTTCTCCCCAAATGACCCAGCTGGCAAAAAATCTAAAAAGGGGGAATTTTCAAAATAAAGGAAAATGCTTTGCTGGAAACCTTTACTGGTAAACAATCTAAACGAACATCCCAAATAAATGTTAAAATGCTCTCCCTTTTTTTTTTTACTGGGTAAGAAAACTAACCCGGGGGGTCCCCAAATAAAATTAAAAAATGGCTGCTGGAAATTTTTGCTGGCTAACCCAAACAGCGGGCATTTTAAAATTTTAAATGGAAAAATGCCCCTTTTATTCTTTACTGGGGGAAGGGAAAATTTGGCGGGCTTTTTAAAAAATATTTAAAAAAATTAAAAAGCCCTTTTTTAAAAGGGCCAGAGGGGAAGCAATCTCGGGGATTCCCAAAAAAAATATCAAAACCCGCTGGAAAACTCAGGGTGGATAACCCCCTACGGGCATTCTTATTTAGTGTAAAAAAAATTAAAAAAAAACTCTCCTAAAAGCCCAGCTGGCAAGCAAACTAAAGGAATTTGGGAAAAAAAATTTTAAAAAAAAAGGGCGGAGCTTATTGGGTTTTAAAATTTCTAGTGAAAAATTTTCCCTAAATTTTTTTGGTGGTTTAAAATCTTAAAAAAAGGCCTTTCCCCAATTTTTTCCCGGGCCAAAGCAATCTTTAAGGAGTATTTTTACAAAATTTAAATTCCAATTTAGTTTTTTTTTTGCCTTTGGAAATGTTTTAAGCCTTTGGTAAGGGAAAACTTCGGGGCATTCAAAATATTCTGCCAAAATTTTCTTTCGGTATGGGCCCGTTTTGGTTTGGCAATTTCTACCCGGGGGGTTTTTCCCAAAATTTTAAAGGGGGAAAAATTTTTTTCCGGGTTGTTTTTTGGCTAAAGGCTGAATTAGCCCAAAGGGCTTCCCAAATAAATGAATTTTGGGTTTATGGGTCGCGGTAAAGGGGGCCCATCTTTGGGGGAGCTTCCCAAAATTTTAATGGAAAAATGCTTTTTTCTTGGGTTTCTTCAAAAGTTTTCCAAAAACAAATTTTTAAAAAAGGGGAAAAAATTTTTAAAAAATTTTTTTAAAAATTAAAAAAAATGTTTTTTTTTAAATTTTTTGGGGAAATTAGAAAGGGCCCTAATGGGAAATTTTTAAAAAAAGGTATTTAATGCTAAGTTCAACCTTTTTAAAATTTCGGATAAAATTTTTTTAAATATTTTTTTAAAAGGGTTATCTAAAAATGTTCCCCCACAAAGGGGCAAAATTTTAACGTGCCCAAAAAAAAATTTAAAAATTTTTTTTAAAAATAATTTTTAAAAATTTTACCAAAACAATAAAAAATTTTGTTAAAAAATAAAAATAAAAAAATTTCGCCTTTTTTTGGAAAAAATAATTAAAATTCGTTAATTTAAAAAAAATTGGCCTCGAGAAAAAGCTAAACCCCCTTTTAAAAATTAGGGGGCAAAAATTTTTTTATGGTTTTAAAAAAAAAAAAATCTTTCGAAAAGATAAACTTTTTAGACAATTTAAGCCCCTTTAAAAAAAAATAAATTTTCCCCCCCTGCGGGAAATTTAACCTTCCCTTTTAAAAATTAAAACCAATTTACAAAATATTTAAAAACTTTAATTTTAAAAAGGTTTTTCCCTAATTGCTTTGGGTCTGTTTTTAAAGGGAAAATTTAAAAATTAAATTGGATAAAGCCTGCTGGGAAAAAAAAATTTTTTTTGGAAAAAATTACAGGGCCCCTCAACATAATTAAAAACCCCATAAAATTTTCTTACTTAAATCCCCCACTACAGGGGCAATTTAAGGGGGGCCTTAAAAAAAATTAAAAGGGGCATCCAAAGCCGGAAAGACCCGGTTTTTATTTTCCGGGGGGAAAAATTTTCCAAAATAATTAAAAAAAAAATAAAATTCCCCCGTATCCCAAAACCAAGCCAAATTTTCTGAAAAACCCCCAAAAATTTCTTTCCCCAATCTGGGAATGCCCAAATTTTTTGGGTAAGCCAAAAACCCAGGCCACCCAGAATTTTAAAATAAGTGCAAGTCATTTTTAAATGATGAAAAAAATGAATGTAAGAATAATCAGTGATAAGTTTGAAGAGAATGAATGTCCCCAATAGAGAATAATATAGCATATACCACTTTATTTAAAAATATATGAAGGGATAAGCTAAAATTATTGTTGATGGTTTAAATTATAAATTTATATGTTATTCTACAGAATGGTATAAATGCTATCTTAGACACATGTACATGTATTTCAAAACAAAAAGTAAGGTTTAGCCACCCTTTCAGCTGCTGGGCATTTAATCCTTACCCCAATTGATATTATAAAATTAAGATCTTCAATTTTAGCAAAATCATTCAAAAGCTTTTAGATTTCAAAATGTTTTAAAGGATAATTACGCTGGCTCTGATCTTTACTGGTTGCATGATAGAATGTGTGACACCATTAGCAGGTTTACAGTTTCAGCTGTAGCATTTGAAAAATATTTGTTTGGAAATATGACAGAGACACCATAACAACTGTGAATACAAGGTCCTCATAATAGGTCTTGACTTAAAGCTACCGTCTCACTGACATCCCGGCAGAGCCCCGGTAGACGTCCGGGGTGATCCGGGAACAACCGGGGTATGACCGGGAACAACCGGGTACATCCATAACTTTGCCGGCAAAGACCTGGATGATCCGGGAACAAGAATAAGTCACAAGAATAAGTCACAGACCAAAGAAATAGACTCTCGAGAGTCCCAATAAGTCAAACATGGATTTATCTGAAATGGCACCAACATTTCTGCAAGTCTGTGAGTGCCCAAGAGTGAGTCGCAGACTAACGAAATGGACTTTGGAGAGCCCCTAGAATTTCAAAATATCATGATCTCAATTGGCATGATATAATCCTGAAAATCTGCAAGTGTTCCAGAATCAGCGAAGACCAAAGAATGGAATCTAGATGGTCACTCCAAATAAAAAATGTAATTATATCCATTGGTACCAAAAAATCCTGAAAGTCTGCAAGTATCCAAGAATCAGTTGCAGATCAAAAAACTTGACTCAGGAAGGTTTTACGATGTCAAAAATGTCATTACCTCCATAAGCACCGAAATTCATGAAAGTCTGTGAGTATCCCATAATTAGCTGCAGATAGAAAATGGACTCTGGAGGGTCTACTGATGTTATCAATGTCATAATAAGCATTGACACCAAAAATTACTGAAAGTCTACGAGTGCTCAGAATCAGTCACAGACCAATGAAATGGACTAAGGAGGGTCCCTAGAAGTAAAATATAGCAGTATCTCAACTGCCACCGAAAATTCCTGAATGGACTCTGGATGGTCTCTAGATACCATTATCTCCATTATATGAGTGTCTCATAATCAGTCGCAGACAAAAGAAATGGAGTCTTGATGGTCCCTAGATGTCAAAAATATCATTATCTCCATTGGCACTGACAATTCCTTAAAATCTGCGAGTGTCTCATAATCAGTCGCAGACAAAAGAAATGGACTCTGGATGGTCCCTTAAGGTAAATTACCATTATCTCCATTGGCACTGACAATTCCTGAAAGTCTGCGAGTATCTCATAATCAGACGCAGACCAAATATTTGGACTCTGGATGGTCCCTAGAAATAAAAATAGTCATGATTTTATTGGCACCAAAAGTTCTTGAAAGTCTGCGATTGTCCAAGAATAAATTGCAGACCAAACAAAAATGTGATCATCAGCGTTGGCACAAATATTCCTGTAAGTCTCCATTGCCCAAAAATCAGTGACAGTATACTCTTTTATTTCAGAATACTCTGCTAGATTGCTCTCTCTGCTGAGCATTTCATTTGATAATTTTCGCACCGTATTTAGTTATGCTCTACTGGATTGCTCTGCCAGCTGAGCACTGCAACAGAGCAATTATTGCACTATATTTAGGAATGCCCTGCCATATTGCTAAACCAGCTTTGCATTCCAGCAGAGCATTTTTACACTATATTAAGGAATGCCCTGCTAGAATGCCTAGCCAGCTCAGCATTCCAGCAGAGCATTTATACTATCTTGGAATGTCCTGCTAGACTGCTCTGCCAGCTTGGCATTTTAGCAGAGCAATATTATACTATGTTTTAGATGTCCTGCTAGACTGCTCTGCCAGCTTGGCATTTCAGCAAAGCAATATCATACTATATTTTAGATGTCCTGCTAGACTGCTCTGTCGGCTCGGCATTTCAGCAGAGCAATATACTATATTTTAGATGTCCTGCTAGACTACTCTGCCAGCATGGCATTTCAGAAGAGCAATATTAAACTTTATTTTTGATGTCCTGCTAGACTGCTCTGCCAGCTCGGCATTTCAGTAGAGCAATATTATACTATATTTTAGAAAGCTGAGCATTGCAGCAGAGCAATTCTTGCACTTAATTAAGGAATGCCCTGCTAGATTGCCGAGCCAGCTCAGCATTTCAGCAGAGCATTTAGCACTATCTTTTGGAATATTCCGCTAGACTGCCCTGCCAGCTTGGCATTACTGCAGAGTAATTTTATACTTTAAGAATGTCCCGCTGTATTGCCTAGCCAGCTGAGCAATCTTTTAGAGCATTTTCAATATATATTTCCGCATTCCAGCAGAGCAAAATGCTCTGCTAGATTGCTCTTCTAGCTAAGCATTCCAGCAGAGCATTTTACTCTATATTTAGGAATTTCCCTCTTAATTACTTTGTCAGCTGAACATTTCAGCAGTGCATTATACACCTTATTTTGTAATGCCCCGTTAGATTGCTCTGCTAGCTCGGCATGAAAGGAAAACAATTTTATAGTTTGTACACTATAAATAAGAAGGCCCGGCTAGATTGCTTAGCCAGCTGAGCGTACTAGAAGAACATTTTTACACTATATTTGGGATGTTCCGCTAAATTGCTTAGCCAGATGAGCATACCAGCAGAGCATTTTTACACTATATTTTTGGAATGCCCCATTCAATTGTTCTGGCAGCTCGGCATTACAGGAGATCAATTATATATTTTTTACACTATATATCAGAATGCCTTGCTAGATTGCTTAGCCAGCTGAGCATTCCAGCAGTACAATGCTACACTTTATTTTGTAATGCCCCATTAGATTGCTCTTCCAGCTTGGCATTACAGAGAGCAATTTTTTCATAGTTTTTACGCTATATATTAGAATGCCCCGCTAGATTGCTTAGCCAGCTGATTATTCCAGCAGTGCATTGATACACTTTATTTTGTAATGCCCCGTTAGATTGCTCTGCCAGCTCGATATTACAGTAAAACAATTTCATAGTTTTTAAACTATATATAAGAATGCCCCGCTAGATTGCTTAGCCAGCTTATCATTCCAGCAGTGCATTGATACAATTTACTCTGTAATGCCCGTTATATTATTCTGCAAGCTCGGCATTACGGAAAGCAATTTTATGGTTTTTACATTAAATATAAGAATGCCCCGCTAGATTGCTTAGCCAGCTGAGCATACCAGCAGAGAATTTTTTAACTATATATAAGAATGACCAGTCAGATTGCTTAGCCAGCTGTGCATACCAGCAGAGCATTTTTACACTATATATAAGAATGCCGAGGTAGATTACTTAGCCAGCTGAGCAGAGCATTTAACACTATATTTTAGAATGCCCTGCTAGATTGCTTAGCCAGCTGAGCATACTAGCTAAGCATTTTAACACTATATTTGGGATGTTCCGCTAGATTGCTTAGCAAGCTGAGCATACAAGTAGAGCATTTTTCCACTATATTTTTGGAATGCCCCGCTCGATTGCTCTGCCAGCTCGGCATTACAGAAAAGCAGTTTTTTAGTTTTACTATACATAAGAATGCCCCGCTAGATTGCTCCGCCCTCTGAGCATTCCAGCAGCACAATGATTCACTTTATTTTGAAATGCCCAGTTACATTGCTCTGCCAGCTCGGCATTACAGTAGAGAAATTTAATAGTTTTTACACTATATATTAGAATGCCCCGCTAGATTGCTTAGCCAACTGAGCATTCCAGCAGAGCGTTTTTACACTAAACAGCTATATAAAAATGCCCATCTAGATTGCTTAGCCAGCTTAGCAGAGCATTTTACAGTAAATTTTAGAATGCCTCGCTATATTGCTTAGCCAGCTGAGCACACCAGCAGAGCATTTTTACACTATATTCTGGAATGTCCCGCTCGATTGCTCTGCCAGCTCGGCATTACAGGAGAGCAATTTTATAGTTTTTTATACTATATATAAGAATGCCCAGCTAGATTGCTTTACCAGCTGAGCATTCCAGCAGAGCATTGATACACTTTATTTTGTAATGCCCCGTTAGATTGCTCTGCCAGCTCGGCATAACAGAAGAGCAATTTATAGTTTTTACACTATATATTAGAATGCCCCGCTAGATTGCTTAGCCAGCTTAGCATTCCAGCAGTGTAATGATACACTTTATTTTGTAATGGCCCGTTAGATTGTTCTGCCAGCTCGGCATTACATGAGAGCAATTTTATAGTTTTTACACTATATATTAGAATGCCCTGCTAGACTGCTTAGCCAGCTGAGCATTCCAGCAGAGCATTTTTACACTATACATTTATATAAAAATTCCTAGCTCGATTGCTTAGCCAGCTTAGCATTCCAGCAGTGCATTGATACACCTTATTTTGTAATGCCCCGTTAGATTGCTCTGCCAGCTCGGCATTAAAGGAAAACAATTTTATAGTTTTTACACTATAAATAAGAATGCCCCGCTAGATTGCTTAGCCAGCTGAGCGTACTAGAGGAGCATTTTAACACTATATTTGGGATGTGCCGCTTAATTGCTTAGCCAGATGAGCATTCCAGCAGAGCATTTGTAAACTATACATTTATATAAAAATGCCTGGCTAGATTGCTAAGCCAGCTTAGCAGAACATTTTTACAGTAAATTTTAGAATGCCTCGCTAGATTGCTTAGCCAGCTGAGCATACCAGCAGAGAATTTTTACACTATATATAAGATTGACCAGCCAGATGAGCATTTTTACACTATATAAAAGAATGCCGAGGTATATTGCTTAGCCAGCTGAGCATTCCAGCAGAGCATTGATACGCTTTATTTTGCAATGCCGTCTTTAGATTGGTAGGCCAGTCTGGCATTACGGAGAGCGATTTTTACACTATTAATTGGGAATGTCCTGCCTAGATTGCTTAGCCAGACTGATCATACCGGCAAAACATTTTTACAGTATATTTGTGGAATGCCCCTTTAGATTGCTTTGTCAGCTCGGCATTACAGAAGAGCAATTTTATATTCTTTACACTATACATAAAAATGCACCGCTAGATTGCTTAGCCAGCTGAGCGTTCCAGCAGTGCAATGACACACCATTTTGTAATGCACTGTTAGATTGCCCTGCCAGCTCGGCAATACAAGAGAGCAATTTTATAGTTGTAACACTATTTATTAGAATGCTCCGTTAGATTGCTTAGCCAGCTTAGCATTCCAGCAGAGCATTGATACACTTTATTTTGTAATGGCCCGTTAGATTGCTCTGCCAGCTCGGTATTACAGGAGAGCAATTTTATAGTTTTTACACTTTATATAAGGATGCCCCGCTAGATTGCTTAACCAGCTGAGCATTCCAGCAAAGCACTGATACACTTTATTTTGTAACACCCTGTTAGATTTCCCTGCCAGCTCGGCATTACGGAGAGCAATTTATTTTAGCTTTTACACTATAAATAAGAATGCCCCGCTGGATTGCTTAGCCAGCTTAGCATTCCAGCAGTGCAATGATACACTTTATTTTGTAACGCCCAGTTCGATTGATCTGCTAGCTCGGCATTACGGACAGCAACTGTATAGTTTTTACACAATATATATGAATGCCCTTTTACATTGCTTAGCCAACTGAGCATACCAGCAGAGCATTTAAACACTTTTTTTTGGAATGCACCGCTCGATTGCTCTGCCAGGTCGACATTACAGTAGAGCATTTTTTTTAGCATTTACACTATAAATAAGAATGCCACGCTAGATTGCTTAGCCAGCTGAGCATTCCAGCAGTGCAATGATACACTATATGTAGAAGAATGCCTCGCTACATTGCTTAGCCAACTGAGCATACCAGCAGAGCATTTTAACACTTTATTTTGGAATGCACCGCTCGATTGCTCTGCCAGGTCAACATTACAGTAGAGCAATTTTATAGTTTTTACATTATATATAAGAATGCCCCGCTAGATTGCTTAGCCAGCTGAGCATTCCAGCAGTGCAATGATACAATTTATTTTGCAATGCCCAGTTAGATTGCTCTGCGAGCTCGGCATTACGGAGAGCAATTTTATAATTTTTTTCACTATATATAAGAATGACCCGCTAGACTACTTAGCCAGCTGAGCATACCATCAGAGCATTTTTCGCACTATATTTTGGAATGCCCCGCTAGATTGCTTACCCAGCTGAGCATACCAGAAGAGCATTTTTCGCACTGTATTTTGGAATGCCCCGCTACATTGCTTAGCCAGCTGAGCATACCAGCAGAGCACTTTTCGCACTATATTTTGGAATGCCCCGCTAGATTGCTTTCCCAGCTGAGCATACCAGCAGAGCACTTTTTGCACTATATTTTGGAATGCCCCGCTAGATTGTTTTCCCAGCTGAGCATACCAGCAGAGCATTTTTCGCACTATATTTTGGAATGCCCCGCTAGATTGTTTACCCAGCTGAGCATACCAGCAGAGCTTTTTTCGCACTATATTTTGGAATGCCTCGCTAGATTGCTTACCCAGCTGAGCATACCAGCAGAGCATTTTTCGCACTATATTTTCAAATGCCCCGCTAGATTGCTTACCCAGCTGAACATTCCAGCAGAGTACTGATACACTTTATTTTGTAATGCCTCATTAGACTGCTTTGCCAGCTCGGGCATTACAGGAGAGCAATTTTATAGTTTTTTACACTTTATATAAGGATGCCCCGCTAGATTGCTTAACCAGCTGAGCATTCCAGCAAAGCACTGATACACTTTATTTTGTAATGCCCTGTTAGATTTCCCTGCCAGCTCGGCATTACAGTAGAGCAATTTTATATTTTTTACACTTTATATGAGAATGCCCCGCTAGATTGCTTAGCCAGCTTAGCATTCCAGCAGTGCAATGATACACTTTATTTTGTAATATCCCCTTAGATTGATCTGCTAGCTCGGCATTAAGGAGAGAAATTTTATAGTTTTTACACTATATGTTAGAAAGCCCCGCTAGATTGATTAGCCAGCTGAGCATTCCAGCAGAGCATTGATACACTTTATTTTGTAACGCCCCGTTAAATAGCACTTCCATCTCGGCATTACGGAGAGCAATTTTATAGTTTTTACACTATATGTTAGAATGCTCCGCTAGATTGCTAAACCAGCTTAGCATTCCAGCAGAGCATTGATACACTTTATTTTGTAATGGCCTGTTAGATTGCTCTGCCAGCTCGGCATTACGGAGGGCAATTTTTTTAGCTTTTACACTATAAATAAGAATGCCCCGCTAGATTGTTTAGCCAGCTTAGCATTCCAGCAGTGCAATGATACACTTTATTTTGTAACGCCCAGTTCGATTGATCTGCTAGCTCGGCATTACGGACAACAATTGTATAGTTTTAACACTATATATATGAATGCCCCGCTACATTGCTTAGCCAACTGAGCATACCAGCAGAGCATTTTAACACTTAATTTTGGAATGCACCGCTCGATTGCTCTGCCAGGTCGACATTACAGTAGAGCAATTTTATAGTTTTTACACTTTATATAAGAATGCCCCACTAGATTGCTTAGCCAGCTGAGCATTCCAGCAGTGCAATGATACAATTTATTTTGCAATTCCCAGTTAGATTGCTCTGCGAGCTCGGCATTACGGAGAGCATTTTTTTAATTTTTACACTATATATAAGAATGACCCGCTAGACTACTTAGCCAGCTGAGCATACCAGCAGAGCATTTATCGCACTATATTTTGGAATGCCCCGCTAAATTGCTTACCCAGCTGAGCATACCAGCAGAGCATTTTTGCACTATATTTTGGAATGCCCTGCTAGATTGCTTACCCAGCTGAGCATACCAGCAGAGTATTTTTCGCACTATATTTTGGAATGCCCCGCTAGATTGCTTACCCAGCTGAGCATAACAGCAGATCATTAATTTAAATGCTCCGCTAGTTTGCTTATTCAGCTGAGCATACCAGCAGAGCATTTTTCGCACTATATTTTGGAATGCCCGGCTAGATTGTTTACCCAGCTGAGCATACCAGCAGAGCATTTTTCGCACTATATTTTGGAATGCCCCGGTAGGTTGCTTACCCAGCTGAGCATACCGGCAGAGCATTTTTCGAACTATATTATGGAATACCCCGGTAGATTCTTTTCCCAGCTGAGCATAGCAGCAGAGCATTTTTCGCACTATATTTTGGAATGCCCCGCTAGATTGCTTACCCAGCTGAGCATACCAGCAGAGCATTTTTCGCACTTATATTTTGGAATGCCCCGCTAGATTGCTTACCCAGCTGAGCATACCAGCAGAGCATTTTTCGCACTATATTTTGGAATGCCCGGCTAGATTGTTTACCCAGCTGAGCATACCAGCAGAGCATTTTTCGCACTATATTTTGGAATGCCCTGCTAGATTGCTTAACCAGCTGAGCATACCAGCAGAGCATTTTTCGCACTATATTTTGGAATGCCCTGCTAGATTTTTACCCAGCTGAGCATAGCAGCAGAGCATTATTTCGCACTATATTTTGGAATGCCCCGCTAGATTGCTTACCCAGCTGAGCATACCAGCAGAGCATTTTTCTCACTATATTTTGGAATGCCCCGCTAGATTTCTTTACCCAGCTGAGCATACCAGCAGAGCATTTTTCGCACTATATTTTGGAATGCCCTGCTAGATTGCTTAACCAGCTGAGCATACCAGCAGAGCTTTTTTCGCACTATATTTTGGAATGCCTCGCTAGATTGTTTACCCAGCTGAGCATACCAGCAGAGCATTTTTCGCACTATATTTTGGAATGCCCCGCTAGATTCTTTACCCAGTTGAGCATACCAGCAGAGCATTTTTCGCACTATATTTTGGAATGCCCGCTAGATTGCTTACCCAGCTGAGCATACCAGCAGAGCATTTTTTCGCACTATATTTTGGAATGCCCTGCTAGATTGCTTACCCAGCTGAGCATACCAGCAGAGCATTTTTCGCACTATATTTTGGAATGCCCCGCTAGGTTGCTTACCCAGCTGAGCATAGCAGCAGAGCATTTTTCGCACTATATTTTGGAATGCCCCGCTAGATTCTTTACCCAGCTGAGCATACCAGCAGAGCATTTTTCGCACTATATTTTGGAATGCCCTGCTAGATTGCTTAACCAGCTGAGCATACCAGCAGAGCTTTTTTCGCACTATATTTTGGAATGCCTCGCTAGATTGTTTACCCAGCTGAGCATACCAGCAGAGCATTTTTGCACTATATTTTGGAATGCCCCGCTAGATTGCTTATCCCTGAGCATACCAGCAGAGCATTTTTCGCACTATATTTTGGAGCTAGATTGTTTACCCAGCTGAGCATACCAGCAGAGCATTTTTCGCACTATATTTTGGAATGCCCCGCTAGATTGCTTTACCCAGCTGAGCATACCAGCAGAGCATTTTTCGCACTATATTTTTGGAATGCCCTGCTAGATTGCCTTAACCAGCTGAGCATACCAGCAGAGCTTTTTTCGCACTATATTTTGGAATGCCCCGCTAGATTCTTACCCAGCTGAGCATAGCAGCAGAGCATATTTAGCCACTATATTTTGGAATGCCCCGCTAGATTCTTTACCCAGCTGAGCATACCAGCCAGAGCATTTTTTCGCGCTATATTTTGGAATGCCCCGCTAGATTCTTTACCCAGCTGAGCATACCAGCAGAGCATTTTTCGCACTATATTTTGGAATGCCCTGCTAGATTGCTTACCCAGCTGAGCATACCAGCAGAACATTTTTCGCACTATATTTTGGAATGCCCTGCTAGATTGCTTACCCAGCTGAGCATACCAGCAGAGCATTTTTCGCACTATATTTTGGAATGCCCCGCTAGGTTGCTTACCCAGCTGAGCATAGCAGCAGAGCATTTTTCGCACGTATATTTTGGAATGCCCCGCTAGATTCTTTACCCAGCTGAGCATACCAGCAGAGCATTTTTCGCACTATATTTTGGAATGCCCTGCTAGATTGCTTAACCAGCTGAGCATACAGCAGAGCTTTTTTCGCACTATATTTTGGAATGCCTCGCTAGATTGTTTACCCAGCTGAGCATACCAGCAGAGCATTTTTCGCACTTTATTTTGGAATGCCCCGCTAGATTGCTTACCCAGCTGAGCATACCAGCAGAGCATTTTTCGCACTATATTTTGGAATGCCCGGCTAGATTGTTTACCCAGCTGAACATAGCAGCAGAGCATTTTTCGCACTATATTTTGGAATGCCCCGTTAGATTCTTTACCCAGCTGAGCATACCAACAGAGCATTTTTCGCACTATATTTTGGAATGCCCTGCTAGATTGCTTAACCAGCTGAGCATACCAGCAGAGCTTTTTTCGCACTATATTTGGAATGCCTCGCTAGGTTGCTTACCCAGCTGAGCATAGCAGCAGAGCATTTTTTCGCACTATATTTTGGAATGCCCCGCTAGATTCTTTACCCAGCTGAGCATACCAGCAGAGCATTTTTTCGCACTATATTTTTGGAATGCCCGGCTAGATTGTTTACCCAGCTGAGCATAGCAGCAGAGCATTTTTTCGCACTATATTTTGGAAATGCCCCGCTAGGTTTGCTTACCCAGCTGAGCATACCAGCAGAGCATTTTTGGCACTATATTTTGGAATGCCCGCTAGGTTGCTTACCCAGCTGAGCATACCAGAAGAGCATTTATCGCACTATATTTTGGAATGCCCCGCTAGATTCTTTACCCAGCTGAGCATACCAGCAGAGCATTTTTTTTCGCACTATATTTTGGAATGCCGGGTTAGATTGTTTACCCAGCTGAGCATAGCAGCCAGAAGCATTTTTCGCACTATATTTTGGAATGCCCCGCTAGGTTGCCTTACCCAGCTGAGCATACCAGCAGAGCATTTTTGGCACTATATTTTGGAATGCCCCGCTAGGTTTGCTTATCCAGCTGAGCATACCAGAAGAGCATTTTTGCACTATATTTTGGAAATGCCCCGCTAGGTTGCTTACCCAGCTGAGCCATACCAGAAGAGCATTTATCGCACTTATTTTGGAATGCCCCCGCTAGATTCTTTTACCCAGCTGAGCATTACCAGCATTTAGCAATTTTTCGCCACTATTTTTTGGAATGCCCTGCTAGATTGCTTACCCAGCTGAGCATAACAGCAGATCATTAATTTGAATGCTCCGCTAGTTTGCTTATCCAGCTGAGCATAGCAGCAGAGCATTTTTGCACTATATTTTGGAATGCCCCGCTAGTTGCCTACCCAGCTGAGCATACCAGCAGAGCATTTTTCGCACTATATTTTGGAATGCCCGCTAGATTTTTTACCCAGCTGAGCATACCAGCAGAGCATTTTTCGCACTATATTTTGGGAATGCCCTGCTATATTGCTTACCCAGCTGAGCATAGCAGCAGAGCATTTTTCGCACTATATTTTGGAATGCCCCGCTAGATTGCTTACCCAGCTGAGCGTACCAGCCAGAGCATTTTTTCGCACATATATTTTGGAATGCCCGGCTAGATTGTTTACCCAGCTGAGCATAGCAGCAGAGCATTTTTCGCACTATATTTTGGAATGCCCCGCTAGATTGCTTACCAAGCTGAGCATAGCAGCAGATCATTGATTTCCCTATATAAATTGCAATGCCTTTTTGCTTAGCTCACTGTTAACTGCTAACTTCTCACATATCAATAGTCCATTAAATTTGTGCATATGTCTGAAACAATCATCATTTTCTAAATGTTCTTGTTTGTTGAAAAAATAAATTTTGAGTTACGAAGTAAGGATAATTTTAATATTTATAATCAAGCAAAACAATATGTAGAAATTATAACTGAAACATGAAAAAACTGAAATGTTACACCATTACCGCGATTTAAATGATGACATACTGTTTTCAAAATGGCCGACAGATTGAAAACGTTTGGTCCATTAAAACTGACTTTCACTGAATATATTGTTGTTCTCTTATGCCATACAGCAGAAAATACCTACATGGTATAGCTTATGACAATTTGTGTACGATAGGTTTCACTTGTTGTTTTCTTTCTGATTTCAAAGCGTTAAGTACCGTGAACTAAGAGGAGCACAGTATACACATTTTTGCGAAAATTAGACATGGTGTTTTATTCATATGAAGCGGACCGAAATATTACCCATGAAAAAGCTATAAACATGCGACAGAAAGTAAACCAAAGAACTTATTTCTAAAGTTTTATACCATACAAATAAAATAAACGTGTGACATAAAATTAAAGTCAGAAATATGTTTTTGTTGACTTTTAATAAGATTGACTAACATTTTCAAAAAGAATGTATTAGTGGCTACCTATATTTGTATATAATACCATGTAAATAGCACTCTATTGAAATCAAATTTGTCCAAATTTATAGGTAAATAACATAGAAAATGAAACGTTATTCAATTTAAAAAATCCATATCAAAACACGATTAAGTTTTTAATGAAATAAGTGTGAAAATTACGACTCTAAAGTCAATATGATATGAAATTGCAAATGAATGGGTGAAAATACGGTCACTGTTAAAAGTCGCTCTTTGTATAAAATTCCCCTTACTAGTATTTATTTCACTAATATTATACTTATCACAATTATAAGGTGAACGAGGGATTTTTAATATTTGAAAAAAAAAATCCTAAGTATGTTTTCACAATGGATTCCTTTGTATCTGTGCTCATTTCGTTATAGTTTTCTACAGGCAAATGTGCCGACAATGTGATGCCCAAAAGCAAGCACATCGCACAGTTTTTTGTAATGATTTTGCTGTCTTTGGTGTTGCATATGGTGGCTGATTTGTGCCATGTCGCATTTTCGCTCCATGGGGTGCCAGCGTTCCATGTAAACTCTTTTTCCTCACTAAAATGAATAGATTACTCAATTTTCATTCTTATGACTGAATTACTGCATTACTACTATATTTGAACTAAGCATTCATTATTTGAAATGTACAAATCGGCTTCAAGAATGTGACTTGATACATTTCTTCAGTCTCTTATCTTAAAGGCACATTATACCTCAGAAATGCTTTTATTTTCATCTCTAAAAACCTTTTTTTTGGGGGGGCGCCCTATTATAGTTTCCAACAAGTTACAAATTGGCCAATAACCTGAATCATCTTTTGCTTCTGTTGCTTTTTAGCTATTAGTAAAGTTATTAATTTATTATTTTGTATGGTAGTCAAAATACCACTTTGTTTACGTTTTGTTGCTTTTATGACAAAATAGGTTATATTCAGCAATAAGTCCGTCTAACTTCAGATGATTAGAATGTAACATGCTCTAAAATCATTATTTATACATTACAAAACTCATGCCTGCCCTTCCAAAAAAGAAAAACTTAATTGTTTCTGAGGCATTATGTGCCTTTAAAACCATGGACAGGGATACGGAAACTGTGCATAATTTATTTCATGCGGTGGCGTACTGAATGCTTATATTTTGTACTTGGGTAGTTAAAAAAATGAAGGAAAATAAAAAGAATCAGAACAATATGTTGTAGATCATTATACATTACACCACTTGTCATATTTATTGTAAATTAACAAGACATCAAAGAGAATTTAATTGTGCCGGTCAATTACTAGTTACAAGCGCTTCCTTAACCATCTATTTTGCAGACTGCATATGAAATGATTAGCAAAATGTTGCCGCAAGGAAAACATAAGTAAGAGTTTAAAAACAGTAGCATGTCGTGTTTGCATGCGAGAAGCTTGTCGCGTCTGAGGTTAACCGACCAAGGACAGAAATCCGTAAATAGTCAGTAGCAAAAGTCCAAACCAACTTCCGTAACTTTAAGGAGATTTGTGGTGATCAATTTGATAATAACCGGTCACTTTAAAACAAATAAATATCATATTAAGTGCTTTTTCCTTCGGTATAGTGGGGTCATTATCCAGTAACAAGACCCCTGCATGACCTTGGGTTGGCTCAAAAACATCCTTCAGTTTTAGAACTATATACATCTATAATAGTAGAGAGTAAAATTTTACACTTCATTTAAGATAATTTGTCAGTTGCCGGATTCGGATAACAATTTGTTATTTGTTGTTTTTGAATAGATTATCAAATTACTTCTTGCCCGAGGATTGCCGCAAATCAAAATCAAAACCTTAATTGCCAATGTAATGAGTTTGTTGTAATATCCAATAGATTACATATCTTCCATAAATGCAAACTTCAAATCACTTGCGCCTCATCGCTGTGGGTTCAAAATTAATGCCGACAGGGACTTTGGATTCCTTCATGTGAGAAAGCTATTCAGCTAGCTTACTAAACGTCGATTTTTCTGCTCAGGTTCGCGTTTGTGTCTGAACTAATGCACGGAAGGGCACATGAGGTCTTCCTCCGCCGGTACAGCTTGAACGTCGCCATATGACCTATACTGTGTCGATGTGAAAAGAAAACTTATCAAACAACCAAACGAACCATAAATGCAACAAAGTTGAATTTTAGTATGCGTGATTCCCGTTTGTTTTGAAGGATTATTAATGAATTATAAACATTTAATGGTTTACTGTAAGATTAAATAGTTACACCAGGTAGTATTTTAAATGCCATTACTGTGGTCTGACTGATTTACGTACCAACATGATAATGGATAGCTTAGAAACATTGTGAAAGTCCGAAAGACAAGTTATCCCGGATCAAATGTAGGTGCAACATAGTTTACTATCTATCGCTTACTTCGTTAATTACTTTCTCAAGGACTGAATTTACTTCCTAAATTTTCAATTGTCCAGTGTAAAGAAGTTTCTGCGTTGGCTCATGACCTCGCACCGACCTCCCGGACGACAAAACTTTATTTTCCCGCCTCTATCAAATTTTACCGGAAACAAATACGGATTATGAAAACTATCTCAAGATAGTCCTTGAGAACTCATTTTAGGAAATAGCTGACCTTTAAACTTTAGAATATACAATAGAATAATATTTTTCCTGTATAATTGTAGTCTATGTATACCATATTATTTGTAAGTGTCTCCTTTATCTTTAATCGGACTGAGAATATCGTAATCATAAACAGTTCATCAAACTCTAGGTTGTTAGCGCTTCTTGTCATTAATAGATACTGTGACTATGTTACATAATCAGTTCAAGAAAAACAAACGCTTTTCTAAGCCCTCTTAAAAAATGACGTTTATAATATATATATTTATTTAGGTCTATGTCACAAAGAATACCTTATTCAGTCAGTTAACATTTGAGCCGCGTCACGACAAAACCAACATAGTGGGTTTGCGACCAGCATGGATCCAGACCAGCCTGCGTATCCATGCTGGTCGCAAACCCATTATGTTTGTTTTGCCGTGACGCGGCTCAAATTTATTTCGAAATGTTCACTAAAAATAATTAAAGATTTTGTCCAGCTTTGCAACCGTTTAGATATTCGGAGTAGTAAAGGTAACATGTTTTTGTTGTTTTTTTCTTTCTTGTTTTGCGTTTGTTTTGTTTTTTCCCTTTTTTACGTTGTTGCTTTCCTCTTCTCCTCCTTTTCCTTCTTCTTCTTCTTCTTCTCCTTCTTCTTCTTCTCCTCCTTTTTCTTCTTCTTCTTCCTTCTTTTCTTCTTCTTCTTCTTCTTCTTCAACTTCTTCTCCTTTTTCTTCTTCTTCTCCTTTTTCTTCTTGTTTTTTTTATTTAGTGAGTGAATAAAGTATTTGCACTTGTTCGAATGAATTCGGTAAAATGTTGTTGTTGCTATTTGTTTTGTTGTATGTTTCCTTTTTTGTCTGTTATTGGTTTTTTGTTTGTTTGTTTGTTTTTTCTTTCTTTTTAGTATTATTCCAAATTTACAAGTATTGTATTATTATGCAATTATGTAGGTCAGCGTACGTTTTGGTAAATGGGAGAACTTACTCGTATATTCTGCTAAGATTAATGTAAGGTGCCATAGCCGTGGTTATGTGCGTGATTCAATTAAAATTTGCAATAAAACCTAAATTTCTAATCATTGAATAAAAGGAAAATGAATAAAACTAATACCCGCGTGCTAGAATCACGTGACATATACGGATATTGAAAATGCATCATGCAGTTGTTTATGAATGTACTAACGCCCTCTCAAAGGTCAAGCAACAGATATTGCGCATTTTATATTAGTTTTTAACATCTTCACTTGGTAATGTAACTGTTAGTTTAAGTACAACTTTTGTTTTCTCAAGTGCCGCCACGGACTTACTAAAATAAACGTGACTTCATTCTTCAATCCTTTTGCGTCTTAGATATATATTTTCTTTCTGGTCAAGGTCACTAAAAGACACTGTCGAGTCCCATAATAATGTCACATCTGTGCCTGAGTCAGATTCTGTCATGAAAAAGTAAAACTTCAAATACGAAACTAAAGTCAAGTAGTGTGTTGGATATTAAGCCTCCAGTTACGGAAATAGTCATTTAAATACGATGATTAATTATTTTTATAAGCGCACTGGGATACTAGTCATAAATAAACATATATAATGTTGTTTAGTACATAGTTAAACCGCATAGCTCAATCGATTTAGAGCGCAAGACTTGTAATCCCGACATCGTGGGTTCGATTCCCAGACTGGTCAACTAAAATTACTAATCAGTCTTTCGGATGAGACTTTAAATCGAGGTACTGTTTATGAGTGCTTAAACTCTTGGCACGTTAAACATGTTAAAGAACCAGTAGAAGATTCCTGAACTGGAGCATCTTTCTGTATATGTATCATGCACTGTCCTCTAACATCTAAAATGACTAATACTTTACATGAGGACTCGCCCATATGGGCAACCGAAGGCGAAGCTAAATAAACTCAAATACACACACTTTATAAGTACTGAGACAGGGTTTTTTTTTTAATATAAATTCCTCCGTTTATTTTGGGACTGGTCGCGCTAAAAGACGCTGATCCATACTGCATGTTATTGCGCAGAATGAAATTTCGAACACAATAACACACGATATAATTCTATGCTACAAATCGATGTCATATTTTAAAGAGCGCAAACTTAATCTGAATTAGAATTTATTAATAAAAAAGAACATACATATAGAGTCATTTTACGATTTTTTCTAGAACTGTTCAAAGATTGTCAAGAAAATTTGATAATATGCATGTTTATATCAAATACATGTTTATATCAAATACATGTTTATATCAAATGCATGTTTATATCAAATGCATGTTTATATCAAATACATATTTATATCAATTGCGAGTTTGCATGTTTTGTAAAAGTACACGGAAAGGTACTTAGAGATCGGTCACTTGTGAGTACTTCATCTTTTCATATCATGCGGAAACCTATGGTAGGGAACATGTTTTTATTCTTGTCGTAGAAAAAAACATTATTCCACTCATGTTTCCCTTGATTAAAAAAGGATAGGAAAAGGGGCGTGGTTTTGACTAAGAAAGCCTTGCATATCGATTGACGGTAGGATTTAGTTGTACAGCACTAATTAGAGATAAGATGTACAATTTTCAAAGCTATACAACACTTGCATTCAGACAGTAATTCTAGACTGTAAGCATCTTCTGAGGTTTCCCCTGAAAAAGATCCCTTTACATTGATCCTTTACATACTTTACTCACTTAATACTTTTTTTCGCCATGAGTAATGATTGAAACACCTCCATTAAAAAAAATATATAATATATATTTTTTTAATGTGAAGCCTGACCGAGACTCAAACCTCGGACCTTCGCTATACTGTACTGCGGCTCTACTGACTAAGCTATGTGGTCGCCTACAAACTACCACCCCTCCCCAAATTCATGTTATTAGAGAATAACTCAATACCGTGACATAATCATTTTCGGAATAATTTGGGATTCGAACACAACGCAACTTTGGGTCTCCTGAAGAGTTTTTCAACATCATTTTTACCCCATCTTACTACTATGTTTACCTTTTAGCCCTAATTGTTCTGGAATTTCATTCATTACATCCATTATCAGGAGATAATTTGCTTATCTGTTACTTGTCATTGTGGGTGGTCTGAAAAAATCGGTACGACAAGATTTTCAAAATAGAACATGTCCTATCCCTTACATCTCGACATAAGGTTTCCGAAATCAAGAAATAGTAGCCTTCACACATTAACATTTGTCTGTACATCTTAGTTTTAATTGGTGTTGTACTTCAAAATCCTACCGTCTGTTGAGGCCTTACTCATCCCATGTTTCACTTGATTTATAATATAGGTGGGCGGGGGTGGAGGGGAGGGGCGTAAATTTGACTCAGAAAGACATGTGTGTAATGCCAGTGTGTAATGCAGTCTTATGATTGTCATCAAGGCGCGTGCAATGGGAAAAATTGTACTGGTTCCCAAACTGGTGACTATAAGTACAAAATATATTTGTTTTGATAGAACAAAGGATGCTAAGAGCTTAAAGTGGAATGTTTCTTTTTATATTCCGCTTGATAGCTGGCTTTAAAAACCACATCAACTGAAAATCAAAAAAAAACAAAACATATTCCAGCACGTGAAATTGAATCAATACGCACTGTTTAGTGACAATGAAAAGAAAAATGAAAAACGAAAAGTAGTTCTACCATTATACTAAACAATAGGAAACAACAGAAAAGTCGATAAGATAATTAAGTTGCCAAAAAAATAATCACTGTAAAATTTGTAAATAACAAAACATAAAAAGAACAATATCGGATAATTAACTCTTAATAAATTAAGGGTATACTTGAATTGTCACTCCGAAGGAAATTTGCAGACGACATGAGTCTTGAGTGCACAAAACATTTTAGCAGACGACAAATCGAACTTACTATATTCTGTAGAATTATAAGTGCAGTCATGAATGAAATATTTCGGTTCTAGACACAATGCATTTCTGTTTTTATTTATCAGTCACGATCATATGGCTTGCAAGTAGAAGCCACTCGAAAACACAAGTCAGACTGCAAAATGTTAAGAGGGGTTTTTTGATACGGTCCGAGATATGAGGCATTGGCCGCTTCCGGAGACAGACTGCATCAAAAATGGCGTCGAAAAAATAAGCGATTTTGCATTTCCTAGCGTAATTAATTCCTTCTTTTATAAAAACTCCAGATCTTGTCAAAAGATCTCTTTAAAATGTACGATGTATTTCCGTGTCATTCATGTATATAAAGAAATCTAAATTAATGATAACAGCAAAATATTTTGTTCGAACTTCACTCTGAATAATATGATATGATACAATTATGTTAATACATTAATGTAGCCAAAATATATGTTCGATAAAATATCTATATTAAAGTCAGGTTTCAATGAAACCTATATGTATAAAATAAAACTAACTTCCTAACGCTCTAACTATTGATAATAGCATTTCTTGATATTGGTAAAAAAAACCAGTTCTTCTGTCTTTTGAATATGTATATATTCACCGATTTTAAATTTTGCTTATACAATAACTTTAAAGTATACTTTCGCTTTTATTTCGCTTATATTGTTATAAAATAAAAACTTTCCTTTGGCATAAAACAAATGGAAATACATTAATCATGCTATTTATTTTCCTATAAACAGACAGCTTTTAATTATAGTATATTGAACTATTTATATTCTTAAAGTGTCAAAAAACGAATCTATAAAAACGAGAAATGCAAAATTTACTTTAGTCGCTCAAAACGTAACATACAAATAAAAGCAAAAACGATGTGTGTAGATATTTTAATTAAAATGAAATTATTCAATGAAGAAAGTACTAATTTTTCAACCATATATCTTCTTTAACAATATTTTCATTGAACTAAATTGTTAAAAAGTAAAAATCTTCGATAGTTTTCAAAGATTGTTATCTACAAGGACAAATGTTCGGTATTTCAGTGTTAATTTCAAAAGAAAATAATTCAATTAAGTTTTACATTGATCAATTAAGCTCCAATATTAAACTTATATCTGACACACGATCTAACCCCCGAGGAGAATATACAATGTTTATGTAAGAACATGCTTGTAACATATCCCTACAACAAACATAATGTTATTCAATTATGACTGAAAAGGCCCTTAATGATGGGCCCTCTTGAAAGCCATCTGGCGACTCGCGTGTTTATATATTTGCATATTAAAATTTGACGTAGCTTTCGGCCTATTTTCCCTTCTTTAGCGGTATTTATTATACATACATATATCTATGCATATTTACTTATGTAGCAAAACGTCAAAAGTCATATGTCAAAAATTTGACATAAAAATGTAATATTGCATATTTTATATTAAGAAAATTAGGATTGGGGGATACTTTTTTTTACTGATACATGTATAAGACCTTTTAAGAATTTTTTTACGGGGACAATTTATTCGGATTAGCTTTTTTTTGTAATTACAGCGAAGTTTAACTCATAAATAAGGCAAATATCAAATAAACTTTTTTTATGAAGTTCGATATTGTTTTCTGTTCTTTCATTTTTGCCTATAGCAATAGTGTGTAAAAATCATCTTCTTTCTCGGACAACACTAGATACATGTAAATGTAAGTGAAAAATATAAATGTACATGTACCATAAATGACGAGGAACGTGTTGTGTGTAATTTGGATTTTGCACCCATTTCTATTATAGATTAAAATCAAAATGTTATATTATAAATTATGAAATAATGTGTAACTCATATAATCTACTATATGTCCCTGGTGAGAAGAAAACGAACTCAGATTTTAAACCTTGAATCAGCTAAATTTTGTAACAAACTTTGAATGTTTGAATAAGTCCATCTCCATTTTTGGAAGTGTTCATTTTCAAATTTGGGTAGATTTATTAAATTTAAGAATAAATGAAGTTGGTAACAGCCTGAAGGGACACTGCAGAAGTGTAGACTGGCCTTGCTCTATACTGATAACAAAAACTTAACACTTTCGTGTCCGGCAGTAATTTTGCGATTTTTTTCAGCAGCATTTATTAAAAGCCCATTATGCCTCAGAAATCCATATTTTATATATATATATATTTTAGAATTGTCAAACATATAACGTTTATATAATTGATTAAGAGCATTTGAGATGTTTTACAACTGAAAAAAGTAGAACTTAAGATGCAATGATGTGTTAAAAGGTAGCTAAATGTAAACAAAATAGTATTTGACGTCCATGCAAAATACTAATTCACAATAGTTGTATCGCTTGCCATCTGAGCTGAAGATGCAAAAGATAGCTCGGGTATATAACAAATGAGTATGTTTTTGGAAACTGTAACATTAGAAATCAAAATTAAACAGGTTTCGAGAAACAAAAAATAATAGCATTTCTAAGGCATAATTGGCCTTTAAAACAATTTATATCTATAAGATAATGAATATTTATTGTAACTTGGATGTATTCCTAGGGGTTTCAAACTTATAAATATTAATTTCAAACACCCAGGGATTACAGCCCTTGAATGACACATATCATATGACAAAGTACAAACTAATTTGATATATTATAAATTAAAGTTTCACTTACAATCACTCCTAATTTTTTATTACAAATTAACACGGATAAGTAATGAAATTAAATATTTTCACCACCTATATTAACATTGTAAAGATTGACGGATATTTGATATTGGGTGATTTTAATTAAAATTTTGCCGTCTTGAATGGACGTATTTGTACAAAGGGTGAATGGAACATTAGTAACTTGTTATAAAAGTGTTTAAACCCGTCCGGAATTTTTACAACGCGGTCAGTCATTAAGCACAATTTTTAGTACATTGATGACTTATGAAAAAAATACACAGTGGGCAAATGACTAATTTCTTCTAAAAACAAAATTTGATCAGCTGTTTATGTGTTAAAATGGGGAATTTTAAATTACTTCTTTTAGAACAATAGGTATGATTAAAGTTTACTTAATATTAAGTTACTCGCTGATATGTTTTGCAGTGTGTTATCAGCTGATGTTTTTGATATTGTTATCACAATTCATGTAAGTAATTATTAATACATGTTAATATAAGTATATAAGTTTAAGTATATCAACTTATATACTTATAAGTGTAAGTTTGCGAAGTCTCAATTTCTGTATTTAAGTTTATTAATAATTTTTCGATAGCAAATTTGGTGAGATTTTGGCGCTATTTTTATTCATCTAAATTTCTTAAAGTAAATGATAACCATCCGATAAATAACTGTTTGTTATCATTTGATATTATTATAAATAAAATATTTTTTGGTGGCACTAGGCACTGACTTTAATTGACAATTAAATGGTTATGGGATCAATTACACTCGTCGTCTATAGTATCTTATATACATGTATATTCTAGAAAAAATAGGATGTGTATTTTCAACTTCCTAATTAATTAAGGTCAGCATTCGCCGTTAAAGAGGGCGATATAATTTATTTTTGAGGCGAAACCAACCTCATTTGAAACTGGTTTGATTACTCCAATCGAGTACATGAACGTACAAATCAATTATAACGTATTACATAAAAACGTCAACTGATCATCCGAAATCTATTATACTTGTCGCTTGCAGGCACAACCTGCTTTCCATAGTGATTAATGCGTCATTGGCAACCGATGACCACCGTTTTAAGAAGTTAGTGTATTTCTTTTATTAATTATTTATGTGTATAACTGTATGTAATTAAATGGTCCGTTAATTGTCACCGTGGGGTCAATGCGCACGCAGTAAAATCTAGGTAATCTTGAATATGTACTGTTATTTTAGCATCACTGATATTTTGTGTATATTTGTTTTCGTTTAATAAAAAGGAATTAAATTCAATCAGTTATTTATACAAAATGGATTATATCAGAGTAAGTTATCATTGTTATTTTTTCCTTGAATAATTTTATTATTTATTCATTGCATTGGATATGATGTGAAGAAAAGAAACATAAACGTTGAAAGCTTTTATTCTAAAATTATTGAGATAGGAAAAAAGTACATATATGAAATAAAATTAAGTTTTTTTTTAAGACGAAGTTTCAAACATCAAAGTCCTTTTTGTCTATTGTTGTGGTGTAAATGTATATAATTCCATGTTTCACCTATAACATTTCGGTAAAATAATGTCCATGGATGAATTGCTTCTTGTTTTTTGGGGAGTCCTAATTAAAAGTTTCAGTCAGTTTTAGATTTTAAAGTACTAATGAAATTACACCTTTTATAAGATCGTGAAAACCGGCATCTTTCGCCATTTTCTCTGTTATATGAACCACTCACAACATTACAAAGAAATAAACTTAGCAACGGAAAGAGCCGAAGTTTGCCGAATATGTACGAGCTCTTGAAAACCGTAAAACCGGATCTGACTAAATAAACACTAAAAATTTTAACTCGACTTAATTTAGAGAATTTGTTAAGTGATTAGAATCTGCATCCTATATCTTAATCTGTTGATAATTACTTAAAAACAGTAATAACCTAAGCCCACAACTAAATGTCAAAAACAGGGTCCTTAAATTTGAAAGATCCTGGTCAAAATGAACATATATTCAGCTCAAAATCAAGAAAAAATAACAGGGACAAAAACAAAAGAAAAAACAACATTATAACAACATCTGTACATTTACGTATACAGTTTTAATTTGTCAATAGGCTTAAAGTTTTTTGTCAACAGCGCGTAATTTGATAATTTGGAATCGGAATTAAGTTTAGGTCAATGGTATAGTGTTTGATGACATGTAAGCAGCTATGATCGAAGTTTATTCCACTCATGTTTAATGAGATGGGATCAAGATATGTCAGTTGTTAACACAACCACAAAGTCTTGTACAAATTTATTGGCGGCTTTAAGAGATGGTTAAATAGCACATGGCTCTTATGAATTCGTGTGAAATTCTGTTTTCAAAAGAGCTTATTTTAGCATTAATGAAGCTTGCTGCAATAAATGACTTTAAATGTACACATTGCGTTATATGAATTTATAATTTTTATTTTCGTTCTTAGGCATTAGCCTTTTTAAAAATGAACTTTTCTTTTTAGTCTTTCAGAATTTGTCAATCAAACTTAATTTTAGAGCGTTGAAAATCATATAAAAACTTTGAAGTATTCTCTTTTTTTTTGCGCGCGTCCTGTTTAACTTCATTTTCAGCTTCCGCGAAATCTATTAATACCTTACAATGGCCGGAGAGAGCAAACGAATTTTTTTCTTTATTTCTCCGAGTAATTTGCATTGTTTTAACGTTCACGGATCCTGAGCTGAACTTCAGAATTGCAAAGGGTCATATGAAAAACGATATAAATCGGAAGCCATTTTATAAAGGATGTGAATAAATAATCTTCATTCATTCGTTCAAATATATCTGTTTTCTGATTGGCTGATTTTATGTACATGTTTGAAATATTTCATTGTCGAATGGCGTGCTTATATTTTGGTAAATATTTAAAAATATAAGCATGGTTTGGTACTACATGTTAAAGCAAATCCACAAAGTAGCACAGCTGCAGTTTGAACATTTTTTTCTCATTTCTTCACGTGCTTTTTTGTTCGTCTGCTGAACATTTGACTGGGGCGGACATTACCCAAGTCCCTTCACCAATTCCCACGAATCTTTAGATCTTGTTGACATAATTTGACCCCATATCTTGTGATTAGCACCATGTAAAATGCATTAAGATGTTTTTAAGTTGATCGGGAAATATACTTTCATATCGGGATGCAATATGGGCAAATTAATTATGTGTAAGCGCTCAAGTGATAGAGAGTAAAGTTTACGTCGAACGTGCTGTAATATCAGTTCAAAAGTGGCGTCTGACTCGATAAGTTAGACAAAAAAATCTGACAATTTAAATTGAATGCTTCTGAATTAGATCTTTAAGATTACTAACAAGGAGCCGTTAGTTTGAATTTGTGTTGTTTTTTCTTTGGATTAATATTTAATGGTAAGAATTTTAAAACAAACATTTATATATATACCGTAAAAAATATACCTGAGTCGGAAACACTAAGACTTTTTTTATTCATACATAAAATTCGATGATTATTGGACTTCTAGTTTCTCTCACATAACCTTTTGTCAACATCTTTTAAAATGCTTTAATTGAAAACTGGGTTTAAAATCATATTTACTAGGTGACACTAAGGAATTTCCTCATTACATTTTTAGTATTAATGGTATTTTATTGCATAATGATATTTTATTGCATATTAATGCAAATTTAACATCTTTATCTGAAGCATAATTATATTGTACAAACGGGTTGGATCAACAGGTATAACAACATTATCTCTAGGGTCCTTCCCTAACCAACTTTCAAACACTTTCTTCTCTTTTTATGTTGTTTTTTATTTTAAATAAAAAAAAATCTTCTCCAGAAGACGTTTATCAGGAAATTCATGTTCAAAGTCTATTGTAAGTTTAAGTTTATAGTGCGCAAATTAAATCACTGGTATCAAGTTAAATTTTAAGTAGCGTGTTGTTGTTGTTGTTGTATGGAGAGGGTATCAAAGTACGAAGTCTTGAACTAATCATGTATTGCGTTTGATTTCTCTTGTTTTCATATGATTATCATTTTACAGTTTAAAGGCGACAAGAAACGTTAAGACATTGATACATAGTAAAATAGTGGGATTATTTGCACGGGGAGTATTTATTTAATATGTCCGAACACCACCGATGACGTAGTTTGAAAAAAAATATTGCACACTTTAATTTGTAACAAAGAAAAAAATACAAAAAGCTAGTGTATACTTCAATTCTATACAGTTAAAAATCAACGTGTTTTAACAGTTTCCTGCCTTAAATTATATTAAGATGCCGTAATACATTATGTTGACGGGATATTTGATTAAGACCTATTTGATGACCTCGCTGTGGGCCGAGCAAAACACACAAAAAGCTTATGGAATACCATACATAGCCATGTTGTTTTTTGCATATAGGTTTAAGAATTTAATCATTTAAAAGCCTTTACTCGTGTTATTACAATTAAGTAGATGTGAAAAAGTTACATGGCTTCAAAACCTACATATCAATTATAAGTCTTTCTTGTAAACCTTTTTATTTTCATTTCAATTTATAAATTGTGAAAACTGATTGACAGTTCTGTAAATAAAAAGATTTCTATAATGTTTCATGCACTGAAATACCTTTCTGGTGCACAGCCCACGCAAAGACAACAAAATTGGTAGACTGTATTTAATTAAGGACACTATCTGAGGTCATCCGATGTTTTGAAAGTGCAACTTAAACAGTTTACTATAAAATCTTAACATTTACTTAAACACTTATACTATAACAATATTAAGTGCGTGTGAACACACTTACCCCCCCCCCCCCCCCCCCCCTACATACAGTATGATAATATCTATTTAAAAGCTAAAATTGGCGCTCAAAGGAAACGAAGCTCGATCAGTTTTAAAAATAAACTTGTTTGAAATAAACAACATAAAAGAATAATTTGCCATCAGCACTTAAGACCGTATGTACTTATGACAAACAATGATGTCACGAGGTTTTAATTGGGATACTTACACAGTTCAAAACCAGAAAGGATAAAGAATTTGATGCAATAACATGGATATATAAACAATATATAACTTATTTACTTGTGGCTGCAATATATTGGAGTATATTTTTTATAAGGTAACAATAAAAAACGTATTAACTTGTGACTGCAATACATTTTAGCATTTTTTTAAAATATATATAAGGTATCGTATTTTTTTTCTAATGCAATGAATTAATTCTTTTAGAATATAATTAAAAAAACACAAAGGCTTATTTTTTTAGCTTTTGACTGAATACATAAAAGAGAATAAGATTTCCAGGTTTAAACAAATTGGCTTTTTACAAAATTAACGTCGTATTTTCAAGTTTTTCTTTTGTTTTGTAAGGACTATTTTCTTTTAAACAGCATAGAAATATGTAAAAAAAAATGCAGTTAAGCAAAAGTGACTGCGATGTACAGATTTGATATTCTAAAAATATAAATATATCCAGGGGAAAAAACAACAACGGGTGAAAGTGTCTTAAGTTTTGGGCCTTTTCATATAATAATGGTCACAAAACGTTGTTACCTGTCTAGTCATGTCATTCGGAATACTTAACAATAACCGTGTTGATTTAATGGTCACTTTATGTCCTTCATTAGGTTTTTTTTGTCTGTTTGATTTGCTAGTTTTATTGTCTGTTTGTCTTTTGTTGAGCATTAATTATTTTATGTATGATTTTTATTCATATTCCAGCTGCGTAACACTTGACATGAAACGCATTGTTTGTTATTCGGTGTTTATTGCGGACTATTTTCTTGACAGTTGTTTGCTCATTTTATCGTTTCAGAATTGTTCCGGATGTAATGAACTCATAAGCAGTGCCAATTAAATCACAACCATGAACAACAGCACCATTTCGTTACCCGGTACGCCGGTGGGCGTCGCCCAACTTACAACTGTGTCAACGGTGGCAAACACAACACCTTTGAGCGATGACGACTTGTTCGAGACTCTTGTCCGGTATAACGATGCTAAGGCAACTCTGTATATTCCAGTAATAGTGTACATGAGTGTTTTGACAGTGGTTGGAACTTGTGGAAACATTCTAGTGTGCTGTGTGTACTGTTGCAAACCAACAAAATCATCCTCACATTTTTTCATAATGGCGCTGGCCGTCCTTGACCTACTTACGTGTATAATTGGAATGCCTACGGAAATTACCGATCTCAGATATCCGTACATGTTTTATGCATCAGCAGCATGTAAACTTTTAAGATTCGTGGAATCTGTTACCACAATAGGTTCTTCTATGATTTTGATATCAGTTGCTGTGGACAGGTATCTGCGAATATGTAAATTAGGCAAAATGATCTCCGTGAAGGCATCAAAAAAGATCTGCGTTGTGGCAATGTTTGTCGGCGTCGCACTGTCGTGGCCAGCTTGTGTGATTTTCGGACGTGCAACCGAGGAGCTTGAGCCCGGAGTCTGGGGCGTTGACTGCTCGACTGACGACTCGATGCACGGCACTCTTTGGCCGCCAATTTACTACGGTTTTCTTGGACTTCTTTTCATCTGCTGTCTGATTTTCTTTTCTGTCATATACATTCAAATTGGGCTTCAAATATGGCGACAGAAGAGAGCAAAAATCGGGCAAAAGTCAAACCGAGAATCTGAAATTTCGTCAAAGTCAACTCGAACGTTCAGCAGTAGCTCAGCTCATGAATCAAGCGACCCAGTGGAAGAGGTCAAAGGTGGTGCACCAGACGACAATGGATCTGATCCAATCAGCACTGACATGTCTTCAGAACAAATAAATGACTCATACTTGAAGAAAAAATGCATTAAAAATAATAATAAAGAACGAAAATTTTCCTCAATTTCTTCAGCGAGTGTGAAATCCTCTGCACCAACAAAGCGAAAAATAAAAGTCACGCGGACAACTGTCGTCCTATTTGCAGTGACGGTCGCTTATGTAATTAGTTATCTGCCATTTTTAATTCTTATGGTAATAAGAAGTATAAAAAAGGACTTTGAGGATAATCTAACGCCTACGCAAGAAGTGGTGTTTAAATTCTGCGTCAAGTCATATTTCATAAACAACGCCATTAATCCAATTATATATAGTTTCCTGAATATCAACTTCCGCAAAGACGCTAAGAAAATGATTATGCGGATTTTTGGCGCGTGCTGTTGTTGCAGACGACACAGTAGCGTCTGACTATATGAAAGGAAATCCGACAAGAAAAGAAAATACAAAAATGTGTGTTTTAACGATGAGTCGACTGAATTGTGCTGAACTACAAATCGGACTTACTTTTGTTGTTGCAAAAACAAAAGAAAAAGGGCATTTACATAAAATACAATGTATATATAAGCTTTGTATGGAAAGTGGGCATAGAATTCCATAAAATATTAACTATATTAGGGGCACCTGAAAGGATAATTTCTATTTGCATTTGTAACTGGATTAAAGATCGAGATATATGTAATACCTAAATGCAAATTTATGAACAGTGTTTACTTGATCTTAACTATTAAAGTCTGAATAATCTTGTGCATTCGTGGGAGTTTAACTGTGCATGGACACATTTTGCATTGACAAATGACTGGTGCAATTCATATTTATGTATATAGATATTGTTTTATTTATATTTATTTTTGTCTTGTTTTTGCATTTGTATGAGACACACGAAAATATTTCTTGTTTGAAAGAATTATAAATGAATAATGATCATACCTGTGTTGTGATTCTTTTGATTCAATAATAAATAGTTTGCTTTGAGATTGTCCCGGGTGAAGACCCTGAATTTTCGTATTGTATATACATGATCATTTTTGGTTAAGAGGGGCATCCGTGGCCGATGAGTTAAGGTCGTTGACTTCAAATCACTTGCCCCTCATTGCTGTGAGTTCGAACCAGACAGACAGGGGCTTTTGGATTATTTCATGTGATGAAGCTATCCAGCTAACTTACGGAATGTTGGTGGTTCTACTCCGGTGCCCATTTGTGCCTGAAATAATACATAGAAGGGCAACTGAGTTCTTCCGCTACGAGTAAAGTCGGAAAAGTCGCCGCCACATGACTAATACTGTGTTGGTGTGACGTAAAGCCTGACACAAAAATACGTTAAGAAAGCTTGTAGCATATAGGAATCAGGTTCGACTAAACTGTATTGACGCTATGTATACGAGGTCACGAGGTTGTAACTCAATTAGGCTCGAACTCTCGCACGATCTCTTGTTTGAGAGGCATGACACATATTAACTTTTAAGCGACCGATCTCCTGATACATGTCCCAATGGTAAAATTGGTTTCCGCCAGAAGGCTAAAGTTTCAAGTTTCACATCCCATCGTGATAGTATACATTAGGTTACCTTGATAACGCACAAATGACTCGTTAATTTACTTATAATCAAATTGAAAAGGATAATCATATTTTAAGAAAACAAGAAATAAAGAGAGCAGCGTCCTGGTTGGTTGAAATTTCCACATTGATAAAAGATTGGATTTTCATTTTATTTCAAAACCGGGAAATTCAAAATACTTTAGAATATGGTCTCAAATATAGTGGTGCTTTATATCTGAGTTTTAAATGGATTCAAAAATATTGAACTGTCCTAAACCAGAAAATGGCTTGTACTAGCACTACGAACAAAACGTCCATATGGTTTTCCAATTTCCACATGTGTCAATACATAAATACATGTAAAACGTTTTCATGATAGCCGTACGTCGCTTACCAAAAATAATGTACATTTGTATTCTTGAGATAAGGCCGTGCTATAGGAATTATTAAAGTTTTAGTCCAAATTAAAATTTAAGAGACCAAAAAAGAAAAATAACTCTATTTAAAGTCCAAAAGACGCTAAATACGACGTTGAGCGAATCAAAGGTTTATGCAAGGAAGTCATGTAAAGGCCCACCCATTTAAATATGCCTGTAACAGCCCATAAAAACGACTGTCCAAATTAGTATGCGCGAACTTAAAACAGTTAATTTTGTGATGACTAATCTATTGTTACATGGGATGTCATTTGTATTTATTTTATAGCAGTAACATACCTTGATTACGAGTATACTTTAGAAACTATGTTGGAAAACTATCAGGCTAAGAACAGCGATGATTTATTTGTTATGGTTTCAAGGTTCTCTAGTTTCAGACATATCGATTGTAGGCAGAGATCCCGTTAGCAATTGTATCATGAACTCTATAGTCAAAGCACCAGTATATGCACTTCCAAAACATAATCTATTTGAGATCAGTTGTGTAGGAAGCAAGAATGGAATCAACCTATACTACGCAATGAGCGTAATATTTTTTGCTCAATTAAACAACGGATTTTCCCTGGCGGGGTTTAGACCCACACGGCTAGTGATCCTTTGATAACTAGTCCGATATGTCAACCACTCGGCCATGCCGCCACTTCCAAAATTAAAACTCGCTACAGCACATTACGGAAACCGAACAGGATGATGTTATTATCAATTTGAAGACTAAAATTACATCAGCCACTTCAAAGTGAGTGCAAAGTAACAACAAATTAAAAGTACCCGATAAAACCTCTCTCTTTTCAGCAAAACTAGCATCTGAATTAACCATATCAAACGTTAACAGATGTTACAAATTTTGATTCATTTAGAAACCGAGTCTACATGTAGCTCAGTCGGTTAGAGCGTGAGACTTGTTATCTCGTCATTGTGGGTTCGATTCCCGGGCTGGCCAACTAAAATTACTAAAACAATATTTCGGATGAAACTTTAAATTGAGGTCCCGTGTGTGAGTGCTTATAGGGTATTAAGCAATATCTTATGAAATACATGTATGTTTATCAAATTTATTAACAGTTAAAATAATATTGTTACCAAATGAATCGTAACATAGGATGACTCTGTTATTTAACACACATGAATATTGTACGTAAACAGAATAAAATGTTCAGAAACAAAATATTATACTGCTATTTTCAGTACGGTTTTAACCGTTTGGAAGTTATTTCGTTCAAGCGCCATTCGATTTTAATTAAGGCAGTTTACTACCATATTTATTTCATACAAGGATTTTGAATGTGCATTTGTATTCTCAAAAAATGCAGCAGAAATATAGCTTTACACACTTGAAACATTTTTGGCACGCTAAATATTAAGGGGAAGCTTCTGAAATTGGGGCATCTTATGTATCTGTATCTTGCAATATCTAAAATGACTGATTCTCTTCCATATGGGCAACCGGTGGTGAATATATATACACTCAAAGACACATAGTACACAGCACTGAGGGCCTTAAAGAATTATAGATACCATCCAGCCCGCAAACATTAAAGAGACCGAAGTCGAGGGCTGACTTCCGTTCAATGTGTTTTGCTCGTTTGGGGCGTCCGTGGCCGAATGGTTAAGGTCGTTGACATCAAACCACTTGCCTGTCATTACTAAAGGTTCGAATCGCTCAAGCGTCTTCGGATTCTTGCATGTGATGTGAGAAAGCTATCCAACTAGCTTACGGAACGTCGGAGGTTCTACTCAGATACCTGAAATAATGCACGGAAGGGCACCTGAGGCCTTCCTCTATCAGTAAACCTAGAAAGTCGCGATATGAGCTATACTGTTTTTGGTGCGACGCTTACCCCAACCAATAACAAATCTAAGGTCATAAGGTTCGAATGATTTGAGCTATTTCTCATACTAAACCGCATACTAATAAATCATAATGGTGAAAATTAAACAAGGAAAAAAATCATATTGTTATATACTAATAACTTAGTAGTTTGCTAAGTAAAGTACTGAAGACCGTCGTCTGTCAGCTTACATATTGCACGTTTTGTAAATAGTTCTCGTGGTTAAAATGCCGCTAAATTTTGCACGGTTTGTAAATATTCCTTGTTATTTTAGCGCCAAAAAGCGTCCGCTCAACGGTCTATGAATGGTGTCGTCATCGTGAAACATCCGCTGACATTTATATAAAACAAGAGTTTTCAGGAGGGCAGCGTGCTCGACTATTCTCAGTGCTTGATAGTAAAACAAGGGACTTTTCTACGTTCAAAAGGAGCCATAATTATGTCAAAATCCATGTTAGAGTTATGGGCCTTTGAAAGTAATCCTACGGAGTGCTCTCAGATAAATGTGTGAAGTTTCAACAATTTTCCCTTCAGTAGTTTTGGAGATACAAACTTGCATGCAAAAAACCTAATACAAGTGTTACGCCGACGCCTGGTGGGTACAATAGCTGTCCCTATTCTTCTTATAGTCGAGCTAAAACGAACCAACACATTTATATAAGGTAAAATGTATATTAAAATATGTAAGAAATACAAGGCAATGTGTGTTATTTTTTCTCTCTATTTATTTACCTCAGTACATGTAAATGCCAAAAGCAACAAATAAATACATGTATACATATCATAGACATAATTAATCTCTTATCACCAAATAATATTGTGTACAAGTTTTACTAAAAATTACATTATTGTATTGAACTGTGCATACAAGTCACAGAAACGGACAAAAATAAAAAAAATGTGGTATAGTAAATATACATGTAAAGAAGATTCAGCATCACATAAATTCCCTTTTACACACGTTTTCCTACAAAACGAAAATCAGAAACGTGTCAAAACAATCTGCATGTGTTTAACAAAATTAAATACTTGCACATGAATAGGATTTAACACGTCATTCTATTCATTAATGAAGTTTTATCAAAATCAGCCAAGGTATTTCGGAGATGTCATTTAAAAACCTGGAAAAAGAATGATCCATCGGAAGCATTAATCACAACAAAATCACATGAAAATTGCAGACTCGGTTTGATTGAGTCTGTACATAGGGGAAATTATTAAGGGGCAACATTCCTTATTTCTAAATTAAGCATGATTAAAGGCACATTATGCCCCAGAAATAAATAATATTTTACTTTTTGAGAAAGGGCAAATATAAATTTTAAAACTTTTAAATAATGGTTTTCAAGCATGTTAGATGCTTGTAACCAGAAAAAAAGATAAATGTGAAATAACTTAACATAGCAAAACGTAAACAAAGAAGTAATTTGCCTTTCATACAAAATAACTATACTTATTGCCAAAAAGCAACAAATGAAAATGATAGTTCAGGTAATTGGCCGATAAGTAATTATAGTACACAAAAGTATAAAAGCATTTGAGAAATAAATTTAAAAGCATTTCAGACGATGAGGGTGATCGCAATAGCTTTTGCCCTAATGACTAAAAAAAATTGACCTACCAACTGTAAATTGAGCCTGATTGGAATATAAGGATGTGCAGGCTGATTTGCCTCGCTACAGGTAGGCAATTTATCAATTTAAGTACGAGCTGATTGAGGCTTTAAAATTTAAATGCAGATTTTACATTATCCAAAGATCATCGTTGGATACCCATTGTTAATTAACATGTAATCAAGGGTTTATGGTTTTGGCGCCATGGATATCTGACGATGCTTTTACATTATACAACTAATCAGCAAACAAAAAAAGAATTCAACAAGGGAACAAACTCTTACAGAAAAATGTCATTATCACATCCTTTGTTATCTTCCCTGAATTTAGCAAAAACAGAAATTTAAATGGTAGTTCAATTGATCTAGCAAGGGTAAAGACAATGGGTGTTATTGTGTAATATGTATCTGTCAAGATAACTATCAATAATCAAAACAATAAGAAACATATAAAGCATAAACCATGTTATATTTCATTGAAATAAACAAATTCTAAATAAACACATGTTATATTTCACTGAAATAAATTCAATATACTAGCAAACATATATGTAAACAGTAATAAATGGATTAATATAAAAGATAAATCATTAAAAATAACATCAATATTTATACAAGGATCACATGCAAACATTACAAAGTAACATGAAAAGATAAAAAAAAAATGCCTGTGTAGACTGTAGGTTCAAAGGAGACTATTTCAAAAGCTGTTACAATGTATTTTATAAATGCATGGAAAACGCAACTTGCACCACCCCAACCCCCTACCCCCCAGCTAAGGTAAGGACAATAATTTGAAACAATCCTTACAAGTAGCAATCAGCTAAACAATGTTCCAAGACAAATATCTCGGTTGTAACCTATGTGTTTTTGAGGTGAAGATTAAAGTTTGATAAAAAAAAAACATGAACTGGACAGGGCAAGTTTATACCCAAAGGAATATGATTTGAACAACTTTGATAAAAATTAACTAGGCAATGTTTCATGCCAAAAATCAAAGCTATTCTAAGTGGTTTAAGACACAAGTTTGTTTTAATTTTTACAATGAAAATATCCCTGATCCTACCCTATCCCCACCACACCCCTATAACTTGGAAGAAACCACTAGTCAATGTTTTGTGCCCAAAATTTAAGCCCTAGATGCTACCGAGATTTGTATATGCAATAAGCCAGAACCATTTGAGCAGACTTGATAGAGTGTCAGGCAAGTTAATGCTTTTGAATGCTCAATGACCTCACTGTGTGACCAATCATTTTTATGGGATCGCGCCATAACAAAACCAACATAATGGGTTTGCGACCAGCATGCCCATCCAGCACAGTCTGATCAGGATCCATGCTGTTCGCTATCAGTTTCTCTACTTGTTATGGGGTTAGTAAGTGAACAGCATGGATTCTGATCAGACTGGACAATTGCCAGGCTGGTCTGGATCCATGCTGGTCACAAACCCATTATGTTGGTTTTGTCATGATACGGCTCAAATGGAGCCTGTCAATTATAATGTCCCCCTTAAATTGACCTTTGGCCAAATCATTTGTTTTTATTGTCACATCTGTTACCTTGGATAAAAAAACTCATAAAATTAGTGATAAAAACAGTGGAGATGTCTTTTTTACATTTCAGACAGTACAAACTTATAGTGAACTCAAAGGCCAATTTCAAATAATTTCATTCCTTAGAAATATGTGCATAGCTCATATGTAGCTAATTTAGCGCAAACTATGACAGTGATAAAAATAAGCATAACTTAATGTCTCTTCAGGTGTACACTAGATGACACTTCCTCTTGTGATTTTTTAGAGTATTTTGAGACAAAAAATATTTATCACATTGATCACAATTAATCAAATTTTCCCCAGTGTGCACACGTAGGTGTTGTTTTAAACTTCTTTCTAATTTGAAAGATCTAGTACAGAGATGACATTTGTATGGAGTTTCATTTATATGGCTTTTAGAATGTGCTATAAATGCAGAACGATATGAAAAAGTCTTTGTGCAGCTACCACATTGAAAAGTCTTCTTCTGTCTGTTGTGATTATATAGATGCAGTTTAAAATAGGCTGTATTTACAAATACTTTCCCACAGACTTCACACAGAAATTTATTATGATCTGCCTTATGTTTTTGAAAGTGCCACATACATCGAAAAGACTCATTGCAGCAATCACATTTAAACCAGTGCATGTCACGAATATGCGTCCCTAGGATTTTTGCAGAGGCAAAGGCTACATTACATACCCTACAAAACCATTTCCCAGCAACAACATGCAGTTTACGCATGTGCCCATGATAGGCATATGGTGTTTTAAACTTCTTCCAACAAACTTCACAAGTGAATGGTCTAGCATCGGAGTGACTGGCCAGGTGTATCTTTAAATCTGATAAACACATAAAACCCTTTTTGCATATACCACAGATGTAAGACTGTCCGTCTGTAATGTTTTCATTATGACTTCTCATGTGTGCCTCCAAAGTCTCTTTATTGGAACACGATACCTTACATATTTCACAAACATATGGAAGTGAAATGTGTTTCACATTGAAAACTTTCTGTAGATTCATGGTTATTGTGTTATTGCAAACCACTTTTAGATAAAAATGCACAACTTCTTCCCTTTCTATAAAAGTGGCTCCCAATCTACATGTATTTGCTAGCATTACAGTCTTTACAGTTATTAGTCTTTTTTTTCAATGCAAATCCGTCAGAGTCAATGAATACTTGTTTCTTGTTTAATTAAAAAAAAAAATTCATAAAACATTTCTGTTTTGTAAAAATGCATCAACAGCTGAAAGTAAAACCCCATGTACAATTTTCCGAATCACTGGCACACAAATCAAGAACATAAAATTTTTTTGTTGTTAAATTTCTTTCACAATTACTGTACTCAGTGTTCTGGCTTGTATAGGCCTATACTAGTCATTTTTGCTTCTTCTTTCAATGCAGCAATTTGGCTTGTTATCAGTTTTACCACACGTGCTTGCAGTTGTTGCATGCCTCTCAGGACTTATTTCATTCTTTCTACCAATTGAAATGAGTTGTGTTTTTGTTCAAACAAGATGATGAATTTACTTCACTTCTGATCACAGCATAGAGATATCACATCAGGATTGCTGACACTGAGACCGGCCCATTCTGACCTGAAACAAAAGACATTCAAGATTCATTGAAAAATTTATATTACATCCCGATAAGAAGCTCTAACAAGAACTGTCGGAGGACAGTAACGCTCGACTATTCGAAAAGTTGTCACAAGGGTGTTTCATTGAGTATTATAATGCTTACCTATATGAATACATAAAATTGTCCAAAAAGGTACAAACCCTGCAGGAGATACCAGCTTTCACACAAAAACTTAACCAGGGCTCTCAGTAGGGTCAGAATTTCACGAGTCAAAGACTCTTTGGCCAAAATTTTCATGAGTCAAATCATTTTTTTCTAGTGTCATTTGACTACATGAATCATTTTTATGTTACAAAAATGACTGTATTGGAGGTCATTTTTGGAGATTCCAAAGTCTAAATTGACAGAAAAAAATGCTTAATTATAAATGTCTATACCCCCTCCACCTAAAAGAAAAAACAAACAAAAAACAAATAAAACAAAAAATGAATTGCTGTAAAAGAATAAAATAAGCAGCAGCTTTTCTGATTAAATGTATAAAATATATAAAAAAAATTATCTTTACTGGTATGCTATATCATATTAATTTTAAATACCCAAATGTACCAGGAATATTTAATGGAAAAAGAAATAACAAATGCACAGGTACTCCAAGTAAATCAAAGACGTATTATAAACCTTTAAAAGCAATCAATAATTGACACCTCAAGTATGTAATTCTTATCAGTTGTGTAGAGCTATTTTTAGCGCTGTCAAATTGCAGCCACTGAATTGTCCCGCTTCAGTGCACAGACTATGTGTAAAGCATTTTATACATGGCTAATACTGCCTGTTGACATTTTTAATGAGTGTGATTTAAACATATGTAGGATTTGATAGATAATTAGGGTGGATTTAAGGTAATTATTATTGCATAGCTGAAAATCCCATGTGGCAAATTGACTCTTGAGCAGATTTTATCACGTGTCAAATTTGTGCATTTCCCGATTTTCACGAGTCAAAACCCGGATCCCCGTGTCAATCGAGAGCCCTGCTTAACCAAGAATTTCTAAGTCGAAAAAGGGGCATAATTATGTAAAAAAGCAAATCAGAGGTATGAGACTTGTGCCAATCATCTGAGATTATCACAGAGAACAAATGTTTTAAGTTTCAATCCATTCACTTAAGTAGTTATGGAGATACTAGCTTACACCCAAAAACTTAACCAAGAATTTCTAAGTCGAAAAAGGGGCATAATTATGTAAAAAGCAAATCAGAGTTATGGGACTTGTGCCAATCATCTTAGATAATCACAGAGAACAAGTGTGTGAAGTTTCAATCCATTCCCTCCAGTAGTTATGGAGATACCAGCTTACATGCAAAAACTAAACCACAGGGACGACGACGCCGACAAATGGGTGACTGCATAAGCTCGATTATTCATAATTCTGCGAAAAGTCAAGCTAAAAATAGAAAATTTTCTAATCCAGATCCAAAATCACTTGCACAAGATTTATCCATTTCCGCCATTTTGTCTAATGAATTAATTAACCAAAGCTCAAAGAATTACACATTGTAAAGCAGAGCCAAACATGACAACCAGGTCTGTTTAAAATGATCATCAGAAAAAAACTAAACAATAATAATGAATTAAGTTCAATTAACCAATTGTGTTTATTTTTTCATCAATTACTGAGAATTATGACAACTTCTTAATCTTTACTGCTTTTTTTCACATTTTAGCATTTTATTTTATTTGTTACTTCATTCGATTACCATAACATATGGTGGCATACAATTATATTAGGTAAGGGACCAAAATTATTGTTTAATTTTATTGTGCCAAACCACAGGCAGTTAGTGCGTGGCTTGGATAGTATACATGAAAATGACTACGCCCACTTTTTTTCACTTATAAAATCAATTTCTTGTGTACATGACAAACAGACACACTTCACTGTTACACATAAAAAGGTTAGATTTTAAAGTTTGATTGTGCTTTCATGTTAATTGTAGTTCATAAGGCTATAAATGATGATTGTTTTCTTGCACTACTTTTTTACAAAAAATAATGGAGGCCATGTGCTTAGAAGGACATGAGATACTGATTTATTTGGAGTTAAGTTTTGAAAGATTTTTGTATTTGCTGTAAAAAAATAGCTTTTGTTGGCACTAAAACAGACTTTAAAAAGGATTTTGCCATCATGAAATGTGCAACAGAATATTTTTGGTCTTCAGAAATTTATTTTTGTTTATAATTGTCCTTAAAATATAAACAAGGAGGTGTACTTTCAAATGGTTCATCAGTTTACAATAAGACCTTTGTTGTTATATGAATTTTGACCTACTTTCACTTTGGACAGACTTTAGTGAAAACAAACATGGCTGATAAAACGGAATCACCTTAAAAACATTTTGAGTGAAAAAATATTTTATTAGAATCTAATGAAAAAAGAAATTTAATTCAATAGAAATGTAGCACATTCAAGGTAAATATTATTACTGGTATCATTTTTATTTTTGTTTATTGTAGGCCTTAAAGTTACCGGGAAGGGGATTTTTAAATTTTCACAAAATTTGAAAGCCACTAGTTTTTGGCCCAAAACTTTCACAAAATTTTTAACGTTTAAAATGTGTTTATAGCAGAAAGCAGTTTTTTAAATAAAAATTTTAATCATTTAAATTTTAAATACCGTTCCCCACTAGGAACCTTTTTTTTTTTTCAATTTTCGATTACAAAGGGGAATTTTGCAAGGGACATAACCCCCTTAAACTATCCCCCCAACAATTCCCCTATTTATTTTTTAAAACACGGGATTGAAATCCCCACAATTGGGCTTTTTTTGCAAACTTTATTCCCTTTTTATCAATAACTTTAAATTGTTTTTTTTGGAGATACGGGAGCAAGGTTATTTTTTAACCGGGAACTCATACAGGGGCCGGGGAATACAAGTTTATCAGAAAAATTTAATAAAAAATCATACATGAATTAGATTTTTATTCTTCTTGATAAGTGATCCTTTTCCCAGACTGTCGGTCAAAAATTTATTTCTTAAGATACAATTAAAATGCCATTTTTTAAACTATTTCCATTGTTTGCCAATTTGGGTGATTTCAGAGAAGCAAACGGCATAAGAAGTATCACGGTAATTCCCAAAAATGGATCAAAGACAAAAATTGCCGGGTTCATTTCGATATAGATGGATTACCGAAAATAACCTATTTCAGCGAAAAAATAAGATCGCGTCTACGAAAATAAGATTTATTTCTGAAATTGTACATAAATCTATTTAATAAACTATGTTAATTATATATTTATGCATTGTTTGAATGATTTTACAGCAAAATATTGAATTTTCATAACCAAAAAATATCTAAAAATGTGAAGTTTGAGTCTAAAAATAGCTACCTACGAAAATAGCTCAAATCGCCGTGTGACGCGAAAATAAGAATGGGTCTACGAAAATAAGATTTATTTTTGGTATAATTTATTAAAACTACGTATTTTTCTTGTTATTAAATGAATTGCATGGCTGAAATAATAAGGAACGAAATGTTTTTAAAATGAAATATTGGAAGTGTGTTCGATTATTATAAATAGTATAGAAAGAACGCATGCAAAAATAACTCAAGGTGGCGACTACGAAAAAAAAGATATTTAAAAATGGTTCTTAACTTTTATTAAAATCGTTTTAATTGCAAATATGATTGTAAGAATATTTATAATAACTGTTATAGGACAGTTACCATGGCAACGAGGGGACATCTCAAAATTGCCAAAAATCACTATTTTGCGTTGATTTTTTTCATCAAAATTGATTTCAAAGTTCTGCAATTAACTTCTCAATGGATTGAGATAGAGTCAAATGCTTTTCAGCGTTGGTTACACGTTACCTTATGATCAATCTGGGGTCATTTACAGCCTCTCACAAGTCTAAAATTTTCTTGACATCCCCCTTCTGGCAACCCCCTGATGTATCTTTTGGTTGGGGGCCGCGCCGAAAAAGAGGTCACTTTTTTAACAACATTTCTCAAACAAAAACAAATGTTTGGGGCCTAAATAAGGCATTTTTTCATCATTTGAGACAACAAAAGGGGGGGGGGAAGGGGTTAAAGGGGGTAATAAGTAAGGGAAAGTAAGTTTTTTACAACCCCTTACACGCGATTTAGCAACTTTATTTTTTAAAAAAATTTTTTTTCTGAAAATTTTTAATTTGCTGTAAAACATTCAAAAAATGCAAACATTTAAAATAAAAACAATTTAATTTTAAAAGATAAACACTATTTCAAAATTTAAAACATTTTCCCTCCCCCGACTTTTTTTGCGAAAAAACTATTTTTGTATCCCTCTAACCCCCGTAATTTTTCGAAAAAAATTTACCACGACCATTAATTTTAAATTTTAAATAATCGGTAAAAAAAATGGTACCCACAGACTGGGAACGAATCCCCAAGATGGGGGAACATTTTGTGGAGCCAAAATCAAGAGGCTGTGATAATATTACGAAAAAGTACCAAATTTTAACAGACCCAAAATGTCAAATTTAATAATCGCAACAGCCGAAATCGAAACCCACAGTTTGGGGCCACTTTAATATTCTTTTTACGTGTAAAAAAAAATAAAAACAAGGGAAAAATTTTCAAATAAATTTTAAAAAAAAGTTTTTTTTAAGAATGAACACTATTCAAAACTTAAAATTTTTTGACAGATCTAGCGATTTTTTAAGTTTTAAAAAAGCACAAAAAAAGGTTCTTTTAAGCTCACAGAAAAAAGTTGACTGACTAAATTATAGAACCCCTGAACATAGGGAAAATATACCTTTTTTATTATTTTTTAAATTTTACGGGCCCCAACATTTTTCAGTCATATAGGGGGGTTTATTCTTAAACCTCGTTTCCGGAGAGTTACACCAACTAGACACCTTTCCCCGCCTAAACTACCAAAGCATCTCCCGGGGATCGAACCCACGCCAGAGAGGTAACTGGATTAGAAGTCATCGACTCTAACCCTTCGACCACGGAGGCAGTCAGAACTTATAATTTAATACTAGTCTAATCTGTATACATACTTTTATTTAACCAAATGGTGAATTAGATCGATATTATAAATAAGTGAGTTTACTTTTATTTCTACATACTTGTTTGTTTATTTTCCCCAGATAATGAGGTAGATCTAAACATTGTTGACAATTAATGGTATTTTCTAGTAATTGTATATAGGCAGTGATTACAGACAGGACGAACCTTGAGACAGGGCTGACTGTATGTTTGGACAGGGCTTAATTACTATATTTTGGGATAGGCGGCCGTGACTTAATGTAATAAAAAAATTAAATATTGATGTATTTTTTTCTTTTAATGTTTTTATAAAGATATACATATATATCAATGCAGTTAATAATTAAGCAAAACAAATTTTAATAATCTATTGCATTCTTCAAACTGGTAAGTTATATAAAACCAGCTTGACAGCTTCCAATGCATGTATTGTCTTATTATGTCACCAGCAAAAACATAAGTCTCCCAAATCATCACAATGATCACTCCTGTGAATTTTAGTCAAAATCCCACCAGCAGTTTGACTTTTGAAAACTGGACAAGAGTTTTCTATTTATAGCTCTTGCGGCCATTTTGTGTAGCAAAGTAGAACAATGCCGGCAATATGCAAAAATAGGGATGGCACTAACCACTCCTGTAAAGTTTCATTAAAATCTCACGAGCATTTTGACCTTCGAAAGCCAGACAAGATTTTTTTTTTATTTACAGCTCTAGCAGCCATTTTATTCAGTGAAGCAGAATGTACCGGCTATATGCACCTCTCGCGATGGTAGTGATCACACCTGTGTACTTTCATTGAAAACGCATATATGAAATACTACCTGTGAAAGCCTGACAAGACTTTTTATTTATAGCTCTGATGGCCATTTTGTGCAGCAGAACAGACAGATGACTTAGGCAAAAGCAATATGTCTTCCAAAAATTTTGGGAGACATAATTATGTTATGTCTCTCAAGTTAATATTCACAAATAAAGCAAAATTTAAAAACATGCGATATTCATAAATATATATGTATGTCTGAAAATTCTCATTGTAAACAGTTTTCCAAGGATTAAATCAAAATTATTTTGTATTGGCATGCATTCATAAAACTTTAACAACATTTCCTCACTTTAGTGCAGTAACTGGTTAACTCCTTTTAAATTTAGAAGGGTTTAACACATTAATGCACCAAAGATTATGCTTCCTTAAACAAACAGAGCATTTGAAGGCTATCCTGTATTTTTGAAAATGTTAAAGGCCTAAATTATGCCTCAGAAATTCTATCATTTTTACAAAATCTCACTACAGTAATGAAACAGTAACTCTTGACGCTTGCAAAAATATGATCAGAAAAAAATTTGCTTTTTTAACTAATTTTACATTTTTCATTCATTATCACATTCAAATCAGTGTGAAGAGACTAATAAGTGCATATTGGTAGATTTAAAGGCGAGATTTTAGTATTTAGTCATCCAAGCCCCTTGTCCGGTATAAACCAGAATATGGTATTGACTTATTGAGTGCGGTGCTCCAACACTTTATTTAGTCTCACTCTATGTTTTATTTCTCAAAGACTTTATACTTTAGTATCTTGTTCAAGTTTCCAAAAATTTATCATTTATCATAAAGATGAAAACATGTTTGACATATCTAAGAATAAACAAAAATACAGATTTCTTAGGCATAATGTGCCTTCAAAGTGACATGAACACGCTGGAGTAAAATAAAAGACAATATGCAAAGTGGCATTATGCCTATTCAAGAGTAAAATAAAGTGAGTGTGATTAACTTGTGAATAACATTTTAAATACCTTAAAATTTTTGCCAGTAACTTTTATCTTTCACAAATAATTCATGATTCCCTGAAATAACTAGCAATATCCTTCAGAAAACAACATTGCAATGTTTCGGAGTGCTTTTATTATTAACAGATTGCTGATCTACAAATGTATATCATCCATTGAAATGCTGCTAAAATCGGTATTATCAGTTTGTTGGTTATAATGTCCCCCGTGACCCTTGGCCAAATCAGTTGTTTTCATTTGCACACCAGTTGCATCAGGTAAAAAAATAAAAATTATGTAGCTAATTCAGACAGCTCAATATGACAGTCATAAAATTTAAGGATTTATAGGGTTAATTTCACTACAGTATGAAACTGTACTAGATGACATTTCTTCTTCTTATGATTCTTTAGCAAATTTTGCGAAAGAAAATATTTATTGCATAGACCACAGTTAAACAAATTTTCCCCAGTGTGCACACGCAGGTGTAGTTTTTTCATTCCATTTGTTTTGAAGGATTTATTACAGAGATGACACTTGTATGAACCAACATTTATATGAATTCTAGAATGTGCTTTCAATGCCACACGACCTGTAAAACTCTTTGTGCAGCTACCACACTGAAAAATCTTATGTACTTTGTGATTATACTGGTGCAGTTTGAAAATGGACGATGTTGCATATACTTTTCCACAGACTTCACACAGCAAAGAGTTTTGTTTAATATGATCTGACTTATGTCTTTTTAGGTCCAAAAAAAATTTAAAATACTCATTGCAATCATCACATTTAAACAAGTGCATTTCACGCATATGGGCAGCTAGATTTGCTACTGAAGCAAAGTTTTCCTTGCATAACCTACAAAAGAATTTCCCACCAACAACATGCTGCAGACGCGTGTGCTCTCGATAGGAACTTAGTCTTTTAAACTTTGCCAAACAAACTTCACAAGTAAACGGTTTTACCTTGTAGTGAACGACACAGTGATACTTTAAGTCTGACATACATACAAAACACTTTTTGCATAAACTGCACATGTAAGATGATTTCATAACCGGTATGACTTTTCATGTGAGCCTCCAAAGCCTCTTTATTGGAACACGATACCTTACATATTCCACAAACATATGGAAGTGAAATGACTTCCGTTTAATGTGTTTGGCTAACTGGGGGCGTCCGTGGCCGAATGGTGAAGGTCATTGACATCAAACCACTTGCCTCTCATTACCAAAGGTTCGAGTCGCGCACGGAGGGGCACCTGAGGTATTTCTCGAAATTCGTCATATATGACATATACTGTTTTGGTGCGACGCTAACCCCAACCAATTAACAAATCTAAGGTCACGAGGTACGAATTATTTGAGCTTTTTTATACTAAACCACATACTAATAAATCATAATGGTAAAAATAAACGAGGAAGAAAATCATATTGTTATATAACATTTTTGTTAAGTAAAGTGAACTGAAAACCGTCGTCAGTCAGCTAACATATTGTACGTTTGGTAAAATATTCCTGGTGGTTAAGATGCCGCTAAATTTTGCACGGTTTGTAAATATTCCTTGTTGTTATTTTAGCGCCAAAACGCGTAATAGGTTCCGCTCAACGGTCTTTGAATGCTGTCGTCATCGTGAAACACCCGCTGACATTTATATAAAACAAGAGTTTTCAGGAGGGCAGCATGGTCGACTATTCTTAGAACTTGATAGTAAAACAAAGGTCCTTTCTACGTTCAAAAGGAGCCATAATTATGTCAAAATCCATGTTAGAGTTACGGGTCTTTGAAAGTAATCCTCCAGTGTGCTCTTAGATAAATGTGTGGAATTTCAACCATTTTCCCTACAGTAGTTTTGGAGATAAAAACTTGCATGCAAAAAAACTTAATACAAGTGTTACGCCGACGCCTGGTGGGTACAATAGCTGTCCCTTTTCTTCTTATAGTCGAGCTAAAACGAACCGACACATTTATATAAGGTAAAATGTATATTAAAATATGTAAGAAATACAAGGCAATGTGTGTCGTTTTTTCTCTGTTTATTTACCTCAGTACATGTAAATGCCAAAAGCAACAAAATAAATATACATATCATAGACATAATTAATCTCTTATCACCAAATAATATTGTGTACAAGTTTTAGTAAAAATTACATTATTGTATTGTTTGTTATCTTCCATGAATTTAGCAAAAACAGAAATTTAAATGGTAGTTCAATTGATCTAGCAAGGGTAAAGACCATGGGTGTAATTGTGTAATATGTATCTGTCAAGATAACTATCAATAATCAAAACAATAAGAAACATATAGAGCATAAACCATGTTATATTTGGTTGAAACAAACAAATTTTTAATAAACATATGTTATATTTCACTGAAACACATTCAATATACTAGTAAACATATATGTAAACAGTAATAAACCGATTACTATAAAAGATAAATCATTAAAAATGACATTAATATTTATGCAAGGAATACATGCAAACATTTATATAAAAAAATAAAAAATGCCTGTGTGGGTTCAAAGGAGACTATTTCAAAAGCTGTTACAATGTATTTTATAAATGCATGGAAAACACAACTTGCACCATCCCCACCCCCTACCCCAAGCTCAGGTAAGGACAATAATTTGAAACAATCCTAACAAGAAGCAATCAGCTAAACAATGCTCCAAGATAAATATATCTTGGTTGTTACCTCTGTGGTTTTTGAGGTGACATCCTGGACAGGGCAAGTTTAAAATTTAAGCCGTAGATGCTACCGAGATAACCATTTGAGCAGACTTGATAGAGCGTCATGCAAGTAAATGCTTTTGAATGCTGAATGACCTCACTGTATGACCAATCATTTTTATAGGATCATACAGGATCATACATACATGTATGATATGAAAAGAGCCTTGTCATGACAAAACCAACATAATGCCTTTGCGACCAGCATGGTTCCAGACCAGCCAGCGCATCCGAACAGTCTGATCAGAATCCATGTTGTTCGCTATCAGTTTCTCTACTTGTTATAGGGTTTGTAAGCGAACAGCATGGATCCTGATCAGACTGTGCGGATGCGCAGGCTGATCTGGATCCATGCTGGTCGCAAACCCATTATGTTGGTTTTGTCATGACACAGCTCAAATGGAGCCTATCAATTATAATGTCCCCCTTAATTTGACCTTTGGATAAATCGTTTGTTTTTATTGTCACATCTGTTACCTCGGATAAAAAAACTCTTAAAATTAGTGATAAAAAGAGTGGAGATGTCTTTTTTACATTTCAGACAGTACCAGCTTATAGTGAACTCAAAGGCCAATTTCAAATAATTTCATTCCTTTTAAATACGTGCATAGCTCATATGTAGCTAATTTAGCGCAAACTATGACAGTGATAAAATAAGCATAACTTAATGTCTCTTCAGGTGTACACTAGATGACACCTCCTCTTGTGATTTTTTAGAATATTTTGAGACAAAAAATATTTTTCACATTGATCACAATTAATCAAATTTTCCCCAGTGTGCACACGTATGTGCTGTTTTAAACTTCTTTCTGTTTTGAAAGATCTAGTACAGAGATGACATTTGTATGGAGTTTCATTTATATGGCTTTTAGAATGTGCTACAAATGCAAAACGATATGAAAAAGTCTTTGTGCAGCTACCACACTGAAAAGTCTTTTTCTGTCTGTTGTGATTATACAGATGCAGTTTAAAATTGGCTGTTTTTACGAATAATTTGCCACAGACTTCACACAGCAAAGAGCATTTTTTTACATTGTCCGCCTTATGTTTTTGAAAGTGCCATATAGATCGAAAAGATTCATTGCAACAATCACAATTAAACCAGTGCATGTCACGAATATGCATCCCTAGGATTTTTACAGAGGCAAAGGCTACATTACATACCCTACAAAACCATTTCCCAGCAACAACATGCAGTTTACGCATGTGCCCATGACAGGCATTTGGTGTTTTAAACTTCTTCCAACAAACTTCACAAGTGAATGGTCTAGCGTCAGAGTGACTGGCCATGTGATTCTTTAACTCTGATAAACACAGACAACCCTTTTTGCATATACCGCAGATGTAAGACTGTCCGTCAGTAATGTTTTCATTATGACTTCTCATGTGTGCCTCCAAAGTCTCTTTATTGGAACACGATACCTTACATATTTCACAAACATATGGAAGTGAAATAGGTTTCACATTGAAAACACTCTGTAGATCCATGGTTATTGTGTTAATACAAACCACTTTTAGATAAAAATGCACAACTTATGACAGATTCTTCTCTTTCTATAAAAGTGGCTCCCAAACTACATGTATTTGCTAGCATTATATTTAGTCTTTTTTTGTTCAATGCAAATCCGTCAGATTCAATGAATACTTGTTTCTTATTAATTTATGAAAAAAATTCACAAAACATTTCTGTTTTGTAAAAATGCATCAACAGCTGAAAGGAAAATCCCATGTACAATTTTCCGAATTACTGGCACACAAATCAAGAACATAAAATATTTTTGTTTTTAAATTTCTTTCACAATTACTGTACTCAGTGATCTGGCTTGTATATGCCTCTACTAGTCATTTTTGCTTCTCTTTCAATGCAGCAATTTGGCTTGTTATCAGTTTTACCATACGTGCTTGCAGTTGTTGCATGCCTCTCAGGACTTATTTCATTCTTTCTACCAATTGAAATGAGTTGTGTTTTTGTTCAAACAAGATGATGAATTTACTTCACTTCTGATGACATCATAGAGATATCGATCATATCACATCAGGATTGCTGACACTGAGACCGGCCCATTCTGATCTGAAACAAAAAACATTCAAGATTCATTGAGAAATTTATATAACAGCCAGATAAGAAGCTGTAAAAATAGAAAATTTTCTAATCCAGATCCAAAATCCCTTGCACGAGATTGATCAATTTCCACCATTTTGTCTAATGAATAACCAAATGTGTCTACATTTTCATCAATTACTGAGAATTATGACAACTTCTTAATCTTTATTTCTTTTTTTTCTCACATATTTTCATTTTATTTTATTTGTTACTTCTTTTGATTACCATAACATATGGCAGCTAAGGGACCAAAATTATTGTTTAATTTTATTGTGCCAAACCACAGGCAGTTAGTGTGTGGTTTGGATAGTATATATGAAAATGACTACACCCACTTTTTTCACTAATAATTTTTTTTTCACTCAAAATGTTTTTAAAACATCTTATATATAGTATATGTGGATGATTTTTTTTAAAAACAACTTTCCTTTGTTGTTTTATTGAAAATAAGATGTTTTAAGGTGATTCCGCTTTGTCAGCCATGTTTGTTTTGCACAAAGTCTGTCCAAAGTGAAGGTAGGCCAAAATTCATATAACAACAAAGCTCACATTGTAAAATGTCATAAGGCTATAAATGATGATTGCTATCTTGCACTACTTTTTAAAAAATAAAATAATGGAGGCCGGGTGCTTAGCAGGACATGAGAAACTGATTTATTTGGAGTTACGTTTTGAAAGATTTTTGTATTTGCTGTAAAAAAATAGCTTTTGTTGGCACTAAAACAGATTTTAAAAAGGATTTTGCCATTCGTGAAATGTGCATAAAACTTTGCAACAGAATGTTTTTGGTCTTCAGAAAATTAGCCCATTCAAGGTAAATATTCTTATTGTTATCATTTTTATTTTTGTTTATAATTGTCCTTAAAATATAAACTAGGAGGTGTACTTTCAAATAGTTCATCATTTTACAATAATAGCTTTGTTGTTATATGAATTTTGGCCTTCTTTCATTTTGGACAGACTTTAGTGAAAACAAACATAGCTGATAAAACAGAATCACCTTAAAAACATTTTGAGTGAAAAAATATTTTATTAGAATCTTGTGAAAAAAAAAATAATTAAAAAAAATAAGCGGGCATGGTCATGTACATGTATTCTTTCAAAGCCCTTCACTGACTTCCTTTGTGTCAAACATTTAGAAAATCTTGCAAAAATAAGAACTTGAAGAATTGCAAATCTCTGATTTAAGGTTTTTAGTATATGGCATCATATGCTTCCTCTCCATTTAGTGAATTTCATTTCAGAAAAAAAAATCAGAAATGTAGCACATTCAAGGTAAATATTCTTATTCATTGTTGTCATTTTTATTTTTGTTTATTGTAGGCCTTAATTTTAAAGTTACCTGGAAGTGTACTTTCAAATGGTTCATCATTTTACATTGAGAGCTTTATTGCTATATGATTTTTGGCCTACATTCACTTTGGACCCACTTAAGTGAAAACAAACATGGCTGACAAAAATAAAAAATATTCCACCCAACTGTCAAAGGGCTTACAGACAACTCAACCCCCAGACAATTCACCCTCAGCCATTTTTTCCAGACAATTCACCCACCAGACAGTTCACCCCACATTATTGGAAAAATGACACAGACAATTCACCCCCCATTTCTTTAATTTTAATTTTGATGAAATTTATCTTAAAATTAGAAGATGCAATAAACAAATTTGTTGTGTTTCTTTACATAATTAATATTTTTAAAATATTTAGTCATATTTAAATTAATTATTATAATTTATTACTTAAAAATAATATTTGTTACTATGCGTTAATACGGGGAAGTCAAAGACCGGGCCCGCGAAGCGGGTCCGGGCTTTGGCTTGCCCGGCTATAGACTACACATGCAGACTTCCCGAAATACGTCGGTCCGACGGACATGTCCGATAAATTTTTATCAGGTCTGACGAGTTTTTATTCCGTATCGGTCTGACTGTCCGGCTTTTATCCAAGCCGCATGTATACAAAATGGCGTCGCTAAAGGTGCCAAACCTCGGAAAAATAAAAAATTTACGTCAGAGGAACAGGCAAAACAGCAGTAAAAGGATAAAAAGAAGAGACCTGAGACAAAATTTAATGAAAAATAGAAGCAAGACAGTGAATCGTTGGTGTATGATAGGGAGGAGATGAAAATGCGCTGTAAGGAATGTGCCGATTTTTACGGCGAAAAAAATAAAAGCAAAGAGTGTCTTAGAAATACAAACACAAGTCATTCTTTGATTTTGATCAATTTTATTTGGTCCGACTGATTTCGTTTCTGTCCGACAGATTTTCATGGTTTGTCAGACCGAATGTCTGACAGTTTTTTTCAACTTTCGGGAAGTCTGCACATGTATATTTAAAAGAAAATCAAATAAAAAACAATTAAAAAATATATAGAATTCTATACCTATCAAAGAAATTTTCAGTGTCAGTTCTAGTCGGGCGTCGCCATTTACAATGTAACTCAATGATAATAGGCGGGCGGGGTATTCCGATAACGGAACAAATCTCAACTTTTCGGATTAATAATAATCGTTGAGTGTTCCGAGTGAAAACGGAAGCGATGCATGTAATACCAAATGACACCTTTACAGAACAGAACAGAACAGAACAGATACTTTATTTTTGACTTGTACAATCATACATCGTCATACATAAATAAACAATTTTACAATACATACTAACATAAATCACAAGATCGGATCTAAACATGTCTCTTTCATATCAATATAGAGGATGAATTCTTAATATATTAAGTTGTATCTACTATATCTAAATTATTTCTATGAGACATCGCATCTCGTACATACAAGGATAAATTTAAAAGTATACTTCTATTGTTTGATTTTAATATATCAATGAATTTAAGAATACAAGGTCTAATATTATAGTATCTTTTTATATATTCTTTTCTTATATCAATATAGCAAAGACAAATTAAAATAAAATGGTATTCGTCTTCTACGTCATGTAGATTACAATATAAACAATATCTTTCATTTCTAACAATTCTATTTCTATGACATCTTCCAGTTTGCACATGTTATGAATGCAAATATATTCTTATTCTTGTAAGATACTTCCTTAAAGTACTTGGTATTATATCAAGATAATTTTCATATACAAAAGAATCTTTAACATGATTATACAGATACAAAACAGGACTACTCTCTTTACCAGAAAGCCAACTTTGTAAAAAACAATCAATTACCCTTTGTTTAAATATTGGTAAAAATATTTTACTATTTACGGAATCTGGAAAATCCCAAATATCACTAAAACCATGATTACATAATAACAATTTAAGATTTGATAACCAATTTGTCTTACCATTATTACAGTCTTCAAGAGCAATGCTATATACATTTTTAAGAATGATATTATCTGTCTCAAGCATTTTAAACCAGAATCTTAAAATCTTAACATATCTTGAAATATATAAAGGATAACGTGCTAGTTCACCATACACAGCAACATTACATGAATTAACTTTTACATTTAATATTTTTTTACAAAATTTAAGATGAAGTCTTTCAATTTCCTTTGATTTAGTAAAACCCCAGATTTCAGCAGCGTAATTTAAAATTGAACCAACAAAAGAGTCAAAAAGCTGACATAACACTTTAGGTTTTAACTGATATCTATTACAATTAATCAATAGTACATTTAGAGCTTTATGAGCTTTACCAATCAAATGTTCTTGATTTAAACTAAAACTACCAGTATAAGTTAATATTGTTCCTAAGTAATTGAAGCTATCGACAATATCTAAATGTTTCCCTTCGTAATAAAATAATTCATTGTTTTTTAAACCTCCACGTCTTCTGAAAACAACAACTTTGGTTTTATCAATATTTACTTCTAAGCTCCATTTTTTACAATAATCATTCAATAACGTCAAACTTCTATTTATATCATCTGGTGTATTTCCTAAAATTACCATATCATCAGCGAACAGTAACAAAATCAAAACAATATCGTTTATAGTCAAACCACTATTTATATCCCTTTGTAAAAATAATTCAAAGTCATTTAAAAAGAGGGAAAATAAAATCGGTGAAATTACCTCCCCTTGACGTAGACCTACAGCATAATTAAAGAATTCTGAATAACTATTACATAACCTTACACACGATTTTACTTTACTATACATGTCTTTTACTAGGCGTAACAATTTACCTCTAATCCCACAATTACTTAATTTTAACCAAAGCGCGTTTCTATATATACAATCGAAAGCCTTCTTAAAGTCTACAAAAACACAATACAAACGTTTATTATTATTTATATAATTTTGAACAACTGTCATAAGAATAAATAAAGCATCAATGGTTGATTTTCCTTTTCTAAATCCAAATTGTGCATCTGACAAAACATGGTTTTCTTCAAAATATTGTATTAATCTTTTATTTAAAATAGATGTGAATAATTTCGATAGGCAACTAACTAACGTAATTCCTCTATAATTATTAACATCATTTTTATCAACTTTTTTATACAACGGTATTATCACACCTTCAGACCATGTATCTGGGAAATATCCGCTATCAAGTACATAATTAAAAATATCACAAATATGCGAGGATAAAATATCAATACATTCAATAAAATATTCATTTAACAGGCAATCAATACCAGGTGATTTATTTGTTTTTAAAGTTTTGATTGCTTCCAAAATTTCATTTACAGTAATACGTTTATCTAAAATATCATCCGATCCATTTAAATTTTCAAAATCATTGTTGCGTGAAAAATCTTCGGACTCCGTGTTACTTGATTGGAATATATCATTACCTAATTCTGAAAAATACTTAAAAAATTCATCTAATGAAATGTCATGATTTACTTTATTATTACATTTAAATAATTTCCAAAAGTCTTTCGGCTTAGAAAATCGTAAGCTCTCAATTTTTTCAACTTTTTTCAATTTAAACAAACGTCTCTTTTTCTTAACCAAATTCTTATATTTAGCTTTATAAAAACACAACTGCTCTCTATTTACAACACTATTATCTACTTTAAAATTATTTAATGCGTTTATATACAACTTTTTAGCTTGTAAACAATCATTATCAAACCACTCCTTATCCTTAACAACACATTTATCAATAAATGTAGGCTGATTATGTATACTATAATTCTTACAAAATAACGGATTGGCAATTTCTTGTATCACATTGTTAAAGGGAGACACAGGCAAAATTTTCATTTCTTCGTTTTGATTTTTTCATTCATCCTTCTGTAAATGTCATCAAAATAAATACACTAGGCAGTAATAGGAACAAAACTTTTCTCTTTATAAAGAATAGAATGCTGGTTTCCTAACTTGACCCGCGTGGGTCAGGTTAGAGCGTTAAGATATCACATAAGTCCCACAGTGAACTATGGAAACGTTAAAGATCATGCCAAAATGAATGCCTTAAACTTGTTTCAATCATACAATATCCACAATATCTGTTATTGTAACTTCCAGGGTTTGTTCAAGTCACATGGCTTGATTTAAAACTATTCGGTGATTCTGTCGGCGTCTAAATTTCGTTCAATACATCTAGATATATTTAGGCTTCAAACCCAAAATAAATAGAATTTATACAGCATTTCATGCTGGGACTTTAGAAAATGTCATTTTAGCGTGATTTGAGTACATTAAATCATTTTGATTTTTTTGTCATTTATTTGCCTGCGTATCCCTTTAAAGCCTAATAAAAGAGAGTCTATCGCAGAACGATCAGTTAAATCTACATTATGACATAATTCGTTTAATACTGGTAATTTTCCAATAAGATTCGACCTGAAACTGTCTCTAAGTTCGGGGGACCATACATATTTAACAAAATTGTCATTTTGTTCCCCATGTTTACACTTACACGTTTCACTACAATTAATATTGAAAGAAATAGGGCAGTGATCACTCCATGCATTCAAATCGTGCACACTGAAATTACTTATCAGCGAAAAATTACATTCTTTTGTTAATAAATAGTCTATGGTTGATGACCCCTGGCTAGAAATAAACGTGCATTTACCGTAAAGATCACCTATTCTACCATTTACTACACGAAAACCCGTGGATTTACATAACTCTAACAGTCTATAACCGAGCGTATTACAATGTTTATCTGATGAGGCTCTACCAAGGGGTTCGTCGGGAACATATTCATCAAAATCAATGTCACTGTTCACACTGTCATGTAAAATAAAGTCATTTCTACAGCCAATTCTCGAATTACAATCTCCTATTAAATAAATTCTGCCTTTACTTTCAAAGCTATATATGTCATTTTGTATAATATCAAATAGGTCAACATTATGCACATCATACGCTGGCGAATCCTCACACCATATGTACACACAACATATGTAAACATCTTCTTGAAACTTGAAAAATGTTTTATCTAGCTTAATCCATACTATAGTATCATAATGGTTTTTAACAATATTAATACCACCTTGTAAATAATCTCTATAATATAGCGCAACACCTCCGCTGCTACGCTTGGCTCTTCTGTGCTTGAATTTTCTATAATTGTTATGCGAAATAAAGCCTGATATATCGATGTTGCTGTTTTTGTTGCACCAAGTTTCACATAAAAATATAATGTCATGTTCAATAATCGAATAAATAAAATCCTGGTTACTCCTTTTTACAACGGAAAGAATGAAAGAATTTTTTAACGACTTCCCCGTTCATAGACTTTGCCTAATTTCATATTATTTTTACATATTATTTTACATGCAAACTGTAAAAATTACAATTACTATTTGATATGATTGAATAAGATAATATATGGTAACATAACAAATTAATATACATGTTTATCAAATTTTGAAACTTTACTTGCTTGTTTTTTTCCTTCTTTTCAATCCCTTTAATAGAGAAATAAATTTTTGTTGTAAATGAATAAATTAATATACTGACTTTTTGTTTTTTGTAACAATAAACATGAGGGGTGAATTGTCTTATTTATTTTTTTTTTGGGGGGTGAACTGTCTTGAGGAGTGAGTTGTCTTGGTTTTTTGTGGGGTGAATCGTCTGGGAGGTGAGTCGTCTTGTTTCCCTGTCAAAGTATAGGTGCCGTTTTTCTATGGCTACCATAAACCTTATGATTAAATTTATTTTACGATTTAAATGTGACTATAGCAATAAGCAGATTTTTCAAATATAAAATTTGATCATTATAAATCTTTAAATACCTGTTTTCCACTCGAGTAGATCTATCTGTTAACTTTTTTTTTTTTTACAAAATTTCGATTACAAATGGTGGAATTTAGCAAAGGGACTTAACTCGAAACGTCCTGTTTGCAATTATTCGCCTCGCAAACAATTCGCCCTAGTTTATCTTTTCATTCACTGGGATTGTAATCCAAACAATTTGGGCTTATTTGCATAAAATTGGTTGGCCTTTTTATCAATAACATTAATTGTGTAATTTGTAGATACTGGGAGCAAGTGATATTTGGTTTAACCAGGAACGTGCATATCATGCAGCCCAGGGAGTACTTAAGTTTATCAGAAAATATTTAGATATATAAAATCATACATGAATTAGATTTTTATTCTTCTTGATAAGTGATCCTTTTCCCAGACTGTCGGTCAAAAATTTATTTCTTAAGATACAATTAAAATGCCATTTTTTAAACTATTTCCATTGTTTGCCAATTTGGGTGATTTCAGAGAAGCAAACGGCATAAGAAGTATCACGGTAATTCCCAAAAATGGATCAAAGACAAAAATGGTCGGGTTGCATTTCGATATAGATGGATACCGAAAATAAGCTATTTTAGCGAAAATATAAGATCGCGTCTACGAAAATAATTTTTTTTTTAATTGTACATAAATCTATTTAATAACTATGTTAATTATATATTTATGCATTGTTTGAATGATTTTACAGCAAAATATTGAATTTTCATAACCAAAAAAATATCTAAAAATGTGAAGTTTGAGTCGAAAAATAGCTACCTACGAAAATAGCTCAAATCGCCGTGTGACGCGAAAATAAGAATGGGTCTACGAAAATAAGATTTATTTTTGGTATAATTTATTAAAACGTATTTTTCTTGTTATTAAATGAATTGCATGACTGAAATAATAAGGAACGAAATGTTTTAAAATGAAATATTAGAAGTGTGTTCGATTAATATAAATAGTATAGAAAGAACGCATGCAAAAATAACTCAAGGTGGCGACTACGAAAAAAAGATATTTAAAAATGGTTCTTAACTTTTATTAAAATCGTTTTAATTGCAAATATGATTCAATTTGTAAGAATTTTATAATAAATAATAACAGTGCAAAAATAACAAGAAACAACGATTACAAGAATAGGATTTACCGTATATAGAATATTTACGAAAAAAATCTATGCAGAACTCTACGAAAATAACATCAGTAAGGAAATAAAACTTGTATGAATATGATGTACATACAAAAATAAGGTAAGTACGAAAATCTGGTATAAACGAAAATAATTTTATTTATTTGATACATTAAAGTAAGTTATTTACATCCGCTTTTAACGGCGATTTGAGCTAACTTCACTTTTTAAAATATTTTTTTTTGTTCTGAAATTTTAATTTGCTGTAAAATCATTCAAAGAATGCAAACATTAATATATAACTAACATTATTAATTTAACAGATAAATGCACTATTTCAAAATTAAATCTTATTTCCGTAGCCGCGATCTTATTTTCGCGAAAATAGCTTATTTTCGGTATCCATCTATACCCTGCTGTAATGTTACGAAAAAAATTACCACTGACCATTAATGTGGAAAATTTAACTAATTCGGTAAAAAGGAAGTGGATGAGCGACAGACCTGGAATCGAATCCCAATGTATGGGGCAACATGTTAGTGCTGTATGCCAAATATCAAGAGGCTGTGATAAGTAGTTACTGAGAAAATTGTTACGCAAATTTCCAACCATTGACCATAACTGTCAAATTTAACTAAGTCAGCAACAGTCCTGAAATCGAAACCCACAGTTTGGGACCACGTGTCAAATATGCTGTATAGGCTGTGATAAGTAGTTGCAGAGAAAACTGTACTATTGACCATTAATGTCGTAAATTTAACTTATGAAATTTTAGTTAGCCAGCTAACTTGCAATAAAATTCAAGCTAATATGAACAGTCAATATTATAGAATAATTGATTATAACATAATATGTCTGTTGACTGTGTAAAAACAATAAAAACTATTGGGGGAAAAATTAGTCAAATATGAAGATATAATAAAATAGATTTTTATTATAAGGAATGAAGTCACTATTCATAAACTTAAATTTATTGACAGATGCTATGCGATTTAGTGTCACAGTTTTAAGAAAAGCATCAAAATGTGTTGCTTTCATATGCAGTCACGGAAAATGTTTGTACTGTACGTAATATTATAGAACCCATGATATCATAGGAACTAAGTATACCTTTGTTTATTAGTTTGTTTGAATATTTTACGCCTGTTCCCAACAGTTTTTCAGTCATATAGGCGGGTTGATTCTTAACCATCGTTCCTGGAGAGTTACACCAGTACTAGACTACCTTCCTCCGCGCTAAACTACCAAAGCATCTCCCGGGGATCGAACCCACGCCAGAGAGGTAACTGGATTAGAAGTCATCGACTCTAACCCCTCGACCACGGAGGCGGTCAGAACTTATAATTTAATACTAGTCTAATCTGTATACATACTTTTATTTAACCAAATAGTGAATTAGATTGATATTATAAATAAGTGAGTTTACTTTTATTTCTACATACTTGTTTGTTTATTTTCCCCAGATAATGAGGTAAACATTGTTGACAATTAATGGTATTTTCTAGTAATTGTATATAGGCAGTGATTACAGACAGGACGAACCTTGAGACAGGGCTGACTGTATGTTTGGACAGGGCTTAATTACTATATTTTGGGACAGGCGGCCGTGACTTAATGTAATAAAATAAATAAATATTGATGTATTTTTTTTTCTTTTAATGTTTTTATAAAGATATACATATATATCAATGCAGTTAATAATTAAGCAAAACAAATTTTAATAATCTATTGCATTCTTCAAACTGGTAAGTTATATAAAACCAGCTTGACAGCTTCCAATGCATGTATTGTCTTATTATGTCACCAGCAAAAACATAAGTCTCCCTAATCATCACAATGATCACTCCTGTGAATTTTAGTCAAAATCCCACCAGCAGTTTGACTTTTGAAAGCTGGACAAGAGTTTTCTATTTATAGCTCTTGCGACCATTTTGTGTAGCAAAGTAGAACAATGCCGGCAATATGCAAAAATAGGGATGGCACTAACCACTCCTGTAAAGTTTCATTAAAATCTCACGAGCATTTTGACCTCTGAAAGCCAGACAAGATTTTTTTTTTATTTACAGCTCTAGCAGCCATTATATTCAGTGAAGCAGAATGTGACGGCTATATGCACCTCTTGGGATGGTTGTGATCACACCTGTGTACTTCCATTGTAAACGCGACTTGGCGCGCACTGACTTCATTTAAATGCGCGATCTGCATAAAAAATCACGCAATCGCGCGGCCTAGATGCAACACTGAATTGAGTGCGGTGCTCTAACACTTTATTTAGTCTCACTCTATGTTTTATTTCTCAAAAACTTTATACTTTAGTATCTTGTTCTAGTTTCCAAAAATTTATCATTTATCATAAAGATGAAAACATGTTTGACATATCTAAGAATAAACAAAAATACAGATTTCTTAGGCATAATGTGCCTTCAAAGTGACATGAACACCCTGGAGTAAAATAAAAGACAATATGCAAAGTGGCATTTTGCCTATTCAAGAGTAAAATAAAGTGAGTGTGAAGTTACAGTTTAAATAACTTAAAATTTTTGCCAGTAACTTTTATCTTTCACAAATAATTCATATGATTCCCTGAAATAACTAGCAATATCCTTCAGAAAACAACATTGCAATGTTTCGGAGTGCTTTTATCATTAACAGATTGCTGATCTACAAATGTATATCATCCAATGAAATGCTGCTAAAATCGGTATTATCAGTTTGTTGGTATAATGTCCCCGGTGACCCTTGGCCAAATCAGTTGTTTTCATTGGCACACCAGTTGCATCAGGTAAAAAAATAAAAATTATGTAGCTAATTCAGACAGCTCAATATGACAGTCATAAAATTTAAGGATTTATAGAGTTTTTGTCTCTACAGTATGAGACTGTACTAGATGACATTTCTTCTTCTTATGATTCTTTAGCAAATTTTGCGAAAGAAAATATTTATTGCATAGACCACAGTTAAACAAATTTTCCCCAGTGTGCACACGCAGGTGTTGTTTTTTCATTCCATTTGTTTTGAAGGATTTATTACAGAGATGACACTTGTATGAACCAACACTTATGTGAATTCTAGAATGTGCTTTCAATGCCACATGATATGTAAAACTCTTTGTGCAGCTACCACACTGATAAATCTTATGTACTTTGTGATTATACTGGTGCAGTTTCAAAATGGACGAATTAAGAAATAATTTTCCACAGACTTCACACAGCAAAGAACATTTTTTAATATGATTTAACTTATGTTTTTTAATATGATTTAACTTATGTTTTTTTAGGTCCAATGAAAATTTAAAGTACTTATTGCAATCATCACATTTAAACAAGTGTATTTCACGCACATGGGCAGCAAGATTTGTTACTGAAGCAAAGTCTTCCTTGCATAACCTACAAAAGAATTTCCCACCAACAACATGCTGCAGACGCGTGTGCTCTCGATAGGAACTTAGTCTTTTAAACTTTGCCAAACAAACTTCACAAGTAAACGGTTTTACCTTGGAGTGAATGACACAGTGATACTTTAAGTCTGATAAACGTACAAAAGTTTTTTTGCATACACTGCACATGTAAGGCTGTCCGTCTGCGATGATTTCATAACCGGTATGACTTTTCATGTGAGCCTCCAATGTCTCTTTATTGGAACACGATACCTTACATATTCCACAAACATATGGAAGTGAAATGGGTTTCAAATTGAAAACACTCCGTTGATCCATGGTTATTGTGTTAATGCAAACCACTTTTAGATTTAGATAAAAATGCACAACAAATGACACATTCTTCTTTTTCTATAAAAGTGGCTCCCAATCTACAATATTTGCTAATCTTACATTTAGTCTCTTTTTTTCAGTGCAAATCTGTCAGAATCTCTTATTTAATTATGAAAAAAAGTTCACAAAACCCAAAACAATTTTGTTTTGTAAAAATGCACCAGCAGCTGACAGTAAAATCCCATGTACAATTTTCCTAATCACTGCCACACAAATCAAGAACATAACATTTTTTGTTGTTAAATTTCTTTTTCATTACTCAGTGTTCTGGCTTGTAAAGTCATATACTAATCATTTTCGCTTCTTCTTTCAATGTAGCTTGTTTTCAGTTTTACCACATGTGCTTGCAGTTGTTGCATGCCTTTCAGGACTTATTTCATTCTTTCTACCAATTGAAATGAGTTGTGTTTTTGTTCAAACAAGATGATGTTTTTACTTCACTTCTGATCACAGCATAGAGATATCACATCAGGAATGCTGACACTGAGACCGGCCCATATTTATCTGAAACAGAAAATATTCAAGATTCATTGAAAAATTTATATTACAGCCAAATAAGAAGCTCTAAAAATAGAAAATTTTCTAATCCAGATCCAAAATCCCTTGCACGAGATTGATCAATTTCCAACATTTTGTCTAATGAATAACCAAATGTGTCAACTTCTGAATCATTACTGCCTTTTTGTCACATTTTTGCATTTTATTTTATTTGTTATTTCTTTTGATTACCATAACATATGGCAGCTAAGGGACCAAAATTATTGTATAATTTTTGCCAAACCACAGGCAGTTAGTGCGTGGCTTGGATAGTATTCATGAAAATGACTACGCCCACTTTATTTCACTTATAAAATATTTCTTTTCACTCAAAATGTGTTAAAAACATCTTATAAATAGTATATGTGGATGAATTTTTAAAAACAACTTTCCTTTGTTGTTTTACTGAAAATAAGATGTTTGAAGGTGATTCAGCTTTGTCAGCCATGTTTGTTTTCACTAAGTCTGTCCAAAGTGAAAGTAGGCCCAAACTAACATAGCAACAAAGCTCTCAATGTAATATGATGAACCATTTGAAAGTACACTTCCAGGTAACTTTAAGGCCTACAATAAACAAATTTAACAAAAATAAAAATGATAACAATAAGAACAGGAAGTGGCTAGCCGTACCGGCCCGTACGGCTAGCCAAAAGTTCTAGCCATACGTGAGTCACGTACGACTAGCCAGGACACACTGTATTGGCTAGCCATACGGCACTTAGGCGAAAGTGCATATGTTTATTATGACTTAAAGCGAGGATCAGAGTTTTTAATGGAATTTAAATTTTTGAACAACTTTGAAAAGGGTCCACCTAAGGATCATTTCTGTAAAGTTTGGTTGCAATTGGCCATGTAGTTTAGGAGGAGATGTTGTTTGAAAAGTTTGACGCCATTTTTTGAAGGACGCACGACGGACGCAGAGTGATGACAAAAGCTCACCTTTGAGCACTTCGTGCTCAGGTGAGCTAAAAATGATAATAAGAAATTTACCTTGAATGGGCTACATTTCTGAAGACTAAAACCAAACAGACTTTAAAAAGGATTTTGCCATTCATGAAATGTGCATAAAACTTTGCAACAAGAATGTTTTCACGGTGTCAAGGGTATACGCATCATTTTTCCGCGTACCGTCGATAATTTATCATCCTGTGCGCAGCACCGTATCATTTTAGACAAAACAAACACTTAAACACAACATGCATGATGGAAAACGACCTGAAAGTCAAACTTTTGAAGTAAGTGTATTCATAAAAGTGTGTCTACGGAATAATATGATCATTGAAGCTTATGTCTTTACCTAATTTTTATCAAAGACTTGTACGATTTCTTTGTTTTAATGAAAACAGCTAGAACTGGCTTGGGGAAAATGATCATTTGGAAAACTTTTAAAAGGAGAAAATTATGTTGTCAATCAAAATATTTATTTGATATAACTGTAAGCATCAAAGATATGTATACAAAAAATATTGCACACAAATTTAAGCTGTTTAATTTCTTAAAAAAGTCATAAAAGCGTGACAACTGACCGAGTTCTTGGTACCGTATCATGGGTCCGCACCGAAAATTGTGGCACCGTATACATTTGCGCTAGACTTGCACCGCATAATGATGATTAACCTAACGATGAATAATCTTATTTGTATTTATTTATTGTTGCCCATCTGGGCGAAGCATGTAGATGTATATTAATTATTTACAAAGCGGAGGAAAACGCATAAATACTCGTCAGTTCTAAAAGCAAACCTGGTTCTTTGTGTGTCCGGCGTAAACACATGAGACCACGGTCACATTCGAAAGAATCTGAGTCTTTACTTTATTATTAACCTGAGTGCAAATTGCTGACTTTATTATGCATGTAAAGAAGCAAGTTTATAGTGAAAATGTTATGTATATTTAACACAAATATGCATATATCATTGTTACCATTTTATACATACTCTTTGAGATAGTGCTTACGGAGAGAGTTTCTAAAAAAATCAAGCTTCCTACTCAATCCGTGCAATTTAATATTTGTCAATTATCATGTTAATGAAATGTTTATATATAAATTATTGTTATAACTAAAGAATTTGTGTAAATACATTGGAAGCCGAGACTTATAGACTGAAACGGCGGACTTATAATTCTGGCATCGCTTGTCAGGCGCCATGTTTCCTTGAGCAAGAATCTTAAATTGTTGTGGTAAAAGTTATCTATAAGTTTTATAATAGTCTATCAATAACTGGAACTACAAGGAGATAAACAAGCATTCCGACACAAATATGGATACAGTACGAGTTTTCATTTTACAGACTTAAGAAGACAATTTTGAAGAAAATACGAGTAACTGTATCGTGTAATTGTAAAGAACCGATAAATTAATAAACACATTTAATTATAAATAGATCTATGTCATGTTCACGTTGAAAATATAAAACTATAGAAAATATTTGCAAGGCCTTTAAGCTTTGGGCAGTGACAGGTGTAGGTAAATTGTATTCGCACGGAACTTTCGTGCACTTAGTCAATCGGACATAATTCACTTTCATTCATGATAAATAATGTTAAAATGGCTGTTATCAATTAACAGAATGTAAAATTTACTAAAATCGATTATGTCAGTCAACATTGAAATCGTCTCTAACTTGTTTTGCGTCAATGTTATATGGATTACGTTTTGGACCCCAAGTTTCCTTATTCACATGCTTACCTTAACACAATATTCAGCCGTTTATTGCAGTTGATTTTTGTGTGTGTGGGCCGGTCGGTACAGTAAATGTCACGTTATTGTTGTTTTTTATAGAATAGTTATTCGTCAATGCTAAAATGAACAGTTACATTGGTCCTGGAAATGGCCCTCCAATTTCTCGATAAATTGGATATTCTCATGAGATGCGTACTACTTTCTATCGGTTTCTATAGTGTTCTGTTTGAGGCAGTTAAAAATATCGCCAGTTAAGATTTACTAAATCTCTTGTTTAAGTTCATCTATTCGATAAATTCAATGTTGAATGGCGCGAAAAGTATTTTGTGAGAATGTAAAATCTTGCTACTTTATCTATAAAAATACAGAAAGGCGAACTTTAAGAAAAAATCGAGCATGTCAATATCAGTCCTTTAAGAACACCGTATATTTCAACAGCAGTAAATCCACATGGAAAGTAAAAAATATTTAAAAGTGTCTCCTTACTATTGTGGCTGATTTTGAACACTTTTGTGCGTTGTGTTGGTGCTAGCCAAACGGCGCGTTGTCGGGTTTTAGTCTTGTCCTGTCTCTAGCGCGGCACGCCAAACGGCGCGTTGTCGTACGGCGTGTTGTCGCGATTTCATATTGTCGCTCGATTCAAATCGAAGGATTGGCTTGATACAAGCCAAGGGACAGGGCGACATCGCCACAACACGCCGCATGACACGCTGCATGACAACGCGCCGTTTGGCGTACATCGTTAGCGACAATCTCCTACGCAGTGATCTCCCCTTATCAGTACAGAGATCTCTGCCATCACAAACATTGAAATATCCAAATTTGGATATTTATATTTTTTAGCTTTTTAATTTATTTTTCATTATTTTGTGTACTTTTGATAATTTTTTGTTAAAATATAACGGACGTAGGTACAAAAAGTTAAAAATAAAACAGAAAGAGAAAAATGACGTTAGATTTTCTATGTAACGGTCGATATTTACATTTGAATTTCGACATTACGTCATGTGACTTTCATCATCATGTGACGTCTGTGAAGGCAGTGATTACAATTCTGCCAAGGGAGGTAATCAGTGTGAGGAGTTTGCGTTAGCGACAGGACAAGACGAAAATCCGACATCGCGCCGTTTGGCTAGCGCTTCGCTAGAGACAGGACGACAAGACAAGAGCAGAAGGTCCTGTCTCTAGTACGGCACGCCAAATTGTGCTTTGTCGTGCGGCGCGATGTCGCCCTGTCGCTGGCTTATAAGCCAATCCTTCAATTTGAACCTAGCGACAATGTGACATCGCGACAACACGCCGCACAACAACGCGCCGTTTGGCGTGCCGCGCTAGAAACAGGACGGCAAGACGACAGCGCGACAACGCACCGCTTGGTGCTTTGCCGTATTGTCGCTAGCGACAAGACGAAAAGGCGACAACGATATAGGTTGCGTCGTCGCTATCGACAACGCAACGCGCAATGTACCAAATCAGCCACCATATTTAGCCACCTTTCTTAAATTCAGTAACATGCGTAAGTTACGTGCCCAGTCAATTAGTTTAGTAACTAAAATTCAAATGTAAAAAAGAAATACTATTTTAGAAATATGAGCTTTGACTTGCTTGTGTGTTGTATTTAACAAATTTGAGAGTAAAATTTTAATTACTGATATCTGCAAATATTATGCAATTCCCGAGTACAAAGAAAAGTTTAACTTCACAACAGACATAAAATGCAACTGCTACGAAAGCATAGAATTTTAACAAGAAATTATCTTTAAAAAAATCTATAGAGGTCCAGATTGCTTCCAGGCCCAGGTAATCCACTGCCCCGCTTACCCTAACCGATAACCAACAACAGTTTACTACCTCTTCTTGTCAATCCTACAATAAAAAAATAACAATACCCCCTCCACAAAAAAACAGCAAAAAAAACGGTTTAACACATTTTAAAGTACATGTATGCAGTATTACCGCGCAAAAAGAAGCGGTGCCATGGTTCTGCATGATGCGGTACCATGTTTATCAAAGTTTTCTTCATTTTACAACAGTATTTTGCATTATTTGTATAAAACTGGTATGTTATCAGCTCGGGACAATGCTTTTTGTGATCATTTGACATATGATACTTCTTCCGACAGCTTTACTTTCAGAAAAGGATAAAAAATGTTCGCATTAAGAACACAATTGTTTCACATGTATAAAAGTGTTTTCATTAGTTTCAAGTTATAATAAACAAATATTGTTGCAAAATGTTTTGCACACCTAGATTAATCATTCAAAACTTCCGTGGTGTATGCAAACTCTCAAAATAAAATCAGTTTCAGTAAGAAATTTTCGCATTTTTGAATTTACCTCTTGCACTTTTTAGAAGATTACGTAAGAATGATACGGTGTTGCGCGCAGAATGATAAATTATCGGCGGTACGCGGAAAAATGATGCGTATACCCTTGACACCGTGGTTTTTGGTCTTCAGAAAATTAGCCCGTTTAAGGTAAATATTCTTATTGTTATCATTTTTATTTTTGTTTATAATTGTCCTTAAAATATAAACTAAGAAGTGTACTTTCATATGGTTCATCAATTTACAATAAGAGCTTTGTTGTTATATGAATTTCGGCCTACTTTCACTTTGGACAAATTTTAGTGAAAACAAACATAGCTGATAAAACGAAATCACCTTAAAAACATTTTGAGTGAAAAAATATTATAATCTAATGAAAAAAGAAATTTAATTCAAAAAAATAAGTGGGCATGGTCATGTACATGTATTCTATCCAAGCCATGCACTGGCTGCCTGTGTGTCAAACATTTGGAAAATCTTGCAATAATAAGAACTTGCGGAATTGCAAATCTCTGATTAAGGTTTTAAGTATATGGCATCATAGGCTTCATAGCTTCCCCTCCATTAGCATTTCAGAAAAAAATCAGAAATTTAGCACATTCAAGGTAAATATTCTTATGGAAGTGGCTAGCCAAAAGTTCTAGCCGTATGTGAGTCACGTACGACTAGCCTGGACACACTGTATTGCCTAGCCGTAAGGCACTTTTCAAAATTATATGGAAGGCAAAAAATGCATATGTTATTTTGTGTCTTTAAACGACGATTTGAATCAAATCTCCGCATTTGTCCTAGTTTGTACACTTTAATAAAGCTGATCCGCAATTTTGCAAAACAAAAAAATGAATATGAGTAAGCTAGCGTTGTATAATATATCTTAAGTGTCAAAGTTGCTTGTTATAACGTCCTTAATTTTCATGCTTTGTATGAAAGACGAATTGTTAAATCTTGTTAATTAAGCACATGGATCGAATAAATAATGATTCGAGGGGAATAAATAAATAAATAAAAAGAATATTAGAAAAAACGGCGAAAAGAAAAAATAATTTAATAATGCAAACTTTCCTTAATGATGGACGATGGACAAACTTCTATACCGACGGTAATTGTAATTAATCAGAGCCCAACAACAATTTTTTTTTTTCAATTTAAAAATCAAACTAAATGAAACAAAAAAGGATTATTATCAAAATTTTATAAACTATTTCAATTGATGTTATTTAACTGCAACCAAACCCCAACGTTATTTTTTCTCGACGTCTTGAGCAGGGCGTCAAGTGAATTTTGGTCAAAAAAATATAGGACTTACCTCTGAAATATAGGACCATTTTCCCAAAAATATAGGAATATATAGGACAAGAAAAACAAAGAACTTCTGAACTTAAAAACCTCCTCCTTCACTCACTACACTCTCCTTTCATTTACAAGTTAGAACAGGTATTACAACTTTCAACATTTCAATAAAATTATGACAATTAACAAAATGATGTACTTGGAAAACTAACATAAACCAGTAAATACAGCACTAGGTACTGTTCTGTATCTGTGTCCAGCTATATGATAATATATACTTATAATAATCATAGTAACTGTTAAGCTTATAATAATTTAACCAGGAATACTAACTACATTGGCCTACTGTAACATACATTTGACAACCTGTTTGATTAAGATGTTTGTGTTGCAACCATAAAAGGTCAAATGCTGCTAAATTAATCACACTTCTGCTTCTTGGAATGAGATGAATGTGGCACACTTCATTCCCCAAATGACTTTGGCATGTAATACATCTTCATTAGGTAAAGCATAAGTTAGTTTTGGTGAACCAACAGCAGTACCTGAGATTCCTGACCTGACCTTTCACTCTCTGCTGTGTTTGAAGATGCACTAGGCTGTACTTTGAATGTCAGTTTAGTCTGTTTTATTGAAAGCATTTACTCACTTGATTTCTCGTGTTGTGACCATTTTCCATGGTGAAGTTACACTATTGTCACAATGATGTTAGGGTACACCTAACAATATGATCTGAACTACCTTTAACACACCATACTTTTTTCAATTTGAATTAATTTCAGTTAACCACTGTTCCTGAAACTTTGTTTTTTCTATAGGCATGTTTACCATTGTTAATGATATACTTGGCTCATCCTTGAGTAAAATATTTTAATCACAGAATTTATTGAAATCCATGAAATTTTAACTTGAATAGAAAAATGAACCCTGTACAGGAAGCTTGCAGCTATCTTTTTAACAGGTCAAGTAAAGTTGACCTTTTCTTTAAAAAAAACCTATAGTGTGAAGAGTTTTAAATATTGCATATCTACTTTGTGTGAAGTCAAAACATGTTTATTTTTTAGAGACCGTGTAGCAATTATAAATATTGTCTAATATCAATTTGCGCATAGAATATCTAGACCTGAAACAGAATACTTGTTAAAATATAGGACAGCTTCAACTGTAAGAATGTTTGACTTCCCTCAATCAAATCCAAAAGGTAAAACTGGACTAGCTGGGCTGGGCAGGGTCACTACACTTGAAAGAAAGATGGATTTTGAACTAAATGTTGCACATATACAAACAGATGACACAACCTGTTTGCAAAATACAGTACTGGTTTTGCTCTATTATCTAATATTTCTTGCTTAACCTTAAATATAGGAATTTATAGGAATTTCACAGAAATATAGGAATTTTAATTGAAATATAGGAATTTATAGGAATTACTCCAAAATATAGGAATATATAGGAATTTATAGGAAACTTGACGCCCTGCTTGAGATGACAAAGTTCATTCTTTACTGAAGCCAACGCGTCGATTAAACACGCAGTAAACATTCTTGACTAAAATCCTTGCTTTAAGTCATAATTAACATATGCACTTTCGCTTAAGTGCCGTACTGCCAGCCAATACAGTGTGTCCTGGCTAGTCATACGTGACTCACGTAGGGCTAGAACTTTAGGCAAGCCGTACGGGCCCGTACGGCTAGCCACTTCCTATTCTTATTGTTATCATTTTTATTTTTGTTAAATTTGTTTATTGTAGGCCTTAAAGTTACCTGGAGGTGTACTCAAATGGTTCATCATTTTACATTGAGAGCTTTGTTGCTATATTAGTTTTGGCCTACATTCACTTTGGACCCACTAATTGAATATTAATTGGCCATGTTTCATAATTTCTACCCATATATAACCATCAATACACTTCATGAAGTTAGAAGTAAATGCTATAAGTTTTTTTTTATAGGTTTTACGTCATACAAACACATTATAGGCCATAATATTATAGCGACATTCGAGCTTTAATGGTGAAGGAAGACCTAAGGTGCCCTTCTGTGCATTATTTCAGGCATGAACGGGAACCTCAGAGTAGAACCACTGACATTCCATAAGCTAGCTAGATAGATGAAAGAATATAAAGTCTCTGTTGGGATTTGAACCCACAGCGGTGAAGGACAAGTGGAAATGCTTTAAGAAATAAAGTTTGAGTGAAAAATAATAGTTTGTTGAAACAAGAGGGCCATGATGGCCCTGAGATCGCTCACCTGTATATAGGCCCCCCCCCCCAAATGTTGCAGGGCCAATTTAACCCAGGGGCTTTTATTTGAACAAACTTGGTAGACACCCATAAGAAAATGTTTCATGCTAAACATCTAAGCTCTAGCTCATTGGGCTTTTTAAAAGAAGATTTTTTTAAAGTTATTACTATACATATCTAGTTAAAAACAATGACACCCCTGGGGCTGGGCCAGTTTTGACCCCAGGGCTTTTATTTGAACAAACTTTGTAGACACTTACTAGAAGATGTTTCATGCTTAATATCTAAACTCTAGCTATTTGGGTTTTTTCAAAGAAGATTTTAAGTTTTTGCTATACACATATAAAGAAAATCAATGACCCCCGGGGCGGGGCCAATTTGACCCCAGGTCACTAAAAGATGTTTCATGCTTAATATCTTAACTCTAGCTATTTGGGTTTTTTCAAAGAAGATTTTTTAAGTATTTGCTATACACATAAAAGGAAAATCAATGACCCCCGGGGCGGTGCCAATTTTGACCCCAGGACTTTTATTTGAACAAACTTGGTAGACACCTATTAGAACATGTTTGATGCTAAATATCTTAGCCATAGCTCTATGAGTTCTTTATAAGAAGATTTTTAAGTTTTTTACTATATGCATATAGGGAAAATCAATGACCCCCAGTACGGGGCCAATTTTGACCCCAGGGCTTTTATTTGAACAAATTGGTAGACACTTATTAAAACATGTTTCATGTGAAATATCTAAGCTCTAGCTCTTTGGGTTTTTAGAAGAAGATTTTTTAAGTTTTTGCTATATGCATATAGGGAAAATCAATGACCCCCTGGGGCGGGGCCAATTTTGACCCCAGGGCTTTTATTTGAACAATCTTGGTAGACACTCATTAGAAGATGTTTCATGCTTAATATCTTAGCTCTAGCTCTTTGGGTACTTTAAAAGAAGATTTTTTTAAGTTTTTACTATATATACCCCAGGGCTTTTATTTGAACAAACTTGGTAGACACCTATTAGAACATGTTTAATGCTCAATATCTTAGCCATAGCTCTTTGAGTTCTTTAAAAGAAGATTTTTTAAGTTTTTACTTTATGCATATAGGGAACATCAATGACCTCCCGTGGCGGGGCCAATTTTGACCCAAGGGCTTTTATTTGAACAAACTTGGTTAAAACCTATTAGAACATGTTTGATGCTCAATATCTTAGCCATAGCTCTTCGAGTTCTTTAAAAGAAATTTTTTTAGGTTTTTACTATATGCATTTAGGGAAAATCAATGACCCCCCCCCCTGGGCGGGGTCAATTTTGACCCCAGGGCTTTTATTTGAACAAACTTGGTAGACACCCATCAGAACATGTATAACGCTAAATATCTTAGCTCTAGCTCTTTGGGCTTTTGAAAAGAAGATTTTTAAGTTTTTACTATATGCATATAGGGAAAATCAATGACCCCCGGGGCGGGCCAATTTTGTCCCCAGGGCTTTTATTTGAACAAACTTGGTAGACACCTATTAAAACATGTTTGATGCTCAATATCTTAGCCATAACTCTTTGAGTTCTTTAAAAGAAGAGTTTTCTAGTTTTTACTATATGCATATAGGGAAAATCAATGACCCCCCCCCCCCGGGACGGGGCCAATTTTGACCCCAGGGCTTTTATTTTTTTATTTGAACAAACTTTGTAGAGACTCACTAGAAGATGTTTCATGCCAAATATCTAAGCTCTAGCTCTTATGGTTTTTTAAAAGAAGATATTTTAAGTTTTTTCTTTCGGTTGCCATGGCAACCAGAGTTCTGCATGGAATTAAATTCTTTGAACAATTTTTAAAGGTGACCACCAAAGGAACATTCCTGTGAAGTTTGGATGAAATTGGCTCAGTGGTTTATGAGGAGATGTCATTTAAAGTAAAAGTTTACGGACGGACGACGGACGGAAGGACGGACGGACGGACGAAAAACGATCACAAAAGCTCACCCTGTCACTTTGTGACAGGTGAGCTAAAAAGTCTAAGTTCAAGGGGGATTCTAGAAATAGTCAAGCAAAAGTATTGAACCTTCTCCCAAATGATTAAAGTGATAATAAGACACATATATATGTAGTTTAAAATAGATACATTAACAAGAGGGCCATGATGGCCATGAGGTCGCTCACCTGTATATAGGCCACTGGAGCAGGGCCAGTTTAAACCCAGGGCTTTTATTTGAACAAACTTGGAAGACACCTATTAGAAGATGTTTCATGATGTTAAGTTTTTACTACACACATATAATGAAAAACAATGACCTTCCCACCCCCCACCCCTGGCAGGGCCAATTTTAATCCAAAGGCTTTTATTTGAACAAACTTGGTAGACACCCATCAGATGTTTCATGCTGAACATCTAAGCTCTAGCTCATTGGGTTTTTTAAAAGAACATTTTTTTAAGTTTTTACTATACACATATAGTTAAAAACAATGACACCCTGGGGCGGGACCAATTTTGACCCCAGGGCTTTTATTTGAACAATCTTGGTAGACACTCATTAGAAGATGTTTCATGCTTAATATCTTAGCTCTAGCTCATTGGGTTCTTTAAAAGAAGATTTTTTTAAGTTTTTACTATATGCATATAGGGAAAATCAATGACCCCCTGGGGCGGGGCCAATTTTGACCCCAGGGCTTTTATTTGAACAAACTTAGTAGACACCCATTAGAAGATGTTTCATGCTAAATATCTAAGCTCTAGCTCTTTGGGTTCTTTAAAAGAAATTTTTATAAGTTTTTACTATATGCATATAGGGAAAATCAATGACCCCCTGGGGCGGGGCTAATTTTGACCCCAGGGCTTTTATTTGAACAAACTTGGTAGACACCGATTAGAAGATGTTTCATGCTAAATATCTTAGCTCTACTTTTTTGGGTTCTTTAAAAGAAATTTTTTTTAAGTTTTTACTATATGCATATAGGGAAAATCAATGACCCCCTGGGGCGGGGCTAATTTTGACCCCAGGGCTTTTATTTGAACAATCTTGGTAGACATCCATTAGAAGATGTTTCATGTGAAATATCTAAGCTCTAGCTCTTTGGGTTTTTAGAAGAAGATTTTTTAAGTTTTTGCTATATGCATATAGGGAAAATCAATGACCCCCTGGGGCGGGCCCAATTTTGACCCCAGGGCTTTTATTTGAACAAACTTGGTAGACACCTATTAGAACATGTTTAATGCTCAATATCTTAGCCATAGCTCTTTGAGTTCTTTAAAAGAAGATTTTTTTAAGTTTTTACAATATGCATATAGGGAAAATCAATGACCCCCTGGGGCGGGGCCAATTTTGACCCCAGGGATTTTATTTGAACAATCTTGGTAGACACTCACTAGAAGATGTTTCATGCCAAATATCTAAGCTCTAGCTCTTTGGGTTTTCTAGAAGAAGATGTTTAAAGTTTTTTCTTTTGGTTGCCATGGCAACCAGAGTTCTACATGGAATGGAATTCTTTGAACAACTTTGTTAAGGCTTCACACAAGGAACATCCCTGTGAAGTTTCATTATGATCTGCTGCATGGTTTCAGAGGAGATGTCGTTTGAAAAGTGTGAACAGACAATGTACGACGGATGACGTACGACGGACGAAGAGTGATCCTAATTCTAGCATATGCTCAGGGTGAGCTAAAAAATAAAGAAGTTAAAACTAGAAATGTGTCCATAGGACACATGTGCACACTTCACTGTTTTGTCAATATTATAACTCTAGGTCAAATATTTTTTGGGCTACACATGTCACCAGTTGAAAACTAAAATTCTTTTACCAAGTGAAGGGCAAAAACTATACAAATACTTAATAAATTCACAAGCAAACCCCAAGGTGCATACACATGCCTGACCATTACTCTTGTAAACTTTCAGGCTTACAAGTCAAATACTTTTTGAGCTATGCATGAACAAGTTGAAAATTGCAAATTTATACTAAGTCAAGGGCAATAACTCTAACAAAACTGAAAAAAAGTCCACATGCAAAGTACCAGGTGCATAGTTTCACAGTGACGTTTATCATTATTCCTGTAAAGTTGCTTGATTTGAACTCAAGCACTCAAGGAACAAGTAACACAACATATGAAATGGTTTATACTAAGTCAAGGGCAATAACTCTATAAATACTGGACAAATCTACAAGCAAAACCCAAAATGCACTACTGCACATGCTGACCAACATTCTTGTTAAGTTTCATGACCCTAGGTTAAATACATTTTTAGCTACATACGACAAAAATTGGAAAATTTTCACTAAGTCAAGGGCAATAACTCTGAAAAAAACTTTTAATTCACAAGCTAAACCCCAGGTGCACAACTTCACATGCTGATCAACATTCTTTTAAGTTTCATGACTCTAGGTCAAATACGTTTTGAGTTACATGCAAAACAAGTTGAAAATTATAAATTTTGACTAAGTCGATAGCAAATTCTCTAAAAATATCCAGAAGAAAATACCCAGGTGCACAACTACACATGCTGATCAATATTTCTGTTAAGTTTAATGACTCTGGGTCAAATACTTTTTGAGTTATGTGCGACATAAAAAGGGAATGATCAGACAGATGGACGACAGAATGATGGACAAGGGTAAATCTATATAGCCCCCTTCTAAAGTGGGGGGCACAAAATTCATTTTTTTTCATGAAGTTCACATCAACCTTTGTTTGAGCTCGGGACCTGATTTTTGTGTATCACTGTCATAATTTTCATTGTTTTCATAGTTGGCTTAAGGATCTTTTGCCTTCTCTCTAAAATCATCTGACACTTTTAGAAACTTCATTGAACGCCGCCTTTCCTTGTCGATCTTGTTCATCATATTTTATACGAGGAACAGATTTATATTTCTTTGGAAACAATATTTATTGTATAAATTATCAACTAATATATGCAAAAAATTTCATTTAGAAAAATATTACCTGTGTTTCTTCTTTTACCAGTCCCAGTATCATTTTACAGGCAGTTACAATCAACGTTATTCAGTTACCAGTTATACTCCACACCATTTACCTAGGGATACAAATTAAACAGTAAACATAAAATCTAACAATTGCTCGTTCACATAGGGCTACAGATAACATTTTGTGTATATTGGGTAATTACCCCTTATTTTGTAATCTATTGGGTTTTTTCTATTAATTTTCTTTGAGTTATTTCTGTATTTTTTACCCTACCTAACCAATTTGGGTTATAAAGTACAAGTTCATGCATTTTACCCAAAATTTTTGACCTTCATTGTAGACATTTGTAGGTTTTGTACGGTAATAAAAAAGCATGGGTGAAAGCTGGAAATTTTAAAAATCCTGAATTTAGCAGATTTTCTATAGTTTTACATAGGGAATAGAAGGCTTTCTGGAAACTGAAAATCCTGAACTTCAGGAATAATCCTGAAAACTTTCACCCATGAAAAAGCTACTTACTACTTTGCTTTATGGTTTATTGGCCTAGGAGATTTCCAAGTTGCCTTATATAATTTAAAGGTTAAAACAGTCTGAAACAGTATGATCTGCCTGATGTACGCGTTAATTAATAATTTTCGTCATTACGCACCAGTTCAAATGTAGTTTGTATAAATAAGAATTCATTTACTTTTTCTTACCCTTAGTTATTATTTCTATTGGGTTTTTAGACATTTTAATTGGGTAATAATGCAAATACGCATGTTATCTGCAGCCCTGTTCACAGATCAGGGATGTTCAGGTGGTTCTACTCAGTGTCCGCTTCTGTCTAAGATAATGTATAGAAGGCCAGGTTGGCTATAAGCAATGATTTTATGAGTATAGCATAGCCCTTCGGGTATTCCTGCAAAAACCATCGGGAATTCCTGCAAAACCCAGGTTTTTAAAAGGTAATATCGAGAATTACTGTAATAAAAATTTTCATTAAATATCTGACACAAACAAATGCAGATGCCTGTGAAATTTGGGCAAAATGTGTACAAAAACATTTTATACAGGTTATGATTTCTAGCCTGGGTTTTATCACCTGGACTTTCCCAGAATATCATTATTTGTTGAAAGGGTACCTTAAATCTCCTGTAACAATTATTTATGATGGACGGATCAAATGTCAATTAAATTTTCACCATCAAATGATTGTCAGAATTAAGAGGACCGCTCGACATATAACTGTAACGGTAATTTTAAATGAAAGTTATGATAACCTTTTTTGTCGACGAGTTAAATTTGATAAAATTGACAGCGTATTAAACTGAATTTATTACAAATGAAGTTAAATTAAAGATCGTTTCTTTCGTTATCTACTTTCATTTTCTTTACAACATAAGTGAATATGAATATAATGTCCGGCGCAAGCTTTTTAATAGTAAATCAGAAGGGAATAACTGTTAATCCACCTATGATATGATCCATGATATCACGGATTTATATTACAGGGATCGGACACTCCCAGTTAACCCTATATAAATGCTTAAATATCTTGTCGTGCACCCGATAAGGTACATCGATCGATAATTTACCGGCGCTAAGCGTAAATGCCCGTTCGCAACGGATACCTACTTTACAAAATACCATATAACTTTTCCATTTATTATCCGATTTTAGAAATTTAAAGTTTATTTTGAAGAAAAATACTTGTTTAATTCGAATATCTAATTTATTTTTCAAAGGTGCAGTTTATCTGTCCGCAACGACGATTAAAAAATTAACTTGACGAAATCCGCGGTAAATTTACATTTTTTATATTTGAAATTTATCATTATGGTAACATAAATTCAATTTCAAAATAAAAAAGAAGCCGATGTAAGTTATTCACAGATGATCAATATTTAAGATTGATTGGGTTATGTAGTCAAATTTATTAACGCACAATTGTTTTACGGGTTATGAATTGCGGGCTTTACAATTCGCTCAACGCGTGAAGAAAATTTATTCATTTTTTAGTACAAAATATTGCCGAGATTTTAATATTGCCATATTCATAGAATATTTAAATTTCATTCATCATTTATATCATTATTATTTTTTGTAAATCTGTTTTCAAAAGTCGGTGCAGTGAAGTAGACAATCATCGTAACCGTTTTAAAAGTACTCTCGTGTGGCTGTCTCGATTCCGGCTTTTTTAATGTCACTCATATATTTTAATTATTCTTTTTTTTTGAATGCCTGTAGAAAGGTATTTCTGATATTTTTTAATGTAATGCTAGAAAAATAATAAAAATTGTTACAGTTTGAGTCAGTTTTATGCGTAATAAAAGTAAGTTTTGATTATTTTTTACACGTTGCTTAAATTTCTTTGAAGTTTAATTACTTTTGAAGGGGGTTAATTACCAGGTAACAAGTGATAATTGAAAAAACTTTATTTTCAAACTTTAATTACCATGTTACATTATGATAATTGCAACACTCAATCTTCAAAAACAAATAGAATTTGAATGTATATTTTGTATGTGCTACAATCCATGATATGTGTGATAAGAAAATGATTCTGAAGAGGATATATATAAATACAATGTAAATCTATTTTCTTTATTAACATTTATAAATGAAATAGAAAATATACAACTAAATCCTTGAAAAATAATGAAAGTAAACATATGACAAATAAATCATTTGACGTGAATTGTAAAGGATAACTATGAAAAAAATCTGTTTCAAAATAAAAAAATATATTATAAAACAGCTGTTCTGTATGCCAATAAAAGTTTCTTCCTTGCCAATCTAATGAATTCATCTATATATGCACGCTTGTTTAGAATGATCTGAAAAATATATTTAATACACTAATTAGTAGAATATTTACTATATTTATAGTAATATACAGGTAATCAAATAAAAAATGTACAAATCATTTGAAAATAATTCACAGAAATAAAGACAAATTTCAAACATGAATTTCTTTAAAAGTTTTTAAGCAATTAAGAAAGTTAACATTTTTTGCAATGCACCCATTAAACCATGTAAAAAAGAATTATCTTAGTCTGAATCTGGGTAATAATTTGTGCTTGAAGTAAAAGGGCGTCAAAGTGTAGAGTATGCCTAAACAATAGGCAAATATTTTTGAATAAGGTACTTTTTTAACTAAGCCTTATATCGTTCTGTCAGCATATATTGATGTATTAATACTTTAGCGACACAAAATAATACTGTATCAATACATTCATATGTGTATAATTTTTCACAAAGCTGCAATAACACCACATACTCTGGTGAAAATCTGTCATATTTCGCACTCTGCGAGTTCCGCCGTCCACCTTTATCCGATGTGCGATTCCGCGCATGCGCGCGACGAGACTTTAAGCTAAACGAAAGTGTCCGATCCTTGTAATATAAATCCGTGATGATATGAATCAACTATGGCTTTTTTTATCTTCATTTAATGCAATGGTTGCATTACATTATACTCATTCTTATTACTTGTTTCAAACTACTTTTAAATTAAAATTGAATATTCTGTTGTAACACAAATCCAATTCATTTAATAAGATATGTACAGTGAGACAACATAATTGCGATACAACAAACATCGATAAATGAATCTCCTCACTTCTCCCTAAAGTCTCCCCACTTCTCCCTAAAGCAGCTGGAGGGAGAAGTGACTTCTCCCTAAATTTTGAACCTAGCTTGAGCCCTGAGAAAGGATAATACTCTCAGTCTCTGAGTCTGAAGAGGACTATTTTGATTGAAGTAGGTCAACTGAGGGTAACTAATCCATTATGTCTATTACCGATCTGAATTTTATAAATAAATAGAAAAAGTATTTCATTATAATTAATTTTCACCAGTTTTCAACTTTTCCGTCGATAGCCTTATAGCTCTGTATTTCTCTGCATTGCTGCCGCATCGACCATTTAATTTTCAATATGGCGCCTGTCCTGAATTTCGATGGTCTCCGTGAGGAAAATCCGTCACGCATGCGCACTTGAAATGTATATACCAAAAAAGGTTTGCCGGCTAGAGACCATCTCCCCACTGCTTAAGTGAAAACAAACATGGCTGACAAAAATAAAAAATATTTCACCCAACTGTCCAAGTATATGTTCCGTTTCCCTATGGCTACCATAAGCCTTATGATTAAAATGTGACTATAGCAATAAGCAGATTTTTCAAATATTAAATTTGATCATTATAAATCTTTAAATACCTGTTTTCCACTCGATTATCTGTTAACCTTTTTTCTTTTTACAACTTTTCGATTACAAATGGTGGAATTTAGCAAAGGGACATAACCCGGATGATATAACTATTCGCCCCGCTAATAATTCGCCCTAGTTTATTTTTTCATTCACTGGGATTGAAATCCACACAATTTGGGCTTATTTGCATAATATTGGTTGGCCTTTTTATCAATAACATTAATTGTGTAATTTGGAGATACTGGGAGCAAGTGATATATTGGTTTAACCAGGAACGTGCATATCATGTAGCCCGGGGAGTACTTAAGTTTATCAGAAAATATTTAAATATAAAAATCATGCATGAATTAGATTTTTATTCTTCTTGATAAGTGATCCTTTTCCAAGACTGTCGGTCAAAAATTTACTTCTTAAGATACAATTTAAATGCCATTTTAAAACTATTTCCATTGTCTGCCAATTTGGGTAATTTCAGAGAAGCATACTATTATTGTATCACGGTAATTTCCAAAAATGGATCAAAGACAAAAATGGCCGGGTTGCCTTTCGATATAGATGGATACCGAAAATAAGCTATTTTAGCGAAAATATAAGATCGTGTCTACGAAAATAAGATTTATTTTTGAAATTGTGCATAAATCTTTTTAATAAATTATGTTAATTATATATTTTATGCATTGTTTGAATGATTTTACAGCAAATTGAATTGTCATAACCCCAAAAAAATATCTAAAAATGTGAAGTTTGAGTCGAAAAATAGCTGCCTACGAAAATAACTCAAATCGCCATGTGACGCGAAAATAAGATCGGGTCTACGAAAATAAGATTTATTTTTGGTATAATTTATCAAAACGTATTTTTTTTGTTATTAAATGAATTGCACGACTGAAATAATAAGGAATGAAATGCTTTAAAATGAAATATTAGAAGTGTACACGTGTTCGATTAATATAAATAGTATAGAAAGAACGCATGCAAAAATAACTCAAGGTGGCGACTACGAAAATAAGATATTTAAAAATGGTTCTTAAATTTTATAAAAATCGTATTTATTGCAAATATGATTGTAAGAATTTTATCTTCTGTTATAGGACAAGAAAAGTTTGTGGTAAATAAAAGTATCAAAATAAAAGCAAGAATTAAAGTTCTAGTGCGAAAATAACAAGAAACAACGATTACAAGAATAGGATCTAACGTATATAGAATATTTACGAAAAAAAATGTATGCAGTACTCTACGAAAATAACATCAGTAAGGAAACAAGTAGAGATTTTGATGCTAAAGCATCAAGTCGCCGGATAGAAATATGATTGTATTATCATAAATAAAAGAAAAAAAAATAAGTTTAATGGTTCGATTATAAAGAAAAGAGGAACAGTAAGTTGAGTACAGAAATGTTTATTCATAAACACGTTTTCATGTACTTGCCACAATTATATCTTTCTTGCTATAAACTTTGTAAAAGAGTTTTATGCAATAAATTTATGTTATGTTATATTCTAACAACGACCCGCATTTTTCCATATTGAACATAGAAGAACCGAAAGTGTGTGTTATTATGCAATAAAGTAACAGTTTCACGTTCTATATTTAGACATGTAACGTAATTATTATACGGATGCGTCGGATGCGTATATCATTATATCACTCGGGCTACGCCCTCGTGATAGAATTCCTCGCTTCCGAACTCAAAACAATGATGTTATTGAGCGATAAAATCACTGTTTGGGATATATTATAACTAACATTATTAATTTAACAGATAAATGCACTATTTCAAAAATAAATCTTTTTTCCGTAGCCGCAATCTTATTTTCGCGAAAATAGCTTATTTTCGATATCCATCTATATAATATCCAGCTGTAATCTTACGAAAAAAAATTACCACTGACCTTTAATGACTGTGGAAAATTTAAGTAAGTGAGTTAACAGGATGTAAATGCGCTACAGACCTGAAATCGAATCCCACTGTTTGGGACAACATGTCAGTGCTGTATGCCAAATATCAATTAGGAGGCTGTGATAAGAATTTGCTGAGAAAACTGTTACGAAAATTTTCTACTATATCGATCATTAATGTCGAAAATTTAACTAAGTCGGTAAATCGGAAGTGGATGAGCGACAGACCTGGAATCGAATCCCACTGTATGGGACAACATGTCAGTGCTGTATGCCAAATACCAAGAGGCTGTGATAAGTAGTTACTGAGAAAATTGTAACGCAAATTTCCAACCATTGACCATTAATGTCAAATTTAACTAAGTCATCAACAGTCCTGAAGTTTGGGACCACATGTCAATATGCTGTATAGGCTGTGATGAAAACTGTTACGAAAATTTTCTACTATCGACCATTAATGTCGAAAATTTAACTTATGAAATTTAAGTTATGACAATCTTCCACCAGCTAACTTGCTACAAAATTCAAGCTAATATGAACAGTAAATATTATAGAATAATTTATAATAACATATGTCTGTTGACTGTGTAAACACAATTAAAACTTTTAGGGGAAATGTTAGTAAAATATGAAGATTTTATAAAATATGTGATTTAGTGTCATATAGTTTTAAGAAAAGCATCATCAACATGTGCTGATTTCATATGCAGTCACGGAAAATGTTTACACTGTAATATTATATAACACAATCATGATATCATAGGAACTGAATATACCTTTGTTTATTAGAACTAATAATTTAATACTAGTCTCATCTGTATACTTTTATTTAACCAAAAAGTGAATTAGATTGATATTATAAATAAATGATTTTACTATTATTTCTACATACTTGTTTGTTTATTTTCCCCAGATAATGAGGTAAACATTGTTGACAATTAATGGTATTTTCTAGTAATTGTATATAGGCAGTGATTACAGACAGGGCGAACCTTGAGACAGGGCTGACTGTATGATTGGACAGGGTTTACTATATTTTGGGACATGGGGACTCTGACTCGAGACAAGGTGGACAGTTTTTAATGTAATAAAAAATTTAAATATTGATGTTTTTTTCTTTTAATGTTATAAAGATATACATACATTGTATATATTAATACAGTTTATAATTAAGCAAAACAAATTTTAATAATCTATTGCATTCTTCAAACTGGTAAGTTATATAAAACCAGCTTGACAGCTTCAAATGCATTTATTGTCTTATTATGTCACCAGCAAAAACATAAGTCTCCCTCATCATTACAATGATCACTCCTGTGAATTTTAGTCAAAATTCCACCAGCAGTTTGACTTTTGAAAGCTGGACAAGATTTTTCTATTTATAGCCCTGATAGCCATTTTGTGTAGCAAAGTAGAACAATGCCAGCAATATGCAAAACTAGGCATGGTACTCAGATCACTCCTGTGAAGTTTCATTGGAATCCAGCCAGCAGTTAGATCTGTGAAAGCTGGACAAACTGAATGCATTCAGACAGATGACTAAGGCAAAAGCAATATGTCTTCCAAAAATTTTGGGAGATATAATTATGTAATGTCTCTTAAGGTCGTTTTCGGGAGTTTTCATATAGACATATAGGGACAATTAAAACTGTTCAATAGAATTTCTTTAAACTTGGCATGTTGTTAGAATATGACAACAGAAACATTTTAAACGGGAAAAAAATTGGGTCACCGTTCTCATTTTCGAAGTATCTGTCCTTGAATTGGACTTTTTCGTTAAATTCAAGGGCAGATAATTTAAAATGAAGGAAAACAATACACATTTTTTTTTCTTATTTTCATGAAGCTTACCTTCGTTTTAGTCGATATGCAAAATTTCAAGAACGAATTTAGAGTGGATGGGTATTTTTCACTTCTTCTTTTAACATGTGCATTTTTTAGAAAAAAATGGCGGATTTTTTAAGAAATTTAAGTACCTTAACAGAGCTCCAGATAATTTTTTGGCCATGGGGTTTTTACCCCTCAAAATTTAGAGTGAGGGGTAAAATGCAAATTCTGAAAAACTTAAGGGGTAAAATCTGTCAAAAAAGTATTTTGCATTTTTTATAAACAAATTAAACTTATTGTTGTGTTTGTTTGTTTGTTTATTTTCTTTTTTAAGAAAAACCTTTACAAATTAAATACTGATTTAATGTGAAACAATACAAAACATGCCATGTAAAGTCAGACTTCCAGAGTATACTGGAACCCAAGTTTAGGATACACAGCAAAATTATCAGGGCTTCCATTTTCAAAATTTGGAAGTCAAAGACTTCAAAATCTCTGATATTGGAAGTCACATTATATAGGTAAAGAAGGAAAGTATTGATTTTTTGAAGTCACAGGCCAATTGAAGGAGTAAAAGACTCCCAAACTTCCACTAGTGGAAGCCCTCAAGTTATTTTATTTTCTAGGAGTCAATATTTTTCTTTCTTTATTTTTGTTGGCATGTACCTTATCATGTACTCCAGTTTGAACAATTATAGTTGAAATTAGAATTAAAGAAACATAAACAAGATATTTTTATCTTTCCTTAAAAAAATTATTGGTCTGAGAGAAAATTGTCCGTAAATGTAGACTGGGTACGAAAATATTGAGTACAAAACTGCAGGTGAATAACATGTTATTTTGTTCCAACAACTAAAGTTAAAGAAATTTTATTAAAATATATTTTTTTTATATTGAGTATGTCAATAGATGCCTAAACAAACTTAATACTGTGTTAACTCCTACGATGATTATCTGGCACAAATTTCATCAATAATTTCACAGGTTGATAGATCTACGGGAGTTACCTCCCTTCTGTATTTCCTGCTACTTTCGTTTTAACATGCGTTGTTGACAACAGAATTTTTAGTTTTCAATGCAAATAAATGGAAATATATTGTATTTTATGCTCAAAACATTTTCTTTCTACATATCAAATGTTTACACTTCTACTCTTTTACGCATAAATTTTGACATACGAGCGTATTTTCATTTTGTTGTGCGTAACTGTGACGCACGAATTTTGAAAGTGATGCGTATTTTAGATTTTCTATGCGTATTTTACGCTTATACGCACGCTATCTGGAGCTCTGCCTTAAACAATATATAAGGAATTTTAATATAAGGAATTGTATGTTATTATGTATTGTCCTCAACAATAAAAAGAAAAAACATAATCCAGAAGTAAAAACAAGATTTCATTTCAGTATGTATAAGTTATCTGCCCTTGAAATGACCTAAAATAAGTAGAAAATTCTGATTCAGGGGCAGATAATTCAAAAACGAAAATGATGACCCCAATTATTTTTTCACATAAAATGTTTCTGTTATCATATTCTAACAGCAAGCCAAGTTAAAAGAAATTCTATTGAACAGTTTTCATTTTGCCTATAACTTTATGTCTATATGAAAACTCTCGAAAACGTCCTTAAGGTACCATATTCACAAATAGTATACCTCATTTGCATGCGCCCTTCTATATTTAATATGACGTCATCCGGTCCATAAACCGCATACAGACCGGGGGGCGGTCCATTATTCTTATAAAGACTGGATGACGTCATATTAAATATAGAAGTCCATATGCAAATGAGGTATAATATTTTATTTTGTTGTTTAATGAATCTTTTAAATGAATTTATTGTTTTATTACATGTCATGTACAAAAGTCATGATTTGTCTTTAAATTGATTATAAATTTTCTTTATACAGTTTGTGAAAATCTTAAAGTTCGGGGTTTCTTTGCCTGTTTAATTTTATTAAAAAAAATTGAATTACAAAGAAGAGCATGTTGATTCTTTTGCTGTACATATCGCTTGAAAATTATAATAAAATAATAAATAATCCGACCAGGGTTTGAGATATTTCACACACTGAACAAATAAATTATTATTTGAAAGCAAATTATAGTAAAAATGACAGCAACAAAAGGATGAAAGGATTTAGATTCGGTATAATATAACAAATAAAACATGGCCTTTCGGGCAAAATGCAAGTTTACGGACTGGTTGGTCAGACCTCGGAAGGTATATGTCCCTCAGCTGCGCTTCGGGCCATATACCTTCCTCAGTCTGACCAACAAGTCCGTAAACTTGCATATTGCCCTCAAGGCCATGTTTTATTTGTTAAATAAAGCAACATTTAAAAGCATGTGATATTCATATATGCATGTATGTCTGAAAATTCTCATTGTTAACAATTTTCCAAGGATTAAATCAAAATTATTTTGTACTGGCATGCATTGTACTCATTTTACACATAAAACTTTAACAACATTTCCATCACTTTAGTGCAGTAACTGGTAAACTCCTTTTAAATTTAGAAGGGCTTAACACATTAATGCACCAAAGATTATGCTTCCTTAAACAAACACAGCATTTGAAGGCTATCCTGTATTTTTGACAATGTTAAAAGCCTAACTAATGCCTCAGAAATGCTATCATTTGTACAAAATCTCACTACAGTAGTGAAACAGTACCTTGCAGAAATATGATCACAAAATTTTGCTTTTTCACTTATTTTACATTTTTCATTCATTATCACATTCAAATCAGAGTGAAGAGATAAATTAAACATCCTAATTAATAAGTGCATTTGGGTAGATTAAAAGGCGAGATTTTAGTATCTGGTCATCCAAGACCT